>NC_092242.1:56453519-57168519 GCF_036320965.1 Panulirus ornatus
TTTGAAATGGTTTGGGCACATGGAGAGAATGAGTGAGGAAAGATTGACCAAGAGGATATATGTGTCGGAGGTGGAGGGAACGAGGAGAAGAGGGAGACCAAATTGGAGGTGGAAAGATGGAGTGAAAAGGATTTTGTGTGATCGGGGCCTGAACATGCAGGAAGGTGAAAGGAGGGCAAGGAATAGAGTGAATTGGAGCAATGTGGTATACAGGGGTTGACGTGCTGTCAGTGGATTGAATCAGGGCATGTGAAGCGTCCGGGGTAAACCATGGAAAGCTGTGTAGGTATGTATATTTGCGTGTGTGGACGTGTGTATGTACATGTGTATGGGGAGGGTTGGGCCATTTCTTTCGTCTGTTTCCTTGCGCTACCTCGCAGACGCGGGAGACAGCGACAAAGTATAAAAAAAAAATAAAAAAAAAAATATATATATATATATGCTCTGTGTAAGGTATTAAGAATATATGGTGTGGGAGGCAAATTGTTAGAAGCAGTGAAAAGTTTTTATCGAGGATGTAAGGCATGTGTACGTGTAGGAAGAGAGGAAAGTGATTGGTTCTCAGTGAATGTAGGTTTGCGGCAGGGGTGTGTGATGTCTCCATGGTTGTTTAATTTGTTTATGGATGGGGTTGTTAGGGAGGTGAATGCAAGAGTTTTGGAAAGAGGGGCAAGTATGAAGTCTGTTGGGGATGAGAGAGCTTGGGAAGTGAGTCAGTTGTTGTTCGCTGATGATACAGCGCTGGTGGCTGATTCATGTGAGAAACTGCAGAAGCTGGTGACTGAGTTTGGTAAAGTGTGTGAAAGAAGAAAGTTAAGAGTAAATGTGAATAAGAGCAAGGTTATTAGGTACATTAGGGTTGAGGGTTAAGTCAATTGGGAGGTGAGTTTGAATGGAGAAAAACTGGAGGAAGTGAAGTGTTTTAGATATCTGGGAGTGGATCTGGCAGCGGATGGAACCATGGAAGCGGAAGTAGATCATAGGGTGGGGGAGGGGGCGAAAATTCTGGGAGCCTTGAAGAATGTGTGGAAGTCGAGAACATTATCTCGGAAAGCAAAAATGGGTATGTTTGAAGGAATAGTGGTTCCAACAATGTTGTATGGTTGCAAGGCGTGGGCTTTGGATAGAGTTGTGCGCAGGAGGGTGGATGTGCTGGAAATGAGATGTTTGAGGACAATGTGTGGTGTGAGGTGGTTTGATCGAGTAAGTAACGTAAGGGTAAGAGAGATGTGTGGAAATAAAAAGAGTGTGGTTGAGAGAGCAGAAGAGGGTGTATTGAAATGGTTCGGGCACATGGAGAGAATGAGTGAGGAAAGATTGACCAAGAGAATATATGTGTTGGAGGTGGAGGGAACGAGGAGAAGAGGGAGACCAAATTGGAGGTGGAAAGATGGAGTGAAAAAGATTTTGTGTGATTGGGGCCTGAGCATGCAGGAGGGTGAAAGGAGGGCAAGGAATAGAGTGAATTGGAGCGATGTGGTATACCGGAGTTGACGTGCTCTCAGTGGATTGAATCGGGGCATGTGAAGCATCTGGGGTAAACCATGGAAAGCTGTGTAGGTATGTATATTTGCGTGTGTGGACGTATGTATATACATGTGTATGGGGGTGGGTTGGGCCATTTCTTTCGTCTGTTTCCTTGCGCTACCTCGCAAACGCAGGAAACAGCGACAAAGCAAAAAAAAAAATATATATATATATATATATATATATATATATATATATATATATATATATATATTTTTTTTTTTTTTTTTTTCCAAAACAAGGAACAGAGAAGGTGGGCAAGTGAGGATATTCCCTCAAAGGCCCAGTCCTCTGTTCTTAACGCTACCTCACTAATGTGGGAAATGGCGAATAGTTTGAAAGAAAAGAAAAAGAATATATATATAGTTAAGAGTAAATGTCAATAAGAGCAAGGTTATTAGGTACAGTAGGGTTGAGGGTCAAGTCAGTTGGGAGGTGAGTTTGAATGGAGAAAAACTGGAGGAAGTGAAGTGTTTTAGATATCTGGGAGTGGATCTGGCAGCGGAAGTGGATCATAGGGTGGGGGAGGGGGCGAAAATTCTGGGAGCCTTGAAGAATGTGTGGAAGTCGAGAACATTATCTCGGAAAGCAAAAATGGGTATGTTTGAAGGAATAGCGGTTCCAACAATGTTGTATGGTTGCGAGGCGTGGGCTATGGATAGAGTTGTGCGCAGGAGGATGGATGTGCTGGAAATGAGATGTTTGAGGACAATGTGTGGTGTGAGGTGGTTTGATCGAGTGAGTAACGTAAGGGTAAGAGAGATGTGTGGAAATAAAAAGAACGTGGTTGAGAGACCAGAAGAGGGTATTTTAAAATGGTTTGGGCACATGGAGAGAATGAGTGAGGAAAGATTGACCAAGAGGATATATGTGTCGGAGGTGGAGGGAACGAGGAGAAGAGGGAGACCAAATTGGAGGTGGAAAGATGGAGTGAAAAAGATTTTGTGTGATCGGGGCCTGAACATGCAGGAGGGTGAAAGGAGGGCAAGGAATAGAGTGAATTGGAGCGATGTGGTATACTGGGGTTGACGTGCTGTCAGTGGATTGAATCAGGGCATGTGAAGCGTCTGGGGTAAACCATGGAAAGCTGTGTAGGTATGTATATTTGCGTGTGTGGACGTATGTATATACATGTGTATGGGGGGGGGTTGGGCCATTTCTTTCGTCTGTTTCCTTGCGCTACCTCGCAAACACGGGAGACAGTGACAAAGTATAATAAAAAAATAATATAATATATATATATATATATATATATATATATATATATATATATATATATATATATGTATATATATATATATATTATCCCTGGGGATAGGGGAGAAATAATACTTCCCACGTAATCCCTGTGTGTCGTAGAAGGCAACTAAAAGGGGAGGGAGCGGGGGGCTGGAAATCCTCCCCTCTCGCTTTTTTTTTTTTAATTTTTCCAAAAGAGGGAACAGAGAAGGGGGCCAGGTGAGGATATTCCCTCAAAGGCACAGTCCTCCGTTCTCAATGCTACCTCACTAATGCGGGAAATGACGAATACTATGAAAGAAAGAAATATATATATATATATATATATATATCCCTGGGGATAGGGGAGAAAGAATACTTCCCACGTATTCCCTGCGTGTCGTGGAGGGCGACTAAAAGGGGAGGGAGCGGGTGGCTGGAAATCCTCCCCTCTCGTTTTTTTTTAATTTTCCAAAAGAAGGAACAGAGAAGGGGGTCGGGTGGGGATATTCCCTCTAAGGCCCAGTCCTCTGTTCTTAACGCTACCTCGCTAATGCGGGAAATGGCGAATAGTATGAAAGAAAGAAAGATATATATATTATATATTTTTTTTATTTTGCTTTGTCACTGTCTCCTGCGTTTGTGAGGTAGCGCAAGGAAACACACACACACACACACACACAAATATATATATATATATATATATATATATATATATATATATATATATATATATATATATATATATATATTGTGTGTGTGTGTGTGTGTGTGGGAGAGAGAGAGAGAGAGTGAAAATGGTTTTATCAATAATTCAGTTTAATGATTAAGCAATGAAGAGGGTTGATTTTTTTTTTTTTTAACTAAAATCAAAATGTAAATATGAAAACTCCTTCATGTCTGCTGATAAATAAGTAAGTAATATGCGTCCGTCTGGGACGTGTGGTCCTCACAGTGTGTGTGGAGGGAGGGTGTTATAATGACCAGCCATTCACTGGTGAACCACCACTGCAACAGGACCCAGGACAGGGCGGGTTGCCAGGTGCCTGATGACCCAGCCGTACTGGCGGCCGGTAATCTCTGTCCTATAGTGACTCAAGACAATAACATCACCGTAGGATGCCCAGGAAAGGATGTGATGTTCACATTTTGGAAGTGCTCCTCCGGTGGAGATGAGAGACCTCCTCCTGCAGGGAAGGATAACAATGAGGTAGACGACCTGCCACACGGTAAGAAGGGTAATAACTGCAATAACCAGGACTGAAATCAAAGTTATCTTCTCATAGAGAGAAGCCATTCGATCAAAGCAGCCGTAATATTTCCCTCCAATGCCGATGATGTGAGTTGTCTCGTCGATGTCACATTTAACGAATGGTGGGAACATCTGTGAGACGGGATCTGTGAACCCAACAATGTCACGCCTCCAGGGGTAGTTGAGGATGATGTCCAACAGGCGGTTGCTTGCCAAGTAGTTGATGATGAAAATGGTTGCCAGATCGGATACAAGTGCAGTAAGATGTAGGAAGACACTACGGATGTAGATTCTGTGGAAGGAACCGATGTTGTCACAGAGAAACTGGGTCACGTGCTGTCTGTGTGAGTCTACGTCGTATCGGTCCTCATGAACGAGTAGGTCCTGGAAAAGGTTGCCCAGGGAAACGTATTCCATTGCCCGGATGAAAGCAAAGAGGAGGGAGATGATGAGCAGAATCCAGGGGAAAGCCTTGTACAGGATGCTGACCTCCTTCTGCCCCTCGGGCTGGCCAACTCCATAATGGTAACCTAAGCAGAAGGATTCGTACTGTGGGGGAAGGAGGTCTCCGGTTGACTGGTCCACGCAGAATAAGTCATTATCACTGATCCAGTCTCCTTCTGAGATGAAGAAGAAGACCATGAAAATGAAGCATCCCCACAGATGTGCTTGAAGTGCAAGTGAACTTCCGACTCTTCTTCTAGAATTGATCAGGTCAACAAATCGTTGTTTGAGGCCTTTCAACCCCTCGGTGAATCTGGTCATGCGGGTCAGGTGAGGGACTGGCATGATTTTTTATTTGGATTTGGTAAGTTACTGATGAAGGACGTGCTGTTATATCCCACATGATGACAAAATAGTTGAGGTAGGCAAGTTATCAAGGTATATCGAGGTAGGTAGGATATGGATGAGTAGGCAAGTTATCAAGGTATGTCGAGGTAGTTATGCTATGGATGAGGAGGTTATTGAAGAACAAATTGTAGTATTCACTGAAAATGACATTTTTCTATTATTGTGATATGATCTCTCTTACTTTCCTTTAGGCCAGATGGTGAGTGAGTGAGGAAGTAGATATACTGTAGTGAACATAAAAGATATTATGGTGTGAAATATGTGATACTTTAATGGTAGAGACTCTGTAGTGAAGATGATGGAAAGTGAAGGTATGGTGGGAGATACTCTGTAGTGAAGATAATGGAAAGTGATGATGTGTGGGTTATATTCTATAGTGAACATAATGTGATGGGTTATACTCTGTAATGAACATATTGGAAAGTGATAATGTGATGGGTTATACTCTATAGTGAACATAATGTGATGGGTTATACTCTGCAGTGAACATATTGGAAAGTGATAATGTGTGGGTTATATTCTATAGTGAACATAATGTGAAAGGTTATACTCTGTAGTGAACATACTGAAAAGTGATAATGTGTGGGTTATATTCTACAGTGAACATAATGTGATGGGTTGTACTATGTAGTGAACATATGGGAAAGTGATAATGTGTGGGTTATATTCTATAGCGAAAATAATGTGATGGGTTATACTCTGTAGTGAACATACTGGAAAGTGATAATGTGATGAGTTATATTCTATAGTGAACGAGTTATATTCTATAGTGAACATAATGTGATGGGTTATACTCTGTAGTGAACATATTGGAAAGTGATAATATTATTTTTTATTATTATTATTTTGCTTTGTCGCTGTCTCTCGCAT
This sequence comes from Panulirus ornatus, assembly GCF_036320965.1. Lineage (NCBI taxonomy): Eukaryota > Metazoa > Arthropoda > Malacostraca > Decapoda > Palinuridae > Panulirus > Panulirus ornatus. The sequence continues at coordinate 56,459,239 of NC_092242.1, forward strand.
TTGCGAGGTAGTGCAAGGAAACAGACGAAAGAAATGGCCCAGCCCACCCCCATACCCATGTATGTACATACACGTCCATACACGCAAATATACATACCTATACATCTCAATGTACACATATATATATATATATACACACACACACGTACATATATACCCATGCACACAATTCACACTGTCTGCCTTTATTCATTCCCATCGCCACCTCGCCACACATGGAATGCCATCCCCCTCCCCTCTCATGTGTGCGAGGTAGCGCTAGGAAAAGACAACAAAGGCCCCATTCGTTCACACTCAGTCTCTAGCTGTCATGCAATAATCCCCGAAACCACAGCTCCCTTTCCACATCCAGGCCCCACACAATTTCCATGGATTACCCCAGACGCTTCACATGCCCTGATTCAATCCACTGACAGCACGTCAACCCCGGTATACCACATCGATCCAATTCACTCTATTCCTTGCCCGCCTTTCACCCTCCTGCATGTTCAGGCCGCGATCACTCAAAATCTTTTTCACTCCATCTTTCCACCTCCAATTTGGTCTCCCACTTCTCGTTCCCTCCACCTCCGACACATATATCCTCTTGGTCAATCTTTCCTCACTCATTCTCTCCATGTGCCCAAACCATTTCAAAACACCCTCTTCTGCTCTCTCAACCACGCTCTTTTTATTTCCACACATCTCTCTTACCCTTACGTTACTTACTCGATCAAACCACCTCACACCACACATTGTCCTCAAACATCTCATTTTCAGCACATCCACCCTCCTGCGCACAACTCTATCCATAGCCCACGCCTCGCAACCATACAACATTGTTGGAACCACTATTCCTTCAAACATACCCATTTTTGCTTTCCGAACATTCTTCAAGGCTCCCAGGATTTTTGCCCCCTCCCCCACCCTATGATTCACTTCCGCTTCCATGGTTCCATCCACTGACAGATCCACTCCCAGATATCTAAAACACTTTACTTCCTCCAGTTTTTCTCCATTCATATTCTCCATATATATATATATATATATATATATATATATATATATATATATATATATATATATATATATATATATATATATTGTTCGCTGATGATACAGCGCTGGTGGCTGATTCATGTGAGAAACTGCAGAAGCTGGTGACTGAGTTTGGTAAAGTGTGTGAAAGAAGAAAATTAAGAGTAAATGTGAATAAGAGCAAGGTTATTAGGTACAGTAGGGTTGAGGGTCAAGTCAATTGGGAGGTAAGTTTGAATGGAGAAAAACTGGAGGAAGTAAAGTGTTTTAGATATCTGGGAGTGGATCTGGCAGCGGATGGAACCATGGAAGTGGAAGTGGATCATAGGGTGGGGGAGGGGGCGAAAATCCTGGGAGCCTTGAAGAATGTGTGGAAGTCGAGAACATTATCTCGGAAAGCAAAAATGGGTATGTTTGAAGGAATAGTGGTTCCAACAATGTTGTATGGTTGCGAGGCGTGGGCTATGGATAAAGTTGTACGAAGGAGGATGGATGTGCTGGAAATGAGATGTTTGAGGACAATGTGTGGTGTGAGGTGGTTTGATCGAGTAAGTAACGTAAGGGTAAGAGAGATGTGTGGAAATAAAAAGAGCGTGGTTGAGAGAGCAGAAGAGGGTGTTTTGAAATGGTTTGGGCACATGGAGAGAATGAGTGAGGAAAGATTGACCAAGAGGATATATGTGTCGGAGGTGGAGGGAACGAGGAGAAGTGGGAGACCAAATTGGAGGTGGAAAGATGGAGTGAAAAAGATTTTGTGTGATCGGGGCCTGAACATGCAGGAGGGTGAAAGGAGGGCAAGGAATAGAGTGAATTGGAGCGATGTGGTATACCGGGGTTGACGTGCTGTCAGTGGATTGAATCAGGGCATGTGAAGCATCTGGGGTAAACAATGGAAAGCTGCTCGTTCATGAGGACCGATACGACGTAGACTCACACAGACAGCACGTGACCCAGTTTCTCTGTGACAACATCGGTTCCTTCCACAGAATCTACATCCGTAGTGTCTTCCTACATCTTACTGCACTTGTATCCGATCTGGCAACCATTTTCATCATCAACTACTTGGCAAGCAACCGCCTGTTGGACATCATCCTCAACTACCCCTGGGGGCGTGACATTGTTGGGTTCACAGATCCCGTCTCACAGATGTTCCCACCATTCGTTAAATGCGACATCGACGAGACAACTCACATCATCGGCATTGGAGGGAAATATTACGGCTGCTTTGATCGAATGGCTTCTCTCTATGAGATGACTTTGATTTCAGTCCTGGTTATCGAGGTTATTACCCTTCTTACCGTGTGGCAGGTCGTCTATCTCATTGTTATCCTTCCCTGCAGGAGGAGGTCTCTCATCTCCACCGGAGGAGCACTTCCAAAATGTGAACATCACATCCTTTCCTGGGCATCCTACGGTGATGTTATTGTCTTAAGTCACTACAGGGCGGAGATTACCGGCCGCCAGTACGGGTGGGTCATCAGGCACCTGGCAACCCGCCCTGTCCTGGGTCCTGTTGCAGTGGTGGTTCACCAGTGAATGGCTGGTCATTATAACACCCTCCCTCGACACAGACCGTGAGGACCACACGTCCCAGACGGACACATATTACTTACTTATTTATCTGTAGACATGAAGGAGTTTTCATATTTACATTTTGAGTTCAGTTAAAAAAAAAAATCAACTCTTCATTGCTTAATTATTAAACTGAATTATTGATAAAACCTCTCTCTCTCTCTCTCTCTCTCTCTCTCTCTCTCTCTCTCTCTCTCTCTCTCTCTCTCTCTCTCTCTCTCACATATATATATATATATATATATATATATATATATATATATATATATATATATATATATATATATATATATATATATCAAAAGTATACGTCATTTTACATACATATATAGAAGGAAAAGATGCGTTATTTTCTTTGCCAGTTTACCTACTTTATTAGTTAATAAGAAAGCTTCCTAATGTTATCTATCTATGTCTATCTCTTTATCTTTTAGATATTTATTTTCATAACGAGATGAATAGTTTTCTCTTAAAAAGGACATTCATCACTTTAAGGATTGAAATATACTATAAAGAATATCTTAATTAGGAATTCACCAGAAAATTCTTCTGGATGCATAAAGTTATTAAGTCTAACTATATTACCAAGAGAAATATCATTGAATCTTCTATTATTAAATACACAAAGAATTATAATCTTAATATTAGTGATGGTGTATACAAATTAGATAACATTATTGTTGATAAAATGTGTAAAATGATAAGTTTATGAACGCTCGTTGTATGTTTTGGACAATCACATGTTTACCAAATGGCGTCCTAGCTTCGTCTCTTCGATGTATATCAGCTGACAGTTGTGTTTCTCTCTTGTGTCTCCCCTGATGATGTGATTGTTACACGAAAGTGTACTTATCGTGTTTCATTTTCCCCGTGGACTCATAGGAATATATATATATATATATATATATATATATATATATATATATATATATATATATATATATATATATATATATATATATATTTTTTTTTTTTTTTTTTTTTTTTTATACTTTGTCGCTGTCTCCCGCGTTTGCGAGGTAGCGCAAGGAAACAGACGAAAGAAATGGCCCAACCCCCCCATACACATGTATATACATACGTCCACACACGCAAATATACATACCTACACAGCTTTCCATGGCTTACCCCAGACGCTTCACATGCCTTGATTCAATCCACTGACAGCACGTCAACCCCGGTATACCACATCGCTCCAATTCACTCTATTCCTTGCCCTCCTTTCACCCTCCTGCATGTTCAGGCCCCGATCACACAAAATCTTTTTCACTCCATCTTTCCACCTCCAATTTGGTCTCCCTCTTCTCCTTGTTCCCTCCACCTCCGACACATATATCCTCTTGGTCAATCTTTCCTCACTCATCCTCTCCATGTGCCCAAACCACTTCAAAACACCCTCTTCTGCTCTCTCAACCACGCTCTTTTTATTTCCACACATCTCTCTTACCCTTACGTTACTCACTCGATCAAACCACCTCACACCACACATTGTCCTCAAACATCTCATTTCCAGCACATCCATCCTCCTGCGCACAACTCTATAAATAGCCCATGCCTCGCAACCATACAACATCGTTGGAACCACTATTCCTTCAAACATACCCATTTTTTCTTTCTGAGATAATGTTCTCGACTTCCACACATTCTTCAAGGCTCCCAGGATTTTCGCCCCCTCCCCCACCCTATCATCCACTTGCTCTTCCGTGGTTCCATCCGCTGACAGATCCACTCCCAAATATCTAAAACACTTTACTTCCTCCAGTTTTTCTCCATTCAAACTTACCTCCCAATTGACTTGACCCTCAACCCTACTGTACCTAATAACCTTGCTCTTATTCACATTTACTCTTAACTTTCTTCTTTCACACACTTTACCAAACTCAGTCACCAGCTTCTGCAGTTTCTCACATGAATCAGCCATAAGCGCTGTATCATCAGCTAACAACAACTGACTCACTTCCCAAGCTCTCTCATCCCCAACAGACTTCATACTTGCCCCTCTTTCCAAAACTCTTGCATTCACCTCCCTAACAACCCCATCCATTTTTTTTTTTTTTTTTTTTTTTTTTTTTTTTTTTTTTATACTTTGTCGCTGTCTCCCGCGTTTGCGAGGTAGCGCAAGGAAACAGACGAAAGAAATGGCCCAACCCCCCCCCCATACACATGTACATACACACGTCCACACACGCAAATATACATACCTACACAGCTTTCCATGGTTTACCCCAGACGCTTCACATGCCTTGCTTCAATCCACTGACAGCACGTCAACCCCTGTATACCACATGACACCAATTCACTCTATTTCTTGCCCTCCTTTCACCCTCCTGCATGTTCAGGCCCCGATCACACAAAATCTTTTTCACTCCATCTTTCCACCTCCAATTTGGTCTCCCTCTTCTCCTCGTTCCCTCCACCTCCGACACATATATCCTCTTGGTCAATCTCTCCTCACTCATTCTCTCCATGTGCCCAAACCATTTCAAAACACCCTCTTCTGCTCTCTCAACCACGCTCTTTTTATTTCCACACATCTCTCTTACCCTTACGTTACTTACTCGATCAAACCACCTCACACCACACATTGTCCTCAAACATCTCATTTCCAGCACATCCATCCTCCTGCGCACATCTCTATCCATAGCCCACGCCTCGCAACCATACAACATTGTTGGAACCACTATTCCCTCAAACATACCCATTTTTGCTTTCCGAGATAATGTTCTCGACTTCCACACATTTTTCAAGGCTCCCAAAATTTTCGCCCCCTCCCCCACCCTATGATCCACTTCCGCTTCCATGGTTCCATCCGCTGACAGATCCACTCCCAGATATCTAAAACACTTCACTTCCTCCAGTTTTTCTCCATTCAAACTCACCTCCCAATTGACTTGACCCTCAACCCTACTGTACCTAATAACCTTGCTCTTATTCACATTTACTCTCAACTTTCTTCTTCCACACACTTTACCAAACTCAGTCACCAGCTTCTGCAGTTTCTCACATGAATCAGCCACCAGCGCTGTATCATCAGCGAACAACAACTGACTCACTTCCCAAGCTCTCTCATCCCCAACAGACTTCATACTTGCCCCTCTTTCCAGGACTCTTGCATTTACCTCCCTTACAACCCCATCCATAAACAAATTAAACAACCATGGAGACATCACACACCCCTGCCGCAAACCTACATTCACTGAGAACCAATCACTTTCCTCTCTTCCTACACGTACACATGCCTTACATCCTCGATAAAAACTTTTCACTGCTTCTAACAACTTGCCTCCCACACCATATATTCTTAATACCTTCCACAGAGCATCTCTATCAACTCTATCATATGCCTTCTCCAGATCCATAAATGCTACATACAAATCCATTTGCTTTTCTAAGTATTTCTCACATACATTCTTCAAAGCAAACACCTGATCCACACATCCTCTACCACTTCTGAAACCGCACTGCTCTTCCCCTTTTCCTTTGTACAGTGGCACTATGCACGCATTCCACCAATCCTCAGGCACCTCACCATGAGTCATCTTTCTTTTCTTTCTTTTCTTTCAAACTATTCGCCATTTCCCGCATTAGCGAGGTAGCGTTAAGGACAGAGGACTGGGCCTTTGAGGGAATACCCTCAACTGGCCCAGTTCTCTGTTCCTTCTTTTGGAAAAAAAAAAAAAAAAAAAAAAAAAAAAACGAGAGGGGAGGATTTCCAGCCCCCCGCTCCCTCCCCTTTTAGTCGCCTTCTACGACACGCAGGGAATACGTGGGAAGTATTCTTAATCCCCTATCCCCAGGGATCATACATACATTAAATAACCTTACCAACCAGTCAATAATACGGTCACCCCCTTTTTTAATAAATTCCACTGCAATACCATCCAAGCCTGCTGCCTTGCCGGCTTTCATCTTCCGCAAAGCTTTTACTACCTCTTCTCTGTTTACCAAATCATTTTCCCTAACCCTCTCACTTTGCACACCACTTCGACCAAAACACCCTATATCTGCCACTCTATCATCAAACACATTCAACAAACCTTCAAAATACTCACACCATCTCCTTCTCACATCACCACTACCTGTTATCGCCTCCCCATTTGCGCCCTTCACTGAAGTACCCATTTGCTCCCTTGTCTTACACACTTTATTTACCTCCTTCCAGAACATCTTTTTATTCTCCCTAAAATTTAATGATACTCTCTCACCCCAACTCTCATTTGCCCTCTTTTTCACCTCTTGCACCTTTCTCTTGACCTCCTGTCTCTTTCTTTTATACATCTCCCACTCAATTGCATTTTTTCCCTGCAAAAATTGTCCAAATGCTTCTCTCTTCTCTTTCACTAATAATCTTACTTCTTCATCCCACCACTCACTACCCTTTCTAATCAACCCACCTCCCACTCTTCTCATGCCACAAGCATCTTTTGCGCAATCCATCACTGATTCCCTAAATACATCCCATTCCTCCCTCACTCCCCTTACTTCCATTGTTCTCACCTTTTTCCATTCTGTACTCAGTCTCTCCTGGTACTTCCTCACACAAGTCTTCTTCCCAAGCTCACTTACTTTCACCACCCTCTTCACCCCAACATTCACTCTTCTTTTCTGAAAACCCATACAAATCTTCACCTTAGCCTCCACAAGATAATGATCAGACATCCTTCCAGTTGCACCTCTCAGCACATTAACATCCAAAAGTCTCTCTTTTGCGCGCCTGTCAATTAACACGTAATCCAATAACGCTCTCTGGCCATCTCTCCTACTTACATACGTATACTTATGTATATCTCTCTTTTTAAACCAGGTATTCCCAATCACCAGTCCTTTTTCAGCACATAAATCTACAAGCTCTTCACCATTTCCATTTACAACACTGAACACCCCATGTATACCAATTATTCCCTCAACTGCCACATTACTCACCTTTGCATTTAAATCACCCATCACTATAACCTGGTCTCGTGCATCAAAACCACTAACACACTCATCCAGCTGCTCCCAAAACACTTGCCACTCATGATCTTTCTTCTCATGCCCAGGTGCATATGCACCAATAATCACCCATCTCTCTCCATCAACTTTCAGTTTTACCCATATTAATCGAGAATTTACTTTCTTGCATTCTATCACATACTCCCACAACTCCTGTTTCAGGAGTACTGCTACTCCTTCCCTTGCTCTTGTCCTCTCACTAACCCCTGACTTTACTCCCAAGACATTCCCAAACCACTCTTCCCCTTTACCCTTTAGCTTCGTTTCACTCAGAGCCAAAACATCCAGGTTCCTTTCCTCAAACATACTACCTATCTCTCCTTTTTTCACATCTTGGTTACATCCACACACATTTAGACACCCCAGTCTGAGCCTTCGAGGAGGATGAGCACTCCCCGCGTGACTCCTTCTTCTGTTTCCCATTTTAGAAAGTTAAAAAGATACAAGGAGGGGAGGATTTCTGGCTCCCCGCTCCCGTCCCCTCTAGTCGCCCTCTTCGACACGCGAGGAACGCGCGGGAAGTACTCTTTCACCCCTATCCCCAGGGATAATATATATATATATATATATATACATACATATATACATATACACACACACACACATATACATATATATACATATGAAAAGTGTAAGAAATAATTTAGAAAACTGAAACTTCTAGCTTGAAATGAAATGAAAAAATGAATGTCACATAATGGTTCAACCTCTGGCTATGGAAAAGGGAAATGTATGATTTATTTACACAAACGTCAATAGTAGTTCTCATCAATTTAACCACTGTATCAATAAGCTTCAATGTCTAAGCTACATTTTCTTCCAATTTCACTATTTTCTTGTCAAAGCACCACGTATGAAATACTATCACTCCAGTAACACAACTGTAAACATTTACTTCCCCTTTAAAAAAAGATCTGGGGAAGTCTGTCTCGATACACTGCGGGACACTCTATATATATATATATTTTTTTTTTTTTTTTTTTTTTTTTTTTTTCAAACTATTCGCCATTTCCCGCGTTAGCGAGGTAGCGTTAAGAACAGAGAACTGGGCCACTGAGGGAATATCCTCACCTGGCCCCCTTCTCTGTTCCTTCTTTTGGAAAATTGAAAAAAATTGAGAGGGGAGGATTTCCAGCCCCCCGCTCCCATATATACATATATATATATATATATATATATATATATATATATATATATATATATATTTTTTTTTTTTTTTTTTTTTTTTTTTTTTTTTTTTTTTTGCCGGTCTCCCGCGTTTGCGAGGTAGCGCAAGGAAACAGACGAAAGAAATGGCCCAACCCACCCCCATACACATGTATATGCATACGTCCACACACGCAAATATACATACCTACACAGCTTTCCATGGTTTACCCCAGACGCTTCACATGCCTTGATTCAATCCACTGACAGCACGTCAACCCCGGTATACCACATCGCTCCAATTCACTCTATTCCTTGCCCTCCTTTCACCCTCCTGCATGTTCAGGCCCCAATCACACAAAATCTTTTTCACTCCATCTTTCCACCTCCAACTTGGCCTCCCTCTTCTCCTCGTTCCCTCCACCTCCGACACATATATCCTCTTGGTCAATCTTTCCTCACTCATTCTCTCCATGTGACCAAACCATTTCAAAACACCCTCTTCTGCTCTCTCAACCACGCTCTTTTTATTTCCACACATCTCTCTTACCCTTACGTTACTTACTCGATCAAACCACCTCACACCACACATTGTCCTCAAACATCTCATTTCCAGCACATCCATCCTCCTGCGCACAACTCTATCCATAGCCCATGCCTCGCAACCATACAACATTGTTGGAACCACTATTCCTTCAAACATACCCATTTTTGCTTTCCGAGATAATGTTCTCGACTTCCACACATTCTTCAAGGCTCCCAGGATTTTCGCCCCCTCCCCCACCCTATGATCCACTTCCGCTTCCATGGTTCCATCTGCTGCCAGATCCACTCCCAGATATCTAAAACATTTTACTTTCTCCAGTTTTTCTCCATTCAAACTTACCTCCCAATTGACTTGACCCTCAACCCTACTGTACCTAATAACCTTGCTCTTTTTCACATTTACTCTTAACTTTCTTCTTTCACACACTTTACCAAACTCAGTCACCAGCTTCTGCAGTTTCTCACATGAATCTGCCACCAGCGCTGTATCATCAGCGAACAACAACTGATTCACTTCCTAAGCTCTCTCATCCCCAACAGACTTCATCCTTGCCCCTCTTTCCAAAACTTGCATGTACAGAACATCAGATTGGAGAAGAGCAGTGTGGTTTCAGAAAAGGTAGAGGATGTGTAGATCAGGTGTTTGCTTTGAAGAATGTATGAGAGAAATACTTAGAAAAACAGATGGATTTGTATGTAGCATTTTTGGATCTGGAGAAGGCATATGATAGAGTTGATAGAGATGCTCTGTGGAAGGTATTAAGAATATATGGTGTGGGAGGCAAGTTGTTAGAAGCAGTGAAAAGTTTTTATCGAGGATGTAAGGCATGTGTACGTGTAGGAAGAGAGGAACGTGATTGGTTCTCAGTGAATGTAGGTTTGCGGCAGGGGTTTGTGATGTCTCCATGGTTGTTTAATTTGTTTATGGTTGGGGTTGTTAGGGAGGTGAATGCAAGAGTTTTGGAGAGAGTGGCAAGTATGCAGTCTGTTGTGGATGAGAGAGCTTGGGAAGTGACTCAGTTGTTGTTTGCTGATGATACAGCGCTGATGGCTGATGCGGGTGAGAAACTGCAGAAGCTGGCGACTGAGTTTGGTAAAATGTGTGAAAGGAGAAAGCTGAGAGTAAATGTGAATAAGAGCAAGTTTATTAGGTACAGTAGGGTTGAGGGAAGTGTTTTAGATATCTGGGAGTGGATTTGGCAGCAGATGGAACCATGAAAATGGAAGTGTCACAGGGTGTGGGGAGGGGGCAAAAGTTTTGGGAATGTTGAAAAATATGTGGAAGGCGAGAACATTATCTCGGAAAGCAAAGATGGGTATGTTTGAAAGAATAGTGATTCCAGCAATGTTATATGATTTCAAGGCATGGTCTATACATAGGGTTGTGCGGAGGAGGGTGGATGTGCTGGAAATGAGATGTTTAAGGACAATATTTGGTGTGAGGTGGTTTGATCGAGTAAGTAATGAAAGGGTAAGAGAGATGTGTGGTTGAGAGAGCAGAAGAGGGTGTTCTGAAATGGTTTGGTCACATGGAGAGAATGAGTGAGGAAAGATTTGCAAAGAGGATATATGTGTCAGAGGTGGAAGGAGCAAGGAGAAGTGGGAGACCAAATTGGAGGTGGAAGGATGGAATGAAAAAGATTTTGAGCGATTGGGGCCTGAACATATAGGAGGGTGAATGGGCTGCAAGGAATAGAGTAAATTGGAACGATGTGGTATGCCAGGGTCAACGTGCTGTCAGTGGATTGAAGCAGGGCATTTGAAATGTCTGGGGTAGACCATGGAACGTTTTGTGGGGTTTGGATGTGGAAAGGGAGCTGTGGTTTTGGTGCATTACACGTGACAGCTTGTGACTGAGCATGAGCGAATGTGGCCTTTGTCGTCTCTTCCTAGCGCTACCTCGTGTGCACACGCAGGGGGAGGGTGGATGCCATATCATGTGTGGTGGGGTGGCGATGGGAATGGATGAAGGCAGCAAGTATGAATATGCACATGTGTATATATGTATATGTCTGTATATGTCAGGGGTTAGTGAGAGGACAAGAGCAAGGGAAGGAGTAGCACTACTCATGAAACAGGAGTGGTGGGAGTATGTGATAGAGTGTAAGAAGGCAAACTCTAGATTGATATGGGTAAAACTGAAAGTGGGTGGAGAGAGATGGGTGATTATTGGTGCATATGCACCTGGGATGAGAAGAAAGATCATGAGAGGCAAGTGTTTTGGGAGCAGCTGAGTGAGTGTGTTAGTAGTTTTGATGCACGAGACCGGGTTATAGTGATGGGTGATTTGAATGCAAAGGTGAGTAATGTGGCAGCTGAGGGAATAATTGGTGGGCATGGGGTGTTAAGTGTTGTAAATGGAAATGGTGAAGAGCTTGTAGATTTATGTGCTGAAAAAGGACTGGTGATTGGGAATACCTGGATTAAAAAGAGAGATATACATAAGTGAGTGGTGGGATGAAGAAGTAAGAGTATTAGTGAAAGAGAAGAGAGAGGCATTTGGACGATTTTTGCAGGGAAAAAATGCAATTGAGTGGGAGAAGTATAAAAGAAAGAGACAGGAGGTCAAGAGAAAGGTGCAAGAGGTGAAAAAAAGGGCAAATGAGAGTTGGGGTGAGAGACTATCAGTAAATTTTAGGGAGAATAAAAAGATGTTCTGGAAGGAGGTAAATAGGGTGCGTAAGACAAGGGAGCAAATGGGAACTTCAGTGAAGGGCGTAAATGGGGAGGTGATAACAAGTAGTGGTGATGTGAGAAGGAGATGGAATGAGTATTTTGAAGGTTTGTTGAATGTGTCTGATGACAGAGTGGCAGATATAGGGTGTTTGGGTCGAGGTGGTGTGCAAAGTGAGAGGGTTAGGGAAAATGATTTGGTAAACAGAGAAGAGGTAGTAAAAGCTTTGCGGAAGATGAAAGCCGGCAAGGCAGCAGGTTTGGATGGTATTGCAGTGGAATTTATTAAAAAAGGGGGTGACTGTATTGTTGACTGGTTGGTAAGGTTATTTAATGTATGTATGACTCATGGTGAGGTGCCTGAGGATTGGCGGAATGCTTGCATAGTGCCATTGTACAAAGGCAAAGGGGATAAGAGTGAGTGCTCAAATTACAGAGGTATAAGTTTGTTGAGTATTCCTGGTAAATTATATGGGAGGGTATTGATTGAGAGGGTGAAGGCATGTACAGAGCATCAGATTGGGGAAGAGCAGTGTGGTTTCAGAAGTGGTAGAGGATGTGTGGATCAGGTGTTTGCTTTGAAGAATGTATGTGAGAAATACTTAGAAAAGCAAATGGATTTGTATGTAGCATTTATGGATCTGGAGAAGGCATATGATAGAGTTGATAGAGATGCTCTGTGGAAGGTATTAAGAATATATGGTGTGGGAGGAAAGTTGTTAGAAGCAGTGAAAAGTTTTTATCGAGGATGTAAGGCATGTGTACGTGTAGGAAGAGAGGAAAGTGATTGGTTCTCAGTGAATGTAGGTTTGCGGCAGGGGTGTGTGATGTCTCCATGGTTGTTTAATTTGTTTATGGATGGGGTTGTTAGGGAGGTAAATGCAAGAGTTTTGGAAAGAGGGGCAAGTATGAAGTCTGTTGGGGATGAGAGAGCTTGGGAAGTGAGTCAGTTGTTGTTCGCTGATGATACAGCGCTGGTGGCGGATTCATGTGAGAAACTGCAGAAGCTGGTGACGGAGTTTGGTAAAGTGTGTGGAAGAAGAAAGTTAAGAGTAAATGTCAATAAGAGCAAGGTTATTAGGTACAGTAGGGTTGAGGGTCAAGTCAATTGGGAGGTGAGTTTGAATGGTGAGAGGCTGGAGGAAGTGAAGTGTTTTAGATATCTGGGAGTGGATCTGTCAGCGGATGGAACCATGGAAGCGGAAGTGGATCATAGGGTGGGGGAGGGGGCGAAAATTTTGGGAGCCTTGAAAAATGTGTGGAAGTCGAGAACATTATCCCGGAAAGCAAAAATGGGTATGTTTGAAGGAATAGTAGTTCCAACAATGTTGTATGGTTGCGAGGCGTGGGCTATGGATAGAGTTGTGCGTAGGAGGATGGATGTGCTGGAAATGAGATGTTTGAGGACAATGTGTGGTGTGAGGTGGTTTGATCGAGTAAGTAACGTAAGGGTAAGAGAGATGTGTGGAAATAAAAAGAGCGTGGTTGAGAGAGCAGAAGAGGGTGTTTTGAAATGGTTTGGGCACATGGAGAGAATGAGTGAGGAAAGATTGACCAAGAGGATATATGTGTCGGAGGTGGAGGGAACGAGGAGAAGAGGGAGACCAAATTGGAGGTGGAAAGATGGAGTGAAAAGGATTTTGTGTGATCGGGGCCTGAACATGCAGGAGGGTGAAAGGAGGGCAAGGAATAGAGTGAATTGGAGCGATGTGGTATACAGGGGTTGACGTGCTGTCAGTGGATTGAATCAAGGCATGTGAAGCGTCTGGGGTAAACCATGGAAAGCTGTGTAGGTATGTATATTTGCGTGTGTGGACGTGTGTATGTACATGTGTATGGGGGGGGTTGGGCCATTTCTTTCGTCTGTTTCCTTGCGCTACCTCGCAAACGCGGGAGACAGCGACAAAGTAAAAAAAAAAAAAAAAAAAAAAAAAAACGTATGTAAGTAGGAGAGATGGCCAGAGAGCGTTATTGGATTACGTGTTAATTGATAGGCGCATGAAAGAAAGACTTTTGGATGTTAATGTGCTGAGAGGTGCAACTGGAAGGATGTCTGATCATTATCTTGTGGAGGCGAAGGTGAAGATTTGTATGGGTTTTCAGAAAAGAAGAGAGAATGTTGGTGTGAAGAGTGTGGTGAGAGTAAGTGAGCTTGGGAAGGAGACTTGTGTGAGGAAGTACCAGGAGAGAATTAGTACAGAATGGAAAAAGGTGAGAACAAAGGACATAAGGGGAGTGGGGGAGGAATGGGATGTATTTAGGGAATCAGTGATGGCTTGCACAAAAGATACTTGTGGCATGAGAAGCATGGGAGGTGGCCAGATTAGAAAGGGTAGTGAGTGGTGGGATGAAGTAAGATTGTTAGCAAAAGAGAAGAGAGAGGCATTTGGACAACTTTTGCAGGAAAATAGTGCAAATGACTGGTAGATGTATAAAAGAAAGAGGCAGGAGGTCAAGAGAAAGGTGCAAGAGGTGTAAAAGAGGGCAAATGAGAGTTGGGGTGAGAGAGTATCATTAAATTATAGGGAGAATAAAAAGATGTTTTGGAAGGAGGTAAATAAAGTGTGTAAGACAAGGGAGCAAATGGGAACTTCATTGAAGGGGGCTAATGGGGAGGTGATAACAAGTAGTGGTGATGTGAGAAGGAGATGGAGTGAGTATTTTGAAGGTTTGTTGAATGTGTTTGATGATAGAGTGGCAGATATAGGGTGGTTTGATTGAGGTGGTGTGCAAAGTGAAAGGGTTAGGGAGAATGATTTGGTAAACAGAGAAGAGGCAGTAAAAGCTTTGCGGAAGATGAAAGCCAGCAAGGCAGCGCGTTTGGATGGTATTGCAGTGGAATTTATTAAAAATGGGGGTGACTGTATTGGTAACTGGTTGGTAAGGTTATTTAATATATGTATGATTCATGGTGAGGTGCCTGGGGATTGGCGGAATGCATGCATAGTGCCATTGTACAAAGGCAAAGGGGATAAAAGTGAGTGCTCAAATTACAGAGGTATAAGTTTGTTGAGTATTCCTGGGAAACTGTATGGGAGGGTATTGATTGAGAGGGTAAAGGCATGTACAGAGCGTCAGATTGGGGAAGAGCAGTGTGGTTTCAGAAGTGGTATAGGATATGTGGATCAGGTGTTTGCTTTGAAGAATTTATGAGAAATACTTAGAAAAGCAAATGGATTTGTATGTAGCATTTATGGATCTGGAGAAGGCATATGATAGAGTTGATAGAGATGCTCTTTGGAAGGTATTGAGAATATATGGTGTGGGAGGAAAGTTGTTAGAAGCAGTGAAAAGTTTTTATCGAGGATGTAAGGCATGTGTACGTGTAGGAAGAGAGGAAAGTGATTGGTTCTCAGTGAATGTAGGTTTGCGGCAGGGGTTTGTGATGTCTCCATGGTTGTTTAATTTGTTTATGGTTGGGGTTGTTAGGGAGGTGAATGCAAGAGTTTTGGAAAGGGGGGCAAGTATGAAGTCTGTTGTGGATGAGAGAGCTTGGGAAGTGAGTCAGTTGTTGTTCGCTGATGATACAGCATTGGTGGCTGATTTGAGAGAGAAAATGCAGAAGCTGGTAACTGAGTTTGGTAAAGTGTGTGAAAGAGGAAAGTTGAGAGTAAATGTGAATAAGAGCAAGGTTATTAGGTACAGTAAGGTTGAGGGACAAGTCAGTTGGGAGGTAAGTTTGAATGGAGAAAAATGTTTGGAAGTGAAGTGTTTTAGATATCTGGGAGTAGATTTGGCAGTGTATGGAACCATGGAAGCGGAAGTAAATCATAGGGTG
This sequence comes from Panulirus ornatus, assembly GCF_036320965.1. NCBI lineage: Eukaryota > Metazoa > Arthropoda > Malacostraca > Decapoda > Palinuridae > Panulirus > Panulirus ornatus. The sequence continues at coordinate 56,474,963 of NC_092242.1, forward strand.
GGGGAGGGGGCAAAAGTTCTGGGAGAGTTGAAGAATGTGTGGAAGTCGAGAATGTTACCTTGGAAAGCAAAAATGGGTATGTTTGAAGGAATAGTGGTTCCAACAATGTTATATGGTTGTGAGGCGTGGGCTATAGATAGAATTGTGTAGAGGAGGGTGAATGTGCTGGAAATGAGATGTTTAAGGACAATATGTGGTGTGAGGTGGTTTGATCGTGTAAGTAATGAAAGGGTAAGAGAGATGTGTGGTAACAAAACGAGTGTCATTGAGAGAGCAGAAGAGGGTGTTTTGAAATGGTTTGGTCACATGGAGAGAATGAGTGAGGAAAGATTGACCAAGATGATATATGTGTCAGAGGTGGAGGAAACGAGGAGAAGTGGGAGACCAAATTGGAGATGGAAAGATGAAGTGAAAAAGATTTTGAGTGATAGGGGCCTAAACATGCAGGAGGGTGAAAGGCGTGCAAGGAATAGAGTGAATTAGAACAATGTGGTATACCGAGGTCGACGTGCTGTCAATGGCTTGAACCAGGGCATGTGAAGCGTCTGGGGTAAACCATGGAAAGTTCTGTGGGTGGGCAGTTATTACATGACAGCTAGAGACTGAGTGTGAACGAATGTGGCCTTTGTTGTCTTTTCCTAGCGCTACCTTGCACACATGAGGGGGGAGGGGGTTTTTCTTTCATGTGTGGCGGGATGGCGATGGGAATGAATAAAGGCAGACTGTATTAATTATGTACAAGTGTATTTATGTATATGTATACATTGAGATGTATAGGTATGTATATTTGCGTGTGTGGTCATGTATGTATATACATGTGTATGTGGGTGGGTTGGGCCATTCTTTCGTCAGTTTCCTTGTGCTACCTCAGTAATGCTGGAGACAGCGACAAAGCAAAATGAATAAATAAATAAATAAATGTATATGTATGTATGCATTGAAATGTATAGGTATGTATATGTGCGTGTGTATGTGGCTGGGTTGGTCCATTCTTTCAACTGTTTCCTACCGCTACCTCGCTAACACAGGAGACACTGACTAAGTAAAAAAAATAAAAAAGTGTTCATGGGGTGACCATGATAAGGGCATTCTCAACTAATACAAAAAATTTAAACATCTTTGTAGATTTCTTTGAGAGAGGGAGCTTTATCTTAAAGAAAGGGGAAGGCTGGATGAATTGTTTGTCTTTGTACGTCCAGAAAGCCTTTGATGTTGTACTGCTGATTAAGAAGCTGGATCATCAGGCAGGAATAAGGGGAAAGTTCTTCAGTTAATAGATTATCTCAGGTGAAGGGAACAAAGGATGCATGTTTGAGGAGCCTTCTCCAAATGAATGGAGGTAACCAGTAGAGTTTAGATTTCCCATTAAGGACAGTGGAAGAGCAAGGAAGACTTCAGAGAATAATGAAATTCATTTTCATCCCTGGAGTTCTAAAAATAGTGAATCAAAGAAAAGTAACTAACAGATGTTGCAGTTTTTGCAGAACAATTAGGTGTATTCATCTGTTACATAAGGAGCTCAATTAAGGAGCTCAGAAATGAGAACAGTAAGTATGATCCAGGTAGTTATCAAGCTCTTTTAAGGTCTAAAATTTGTGCCTTGAGAAAGCTAAATTAACTGTTAGAATGAGGTAATAAGAATGATATTTTATAGGAATTTAACAATATGCTGACTAATTTTTAGAAATTCTGTGTAAGTATTACTGCTGTCAGGTGATAAGTTGTGGGTAAGATGATACCTATGAGTCCTAATCTATAGAACTCTTGTTTCCAGGCAACTGTAACTACAACGATAAGGATGACTTGAATGCTAAGAGCATAGGCTTGGTTGATTCCGTAGATACTTTTGGACTTAGCTGGTTGTTGGAAAATGAACCAAAAACATGTGGTGTCTTAAAAAAGGAGGGTCCTTGTGTTCCATTACCTCCAGATCAAGATCCATGTGCCGCTATTATGAATGAGGACATATTTGGAAAGGTTTGTATGCATTATAGTTTTTCATTGTTCTGTATTGAAAATTTTCAGACACTTTCCAGTATAGATATTTGAAAAATTTTTTGTATGTCTTGATGAAGGGAACAGTGAACAGCATTTCATTACCATTAGATCAATATCCAGGTCTCACTGTCATGAAGTCATAAATAGAAGTTTCTTTGCACATCATATTTCATCCTTTTTCTACAGTGAACATTATGATTTTGTTCCACATTAGAGTTTAGACATATATTTGAGGTTAGCAAAAGACTGTAGTAGAATATTACATTGTACATAAGATGAATATTAACCAACCTATAGAGGCATAAAACTGTTTTAGTAAAGATGATGGTCTCAAGGAATTAGTTTGCACCGAAACCATAGCTCCCTTTCCATATCCAGGCTTCACAAAACTTTCCATGGTTTACCCCAGACACTTCACATGCCCTGGTTCAATCCATTGACAGCACGTTGACCCCGGTATACCACATTGCTCCAATTCACTCTATTCCTTGCAGCTCTTTCACCCTCCTGTATGTTCAGGCCCCAATTGCTCACAATCTTTTTCACTCCATCCTTCCACCTCCAATTTGGTCTCCCACTTCTTGTTCCCTCCACCTCTGACACATATATCCTATTTGTCAATCTTTCCTCACTCATTCTCACCATGTGACCAAACCATTTCGATACACCCTCTTCTGCTCTCTCAACCACACCCTTTTTATTACCACACATCTCTCTTACCCTTTCATTACTTACTCGATCAAACCACCTCACACCACATATTTTCCTCAAACATCTCATTTCCAACACATCTACCCTCCTCCACACAACCCTATCTATCGCCCATGCCTCACAACCATATAACATTGTTAGAACCACTATTCCTTCAAACATACCCATTTTTGCTCCGAGATAATGTTCTCGCCTTCCACACATTCTTCACCGCCCCCAGAACCTTTGCCCCCTCCCCCACCCTGTGACTCACTTCTGCTTCCATGGTTCCATCCACTTCTAAATCCACTCCCAGATATCTAAAACACTTCACTTCCTCCAGTTTTTCTCCATTCAAACTTATGTCCCAGTTTTCTTGTCCCTCAACTCTACTGAACCTAATAGCCTTACTCTTATTCACATTCACCCTCAGCTTTCTTCTTTAACACACTTTAACCGTACTCAGTTACCAACTGCTGCAGTTTCTCACCCAAATCAGCCACCAGCGCTGTATCATCAGCGAACAACAACTGACTCACTTCTCAAGCCTTCTCATCGATAACAGACTGCATACTTGCCCCTCTCTCCAAAACTCTTGCATTTACCCAACAACCCCATCCATAAACAAATTAAACAGCCATGGAGACATCATACACCCCTGCCTCAAACAATATTCACTGGGAACCAATCACTTTCCTCTCTTCCTACTCGTACACATGCCTTACATCCTCGATGAAAACTTTTCACTGCTTCTAGCAACTTACCTCCCACACCATATACTCTCAATGCCTTCCACAGAGCATCTCTATAATATTTGGAGTATAAGTTTGAATAGAAAAAAATTGTGAGATGTGAAGTATTTCAGATAACTGGGATTAGAGACTTGGTAGCGGAAGGAACCTTGGAAGAGGAAAGAAGTAAATCATATAGTAGGTGAGGGGGCAAAAGTTCTGGGAACATTAGGGAATGTATGGAGAGGTCATTTATCTGGGAGAGCAAAAATGGGTATGTTTGAAGGAATAGTCACAGTGATATTGTATGGATGCAAGGCATGGGCTATAAATGAAGGTGTTGAGAGGAGGGTGGATGTGTTGGAAAGGAAAACCTTTAAGGACAATATATGATGTGAGATGGTTTGATCAAATGAATAATGAAAGAATGAGAGAGGTGTTGGTAATAAGATGAGTGTGATTGAGAGAGTAGAAGAGGTTGTGCTGAAATGATTTGGATGTATGGAGAGAATGAGTGAGGAGAGGCTACAAGGAGAATATATATAGTGTCAGAAGTAGAGGGGAAAGGGAGTTGCGGAGACGAAACTCGAGATGGAAGGATGGAGTGAAAAATATTATGAGTGGTATAGACCTAAACATGCAGGCATGCATGAGATAGAGTGAATTGGAATAATATGGTATACAGGGGTTGATGTGCTGTCAGTGGATTGAACCAGGGCATGTGAAGTGGCTGTGGGAAAGCATGGCAAGGTTAGTGGAGGCTGGCTGTAGATAGGGGTTTTTTGGTTTTGGTGTGATATACAGGACAGCTAGAGGATGGGTGTGAGCAAATGCAGCCTTTCTTCATCTCTTCCTGACACTTCTTCATGCAGGACACAGCAAACATGAAAAGATATATGTATTGAGATGGCCTTGATTAGGGCATTTAGTTGCCCAATTCATCTCATCTAACCTAAAATAAAAAACTGAGTTTTCTGTTTTGAGATAGAGAATTACATTTATTTGATAATGAATTAAAGATTTGGTTATTTTATGATTAGATAGGAAAATAAGGAATTTTGGTAGAATTTAGATGGTATACTTTATGCAGTGCACAAGTGGGCAGTGAACAATGAAATAAAGTTACAGTCTGTTACTGTACACCAGTTTTGATTATCAGGATCCTACAAAATCAAGTTTTGGGATGCCCTCTCGTAATCAATCTTTTTTTTGACAGGCCATCCTTCCATCAGTAATATTGTTGGTATAAGACCCCTTTGTCATCATTACCATCCCATGTGCCACCCCATCTGCTGACATCTTTACAACTACTTGTGCCTCATAACTGCCATTACCCCTTCTACCTTCTTTGCCGTCACCACCTTACCAGTCACCTGTGTTGCAACCTTTTGCAATCCCTTCCACCTCCTTTGCCACCAATACTACCACAACCCTTGCCATTTTCTCTGCCACCACCACTACCACCACCCTTCTGATGACCTCTGTCACCAACGCTACCACAACTCTTGCTTTTTACCTCTGCAATCAACACTCCCATGACTCTTGCTACAATCACTACCTTGACTTTGCCATTACCTCTGCTAATAACATCACCTCAACTATTGCCATTACCCCTTCCACCAACTGTATCAAGAACCTGCAATTACCTCTGCCCACTCAACATCCTTCCTCCCAACTCAGTCTTAAACTTCAAACCACTAGACATAAAGTCATCAGATACCACATTCCCAAAAAAATATATTTTACACCTTCTCATCTGTGCTGTGCACATCACCCAACTCCACAATACTATAAATACTATTTCAACATATCCCAAGACCCTTCATGCCTATGATGCACTGCTATAACATGGAACCTCCTCATTACCTCTTCAACAGCTGCACTCTCTGTAGTTAGATGCACACACAGCATCACTGACCTTTATGATGTATGGTCCTAAATAGTGGACATGGCTAGCTTCCTGAGTCCTGCAAGTTAGTTAGAATAGTTAGGATTTTCATTGTATGTATGGATCATGGTAAGGTGCCTGAGGATTGATGGAATGCTTGTATAGTGTCACTGTATATAGGCAAGAGGGACAAAGGTGAGTGTTCAGATTACTGAGGTATAAGTTTTTTAGTGCAATTGATAAGTTTTATGGAAAATTTTTGATTGAGAGGATGGTAGAATGCATAAAGCACCAGACTTGAGAGGAACAGTGTGGTTTCAGGAGTGGTAGACGATGTGTGGATCAGGTGTTTGCTTTGAAGAGCATGTGTGATAATTACTTATAGATATAAAAATATTCTATGTGGCATTTATGGATATGGAAAAAGCCTATGAAAGAATTGATAGAGATACTTTGCGAAAGGTTTTACACATTTATATTGTGGCATCAAAGCTATTAGAATCAGTGAGGAGTTTTTATGATAGGTAAGATGTGTGTGTGAATAGGTTGAGTGAAGGATGAGTGGTTGCAGATGAAGATGGGTCTGCAGTAGGGGTGTGTGATGTCACCATGGCTGTTTCCTCTGTTTATCGATGAAATGATGAGAGAGGTAAATGCAAGGGTCTTGGAAAGAAGGGCAGTTATTCAGTCTGTTGGGGGTGAGGAGATCTGGAATGTGAATCAGTCATTGTTTTTTGATCTTGTGACACTGGTGGCAGATTCAAGTGAGAAACTGCAGAAGTTGGTGTCTGAGTTTTACAGTTTGCAAAAGTAGAAACCTGAGAGTGATTGTGGATAAAAGCAAGATTATTAGGTTTAGCAATGCAAGAAACAGGTTAGTTGAGGTGTGAGTTTGAATGTGAGAACTTGGAGGAATTGAAATGTTTTAGATACCTGGAAGTGTACATGGCATCGAATGGAACCATGGAAGCTGTGGTGAGCTAAAGGATGGGTGAGCAGGCAAAGGTTCTAGGAGCTACGAGGAATATATGGAAAGAGAGGTCACTATTTGAGGAGAAAATGGGTATGTTTGAAGGTATAGTATTCCTGATGGTATTGTATGGATGTGAGGCATGAACTATAAACAAAAATGTAAGGAAGAAGGTGAATGTGTTGGAAATGAAATGTTCGAGGACAATATGTGGTGTGAGGAGGGTTGATCAAGTAAGTAATGACAGGATTAGAGAGAGGTGTAGGAATTAGAAGAGTATGGTCTAGAGAGCTAAAGAGGGTGTGCTGAAATTGGAGAGAATGAGAGGAGAGGTTGACAAAGAGGATATGTGCATCAGAATTGGAAGAGACGAGGAGAAGGGAGAGACTGAATTGGAGATGGACGGATAGATTGAATAAGATTTTGAGTGCTTAGGATCTGCAGGAGAGTGAAAGGTTCACTGGATGGATTGAATTGAAACAGTGTGTTATAAAAGGGTGGACATGTTGTCAATGGTCTGAACCTGGGCAAGTGAAGCAACATAGAGAAACCACAAAAAGGTCTGGGGATCATGGTTTTAGATAGGGAGCTGTGATTTCAGTACATTACATGTTTCAGCCAGAGAATGGACGTGAATGAATGGGGCCTTTTCTTCATCTGTTTCTGGCACTTCCTTATTAATGCAAGAAAAAGTGAACAGGCATGAAAAAATTGTAAGCACATACTAGTATTATTGTACAGTATTTACCTAATATTCTTTCTTATTAAGCTCCCATATGTTATATAGACTAAAGGAGAGGTTGGCATTTAAAGAGAAGTGGGAGAGTGGCACAGGCACAACAGGACTTATTTCATCCATTGTAGAAGTTAGCAATGATGTGCATTGAGGGCTTTCAAAAATAGTCTGGCTAAGTAGTATCATGGAAAAGGGATTTGAGCTTTTTTAGCTGCTTACCACAAATAAAGCTTGGTACAACATGCTTAGAAAAGCAAATGGATTTGTATGTAGCATTTATGGATCTGGAGAAGGCATATGATAGAGTTGATAGAGATGCTCTGTGGAAGGTATTAAGAATATATGGTGTGGGAGGAAAGTTGTTAGAAGCAGTGAAAAGTTTTTATCGAGGATGTAAGGCATGTGTACGTGTAGGAAGAGAGGAAAGTGATTGGTTCTCAGTGAATGTAGGTTTGCGGCAGGGGTGTGTGATGTCTCCATGGTTGTTTAATTTGTTTGTGGATGGGGTTGTTAGGGAGGTAAATGCAAGAGTTTTGGAAAGAGGGGCAAGTATGAAGTCTGTTGGGGATGAGAGAGCTTGGGAAGTGAGTCAGTTGTTGTTCGCTGATGATACAGCGCTGGTGGCTGATTCATGTGAGAAACTGCAGAAGCTGGTGACTGAGTTTGGAAAAGTGTGTGGAAGAAGAAAGTTGAGTAAATGTGAATAAGAGCAAGGTTATTAGGTACAGTAGGGTTGAGGGTCAAGTCAATTGGGAGGTGAGTTTGAATGGAGAAAAACTGGAGGAAGTGAAGTGTTTTAGATATCTGGGAGTGGATCTGGCAGCGGATGGAACCATGGAAGCGGAGGTGGATCATAGGGTGGGGGAGGGGGCGAAAATCCTGGGGGCCTTGAAGAATGTGTGGAAGTCGAGAACATTATCTCGGAAAGCAAAAATGGGTATGTTTGAAGGAATAGTGGTTCCAACAATGTTGTATGGTTGCGAGGCGTGGGCTATGGATAGAGTTGTGCGCAGGAGGATGGATGTGCTGGAAATGAGATGTTTGAGGACAATGTGTGGTGTGAGGTGGTTTGATCGAGTGAGCAACGTAAGGGTAAGAGAGATGTGTGGAAATAAAAAGAGCGTGGTTGAGAGAGCAGAAGAGGGTGTTTTGAAGTGGTTTGGGCACATGGAGAGGATGAGTGAGGAAAGATTGACCAAGAGGATATATGTGTCGGAGGTGGAGGGAACAAGGAGAAGAGGGAGACCAAATTGGAGGTGGAAAGATGGAGTGAAAAAGATTTTGTGTGATCGGGGCCTGAACATGCAGGAGGGTGAAAGGAGGGCAAGGAATAGAGTGAATTGGAGCGATGTGGTATACCGGGGTTGACGTGCTGTCAGTGGATTGAATCAAGGCATGTGAAGCGTCTGGGGTAAACCATGGAAAGCTGTGTAGGTATGTATATTTGCGTGTGTGGGCGTATGTATATACATGTGTATGGGGGGGTTGGGCCATTTCTTTCGTCTGTTTCCTTGCGCTACCTCGCAAACGCGGGAGACAGCGACAAAGTATAATAAATAAAAATATGAATACAACATTCATATTGGAGTTTAATTTCTCTGATACAGGAGGTACTTTTAACTGAATAGGAATGATAGAACTGATGCAAAAATCAAAAAGGTGAAAGTTTAAAACTTTTCTGATTTTCTGAAAGTTCTGGATTGTTTACGGTCTACCTATAATACACACACAAACAAGCACATAGTATTCTTTTCATGAAATACTCATACAGTACTTAAATGATTCTTTGTACATGTTGATATTTTAAAAGGTCACTAGAAGCCCCTAATTTGGTCAGTCACATCTTTTTATTGAAATATCTTTAATTTTTTCAAGTGCCACCCTGTTGAGGATCCTGCAGCCTATGTATCTTCATGTCAACTTGATGCTTGTCATAGTGATGAACCCCTTGTATCAGCATGTCACAGTATTGAAGCCTATGCTAGACGCTGTGCTGATCTTGACATCTGTTTGGATTGGCGTTCTGAAGAACTCTGCCCAAAGACCTGTTCTGGAGGTATGTCATACTTCAGAAAATTTTGCAGTTTTTGTTTATTTCCAATAAATGAAATGTTAACTGTAGTGTTATTCAGATATATGTTTGAAAATTGTAAAAAGCTAAGAGATCTTTGCAGGTCAGGAGTATCATGCATGTGTATCAGGCTGTGTTCATACCTGTGATAACTATGAAGAGCTTAAAACCAATCCTGATGCTTGCCCAATGTCCTCTGTTGATGGCTGCTTCTGTCCTGATGGTATGGTAAGTTTCTTTTATGCTCCTAACTTTTTCAAACTAAGACAAAAAAAAAGTTTTTCTTTTTCACAAACAAAGCATAAAAGTCATACTTTCAGACTGGTCAAGTCAAAACTGGTAAACGCAAACATGTGAATTCAAAGAACCCCAACAAAACATCAGCATTTTGCAATAATCATCATCTGTAAGCCAGCCGGTCACAGCAAAGCAAAACAAAATTTCTAGTCAGTGTTTCTGAGCTGTAATCAACTCATGGCCTGGGCATTGGCCAACTGTTAGAAGAGAATCTAGCTTACAGCCACACCAAATCAATTGGCTTGGATTGGTATATTTTGGCATTGTATTGCTGCATGCTATATATCTGTAATGAAGATTTTACACAATAATAGCAAGGCGCATTGGATTGCCCAGATTTATTTTTTTTTTTACTAATATAATCTCAGGTATCTAGGCATGTTGAGTCACAGTTGACAAGTGCATGTGGTTCAAAGTTTGCATTCCAGTCCCAGATATTCCTCATTATGTCTTTTTTGTAGCAGGGAAATGTACCACCTGTTTTGTTACTCATATTTCTCTTATTTTTTCATCAATAAGCACCTTGACCCTGTTTTACTAAAGATGCATTTGACCTGACCCATAGGGGTCATGACAAAGGCCAGTGAATTCAAAGGTGTAATGAAGATAAGGACACAGAGTGGTCCTTTAATAAACCCATAAGGTTCAGGTCAAAGGCCACTAAGGGTCAGGTCATAGACCAGTGGTGTTAATAGTCTTGTGAAGATACTTTTGCTGCAGGTCAAAGGCCAATGATGTTGTGTATGCACTGAAGATGTGATGTAGGGAAGATGAGGGTGGTGTGAAGATAGGGTATGATGATGATAATTTTGTTAGTCAAGGTTGAAATGAAAATTTGTTTGTCTTGGGTGCGGCGAAGATATATTTCTTAATTTCAGCAAAGTCATGTTTGGTTGTAATGATAATGATTTTTTTAGTTAAAGTTGAAATGAAGACTTGTTTGTCATGGGAGTGGTGAAGATATATTTCTTAATCTTGAAGTAAATCTATGCATTTGTCAAGAGTGAAGTGAATATGCTGTTGATGGTGAAATGGATTTAGATTTATTGAGGGTTCAGCAAAGTTGTGTTTGGTGGCATCTGCATTATGAACATGCAGAATGGGACAGGCTGCATTCACTCACAGATATTGTTGTTTCCTATGCAATATTTTCATTTTTCTTAAATTTCTCTACATGAATCAGTACTCTTATTCTGGTCTTTGACCTCACCCTCAAGTGTCAGATCAAAGACCAGTTGATGCCAAGGGTTAGTGAAGATGGTCATTGATGTCATATGTAAGGATCAAGTCAAAGCCAGTGATGTCAGGGGCATAGTGAAGATATTTGTATAGTTAAGATGTGTTTGACTTTTCCCCACAAGGGTCAGTATGAATTCCAGCAGTATTGAGGGAGCAGCGATGTGTTTACAAAGAGTGAAGTGATAATGTTTTTGTTGGGGTTTAAGTGAATTAAATTTTTTTCAAGGGTGTAGTGAAGTTATGTTTGTCAGGTGTTGACTGAAGGAGTGAATTTCTTCAATAAGTTAAGGACACTCCATGAATGAATTTAGGTATAACTTAAGTCATCTCCATACATCAGGAATAGATGCAACATGGAGACATCCTTATAGGATACCAATGTAATTGAACTCAGTTTTTAATGGCAGTGATATTTTTCCTGTGTATCTTTAAGTTTAGAAGCGAAGTTCTGGGAGCATTGAAAAATGTGTGGAAGTCGAGAATGTTATCTTGGAAAGCAGAAATGGGTATGTTTGAAGGAATAGTGGTTCCAACAAAGTTATATGGTTGCGAGGCGTGGGCTATAGATAGAGTTGTGTGGAGGAGGGTGGATGTGCTGGAAGTGAGATGTTTGAGGACAATATGTGGTGTGAGGTGGTTTGATCGAGTAAGTAATAATAGGGTAAGAGAGATGTGTGGTAATAAAAAGAGTATGGTTGAGAGAGCAGAAGGGGGTGTTTTGAAGTGGTTTGGTCACATGGAGAGAATGAGGGAGGAAATATTGACCAAGAGGATATATGTGTCAGAGGTGGAGGGAACGAGGAGAAGTGGGAGACCAAATTGAAGGTGGAAAGATGGAGTGAAAAAGATTTTGAGTGATCGGGGCTTGAACATGCAGGAGGGTGAAAGGCATGCAAGGAATAGAGGGAATTGGGACGATGTGGTTTACCGGGGTTGATGTACTGTCAGTGGGTTGAACCAGGGCGTGTGAAGCATCTGGGGTTAACAATGGAAAGTTTTGTGGGGCCTGGATGTGGAAAGGGAGCTGTGGTTTCAGTGCATTATATATGACAGCTAGAGACTGAGTGTGAACAAATGTGGCCTTTGTTGTCTTTTCCTAGCGCTACATGCATGGGGAGGGGGTTTTCATTTTCATGTGTGGTGGGGTGGTGACAGGAATGAATAAGGGCAGACAGCATGAATTATTTACATGTGTATATATGTATATGTCTGTGTGTTTGTATATGTATGTATACATTGAGATGTATAGATATGTATATGTGCTGTGTCTGGACATGTATGTATATACATGTGTATGTGGGTGGGTTGGGCCATTCTTTCATCTGTTTCCTTGCGCTATCTCACTAATGCGGGAGACAGCGACAAAGTATAATAAATAGATAAATAGAATATATATATGTGAAATTGGAAAAAAATGTAGCTTAGACATTGAAGCTTATTCTTTTTTTTCAAAGTGATAGAGATGGAAAGCAAAAAGGTGTTTTTCATAAATGTACTGGAAAAGTTGAGGTCCAGATAAATTTTTGGTCTGTCAAGGCTTTATTATGGTGGATGACCAACTACCTACCCTCATGTATCCAAGATATGGTTGTACTTTGTGTAATGAAGAAAATTGAGAAACATCATAAGCCAATATTCCTGTTTCATGATAAGAGAAGTGGACCAGGCAGTATGATACAGTGGTTAAATTGATGAAAACTACTATTGTCGTTTGTGTAAATAAATTATACATTTCCCTTTTCCATAGCCAGAGGTTGAACCATTATGTAACACTCATTTTTTTCATTTCATTTCAAGCTAGAAGTTTCAGTTTTCTAAATTATTTCTTACATTTTTTCATATGTATATATATGTATATGTGTGTATGTGTGCATATGTGCGTATGTATGTGTATATATATATATATATATATATATATATATATATATATATATATATATATATATATATATATATGCATATATATGTATATTATCCCTGGGGATAGGGGTGAAAGAATACTTCCCACGCATTCCTCGCTTGTCGTAGAAGGCGACTAGAGGGGACGGGAGCGGGGGGCCAGAAATCCTCCCCTCCTTGTATTATTTTTAACTTTCTAAAATGGGAAACAGAAGGAGTCACGCAGGGAGTGCTCATCCTCCTCGAAGGCTCAGACTGGGGTGTCTAAATGTGTGTGGATGTAACCAAGATGTGAAAAAGGGAGAGATAGGTAATATGTTTGAGGAAAGGAACCTGGATGTTTTGGCTCTGAGTGAAACGAAGCTCAAGGGTAAAGGGGAAGAGTGGTTTGGGAATGTCTTGGGAGTAAAGTCAGGGGTTAGTGAGAGGACAAGAGCAAGGGAAGGAGTAGCAGTACTCCTGAAACAGGAGTTGTGGGGGTATGTGATAGAATGTAAGAAAGTAAATTCTTGATTAATATGGGTAAAACTGAAAGTTGATGGAGAGAGATGGGTGATTATTGGTGCACATGCACCTGGGCATGACAAGAAAGATCATGAGAGGCAAGTGTTTTGGGAGCAGCTGAATGAGTGTGTTAGTGGTTTTGATGCACGTGACCGGGTTATAGTGATGGGTGATTTGAATGCAAAGGTGAGTAATGTGGCAGTTGAGGGAATGATTGGTATACATGGGGTGTTCAGTGTTGTAAATGGAAATGGTGAAGAGCTTGTAGATTTATGTGCTAAAAAAGGACTGGTGATTGGGAATACCTGGTTTAAAAAGCGAGATATCGATAAGTATATGTATGTAAGTAGGAGAGATGGCCAGAGAGCGTTATTGGATTACGTGTTAATTGACAGGCTCGCGAAAGAGAGACTTTTGGATGTTAATGTGCTGAGAGGTGCAACTGGAGGGATGTCTGATCATTATCTTGTGGAGGCTAAGGTGAGGATTTGTATGGGTTTTCAGAAAAGAAGAGTGAATTTTGGGGTGAAGAGGGTGGTGAGAGCAAGTGAGCTTGGGAAGGAGACTTGTGTGAGGAAGTACCAGGAGAGACTGAGTACAGAATGGAAAAAGGTGAGAACAATGGAAGTAAGGGGAGTGGGGGAGGAATGGGATGTATTTAGGGAATCAGTGATGGATTGCGCAAAAGATGCTTGTGGCATGAGAAGAGTGGGAGGTGGGTTGATTAGAAAGGGTAGTGAGTGGTGGGATGAAGAAGTAAGATTATTAGTGAAAGAGAAGAGAGAGGCATCTGGACGATTTTTGCAGGGAAAAAATGCAATTGAGTGGGAGATGTATAAAAGAAAGAGACAGGAGGTCAAGAGAAAGGTGCAAGAGGTGAAAAAGAGGGCAAATGAGAGTTGGGGTGAGAGAGTATCAATAAATTTTAGGGAGAATAAAAAGATGTTCTGGAAGGAGATAAATAAAGTGCATAAGACAAGGGAGCAAATGGGAACTTCAGTGAAGGGCGCAAATGGGGAGGTGATAACAAGTAGTGGTGATGTGAGAAGGAGATGGAGTGAGTATTTTGAAAGTTTGTTGAATGTGTTTGATGATAGAGTGGCAGATATAGGGTGTTTTGGTCGAGGTGGTGTGCAAAGTGAGAGGGTTAGGGAAAATGATTTGGTAAACAGAGAAGAGGTAGTAAAAGCTTTGCGGAAGATGAAAGCCGGCAAGGCAGCAGGTTTGGATGGTATTGCAGTGGAATTTATTTAAAAAGGGTGTGACTGTATTATTGACTGGTTGGTAAGGTTATTTAATGTATGTATGACTCATGGTGAGGTGCCTGAGGATTGGCGGAATGCGTGCATAGTGCCTTTGTACAAAGGCAAAGGGGATAAGAGTGAGTGCTCAAATTTCAGAGGTATAAGTTTGTTGAGTATTCCTGGTAAATTATATGGGAGGGTATTGATTGAGAGGGTGATGGCATGTACGGAGCATCAGATTGGGGAAGAGCAGTGTGGTTTCAGAAGTGGTAGAGGATGTGTGGATCAGGTGTTTGCTTTGAAGAATGTATGTGAGAAATACTTAGAAAAGCAAATGGATTTGTATGTAGCATTTATGGATCTGGAGAAGGCATATGATAGAGTTGATAGAGATGCTCTGTGGAAGGTATTAAGAATGTATGGTGTGGGAGGCAAGTTGTTAGAAGCAGTGAAAAGTTTTTATCGAGGATGTAAGGCATGTGTACGTGTAGGAAGAGAGGAAAGTGATTGGTTCTCAGTGAATGTAGGTTTGTGGCAGGGGTGTGTGATGTCTCCATGGTTGTTTAATTTGTTTATGGATGGGGTTGTTAGGGAGGTGAATGCAAGAGTTTTGGAAAGAGGGGCAAGTATGAAGTCTGTTGGGGATGAGAGAGCTTAGGAAGTGAGTCAGTTGTTGTTCGCTGATGATACAGCACTGGTGGCTGATTCATGTGAGAAACTGCAGAAGCTGGTGACTGAGTTTGGTAAAGTGTGTGAAAGAAGAAAGTTAAGAGTAAATGTGAATAAGAGCAAGGTTATTAGGTACAGTAGGGTTGAGGGTCAAGTCAATTGGGAGGTAAGTTTGAATGGAGAAAAACTGGAGGAATGAAGTGTTTTAGATATCTGAGAGTGGATCTGGCAGCGGATGGAACCATGGAAGCGGAAGTGGATCATGGGGGGGGGGGGGGGGGGAATCCTGGGAGCCTTGAAGAATGTGTGGAAGTCGAGAACATTATCTCGGAAAGCAAAAATAGGTATGTTTGAAGGAATAGTGGTTCCAACAATGTTGTATGGTTGCGAGGCTTGGGTTATTGATAGAGTTGTACGCAGGAGGGTGGATGTGCTGGAAATGAGATGTTTGAGGACAGTGTGTGGTGTGAGGTGGTTTGATCGAGTAATTAACGTAAGGGTAAAAGAGATGTGTGGAAATAAAAAGAGCGTGGTTGAGAGAGCAGAAGAGGGTGTTTTGAAATGGTTTGGGCACATGGAGAGAATGAGTGAGGAAAGATTGACCAAGAGGATATATGTGTCGGAGGTGGAGGGAACAAGGAGAAGTGGGAGACCAAATTGGAGGTGGAAAGATGGAGTGAAAAAGATTTTGTGTGATCGGGGCCTGAACATGCAGGAGGTGAAAGGAGGGCAAGGAATAGAGTGAATTGGATCGATGTGGTATACCAGGGTTGACGTGCTGTCAGTGGATTGAATCAGGGCATGTGAAGCGTCTGGGGTAAACCATGGAAAGCTGTGTAGGTATGTATATTTGCGTGTGTGGACTTGTATGTATATACATGTGTATGGGGGTGGGTTGAGCCATTTCTTTCGTCTGTTTCCTTGCGCTACCTCGCAAACGCGGGAGACAGTGACAAAGCAAAAAAAAAAAAAAAATATGTGTGTGTATGAGTGGATGGCCCATTCTTCGTCTGTTTCCTGGTGCTACCTCGATGATGCAGGAAACCGTGATTATGTATGATAATGAATGAAAATTTGCCTTTTGTATATTCCTTTTTTTATTCCATTTTCATCACACAGCTTTGCAAGCCGCTCACCATTTTCATTCATCCTGGGTGCCTTGTGCCCCCCAATTATACCCTAATATCCACATTACCCACTCTATTGCTTGAATAACCCATCACTAATACACTATCCTTCACATGAAAATTATGACACACTCTCTCAGCTCTTCCCAGAAACCTTGCCTTCCTTCTTCATTTTACTCACTGTCAGAGCATAAGCACTAACAGTCACCCACCTCTCTTCATCCACTTTCATTTTAACTACACTAATCTGGAACTCACTTCCCTACTCTCTTTACACATTCCCACAACTCCTTCAGCTTAAGAACACCCCTCCCTTTTGATCTTGGCCTTACACTCACCCTACTTTACAATTAGGACATTACCAATCCATTATTCCCCTTTCCCCTTGAGCTTAGATCCACTTGGAGCAAGAACATCCTAGTTTGTGTTCCATGACAGACTACCTTCTCTCCCTTCTTCTCATCCTGGTTACATCCACAAGCATTCTGATGCCCCAACCAAGCCATTAAGGAGAATGAACAACCCTTATGTTGGTCCTTCTTCTCTATAGCTTGAGATACAGAGAGTGAATGGTTTCCAACCCATTGCACCCATCCCTTCTTGTTACCTTCTATGACTTGTAGGGAATGCATGTATGGCTTTTTTTCCATCTCTCTTTGCAGGGATTTAACTATATGACAACTACAGATTGAGCTTCCCTAATCCAGAAATCCGAAATGCTCTAAAATCCAAAACTTTTTAAGCAGCAACATGACGATACAATTGGAAAATTCCACCCCGACCTTGCTTGCCCATGCTGGGCTCTGCTGCTGTGTTGGCACCAGTTTGTAACAAACCATCATCACCACCAGACCTACATGCTTTACTCACTATTTTTGCATATCCTCTGCTTTGTGTGAATAAGTGTAAGAAAATGATTGCTAGCCAGTAGCATATAGATTTAGAGTCAGGAATGAAGGTGATGCCAAACAACCACAGATTGTCCACATGGGCGGCTGATGTTGTAGCACCTTTGCTTTCTGATGGTTCAGTATTACACAGACTTTATTTCATGCATATAATTATTAAGAATATTGTATACTTTACCTTCAGGCTAAGTATATAAGTTGTATATGAGACATAAATGGATTTTGTGTTTAGACTTGGGTTCCATCCCCAAGACATCTTATTATCTATTATCCATGATGACAAATGTGGAAAACAGGATGGTATGGAAACAAATGGATTAGAGCTTAGACATACCTCAATGTTTCAACTGCTCAACAGTCTTCCTCAAGAGATACTGATACCAGCATTTGGTGGGACCATATTCCCCAGCAAGTGATGGTCACCCAGTTGGACACCTTGGCGTGTTGCTCTCTGATTGGATTGCTGCCTGATGTGAACTCAAACCTTATGTTAATGTTGTTCTTAGTCCTTTCCTCTAGATATGCTCTCACACTTGCTGGGGAATATGGTCCCACAGAATGCTGGTGTCAGTATCTCCTGAGGAAGGCTGTTGAACGGTTGAAACACTGAGGTATGTCTCAGCTCTAACCCATTTGTTTCCATATCATCCTGTTTTCCATATATCTCATTATGTTTAACAATTATTTCAAAATCCGAAACACTTCTGGTTCCAGGCATTTCAGATAAGGGATACTCAAACTGTACTTCATATTTTCTGACATGTTTCTTACTGAGTTTGTTCTGTCTTTTAGGTATTTGAACTTTGCCTTTTTAAAATAACTGATCAGTTCTGATTTTGTCAATTTGATTCATACACGTGAAAGCTAGTCATTCCTGATTGGACAGATAGTGAATTCATAGCTGTTTCATGTTTTTATTGGCTGACTAGCTTATTCCCTGAAGATTGGTTTTGGTGGTTGCTGAAACTTTCTTATTGTAGTTAGACTTGCTGTGTCAGTATTTATCCACTTTATCCATTCAGGATTGTAGGCATTTATCTTTTAAGTATCTATTGTCACATGTAGAAGTGTAGTCTCAACAGAAAACTAACAATTTGTTACTGTATTTTGTTTATGCACTGCCTTTATTCTCAAAAATTAATGATAAGTAATGAGTACTATTCATCAAAAAGTTACTAGTTATACTAAATATGTACTTCAGGTATTGGATAAAGGAACTTGTATGAATGCAAGCTTCTGCAAGACCTGCGACATAGAGGGTCATCATATAGGTGATGTGTGGCAGACTGATGCGTGTACCTCATGTAAGTGTACTGATACTGGCATCGCGTGCAACACCACATCGTGTTCTGTGGATCCCATATGTGGTGATGGATTCATCTTGGTTGAGGTTAGTGGCATTATCAAAAGACCCATCAGCTGAACAGCAACATGTGCTGGCATTTAGGATTGTAACAAAGATTTGAAATAATGGATATTTATATATAGACTTAATTCACTCATCACATTACCACTGCTTGATAGGTTCCTGGATCAGAGAATATTTGTTCTGGACCAAAGAAGAAGTGTGAAGTGGCACCTTTAGAATACTGTCCACCAGTTGAACAAAAGGGTGAGTGTGGGTATGGGCAGCAGATGAAGCTTATCAAGGCACCAGGTATATGCCCTCAGTATGCCTGCATCTGTTTGGAGCCAGAAGATTGTCCTGACCCTGCCATTCCCAAGGATGAAGATCTTGAGCCAGGTACAGTACATTAATTCATCTGCATGTATTCCGTTACCCATTTTACCATTCCAAATTGTGCTAAACTTTCTATGAAATGTAACATACAATTACTAAAGAAAGTGATGATTTGTAATTCAAGGCATTAATGCTGGCACAGAGACATAGTGAGGAGGGCAGTTTTAAGAAGAGATTGTAGATGGTCGGACTAATTTATTATCCCTAATTGTTGGGTTACATTGACCACCAGCTTTTGCATCAAACCTAGGATTATTTGTATTTGATATTTGAAGCACAGGTCATTTGATTTATTTACCCTAGTCATTTTGTGAATGCTGTAAAGGCTTTTTGCCAAATGAATAGAGTACTGTGAATCAGAGCCAGAACAATATTTGTTAGTTAAACTAAACAGGGTTTGTCCTTGTAAGCTTAACTCCTAACAGCCTTCCCCTACCTAAAGCACTAATTCCATTAAATCATCATGAATAGTGAAAAAAATCAAGGGAATAAATGATTCACAGGTCTGAAACAAGGAAAACAAAGCTCTGGAAACTAGGAAGCAGGCTAAGCTAATTGATACTGTCAAGATCTTAAGTAATTTTGTGCACTTTCCAAGTGAGAATTAGCATACAAGAAAGTAGATTAGGAATGTGATAGCTGGAAACTCCTCTGTTATGGTTATAGTAAAAGTGTTTGTGTTTAGAATGTATCTACTTGAAAAAATGGTCAAAAAATTATTGTATATTACTGAAGATCATGCATAGTGACAAAAAACATTTGCAGAAAATTAAAAATTGAAAAAGTCTGTAATGGAGCCTAACTATGAATACACAAATTTAAGTGTGCTTTCAGCATGGGTATGAATGAATATGGGGTTTTCCTAGGGAAGACAGACGGTAAATCAGGAAAGCGGGCTACAGCATTCACATGAGAAAGAACAATGAAGGACGAGGGTCAGGATCTCATAGATAGTTATGGGCTGAGAAGGAAAGCTACAGTACAGGGTTGAATGAAGTAAGACAAGTCTAAGGATTCTGAATCAGATAGGTAGAGTAACATATTGATGAAGCTGTAGAAAAGTCTTCACAGAGTCAGCAACAGGAGAATTAGTTGAGAATATGGAGCATTGTTTGGAAAACTAAAGAAGGAGCAAATCATTCAGATAAAAATGCGGATTATATACAAGACACAGGAAAATTAATGGACATCCATGGTGCAATATTTGGCATTGTTGACTGTGAGGCATTCATGGGCCACCCATAAACAAATGCATAGGTTTGAATTTTCATGGTGGAGATCATTCCACTGTCAAACCAGCTTTTCCTCCTCCCTTTGGAGTTGGTTAAGGGATTGAGTCCTAGCATAAGCTAGGACATATATATTTTGTTTATTTATTTTGCTTTGTCGCTGTCTCCCGCATTAGCAAGGTAGCACAAGGAAACAGACAAAAGAATGGCCCAACCCACCCACATACACATGTATATACATACACGTCCACACACACAAATATACATGCCTATACATCTCAACGTATACATATATATACACACACAGACATATACATATATACACATGTACATAATTCATATTGTCTGCCTTTATTTATTCCCATTGCCACCTCGCCACACATGAAATAACAACCCTCCCCCCTCACGTGTGCGAGGTAGCGCTAGGAAAAGAGAACAACGGCCACATTCGTTCACACTGTCTCTAGCTGTCATGTAATAATGCACCAAAAGCACAGCTCCCTTTCCACATCCAGGCCCCACAGAACTTTCCATGGTTTACCCTAGACACTTCACATGCCCTGGTTCAATCCATTGACAGCACATCGACCCCTGTATACTATATCGTTCCAATTCACTCTATTCCTTGCATGCCTTTCACCCTCCTGCATGTTCAGGCCCCTATCACTCAAAATCTTTTTCACTCCATCTTTCCACCTCCAATTTGGTCTCCCACTTCTCCTCATTCCCTCCACCTCTGACACATATATCCTCTTGGTCAATCTTTCCTCACTCATTTTCTCCATGTGACCGAACCATTTCAAAACTGCTTCTTCTGCCCTCTCAACCACACTCTTTTTATTACCACACATCTCTCCTACCCTATTATTACTCACTCGATCAAACCACCTCACACCACATATTGTCATGGACATATATTTATATTTATTTTTTCATACACATTTGCCACTTCCCACATTAGTGAGATAGCATTAAGAACAGAGGACTTAGCCTTAGAGGGAGTATCCTCATCTGGCCCCCTTCTCCGTTCCTTCTTTTGGAAAATTACAAAACGGGAGGTAAGGATTTCCAGCCCCCTGCTCCCTCCCCTTTTAGTCGCCTTCTACAACGCGCACGGAATATGTGGGAAGTATTCTTTCTCCCCATCCCCATGGAAGCAGAAGTGAGTCACAGGGTGGGGGAGGGGGTGAAGGTTCTGGGAGCGTTGATGAATGTGAAGAATGGGAGAACATTATATCGGAGAGCAAAAATGGGTATGTTTGAAGGAATAGTAGTTCCAACTATGTTATATGGTTGTGAGGCATGGGCTCTATAGATAGGGTTGTGTGGAGGAGGGTAGGTGTGTTGGAAATGAGACATTTGAGGACAATATGTGGTATGAGGTGGTTTGATCGAGTAAGTAATAAAAGGATAAGAGAGATACGTGGTAATACAACAAGTGTGGTCGAGAGAGCAGAAGAGGGTGTGTTGAAATGGTTTGGTCACATAGAGAGAATGAGTGAGGAAAGATCGACAAAGAGGATATATGTGTCAGAGATGGAGGGAACGAGGAGAAGTGGGAGACCAAATTGGAGGTGGAAAGTTGGAGTAAAAAAGATTTTGAGTGATTGGGGACTGAACATAGAGGAGGGTGAAAGGCGTGTAAGGAATTGAGTGAATTGGAACAATGTCGTATACCAGAGTCGATGTGCTGTCAGTTGGTTGAACCAGGACATATGAAGCATCTGAGGTAAACCATGGAACGTTTTGTGGGGCCTGGATGTGGAAAGGGAGCTGAGGTTTCGGTGCATTACACATGATAGCTGGAGACTGAGTATGAACAAATGTGGCCTTTTTTCTTTTCCTAGCGCTACGTCACAGTGGGGATGGGGGGATGCTATTTCATATGTGGTGGGGTGGCAACAGGAATGAATAAAGGCAGCAAGTATGAATATGTGCATGTGTGTATATATATATCTTTTCTTTCATACTATTCGCCATTTCCCGCGTCAGCGAGGTAGCGTTAAGAACAGAGGACTGGGCCTCTGAGGAAACATCCTCATCCAGCCCCCTTCTCTGTTCCTTAGTTTGGAAAAAAAAAAAAAAAAGAGAGAGAGAGGGGAGGATTTCCAGCCCCCTACTCCCTTCCCTTTTAGTCGCCTTCTACGACACGAAGGGAATACGTGGGAAGTATTCTTTCTCCCCTATCCCTAGGGAATATATATATATGTATATATATATATATATATATATATATATATATATATATATATATATATATATATATATATATATATATATTTTTTTTTTTTATACTTTGTCGCTGTCTCCCGCGTTTGCGAGGTAGCGCAAGGAAACAGACGAAAGAAATGGCCCAACCCCCCCCCATACACTTGCATATACACACGTCCACACACGCAAATACACATACCTACACAGCTTTCCATGGTTTACCCCAGACGCTTCACATGCCTTGATTCAATCCACTGACAGCACGTCAACCCCGATATACCACATCGCTCCAATTCACTCTATTCCTTGCCCTCCTTTCACCCTCCTGCATGTTCAGGCCCCGATCACACAAAATCTTTTTCACTCCATCTTTCCACCTCCAATTTGGTCTCCCTCTTCTCCTTGCTCCCTCCACCTCCGACACATATATCCTCTTGGTCAATCTTTCCTCACTCATCCTCTCCATGTGCCCAAACCACTTCAAAACACCCTCTTCTGCTCTCTCAACCACGCTCTTTTTATTTCCACATATCTCTCTTACCCTTACGTTACTCACTCGATCAAACCACCTCACACCACACATTGTCCTCAAACATCTCATTTCCAGCACATCCATCCTCCTGCGCACAACTCTATCCATAGCCCACGCCTCGCAACCATACAACATTGTTGGAACCACTATTCCTTCAAACATACCCATTTTTACTTTCCGAGATAATGTTCTCGACTTCCACACATTCTTCAAGGCTCCCAGAATTTTCGCCCCCTCCCCCACCCTATGATCCACTTTCGCTTCCATGGTTCCATCCGCTGCCAGATCCACTCCCAGATATCTAAAACACTTTACTTCCTCCAGTTTTTCTCCATTCAAACTCACCTCCCAATTGACTTGACCCTCAACCCTACTGTACCTAATAACCTTGCTCTTATTCACATTTACTCTTAACTTTCTTCTTCCACACACTTTACCAAACTCAGTCACCACCTTCTGCAGTTTCTCACATGAATCAGCCACCAGCGCTGTATCATCAGCGAACAACAACTGACTCACTTCCCAAGCTCTCTCATCCCCAACAGACTTCATACTTGCCCCTCTTTCCAAAAACTCTTGCATTTACCTCCCTAACAACCCCATCCATAAACAAATTAAACAACCATGGAGACATCACACACCCCTGCCGCAAACCTACATTCACTGAGAACCAATCACTTTCCTCTCTTCCTACACGTACACATGCCTTACAGCCTCGATAAAAACTTTTCACTGCTTCTAACAACTTTCCTCCCACACCATATATTCTTAATACCTTCCACAGAGCATCTCTATCAACTCTATCATATGCCTTCTCCAGATCCATAAATGCTACATACAAATCCATTTGCTTTTCTAAGTATTTCTCACATACATTCTTCAAAGCAAACACCTGATCCACACATCCTCTACCACTTCTGAAACCACACTGCTCTTCCCCAATCTGATGCTCTGTACATGCCTTCACCCTCTCAATCAATACCCTCCCATATAATTTACCAGGAATACTCAACAAACTTATACCTCTATATATATATATATATATATATATATATATATATATATATATATATATATATATATATATATATATATATTATCCCTGGGGATAGGGGATTAAGAATACTTCCCACGTATTCCCTGCGTGTCGTAGAAGGCGACTAAAAGGGGGGGAGCGGGGGGCTGGAAATCCTCCCCTCTCGTTTTTTTTTTTTTTTTTAATTTTCCAAAAGAAGGAACAGAGAATTGGGCCAGGTGAGGGTATTCCCTCAAAGGCCCAGTCCTCTGTTCTTAATGCTACCTCGCTAACGCGGGAAATGGCGAATAGTTTAAAAGAAAAGAAAATATATATATATATATATATATGTGTGTGTGTGTGCGTGTGTGTGTGGAAGTCTAGAACATTATCTCGGAAAGCAAAAATGGGTATGTTTGAAGGAATAGCGGTTCCAACAATGCTGTATGGTTGCGAGGCGTGGGCTATAGATAGAGTTGTGCGCAGGAGGGTGGATGTGCTGGAAATGAGATGTTTGAGGACAGTGTATCGTGTGAGGTGGTTTGATCGAGTAAGTAACGTAAGGGTAAGAGAGATGTGTGGAAATAAAAAGAGCGTGGTTGAGAGAGCAGAAGAGGGTGTTTTGAAATATTTTGGGCACATGGAGAGAATGAGTGAGGAAAGATTGACCAAGAGGATATATGTGTCGGAGGTGGAGGGAACGAGGAGAAGAGGGAGACCAAATTGGAGGTGGAAAGATGGAGTGAAAAAGATTTTGATTGATCGGGGCCTGAACATGCAGGAGGGTGAAAGGCGGGGAAGGAATAG
The DNA here is from genome assembly GCF_036320965.1 of Panulirus ornatus. Taxonomy (NCBI): domain Eukaryota; kingdom Metazoa; phylum Arthropoda; class Malacostraca; order Decapoda; family Palinuridae; genus Panulirus; species Panulirus ornatus. The sequence goes on from NC_092242.1 coordinate 56,499,469, forward strand.
AGTGAATTGGATCGATGTAGTATACCGGGGTTGACGTGCTGTCCGTGGATTGAATCAGGGCATGTGAAGCGTCTGGGGTAAACCATGGAAAGTTGTGTGGGGCCTGGATGTGGAAAGGGAGCTGTGGTTTCGGGCATTATTGCGTGACAGCTGGAGACTGAGTGTGAACGAATGGGGCCTTTGTTGTCTTTTCCTAGTGCTATCTCGGACACATGAGGGGGGAGGGGGATGGTATTCCATGTGTGGCGAGGTGGCGATGGGAATGAATAGGGGCAGACAGTGTGAATTGTGTGCATGGGTATATATGTATGTGTCTGTGTGTGTATATATATGTGTACAATGAGATGTATAGGTATGTATATTTGCGTGTGTGGGCGTGTGCATGTGTACATTGTGTATGGGGGTGGGTTGTGCCATTTCTTTCGTCTGTTTCCTTGCGCTACCTCGCAAACGCGGGAGACAGCGACAAAGCAAAATAAATAGATAAATAATAAATATATTTTTTTTTTTTTTTCGCTGTCTCCCGCGTTTGCGAGGTAGCGCAAGGAAACAGACGAAAGAAATGGCCCAACCCACCCCCATGCACATGTATATACATACGTCCACACACGCAAATATACATACCTACACAGCTTTCCATGGTTTACCCCAGACGCTTCACATGCCTTGATTCAATCCACTGACAGCACGTCAACCCCGGTATACCACATCACTCCAATTCACTCTATTCCTTGCCCTCCTTTCACCCTCCTGCATGTTCAGGCCCCGATCACACAAAATCATTTTCACTCCATCTTTCCACCTCCAATTTGGTCTCCCTCTTCTCCTCGTTCCCTCCACCTCCGACACATATATCCTCTTGGTCAATCTTTCCTCACTCATTCTCTCCATGTGACCAAACCATTTGAAAACACCCTCTTCTGCTCTCTCAACCACGCTCTTTTTATTTCCACACATCTCTCTTACCCTTACGTTACTTACTCGATCAAACCACCTCACACCACACATTGTCCTCAAACATCTCATTTCCAGCACATCCATCCTCCTGCGCACAACTCTATCCATAGTCCACGCCTCGCAACCATACAACATTGTTGGAACCACTATTACTTCAAACATACCCATTTTTGCTTTCCGAGATAATGTTCTCGACTTCACACATTCTTCAAGGCTCCCAGAATTTTCGCCCCCTCCCCCACCCTATGATCCACTTCCGCTTCCATGTTTCCATCCGCTGCCAGATCCACTCCCAGATATCTAAAACACTTCACTTCCTCCAGTTTTTCTCCATTCAAACTCACCTCCCAATTGACTTGACCCTCAACCCTACTGTACCTAATAACCTTGCTCTTATTCACATTTACTCTTAACTTTCTTCTTTCACACACTTTACCAAACTCAGTCACCAGCTTCTGCAGGTTCTCACATGAATCAGTCACCAGCGGCGCTGTATCATCAGCGAACAACAACTGACTCACTTCCCAAGCTCTATCATCCCCAACAGACTTCATCCTTGCCCCTCTTTCCAAAACTCTTGCATTCACCTCCCTAACAACCCCATCCGTAAACAAATTAAACAACCATGGAGACATCACACACCCCTGCCGCAAACCTACATTCACTGAGAACCAATCACTTTCCTCTCTTCCTACACGTACACATGCCTTACATCCTCGATAAAAACTTTTCACTGCTTCTAACAACTTGCCTCCCACACCATATATTCTTAATACCTTCCACAGAGCATCTCTATCAACTCTGTCATATGCCTTCTCCAGATATATATATATATATATATATATATGTCTGTGTATGTATATGTATTTATACATTGAAATGTATAGGTATGTATACATGCGTGTGTGGCCATGTATGTATATACATGTGTATGTGGGTGGGTTGGGCTGTTCTTTTGTCTGTTTCCTTGCACTACCTCGCTAATGCAGGAGAGTGACAAAGTATGATAAATAGAATATAAATATCTACATATGGATGCGGATAGGGAGCTGTGGTTTCGGTGCAATAGACATGACAGCTAGAGACTGAGTGTGATCGAATGTGGCCTTTTTGTCTGTTTCTGGTGCTACCTCACTGGAGGGGGGGATACATGATTTAAGGAAGACACATGATTTTTAATTGAGATATTAGATTGAATGTTTGTAATAGCTGATGTCCTTTTCATTCATATCAGATTTCCTTATGCTAGCTATACATGAATAATTCAATCAAGAGATTTTAACATATCAATTATTTAAGAATGAAAGCAGATCATTAATCATGTCAAGGTAATTTAGGGACAGTTACAAATACTTTAACCTCATAACACCTCCAGATCGATAATTATGTGAAATGATTAGTACCTGTAGTTAGATATTTTTGCATCAAGTTTCATGCCTCAATTCCAAGGCCGTGCACCATGCCTGGATGGTGGCAGCAAGTGATATTTTATTCCCACAGTCTGGCTTCTTCCAGCTAAGCCAATAAGATGAAATTTCCTTGAGTTTTCATAGAAGGAAATTGAGTGGTTTTTATTGATTTAGAGGGCAAGGTAGATGATGATCCTAAATTACTTGACAGTAATGACCTACATCTAAATTGTGTGGAGAATGAATTTATGTACACTGAATCATTCTCCATTAAAAGTTGACCAAGATGATGCTGGAAAAGTTTCTTAGCAAAAGTGGAGTGACACCAATACCTTCTTGACTTTGAAAAGTGTCAGATGCTGCTGATAATTTTACAAACTTTTATAATTTTGCTGTTATGAAAAATGATCAGTGATTGACATTGATTGTGACTAGAAAAGATTTAATATATAGGGTAAAACAAATAATTAGTAATCTATATTTTGCTGTAGGGAAAATAAATATAAAGACATGTAGTGGTATTTTACTTGGCATTCACTCCTTACTCTTGCACTTTTTAACAGTGTGCTGAAATATTTTTAGAACTTTTACATGATATTATAGAGAAGATAGTGGACGAAAAGTACTTGAGGTAATTCTTTTTTTTTTCTTTCATTGTACTATGAATATCTTTGAAATTGTAAGGTTACATACATTTCTTAAACTCCTTCCAAAATTGAATTTTGAGGGTCGTAAAGAATAACATTTAGAGATTGATTGATATTATTCGATTTCAGTTTATATGAAATTTGTGTTCTATATTGCATTATTTCATTAGAAATTTTACTTACTTCAGGTGAGGAGTGGACCCTTGATGACTCTGGCTGCTGTGCTATATATACTAAAGAATGTCCAGAAGAATGTCCTAAAGTCGCTTGTCCCACATTCTATGTTCCAAGGGAAGAAATGTTGAAGGAAGGTGACTGCTGTCCTAAAACCAAATGTGGTATGTTCACTTTTTACTTTTTTCAGTAATTTTATTGTTATTTCAATTCTTCAGCTTTGATTTTTGGGATAAGATCTCGATGGGATGGGAGATTTTTTATTATAGTTAGCTGTATAGATGATCTCCAAGGACCTTGGTATGATGCTTGTTAGTTAGTCATAATGATCCAACATAACACATAAAGTCTCCAAGGACCTTGGTATAATGCTTGTTAGTTAGTCATAATGATCCAACATAACACATAAAGACATTTCAAAATGTATATATACTTACATTCCTGACCCAGTAGCACACAGGGAGTTGGCCACATCCATTGCATGGGACCACTGTTCAAGATGTGTGAGGCGAGTGTAGCACAGGTAAGGAGTAATTGTTCAGTACAGAAGATGCTTCTAACAAATGATGAGTCCTTGATATGTTGAACCTGTGTTTGTAGGATCATAGATATGATTGATATCTAGAAGATGGATGGGAAGGTTTTACTCATACATGCCTGAGGAGTACAGATGGGTGGATTTCTGGTGGAGTAGATTTGAAGACTGAGTTGGAAGGACAGTTATTTAATGCTTTTTATGTCACTAGTGTTTGTATGCATTTAGTTTATGCCACATTCATTGGGACAAAGAACCTGGTAATATGAATTGTAAGAGTGGGGAAAAAAGGTTAAGTTTTTGTTTCTACTTGGTGGGATGGTGGCCGGTTATGTGCTTTGGATTTAAGAGGTTTAGGGTTCTTGCAAAGAAGTTGGTGCCAAGTGTATTAAAGTGAGATTGTATTAGATTGTATTGTACTAGGTGTATCTTTGATTGTTCTGATGCCATGTTTTGTGTGGTTTGCAGTTTTAAGTTTGCTTTTGACGAGATGGATGACCAGATAGGTAAATACTTTAGGGTGGATCAGATGAGCTGTTTGTGGAGGAGGCTAAGGGAGTCTTTTCTTTGTCCAAAACTGGTGCTGGTAAGCATTCTAAGGGTAGTTAGTTTGTTCATGGCTTTTGTGTTGATGTTTATGTTGTTTGGGGTTCTGTTAATTAGAAATGGTTGACTATTCAGGGTTAGGATAGCGTGTAATTTGGATTTTTGTCTTTTCTAGCTAGAAAGGTAACGGTGGATTTTTGTGGGGATGCTGACTTTTTGCTTGGAATGGGCTAGTGATTTAAGTGTGGGATGCAGTGTTGCTTTTTTGTTGGTGCTTAAGTAGCATCAGGGTGTTATGTGATTGTGAGGTCATATACATGTAAGGAGACTTTGCAGTGTGGCTTGCAGGTGTTGGTAGACAAAGTAGGAACAAAATGAAGAGAAGTGAGAAAGGAAATGCTCCATAGGGAACTCCATTGTAGAGTTTGAGGGCTTTGAAGGTGAAGCCTTTGTAAATGAATATGGCATGTCAGCCAACTACAAAATTTGTTAACCATTTTTTGTCATTTTTGTAAAAGGTGATATTGAGTATCTTTTGTGTGATGATGTGTCAAGGAACAATGTCAAATTTCTGACAGACAGACAGAGATAGAGACAGACATTTCAGTTTATTTCAATAAATTACTTGTTTTAGGATGCAGAATCCTTAGGGCACATGTTTACAATAATCAATAAAAGAATTAAAAGGATCGTTTGTTATAATAAAGAAAAATCAGTATGTTTTACTTGGTAAGATATGTCCAACAGCTTCTTCATTGCCACAATATCACAGACACTGGAGTGAATGAGTCCTGTCACATACGGAATACACATCTGAGTAGTTAGAGTTGGTCACTGCCATGGGTTGTTCTTGTGCTCAACTCACTACGTCAGGGGGGTAGGAGGTCTCTGTGCCTATCATCATTGAATAGTCCCTTCGTAATCTTCAAGGTCACCTCCTCCTTTCTTTGAAGCAATGTCTGTAAGGAGGACTCTGACGGCTTCTTGATAACTTTTTCATACCCACGGTAGATCTTCATAACTCTCCTTTGCTTCCTTTCATTCAACTGAGACTGGTGATCAGAGAGTCCAGCATAAAACAGTGGGCAGCAATACTCCAGGGTAGGTCATATGTAAGTTATGTGTTTTTACAAGTTGATCGGATGGGGCATTGTATTTCTTAAGCACATGTAGCATGTAGAGAAGTCAGGATGTTCATGACGTTATCTTACTTGTGTGTTCAACCCATGTTAGGTTTGAGTTTATGCTGACTCCTAACAGTTTACAACTGTTTACCATTGGGATGCTAGTGTCCCCTATGGTTAAACTTGATATAACTAGTGGTTTTTCGATTTTTGTCATGTGCCTACTTGGCACTTAAAAATGTTTAGTGGCATGTTGCTTGGTATTGCCCATGAGCACAGCTCCTGAGTTGTTTCCTGCAAGGCAGTCTCATCAGAAAGTTGATCAACTTAGCATGTTTCATAGATGATAAGCTTATCTATGTGCTTCAGGCATTTTTCTGTGTGTTGTGCAGCTCCACTGATCATTACCAGGAAGGCGACAAGACCACAGAGAATTCCTTGAGGGGTCCCCACAAATGGTATATCTTATACTACTCATGTATCCAGAGAGGGTACATACTTTTTGACATCAATTTTGAAGAAATTCAACAAACCATCTAACCCTTAATCATAGCTCTAAGAGGCAATTTACAATGATGACTACCATGGTGTAGCGGTTAGCATTCCTGACTAATGCAGGCATAGGCCGCCAGGGGTTTGGTGCATAGGTTTGAATCCTGGTTGTAATAGTCGGTCCTCAGTCAACCTAGCTCTTCATCCACCCGAAGGGGTTGGTCAATAAAATGGACACCTGGCTCAGGCTAGGGAGAATGGTCTGGTAAACAGAGAAGAGGCAGTGAAAGCTTTATGAAAGATGAAAGCTGGCAAGGCAGCAGGTTTGGATGGTATTGCAGTGGAGTATAATAAAAAAGGGGGTGACTGTGTTGTTGATTGGTTAGTAAGGAAATTCAGTGTATGTATGGATCATGGTAAAGTGCCTGAGGATTGGCGGAATGCATGCATAGTGCCACCGCACAAAGGCAAAGGGGATAAAGGTGAGTGTTCAAACTACAGAGGCATAAGTTTGTTGAGTATTCCTGGGAAATTGAATGGGAGAGTATTGATTGAGAGGGTAAAGGCATGTTCAGAGCATCAGGTTTGGGAAGAGCAGTGAGGTTTCAGAAGTGGTAGAGAATGTGTGGATCAGGTGTTTGCTTTGAAGAATGTATGTGAGAAATGCTTAGAAAAACAGGTGGATTTGTATGTAGCATTTATGAATCTGGAGAAGGCATATGATAGGGTTGATAGAGGTGCTTTGTGGAAGGTTTTAAGAGTATATGGTGTGGGAGGTAAGTTGCTAGAAGCAGTGAAAAGTATTCACCAAGGATGTAAGGCATGTGTATGAGTAGGAAGAGAGGAGAGTGATTGGTTCCCAGTGAATGTTGGTTTGTGGCAGAGCTGCAATATGTTGGGCATGAGAAAGCCTGGGAAGTGAGTCAGTTGTTGTTTGCCGATGATATATCTCTGGTTGCTGATTCAGGTGAGAAACTGTAGAGGTTGGTGACTGAGTTTGGTAAAGTACCCACATACACGTATATACATACACGTCCACATTTGCACATATACATACATATACGTTTCAACTTATATATATATATATATATATATATATATATATACATACAAAGACATATACGTAGATGCACATGTATATAATTCATACTTGCTGCCTTTATTCATTCTCGTTGCCACCCTGCCACATGTAAAATGACAACCACCCTCCCCCTCGCATGTGCACAAAGTAGCGCAAGGAAAAGACAACAAAGGCCACATTCATTCACGCTCAGTCTCTAGCTGTCATGTATAATGCACTAAAACCACAGCTCCCTTTCCACTTCCAGGCCCCACAAAACTTTCCATGGTTTACCCCAGACACTTCACATGCCCTGGTTCAATCCAGTGACAGCACGTCAATCCTGGTATACCACATTGTCCCAATTCACTCTATTCCTTGCACACCTTTCACCCTCCTGCATGTTCAGGCCCCAATCACTCAGAATCTTTTTCACTTCATCTTTCCACCTCCAGTTTGGCCTCCCACTTCTCCTCGTTCCCTCCACCTCTGAAACATATATCCTCTTTGTCAATCTTTCTTCACTCATTCTCTTCATGTGACCAAACCATTTCAGAACACCCTCTTCTGCTCACTCAACCACACTCTTTTTATTACCACACATCTCTCTTACTCTTTCATTACTTACTTGATCAAATCACCTCACACCACATATTGTCTTCAAACATCTTGTTTCCAGCACATCCACCCTCCTTCGCACAACTCTATCTATAGCCGACGCCTCGCAACCATATAACATTGTTGGACCACTATTCCTTCAAACATACCCATTTTTGCTTTCCAAGATAAAGTTCCCGACTTCCACACATTTTTCAACACTCCCAGAACTTTCGTCCCCTCTCACACCCTATGATTCACTTCCGCTTCCATGGTTCCATCCGCTGCCAAATCCACTCCCAGATATCTAGAACACTTCACTTCCTCTAGTTTTTCTTCATTCAAACTTACCTCCCAACTGACTTGTCCCTCAATCCTACTGTACCTAATAACCTTGCTCTTATTCACATTTACTCTTAACTTTCTTCTTTCACACACTTTACCAAACTCAGTCACCAGCTTCTGCAGTTTCTCACCAGGATCAGCCACCAGTGCTGTATCATCAATGAACAACTGACTCACTTCCCAAGCTCTCTCATCCACAACAGACTGCATACTTGCCCCTCTTTCCAAAACTCTTGCATTCACCTCCCTTACAACCCCATCCATAAACAAATCAAACAACCATGGAGACATCACACACCCCTACTGCAAACCAACACTCACTGAGAACCAATCACTTTCCTCGCTTGCTACACATACACATGCCTTACATCCTTGATAAAAACTTTTCACTGCTTTTAACAACTTGCCTCCCACACACCATATATTCTTAATACCATATATATATATATATATATATATATATATATATATATATATATATATATATATATATATATATATATATATATACCTCTGTGGAAGGTATTAAGAATATATGGTGTGGGAGGCAAGTTGTTAGAAGCAGTGAAAAGTTTTTATCGAGGATGTAAGGCATGTGTACGTGTAGGAAGAGAGGAAAGTGATTGGTTCTCAGTGAATGTAGGTTTGCGGCAGGGGTGTGTGATGTCTCCATGGTTGTTTAATTTGTTTATGGATGGGGTTGTTAGGGAGGTAAATGCAAGAGTTTTGGAAAGAGGGGCAAGTATGAAGTCTGTTGGGGATGAGAGAGCTTGGGAAGTGAGTCAGTTGTTGTTCGCTGATGATACAGCACTGGTGGCTGATTCATGTGAGAAACTGCAGAAGCTGGTGACTGAGTTTGGTAAAGTGTGTGAAAGAAGAAAGTTAAGAGTAAATGTGAATAAGAGCAAGGTTATTAGGTACAGTAGGGTTGAGGGTCAATTCAATTGGGAGGTGAGTTTGAATGGAGAAAAACTGGAGGAAGTGAAGTGTTTTAGATATCTGGGAGTGGATCTGGCAGCGGATGGAACCATGGAAGCGGAAGTGGATCATAGGGTGGGGGAGGGGGCGAAAATTCTGGGAGCCTTGAAGAATGTGTGGAAGTTGAGAACATTATCTCGGAAAGCAAAAATGGGTATGTTTGAAGGAATAGTGGTTCCAACAATGTTGTATGGTTGCGAGGCGTGGACTACGGATAGAGTTTTGCGCAGGAGGATGGATGTGCTGGAAATGAGATGTTTGAGGACAATGTGTGGTGTGAGGTGGTTTGATCGAGTAAGTAACGTAAGGGTAAGAGAGATGTGTGGAAATAAAAAGAGCGTGGTTGAGAGAGCAGAAGAGGGTGTTTTGAAGTGGTTTGGGCACATGGAGAGGATGAGTGAGGAAAGATTGACCAAGATGATATATGTGTCGGAGGTGGAGGGAGCAAGGAGAAGAGGGAGACCAAATTGGAGGTGGAAAGATGGAGTGAAAAAGATTTTGTGTGATCGGGGCCTGAACATGCAGGAGGGTGAAAGGAGGGCAAGGAATAGAGTGAATTGGAGCGATGTGGTATACCGGGGTTGACGTGCTGTCAGTGGATTGAATCAAGGCATGTGAAGCGTCTGGGGTAAACCATGGAAAGCTGTGTAGGTATGAATATTTGCGTGTGTGGACGTATGTATATACATGTGTATGTGGGGGGGTTGGGCCATTTCTTTCGTCTGTTTTCTTGCGCTACCTATATATATATTTATATTATATTTATATTTATTATACTTTGTCGCTGTCTCCCGCGTTTGCGAGGTAGCGCAAGGAAACAGACTAAAGAAATGGTCCAACCCCCCCCCCATACACATGTATATACATACGTCCACACACGCAAATATACATACCTACACAGCTTTCCATGGTTTACCCCAGACGCTTCACATGCCTTGATTCAATCCAATGACAGCACGTCAACCCCGGTATACCACATCGCTCCAATTCACTCTATTCCTTGCCCTCCTTTCACCCTCCTGCATGTTCAGGCCCCGATCACACAAAGTCTTTTTCACTCCATCTTTCCACCTCCAATTTGGTCTCCCTCTTCTCGTTCCCTCCACCTCCGACACATATATCCTCTTGGTCAATCTTTCCTCACTCATTCTCTCCATGTGCCCAAACCACTTCAAAACACCCTCTTCTGCTCTCTCAACCACGCTCTTTTTATTTCCACACATCCCTCTTACCCTTACGTTACTCACTCGATCAAACCACCTCACACCACACATTGTCCTCAAACATCTCATTTCCAGCACATCCATCCTCCTGCGCACAACTCTATCCATAGCCCACGCCTCGCAACCATACAACATTGTTGGAACCACTATTCCTTCAAACATACCCATTTTTGCTTTCCGAGATAATGCTCTCGACTTCCACACATTCTTCAAGGCCCCCAGAATTTTCGCCCCCTCTCCCACCCTATGATCCACTTCCGCTTCCATGGTTCCATCCGCTGCCAGATCCACTCCCAGATATCTAAAACACTTCACTTCCTCCAGTTTTTCTCCATTCAAACTCACCTCCCAATTGACTTGACCCTCAACCCTACTGTACCTAATAACCTTGCTCTTATTCACATTTACTCTTAACTTTCTTCTTCCACACACTTTACCAAACTCAGTCACCAGCTTCTGCAGTTTCTCACATGAATCAGCCACCAGCGCTGTATCATCAGCGAACAACAACTGACTCACTTCCCAAGCTCTCTCATCCCCAATAGACTTCATACTTGCCCCTCTTTCCAAAACTCTTGCATTTACCTCCCTAACAACCCCATCCATAAACAAATTAAACAACCATGGAGACATCACACACCCCTGCCGCAAACCTACATTCACTGAGAACCAATCACTTTCCTCTCTTCCTACACGTACACATGCCTTACATCCTCGATAAAAACTTTTCACTGCTTCTAACAACTTTCCTCCCACACCATATATTCTTAATACCTTCCACAGAGCATCTCTATCAACTCTATCATATGCCTTCTCCAGATCCATAAATGCTACATACAAATCCATTTGCTTTTCTAAGTATTTCTCACATACATTCTTCAAAGCAAACACCTGATCCACACATCCTCTACCACTTCTGAAACCACACTGCTCTTCCCCAATCTGATGCTCTGTACATGCCTTCACCCTCTCAATCAATACCCTCCCATATAATTTACCAGGAATACTCAACAAACTTATACCTCTGTAATTTGAGCACTCACTCTTATCCCCTTTTCCTTTGTACAATGGCACTATGCACGCATTCCGCCAATCCTCAGGCACCTCACCATGAGTCATACATACATTAAATAACCTTACCAACCAGTCAACAGTACAGTCACCCCCTTTTTTAATAAATTCCACTGCAATACCATCCAAACCTGCTGCCTTGCCGGCTTTCATCTTCCGCAAAGCTTTCACTACCTCTTCTCTGTTTACCAAATCATTTTCCCTAACCCTCTCACTTTGCACACCACCTCGACCAGAGGAGAGATGGCCAGAGAGCGTTATTGGATTACGTGTTAATTGACAGGCGTGTGAAAGAGAGACTTTTGGATGTTAATGTGCTGAGAGGTGCAACTGGAGGGATGTCTGATCATTATCTTGTGGAGGCTAAGGTGAAGATTTGTATGGGTTTTCAGAAAAGAAGAGTGAATGTTGGGGTGAAGAGGGTGGTGAGAGTAAGTGAGCTTGGGCAGGAGACCTGTGTGAGGAAGTACCAGGAGAGACTGAGTACAGAATGGAAAAAGGTGAGAACAATGGAAGTAAGGGGAGTGGGGGAGGAATGGGATGTATTTAGGGAATCAGTGATGGATTGCGCAAAAGATGCTTGTGGCATGAGAAGAGTGGGAGGTGGGTTGATTAGAAAGGGTAGTGAGTGGTGGGATGAAGAAGTAAGAGTATTAGTGAAAGAGAAGAGAGAGGCATTTGGACGATTTTTGCAGGGAAAAAATGCAATTGAGTGGGAGATGTATAAAAGAAAGAGACAGGAGGTCAAGAGGAAGGCACAAGAGGTGAAAAAAAGGGCAAATGAGAGTTGGGGTGAGAGAGTATCATTAAATTTTAGGGAGAATAAAAAGATGTTCTGGAAGGAGGTAAATAAAGTGCGTAAGACAAGGGAGCAAATGGGAACTTCAGTGAAGGGCGCAAATGGGGAGGTGATAACAAGTAGTGGTGATGTGAGAAGGAGATGGAGTGAGTATTTTGAAGGTTTGTTGAATGTGTTTGATGATAGAGTGGCAGATATAGGGTGTTTTGGTCGAGGTGGTGTGGAAAGTGAGAGGGTTAGGGAAAATGATTTGGTAAACAGAGAAGAGGTAGTGAAAGCTTTGCGGAAGATGAAAGCCGGCAAGGCAGCAGGTTTGGATGGTATTGCAGTGGAATTTATTAAAAAAGGGGGTGACTGTATTATTGACTGGTTGGTAAGGTTATTTAATGTATGTATGACTCATGGTGAGGTGCCTGAGGATTGGCGGAATGCGTGCATAGTGCCATTGTACAAAGGCAAAGGGGATAAGAGTGAGTGCTCAAATTACAGAGGTATAAGTTTGTTGAGTATATATATATATATATATATATATATATATATATATATATATATATATTTTTTCTTTCTTTCAAACTATTCGCCATTTCCCGCATTAGCGAGGTAGCGTTAAGAACAGAGGACTGGGCCTTGAGGGAATACCCTCACCTGGCCCAATATGATGAGAGTTGATAGAAGTAGTGAAAAGCTTTCATCAAGGATGCAAGGCATGTGTATGAGTAGAAAGAGAGGAAAGTGATTGGATTCCAGTGAATGTCGGTTTGCGGCAAGGGTGCTTGATGTTTTCATGGTTGTTTAATTTGTTTATGGATGGGGTGGTTAGGGAGGTGAATGCAAGAGTTTTGGAGAGGGGCAAGCATGCAGTCTGTTGTCAATGAGAGGGCTTGGGAAGTGAGTCAGTTGTTGTTCGCTGATGATACAACGCTGATGGATGATTCAGGTGAGAAACTGCTGAAGTTGATGACTGAGTTTGGTAAAGTGTGTGAAAGAAGAAAGCTAAGAATAAATGTGAATAAGAGCAAGGCTATTAGGTTCAGTAGGGTTGAGGGACAAGTTAAATGAACCATGGAAGCAGAAGTGAGTCACAGGGTGGGGGAGGGGGCAAAGGTTCTGGGAGCGTTGAAGAATGTGTGGAAGGCGAGAATGTTACCTCGGAGAGCAAAAACGGGTATGTTTGAAGGAATAGTGGTTCCAAAGTCATATGGTTGCGAGGCATGGGCTATAGATAAGGTTGTGTTGAGAATGAAATGCTTGAGGACAATATGTGGTGTGAGGTGATTTGATCGATTAAGTAATGGAAGGGTAAGAGAGATGTGTGGTAATAAAAAGTGTGTGGTTGAGAGAGCAGAAGAGGGTGTATTGAAATAGTTTGGTCACTTGGAGATAATGAGTGAGGAAAGATTGACAACTAGGATATATATGTCAGAGATGGAGGGAACGAGAAGTGGGAGACCAAATTGGAGGTGGAAGGATGGAGTGAAAAAGATTTTGAGCGATCGGGACCTGAACATGCAGGAGGGTGAAAGGCATGAAAGAAATAGAGTGAATTGGAACGATGTGGTATAGTGGGGTGGAAATGCTGTCATTGGATTGAACCAGGGCATGTGAAGCGTCTGGGGTAAACCATGGAAAGTTCTGTGGGGCCTGGATGTGGAAAGGAAGTTGTGGTTTTGGTGCAATAGATATGACAGCCAGAAACTGAGTGTGAATGAACGTGGCCTTTGTTGTCTTTTCCTCACGCTACTTTGCATGCGCATGGGGGGAGGGGTGTGCTGTTTCATGTGTGGCGGGATGGCGATGGGAATGGATGAAGGCATCAAGTATGAATATGTACTTGTGTATATATGTATATGTGTGTGTATGTATATGTATGTATACCTTGAAATGTATAGGTATGTATATGTGTGTGTGTGGGCATTTATGTATATGCATGTGTGTGTGGGTGGGTTGGGTCATGCTTTTTTCTGTTTCCTTGCGCTACCTCGCTAATGCGGGAGACAGCGACTAAGTATAAGAAATAGATATAAGTATAGGTGATTTAAAAGCAAATGTGAGTAATGTGGCAGTTGAGGGTTAATTGGTGTAATTCAGTGTCGTGAATGGAAATAGTGAAGAGCTTGTGGATTTGTGTGCTAAAAAAAGACTGGTGGTTGGGAATACCTGGTTTAGAAAGAGAGATATACATAAGTATCCTTATGTGAGTAGGGGAGATGGTCAAAGGGTTTTATTAGATTACGTGTTAATTGATAGGGGTGTAAAAGAGAGACTTTTGGATGTTAACGTGCAGAGAGGGGCAGCTGGTGGGATATCTGATCACTCTCCAGTGGAAGCGAAGGTGAAGATTTGCAGTGGTTTCAAAAAAAAGAAGAGAGAATGTTGGTGAGAAGAAAGTGGCAAGGGTAAGGGAGTGAGCTTAGAAGGAAGACTTGTATGAAGAAGTACCAGGAGAGATTGAGTTTAGAATGGCAAAAGGTGAGAGCAAATGACATGAGGAAAATGGGTGAGGAATGGAATGTATTTAGGGAAGCAGTGATGGCATGTGCAAAAGATGCATGTGGCATGAGAAAGGTGAGATATGGGCAGATTAGAAAGGGTAGAGTGGTGGGTTGAAGAATTAATTATGTTTATAAATGAGAGAAGAGAGGCATTTGGATGATACTTACAAGGAAAGATTGTAAATGACTGGGAGATGTATAAAAGAGAGCGGCAGGAGGTCAAGAGAAGGTGCAAGGGTTAAAAAAGAGGGCAAATAAGAGCTGAGGTGAGAATGAAAAGATGTTTTGAAAGGAGGTTAAATAAAGTGTGAAAGACAAGAGAACAAATTGGAACATTGGTGAAGGGGGCAAGGGGGTAAGTGATAACAGGCAGTGATGAAGTGAGAAGGAGATTGAGTGAGTATTTTGAAGGTTTGTTGAATGTCTTTGATGACAGAGTGGTAGACGTAGGGTGTTTTGGTCGGGATGGTGTGTGAAGTGAGAGGGTCAGGGAGAATGGTATGGTTAAGAGAGAAGAGGTGGTGAAAGCCTTGCGGAAGATGAAATCCTGCAAGGCGGCAGGTTTGGATGGTATTCCAGTGGAATATATTAAGAAAGGGGATGACTTGTGTTGTTGATTGGTTGGGAAGGATATTCAGTGCATGTACAGATCATAGTGAAGTGCCTGAGGATTGGCGGAATGCATGCATAGTTGCCACCGCACAAAGGCAAAGGGGATAAAGGTGAGTGTTCAAACTACAGAGGCATAAGTTTGTTGAGTATTCCTGGGAAATTGAATGGGAGAGTATTGATTGAGAGGGTAAAGGCATGTTCAGAGCATCAGGTTTGGGAAGAGCAGTGAGGTTTCAGAAGTGGTAGAGGATGTGGATCAGGTGTTTGCTTTGAAGAATGTATGTGAGAAATGCTTAGAAAAACAGGTGGATTTGTATGTAGCATTTATGAATCTGGAGAAGGCATATGATAGGGTTGATAGAGGTGCTTTGTGGAAGGTTTTAAGAGTATATGGTGTGGGAGGTAAGTTGCTAGAAGCAGTGAAAAGTATTCACCAAGGATGTAAGGCATGTGTATGAGTAGGAAGAGAGGAGAGTGATTGGTTCCCAGTGAATGTTGGTTTGTGGCAGAGCTGCAATATGTTGGGCATGAGAAAGCCTGGGAAGTGAGTCAGTTGTTGTTTTGCCGATGATATATCTCTGGTTGCTGATTCAGGTGAGAAACTGTAGAGGTTGGTGACTGAGTTTGGTAAAGTACCCACATACACGTATATACATACACGTCCACATTTGCACATATACATACATATACGTTTCAACTTATATATATATATATATATATATATATATATATATACATACAAAGACATATACGTAGTATGCACATGTATATAATTCATACTTGCTGCCTTTATTCATTCTCGTTGCCACCCTGCCACATGTAAAATGACAACCACCCTCCCCCTCGCATGTGCACAAAGTAGCGCAAGGAAAAGACAAACAAAGGCCACATTCATTCACGCTCAGTCTCTAGCTGTCATGTATAATGCACTAAAACCACAGCTCCCTTTCCACTTCCAGGCCCCACAAAACTTTCCATGTTTACCCCAGACACTTCACATGCCCTGGTTCAATCCAGTGACAGCACGTCAATCCTGGTATACCACATTGTCCCAATATCCACTCCCTTTTTTTTTTTTTTTTTTTTTTTTTTTTTTTTTTTTTCCTTGCACACTTTTCTCCTCTGCATGTTCAGGACCAATCACTCAGATCTTTTTCAATTCATATTTCCACCTCCAGTTTGGCCTCCCACTTCTCCTCGTTCCCTCCACCTCTGAAACATATATCCTCTTTGTCAATCTTTCTTCACTCATTCTCTTCATGTGACCAAACCATTTCAAGAACTCCCTCTTATGCTCACTCACCACACTCTTTTTATTACCACACATCTCTCTTACTCTTCATTACTTACTTGATCAAATCACCTCACACCACATATTGTCTTCAAAACATCTTGTTTCCAGCACATCCACCCTCCTTCGCACAACTCTACTATAAGCGGACGCTCGCATCCATATAAACATTGTTGGACCACTATTCCTTCAAACATACCCATTTTTGCTTTCCAAGATAAAGTTCCGACTTCACACATTTTTCAACACTCCCAGAACTTTCGTCCCTCTCACACCCTATGATTCACTTCCGCTTCCATGGTTCCATCCGCTGCCAAATCCACTCCCAGATATCTAGAACACTTCACTTCCTCTAGTTTTTTCTTCATTCAAACTTACCTCCAACTGACTTGTCCATCAATCCTACTGTACCTAATAACCTTGCTCTTATTCACATTTACTCTTAACTTTCTTCTTTCACACACTTTACCAAACTCAGTCACCAGCTTCTGCAGTTTCTCACCAGGATCAGCCACCAGTGCTGTATCATCAATGAACAACTGACTCACTTCCCAAGCTCTCTCATCCACAACAGACTGCATACTTGCCCCTCTTTCCAAAACTCTTGCATTCACCTCCCTTAAAAAAACCCATCCATAACAATCAAACAACCATGGAGACATCACACACCCCTACTGCAAACCAACACTCACTGAGAACCAATCACTTTCCTCGCTTGCTACACATACACATGCCTTACATCCTTGATAAACTTTTCATGCTTCTAACAACTTTCCTCCCACACCATATATTCTTAATACCATATATATATATATTATATATATATATATATATATATATATAATATATATATTATATATATATATATATATATACCTCTGTGGAAGGTATTAAGAATATATGGTGTGGGAGGCAAGTTGTTAGAAGCAGTGAAAAGTTTTTATCGAGGATGTAAGCATGTGTACGTGTAGGAAGAGAGGAAAGTGATTGGTTACTCAGTGAATGTAGGTTTGCGGCAGGGGTGTGTGATGTCTCCATGGTTGTTTAATTTGTTTATGGATGGGTTGTTAGGGAGGTAAATGCAAGAGTTTTGGAAAGAGGGGCAAGTATGAAGTCTGTTGGGGATGAGAGAGCTTGGAAGTGATGTCAGTTGTTGTTCGCTGATGATACAGCACTGGTGGCTGATTCATGTGAGAAACTGCAGAGCTGGTGACTGAGTTTGGTAAAGTGTGTGAAAGAAGAAAGTTAAGAGTAAATGTGAATAAGAGCAAGGTTATTAGGTACAGTAGGGTTGAGGGTCAATTCAATTGGGAGGTGAGTTTGAATGGAGAAAAATTGGAGGAAGTGAAGTGTTTTAGACATCTGGGAGTGAACGTAGCAGTGAATGGAACCATGGAAGTGGAAGTGAGTCACAGGGTGGGGGAGGGGGCGAAAATTCTGGGAGCCTTGAAGAATGTGTGGAAGTTGAGAACATTATCTCGGAAAGCAAAAATGGGTATGTTTGAAGGAATAGTGGTATTTCCAACAATGTTGTATGGTTGCGAGGCGTGGACTACGGATAGAGTTTTGCGCAGGAGGATGGATGTGCTGGAAATGAGAAGTTTGAGGACAATGTGTGGTGTTTGAGGTGGTTTGATCGAGTAAGTAACGTAAGGGTAAGAGAGATGTGTGGAAATAAAAAGAGCGTGGTTGAGAGAGCAGAAGAGGGTGTTTTGAAGTGGTTTGGGCACATGGAGAGGATGAGTGAGGAAAGATTGACCAAGAGGATATATGTGTCGGAGGTGGAGGAACGAGGAGAAGAGGGAGACCAAATTGGAGGTGGAAAGATGGAGTGAAAAAGATTTTGTGTGATCGGGGCCTGAACATGCAGGAGGGTGAAAGGAGGGCAAAGAATAGAGTGAATTGGATCGATGTGGTTATACCGGGGTTGACGTGCTGTCAGTGGATTGAATCAAGGCATGTGTATGGGGGTGGGTTGGGCCATTTCTTTCGTCTGTTTCCTTGCGCTACCTCGCAAACGCGGGAGAACAGCGACAAAGCAAAAAAAAAATATATATATATATATATATATATATATATATATATATATATATATCTCGGAAAGCAGAGGTGGGTATGTTTGAGGGAATGGTGGTTCCAGCAATGTTGTATGGTTGCGAGGCGTGGACTACGGATAGAGTTTTGCGCAGGAGGATGGATGTCCTGGAAATGAGATGTTTGAGGACAGTGTGTGTGTGAGGTATTTTGATCGAGTGAGTAACGTAAGGGTAAGAGAGATGTGTGGAAATAAAAAGAGCGTGGTTGAGAGAGCAAAGAGGGTGTTTTGAAGTGGTTTGGGCACATGGAGAGGATGAGTGAGGAAAGATTGACCAAGATGATATATGTGTCGGAGGTGGAGGGAGCAAGGAGAAGAGGGAGACCAAATTGGAGGTGGAAAGATGGAGTGAAAAAGATTTTGTGTGATCGGGGCCTGAACATGCAGGAGGGTGAAAGGAGGGCAAGAATAGAGTGAATTGGAGCGATGTGGTATACCGGGGTTGACGTGCTGTCAGTGGATTGAATCAAGGCATGTGAAGCGTCTGGGGTAAACCATGGAAAGCTGTGTAGGTATGAATATTTGCGTGGTGTGGACGTATGTACCTATTACATGTGTATTGTGGGGGGTTGGGCCATTTCTTTCGTCTGTTTTCTTGCGCTACCTATATATATATTTATATTTTATTTATTTTACTTTGTCGCTGCTCTCCCGCGGTTTGCGTGGGTAGCGCAAGCGAAACAGATAAAGAAATGGTCCAACCCCCCCCCCATACACATGTATATACATACGTCCACACACGCAAATATACATACCTACACAGCTTTCCATGGTTTACCCCAGGACGCTTCACATGCCTTGATTCAATCCAATGACAGCACGTCAACCCCGGTTACCACTTCGCGCCCCATTCACTCTATTCCTTGCCCTCCTTTCACCCTCCTGCATCGTTCAGGCCCGATCACACAAAGTCTTTTTCACTACATCTTTCCACCTCCAATTTGGTCTCCCTCTTCTCGTTCCCTCCACCTCCGACACATATATCCTCTAGGTCAATCTTTCCTCACTCATTCTCTCCATGTGCCCAAACCACTTCAAAACACCCTCTTCTGCTCTCTCAACCACGCTCTTTTTATTTCCACACATCCCTCTTACCCTTACGTTACTCACTCGATCAAACCACCTCACACCACACATTGTCCTCAAACATCTCATTTCCAGCACATCCATCCTCCTGCGCACCAACTCTATCATAGCCCACGCTCGCAACCATACAACATGTTGGAACCACTATTCCTTCAAACATACCCATTTTTGCTTTCCGAGATAATGCTCTCGACTTCCACACATTCTTCAAGGCCACCAGAATTTTCGCCCCCTCTCCCACCCTATGATCCACTTCCGCTTCCATGGTTCCATCCGCTGCCAGATCCACTCCCAGATATCTAAAACACTTCACTTCCTCCAGTTTTTCTCCATTCAAACTCACCTCCCAATTGACTTGACCCTCAACCCTACTGTACCTAATAACCTTGCTCTTATTCACATTTACTCTTAACTTTCTTCTTCCACACACTTTACCAAACTCAGTCACCAGCTTCTGCAGTTTCTCACATGAATCAGCCACCAGCGCTGTATCATCAGCGAACAACAACTGACTCACTTCCCAAGCTCTCTCATCCCCAATAGACTTCATACTTGCCCCTCTTTCCAAAACTCTTGCATTTACCTCCCTAACAACCCCATCCATAAACAAATTAAACAACCATGGAGACATCACACACCCCTGCCGCAAACCTACATTCACTGAGAACCAATCACTTTCCTCTCTTCCTACACGTACACATGCCTTACATCCTTGATAAAAACTTTTCATGCTTCTAACAACTTTCCTCCCACACCATATATTCTTAATACCTTCCACAGAGCATCTCTATCAACTCTATCATATGCCTTCTCCAGATCCATAAATGCTACATACAAATCCATTTGCTTTTCTAAGTATTTCTCACCATACATTCTTCAAAGCAAACACCTGATCCACACATCCTCTACCACTTCTGAAACCACACTGCTCTTCCCCAATCTGATGCTCTGTACATGCCTTCACCCTCTCAATCAATACCCTCCATATAATTTACAGGAATACTCAACAAACTTATACCTCTGTAATTTGAGCACTCACTCTTATCCCTTTTCCTTTGTACAATGGCACTTGCACGCAATTCCGCCAATCCTCAGGCACCTCACCATGAGTCATACATACATTAAATAACCTTACCAACCAGTCAACAGTACAGTCACCCCCTTTTTTTAATAAATTCCACTGCAATACCATCCAAACCTGCTGCCTTGCCGGCTTTCATCTTCCGCAAAGCTTTCACTACCTCTTCTCTGTTTACCAAATCATTTTCCCTAACCCTTCACTTTGCACACCACCTCGACCAGAGGAGAGATGGCCAGAGAGCGTTATTGGATTACGTGTTAATTGATAGGGGTGTAAAAGAGAGACTTTTGGATGTTAATGTCGCTGTGAGGGTGCAACTGGACGGGATGTTGATCATTATCTTGTGGAGGCTAAGGTGAAAGATTTGTATGGGTTTTCAGAAAAGAAGAGTGAATGTTGGGGTGAAGAGGGTGGTGAGAGTAAGTGAGCTTGGGCAGGAAGATCTGTGTGAGGAAGTACCAGGAGAGACTGAGTACAGAATGGAAAAAGGTGAGAACAATGGAAGTAAGGGGAGTGGGGAGGAATTGGGATGTATTTAGGGAATCTGTGATGGATTGCGCAAAAGATGCTTGTGGCATGAGAAGAGTGGGAGGTGGGTTGATTAGAAAGGGTAGTGAGTGGTGGGATGAAGAAGTAAGAGTAATAGTGAAAGAGAAGAGAGAGGCATTTGGACGATTTTTTGCAGGGAAAAAAAATGCAATTGAGTGGGAGATGTATAAAAGAGAGCGGAAGGAGGTCAAGAGGAAGGCACAAGAGGTGAAAAAAAGGGCAAATGAGAGTTGGGGTGAGAGAGTATCCATTAAATTTTAGGGAGAATAAAAAGATGTTCTGGAAGGAGGTAAATAAAGTGCGTTAAGGACAAAGGGAGCAAATGGGAACTTCAGTGAAGGGCGCAAATGGGAGGTGATAACAAAGTTTGGTGATGTGAGAAGGAGATGGAGTGAGTATTTTGAAGGTTTTGTTGAATGTGTTTGATGATAGAGTGGCAGATATAGGGTGTTTTGGTCGAGAGTGGTGTGGAAAGTGAGAGGGTTAGGGAAAATGATTTGGTAAACAGAGAAGAGGTAGTGAAAGCTTTGCGGAAGATGAAAGCCGGCAAGGCAGCAGGTTTGGATGGTATTGCAGTGGAATTTATTAAAAAAGGTGGTATGGGGTGACTGTATTATTGACTGGTTGGTAAGTTATTTAATGTATGTATGACTCATGGTGAGGTGCCTGAGGATTGGCGGAATGCGTGCATAGTGCCATTTTACAAAGGCAAAGGGGATAAAGGTGAGTGTT
Organism: Panulirus ornatus; assembly: GCF_036320965.1. Taxonomy (NCBI): domain Eukaryota; kingdom Metazoa; phylum Arthropoda; class Malacostraca; order Decapoda; family Palinuridae; genus Panulirus; species Panulirus ornatus. Next base: position 56,521,364 of record NC_092242.1, read on the forward strand.
CAAACTACAGAGGCATAAGTTTGTTGAGTATATATATATATATATATTATTATATAATATATATATATATTTTTTTTTCTTTCTTTCAAAACTATTCGCCATTTCCCGCATAGCGAGGTAGCGTTAAGAACAGAGGACTGGGCCTTGAGGGAATACCCTCACCTGGCCCAATATGATGAGAGTTGATAGAAGTAGTGAAAAGCTTTCATCCAAGGATGCAAGGAATTGTATGTGTTGAAGAGAGGAAAGTGATTGGATTCAGTGAATGTCGGTTTGCGGCAAGGGTGCTTGATGTTTTCAGGGTTGTTTAATTTGTTTATGGATGGGGTTGTTAGGGAGGTAAATGCAAGAGTTTTGGAAAGAGGGGCAAGTATGAAGTCTGTTGGGGATGAGAGAGCTTGGAAGTGAGTCAGTTGTTGTTCGCTGATGATACAACGTGATGGATGATTCAGGTGAGAAACTGTAGAGGTTGGTGACTGAGTTTGGTAAAGTGTGTGAAAGAAGAAAGCTAAGAATAAATGTGAATAAGGAGCAAGGGGCTATTTAGGGTCAGTAGGGGTGAGGGACAAGGTTTAAATGAACATGGAAAGCAGAAGTGTCACTGGGTGGGGGAGGGGGCCCAAAGGTTCTGGGAGCGTTGAAGAATGTGTGGAAGTTGAGAACATTATCTCGGAAAGCAAAAATGGGTATGTTTGAAGGAATAGTGGTTCCAAAGTCATATGGTTGCGAGGCATGGGCTATAGTTAAGTTTGTGTTGAGAATGATATGCTTGAGGACAATATGTGGTGTGAGGTGATTTGATCGATATAGAAATGGAGGGTAAGAGAGATGTGTTGTAATAAAAAGAGTGTGGTTGAGAGAGCAGAAGAGGGTGTATTGAAATAGTTTGGTCACTTGGAGATAATGAGTGAGGAAAGATTGACAACTAGGATATATATGTCAGAGATGGAGGGAACGAGGAGAAGAGGGAGACCAAATTGGAGGTGGAAAGATGGAGTGAAAAAGATTTTGAGCGATCGGGACCTGAACATACAGGAGGGTGAGGGGATGGGGGTTTGGGAGTGTGGAGAATGAGGAGTGAAGTGAGTGAAATAGGGGAAGTGAAAGTGTGTGGAAAGGTTGGAGGGTGTGTGGTAGTGAATGGTGAAGGTGGGGTGATGTTGGAATGTGGTGAATGAAAGCTGGGTTAGGAACTGTGGGGTGTGGGTGGTGGGGCGTGTTGTGAGCGATTGTGAGGTGGAGTTGGGGTGGGGGGTGAAGAATGGGGGGGGGGGGGGGGGAGATTGAATTGAAAAATTGGAATTGGGGGATGAATGAACTGTGAATGGGGTGAAGGGGTGTGGATGTTGGAATGCGTGGGAAGTTGGGATGGAAGATGAATGGTGTGTGTGAGAAGGAATGTGTGAAGAAGGGTGGTGGATGTGGTGGTGTGGGTGTTTGGTGAATGGGGTGGATGGGTCGTGGTTGAAGGGGTGTGGACTGTGAAATGGAATGTGTTTGGTTTGGATTGTGAAGTTGAGGTGAAGGGGGTTGTGGATGAAAATTTAGATTTTTGGGATGTGGAATGGGAATGGGATTGGGAATTGGTGAATTGGGTGGGGAGTGTGATGGGGAATATGAATGGGGTGTGAAAGTGGAGGATGATGAGAATTGAATTGGGAGTGATGGGAGTGGGTGTTGACGTGATGTGGATTAGATACGTGATGGCTGTTGTCTTTCCGTGGGGGGGAAGGGAATGTGGGAAAAGGGATGGGGGGTGTGGGTGAAATGGGGTGGGGTGATTGAATTGATATGGGGGTTGTGATGGGAAGGTGGAATCGGGTGGGGATGTGGGGTGTGGATGTGGAACAGTGTGGAAGTGTGAAGTTTGAGGAATTGCGAAGAAAATGAAAAGTGTGAAAAATTGAAATGGGTGTGGTGTGAAATGAATGAAAGGGGGAATGTGAGGGTGTTGAATGGGGCAGGTGCGATGGGGGTGGGTGTGTTGGGATTTGAATGGCGATGGGTGGTTGCAATGGAAAGGGAATGGTGGAAATGGGGGGAGAAAAGTGAAGTCGTGTGATGGGGGGGGTGAAATTGAATGGATGTGGGCAAATTGATGTGAGAGAATGGAATTGTGTGCGGGAAGAAGAGGGGTGGGTGAAGAAAAGGCAGGGTGTGAATGAAATGGGGGAAATGTGGAGTTGGAAGTAGATGTGGTGATGGGGAAATGTATGGTCGGATGTGTGAATGGGAATGGATGTGCTGAATGGTGAAGTGGGAAGGAGGATGTAAAGGAATGGGGGGGTGAAAGTGTGAGGTATTTGAATTGTGGAATGAATGGGGAAGGGAATGTTGAAACGGGGGTTGAATGATTGTTGGGTGTGGTGGGAATGGGTGAACTGCGTAGGAACGGTTGAGGGGATGAATGGTAGAAAGAATGGAAATGAAGTGTAGGGGTTGGTTGAAAGCATGAAAGAAATAGAGTGAATTGGAACGATGTGGTATAGTGGGGTGGAAATGCTGTCATTGGATTGAACCAGGGCATGTGAAGCGTCTGGGGTAAACCATGGAAAGTTCTGTGGGGCCTGGATGTGGAAGGAAGTTGTGTTTTGGTGCAATAGATATGACAGCCAGAAACTGAGTGTGAATGAACGTGGCCTTTGTTGTCTTTTCCTCACGCTACTTTTGCATGCGCATGGGGGGAGGGGTGTGCTGTTTCATGTGTGGCGGGATGGCGATGGGCATGGATGAAGGCATCAAGTTATGAAATTGTACTTGTTGTTTATATGTATATTTGTGTGTATGTATATGTATGTATACTTGAAATGTATAGGTATGTATATGTGTGTGTGTGGGCATTTATGTATATGCATGTGTGTGTGGGTGGGTTGGGTCATGCTTTTTTCTGTTTCCTTGTGCTACCTCGCTAATGCGGGAGACAGCGACTAAGTATAAGAAATAGATATAAGTATAGGTGTTTAAAAGCAATGTGAGTAATGTGGCAGTTGAGGGTTAATTGGTGTAATTCAGTGTCGTGATGGAAAATAGTGAGGAGCTTGTGGATTTGTGTGCTAAAAAAAGACTGGTGGTTGGGAATACCTGGTTTAGAAAGAGAGTATATACATAAGCTATCCTTATGTGAGTAGGGGAGATGGTCAAAGGGTTTTATTAGATTACGTGTTAATTGATAGGGGTGTAAAAGAGAGACTTTTGGATGTTAACGTGCAGTAATGGGGCAGCTTGGGTGGGATATCTCGATCACTCTCCAGTGGAAGCGAAGGTGAAGATTTTGCAGTGGTTTCAAAAAAAAGAAGACTGAGAAGTTGGTGAGAAGGAAGGTGGCAAGGGTAAGGGCGTGTGCTTAGAAGACGACTTGTATGAAGAAGTACCAGGAGAGATTGAGTTTAGAATGGCAAAAGGTGAGAGCAAATTGAATGAGGAAAATGGGTGAGGAAATGGAATGTATTTAGGGAAGCAGTGATGGCATGTGCAAAAGATGCATGTGGCTGAGAAAGGTGGATATGGGCAGTTTAGAAAGGGTAGAGTGGTGGGTTGAAGAATTAATTATGTTTATAAATGAGAGAAGAGAGGCATTTGGATGATACTTACAAGGAAAGATTGTAAATGACTGGGAGATGTATAAAAGAGAGCGGCAGGAGGTCAAGAGAAGGTGCAAGGGTTAAAAAAGAGGGCAAATAAGAGCTGCGGTGAGAATGAAAAGTTGTTTTGAAAGGAGGTTAAATAAAGTGTGAAAGACAATGAGAACAAATTGGAACATTGGTGAAGGGGCAAGGGGTAAGTGCTAACAGGCAGTGATGAAGTAGAAGAAGGAGATTGAGTGAGTATTTTGAAGGTTTTGTTGAATGTCTTTGATGACAGAGTGGTAGACGTAGGGTGTTTTGGTCGGATGGTGTGTGAAGTGAAGGGTCCCAGGGAGAATGGTCTGGTAAACAGAGAAGAGGCAGTGAAAGCTTTATGAAAGATGAAAGCTGGCAAGGCAGCAGGTTTGGATGGTATTGCAGTGGAGTATAATAAAAAAGGGGGTGACTGTGTTGTTGATTGGTTAGTAAGGAAATTCAGTGTATGTATGGATCATGGTAAAGTGCCTGAGGATTGGCGGAATGCATGCATAGTGCCACCGCACAAAGGCAAAGGGGATAAAGGTGAGTGTTCAAACTACAGAGGCATAAGTTTGTTGAGTATTCCTGGGAAATTGAATGGGAGAGTATTGATTGAGAGGGTAAAGGCATGTTCAGAGCATCAGGTTTGGGAAGAGCAGTGAGGTTTCAGAAGTGGTAGAGAATGTGTGGATCAGGTGTTTGCTTTGAAGAATGTATGTGAGAAATGCTTAGAAAAACAGGTGGATTTGTATGTAGCATTTATGAATCTGGAGAAGGCATATGATAGGGTTGATAGAGGTGCTTTGTGGAAGGTTTTAAGAGTATATGGTGTGGGAGGTAAGTTGCTAGAAGCAGTGAAAAGTATTCACCAAGGATGTAAGGCATGTGTATGAGTAGGAAGAGAGGAGAGTGATTGGTTCCCAGTGAATGTTGGTTTGTGGCAGAGCTGCAATATGTTGGGCATGAGAAAGCCTGGGAAGTGAGTCAGTTGTTGTTTGCCGATGATATATCTCTGGTTGCTGATTCAGGTGAGAAACTGTAGAGGTTGGTGACTGAGTTTGGTAAAGTACCCACATACACGTATATACATACACGTCCACATTTGCACATATACATACATATACGTTTCAACTTATATATATATATATATATATATATATATATATACATACAAAGACATATACGTAGATGCACATGTATATAATTCATACTTGCTGCCTTTATTCATTCTCGTTGCCACCCTGCCACATGTAAAATGACAACCACCCTCCCCCTCGCATGTGCACAAAGTAGCGCAAGGAAAAGACAACAAAGGCCACATTCATTCACGCTCAGTCTCTAGCTGTCATGTATAATGCACTAAAACCACAGCTCCCTTTCCACTTCCAGGCCCCACAAAACTTTCCATGGTTTACCCCAGACACTTCACATGCCCTGGTTCAATCCAGTGACAGCACGTCAATCCTGGTATACCACATTGTCCCAATTCACTCTATTCCTTGCACACCTTTCACCCTCCTGCATGTTCAGGCCCCAATCACTCAGAATCTTTTTCACTTCATCTTTCCACCTCCAGTTTGGCCTCCCACTTCTCCTCGTTCCCTCCACCTCTGAAACATATATCCTCTTTGTCAATCTTTCTTCACTCATTCTCTTCATGTGACCAAACCATTTCAGAACACCCTCTTCTGCTCACTCAACCACACTCTTTTTATTACCACACATCTCTCTTACTCTTTCATTACTTACTTGATCAAATCACCTCACACCACATATTGTCTTCAAACATCTTGTTTCCAGCACATCCACCCTCCTTCGCACAACTCTATCTATAGCCGACGCCTCGCAACCATATAACATTGTTGGACCACTATTCCTTCAAACATACCCATTTTTGCTTTCCAAGATAAAGTTCCCGACTTCCACACATTTTTCAACACTCCCAGAACTTTCGTCCCCTCTCACACCCTATGATTCACTTCCGCTTCCATGGTTCCATCCGCTGCCAAATCCACTCCCAGATATCTAGAACACTTCACTTCCTCTAGTTTTTCTTCATTCAAACTTACCTCCCAACTGACTTGTCCCTCAATCCTACTGTACCTAATAACCTTGCTCTTATTCACATTTACTCTTAACTTTCTTCTTTCACACACTTTACCAAACTCAGTCACCAGCTTCTGCAGTTTCTCACCAGGATCAGCCACCAGTGCTGTATCATCAATGAACAACTGACTCACTTCCCAAGCTCTCTCATCCACAACAGACTGCATACTTGCCCCTCTTTCCAAAACTCTTGCATTCACCTCCCTTACAACCCCATCCATAAACAAATCAAACAACCATGGAGACATCACACACCCCTACTGCAAACCAACACTCACTGAGAACCAATCACTTTCCTCGCTTGCTACACATACACATGCCTTACATCCTTGATAAAAACTTTTCACTGCTTTTAACAACTTGCCTCCCACACCATATATTCTTAATACCATATATATATATATATATATATATATATATATATATATATATATATATATATATATATATATATATATATATATATACCTCTGTGGAAGGTATTAAGAATATATGGTGTGGGAGGCAAGTTGTTAGAAGCAGTGAAAAGTTTTTATCGAGGATGTAAGGCATGTGTACGTGTAGGAAGAGAGGAAAGTGATTGGTTCTCAGTGAATGTAGGTTTGCGGCAGGGGTGTGTGATGTCTCCATGGTTGTTTAATTTGTTTATGGATGGGGTTGTTAGGGAGGTAAATGCAAGAGTTTTGGAAAGAGGGGCAAGTATGAAGTCTGTTGGGGATGAGAGAGCTTGGGAAGTGAGTCAGTTGTTGTTCGCTGATGATACAGCACTGGTGGCTGATTCATGTGAGAAACTGCAGAAGCTGGTGACTGAGTTTGGTAAAGTGTGTGAAAGAAGAAAGTTAAGAGTAAATGTGAATAAGAGCAAGGTTATTAGGTACAGTAGGGTTGAGGGTCAATTCAATTGGGAGGTGAGTTTGAATGGAGAAAAACTGGAGGAAGTGAAGTGTTTTAGATATCTGGGAGTGGATCTGGCAGCGGATGGAACCATGGAAGCGGAAGTGGATCATAGGGTGGGGGAGGGGGCGAAAATTCTGGGAGCCTTGAAGAATGTGTGGAAGTTGAGAACATTATCTCGGAAAGCAAAAATGGGTATGTTTGAAGGAATAGTGGTTCCAACAATGTTGTATGGTTGCGAGGCGTGGACTACGGATAGAGTTTTGCGCAGGAGGATGGATGTGCTGGAAATGAGATGTTTGAGGACAATGTGTGGTGTGAGGTGGTTTGATCGAGTAAGTAACGTAAGGGTAAGAGAGATGTGTGGAAATAAAAAGAGCGTGGTTGAGAGAGCAGAAGAGGGTGTTTTGAAGTGGTTTGGGCACATGGAGAGGATGAGTGAGGAAAGATTGACCAAGATGATATATGTGTCGGAGGTGGAGGGAGCAAGGAGAAGAGGGAGACCAAATTGGAGGTGGAAAGATGGAGTGAAAAAGATTTTGTGTGATCGGGGCCTGAACATGCAGGAGGGTGAAAGGAGGGCAAGGAATAGAGTGAATTGGAGCGATGTGGTATACCGGGGTTGACGTGCTGTCAGTGGATTGAATCAAGGCATGTGAAGCGTCTGGGGTAAACCATGGAAAGCTGTGTAGGTATGAATATTTGCGTGTGTGGACGTATGTATATACATGTGTATGTGGGGGGGTTGGGCCATTTCTTTCGTCTGTTTTCTTGCGCTACCTATATATATATTTATATTTATATTTATTATACTTTGTCGCTGTCTCCCGCGTTTGCGAGGTAGCGCAAGGAAACAGACTAAAGAAATGGTCCAACCCCCCCCCCATACACATGTATATACATACGTCCACACACGCAAATATACATACCTACACAGCTTTCCATGGTTTACCCCAGACGCTTCACATGCCTTGATTCAATCCAATGACAGCACGTCAACCCCGGTATACCACATCGCTCCAATTCACTCTATTCCTTGCCCTCCTTTCACCCTCCTGCATGTTCAGGCCCCGATCACACAAAGTCTTTTTCACTCCATCTTTCCACCTCCAATTTGGTCTCCCTCTTCTCGTTCCCTCCACCTCCGACACATATATCCTCTTGGTCAATCTTTCCTCACTCATTCTCTCCATGTGCCCAAACCACTTCAAAACACCCTCTTCTGCTCTCTCAACCACGCTCTTTTTATTTCCACACATCCCTCTTACCCTTACGTTACTCACTCGATCAAACCACCTCACACCACACATTGTCCTCAAACATCTCATTTCCAGCACATCCATCCTCCTGCGCACAACTCTATCCATAGCCCACGCCTCGCAACCATACAACATTGTTGGAACCACTATTCCTTCAAACATACCCATTTTTGCTTTCCGAGATAATGCTCTCGACTTCCACACATTCTTCAAGGCCCCCAGAATTTTCGCCCCCTCTCCCACCCTATGATCCACTTCCGCTTCCATGGTTCCATCCGCTGCCAGATCCACTCCCAGATATCTAAAACACTTCACTTCCTCCAGTTTTTCTCCATTCAAACTCACCTCCCAATTGACTTGACCCTCAACCCTACTGTACCTAATAACCTTGCTCTTATTCACATTTACTCTTAACTTTCTTCTTCCACACACTTTACCAAACTCAGTCACCAGCTTCTGCAGTTTCTCACATGAATCAGCCACCAGCGCTGTATCATCAGCGAACAACAACTGACTCACTTCCCAAGCTCTCTCATCCCCAATAGACTTCATACTTGCCCCTCTTTCCAAAACTCTTGCATTTACCTCCCTAACAACCCCATCCATAAACAAATTAAACAACCATGGAGACATCACACACCCCTGCCGCAAACCTACATTCACTGAGAACCAATCACTTTCCTCTCTTCCTACACGTACACATGCCTTACATCCTCGATAAAAACTTTTCACTGCTTCTAACAACTTTCCTCCCACACCATATATTCTTAATACCTTCCACAGAGCATCTCTATCAACTCTATCATATGCCTTCTCCAGATCCATAAATGCTACATACAAATCCATTTGCTTTTCTAAGTATTTCTCACATACATTCTTCAAAGCAAACACCTGATCCACACATCCTCTACCACTTCTGAAACCACACTGCTCTTCCCCAATCTGATGCTCTGTACATGCCTTCACCCTCTCAATCAATACCCTCCCATATAATTTACCAGGAATACTCAACAAACTTATACCTCTGTAATTTGAGCACTCACTCTTATCCCCTTTTCCTTTGTACAATGGCACTATGCACGCATTCCGCCAATCCTCAGGCACCTCACCATGAGTCATACATACATTAAATAACCTTACCAACCAGTCAACAGTACAGTCACCCCCTTTTTTAATAAATTCCACTGCAATACCATCCAAACCTGCTGCCTTGCCGGCTTTCATCTTCCGCAAAGCTTTCACTACCTCTTCTCTGTTTACCAAATCATTTTCCCTAACCCTCTCACTTTGCACACCACCTCGACCAGAGGAGAGATGGCCAGAGAGCGTTATTGGATTACGTGTTAATTGACAGGCGTGTGAAAGAGAGACTTTTGGATGTTAATGTGCTGAGAGGTGCAACTGGAGGGATGTCTGATCATTATCTTGTGGAGGCTAAGGTGAAGATTTGTATGGGTTTTCAGAAAAGAAGAGTGAATGTTGGGGTGAAGAGGGTGGTGAGAGTAAGTGAGCTTGGGCAGGAGACCTGTGTGAGGAAGTACCAGGAGAGACTGAGTACAGAATGGAAAAAGGTGAGAACAATGGAAGTAAGGGGAGTGGGGGAGGAATGGGATGTATTTAGGGAATCAGTGATGGATTGCGCAAAAGATGCTTGTGGCATGAGAAGAGTGGGAGGTGGGTTGATTAGAAAGGGTAGTGAGTGGTGGGATGAAGAAGTAAGAGTATTAGTGAAAGAGAAGAGAGAGGCATTTGGACGATTTTTGCAGGGAAAAAATGCAATTGAGTGGGAGATGTATAAAAGAAAGAGACAGGAGGTCAAGAGGAAGGCACAAGAGGTGAAAAAAAGGGCAAATGAGAGTTGGGGTGAGAGAGTATCATTAAATTTTAGGGAGAATAAAAAGATGTTCTGGAAGGAGGTAAATAAAGTGCGTAAGACAAGGGAGCAAATGGGAACTTCAGTGAAGGGCGCAAATGGGGAGGTGATAACAAGTAGTGGTGATGTGAGAAGGAGATGGAGTGAGTATTTTGAAGGTTTGTTGAATGTGTTTGATGATAGAGTGGCAGATATAGGGTGTTTTGGTCGAGGTGGTGTGGAAAGTGAGAGGGTTAGGGAAAATGATTTGGTAAACAGAGAAGAGGTAGTGAAAGCTTTGCGGAAGATGAAAGCCGGCAAGGCAGCAGGTTTGGATGGTATTGCAGTGGAATTTATTAAAAAAGGGGGTGACTGTATTATTGACTGGTTGGTAAGGTTATTTAATGTATGTATGACTCATGGTGAGGTGCCTGAGGATTGGCGGAATGCGTGCATAGTGCCATTGTACAAAGGCAAAGGGGATAAGAGTGAGTGCTCAAATTACAGAGGTATAAGTTTGTTGAGTATATATATATATATATATATATATATATATATATATATATTTTTTTTCTTTCTTTCAAACTATTCGCCATTTCCCGCATTAGCGAGGTAGCGTTAAGAACAGAGGACTGGGCCTTGAGGGAATACCCTCACCTGGCCCAATATGATGAGAGTTGATAGAAGTAGTGAAAAGCTTTCATCAAGGATGCAAGGCATGTGTATGAGTAGAAAGAGAGGAAAGTGATTGGATTCCAGTGAATGTCGGTTTGCGGCAAGGGTGCTTGATGTTTTCATGGTTGTTTAATTTGTTTATGGATGGGGTGGTTAGGGAGGTGAATGCAAGAGTTTTGGAGAGGAGCAAGCATGCAGTCTGTTGTCAATGAGAGGGCTTGGGAAGTGAGTCAGTTGTTGTTCGCTGATGATACAACGCTGATGGATGATTCAGGTGAGAAACTGCTGAAGTTGATGACTGAGTTTGGTAAAGTGTGTGAAAGAAGAAAGCTAAGAATAAATGTGAATAAGAGCAAGGCTATTAGGTTCAGTAGGGTTGAGGGACAAGTTAAATGAACCATGGAAGCAGAAGTGTCACAGGGTGGGGGAGGGGGCAAAGGTTCTGGGAGCGTTGAAGAATGTGTGGAAGGCGAGAATGTTACCTCGGAGAGCAAAAACGGGTATGTTTGAAGGAATAGTGGTTCCAAAGTCATATGGTTGCGAGGCATGGGCTATAGATAAGGTTGTGTTGAGAATGAAATGCTTGAGGACAATATGTGGTGTGAGGTGATTTGATCGATTAAGTAATGGAAGGGTAAGAGAGATGTGTGGTAATAAAAAGTGTGTGGTTGAGAGAGCAGAAGAGGGTGTATTGAAATAGTTTGGTCACTTGGAGATAATGAGTGAGGAAAGATTGACAACTAGGATATATATGTCAGAGATGGAGGGAACGAGAAGTGGGAGACCAAATTGGAGGTGGAAGGATGGAGTGAAAAAGATTTTGAGCGATCGGGACCTGAACATACAGGAGGGTGAAAGGCATGAAAGAAATAGAGTGAATTGGAACGATGTGGTATAGTGGGGTGGAAATGCTGTCATTGGATTGAACCAGGGCATGTGAAGCGTCTGGGGTAAACCATGGAAAGTTCTGTGGGGCCTGGATGTGGAAAGGAAGTTGTGGTTTTGGTGCAATAGATATGACAGCCAGAAACTGAGTGTGAATGAACGTGGCCTTTGTTGTCTTTTCCTCACGCTACTTTGCATGCGCATGGGGGGAGGGGTGTGCTGTTTCATGTGTGGCGGGATGGCGATGGGAATGGATGAAGGCATCAAGTATGAATATGTACTTGTGTATATATGTATATGTGTGTGTATGTATATGTATGTATACCTTGAAATGTATAGGTATGTATATGTGTGTGTGTGGGCATTTATGTATATGCATGTGTGTGTGGGTGGGTTGGGTCATGCTTTTTTCTGTTTCCTTGTGCTACCTCGCTAATGCGGGAGACAGCGACTAAGTATAAGAAATAGATATAAGTATAGGTGATTTAAAAGCAAATGTGAGTAATGTGGCAGTTGAGGGTTAATTGGTGTAATTCAGTGTCGTGAATGGAAATAGTGAAGAGCTTGTGGATTTGTGTGCTAAAAAAAGACTGGTGGTTGGGAATACCTGGTTTAGAAAGAGAGATATACATAAGTATCCTTATGTGAGTAGGGGAGATGGTCAAAGGGTTTTATTAGATTACGTGTTAATTGATAGGGGTGTAAAAGAGAGACTTTTGGATGTTAACGTGCAGAGAGGGGCAGCTGGTGGGATATCTGATCACTCTCCAGTGGAAGCGAAGGTGAAGATTTGCAGTGGTTTCAAAAAAAAGAAGAGAGAATGTTGGTGAGAAGAAAGTGGCAAGGGTAAGGGAGTGAGCTTAGAAGGAAGACTTGTATGAAGAAGTACCAGGAGAGATTGAGTTTAGAATGGCAAAAGGTGAGAGCAAATGACATGAGGAAAATGGGTGAGGAATGGAATGTATTTAGGGAAGCAGTGATGGCATGTGCAAAAGATGCATGTGGCATGAGAAAGGTGAGATATGGGCAGATTAGAAAGGGTAGAGTGGTGGGTTGAAGAATTAATTATGTTTATAAATGAGAGAAGAGAGGCATTTGGATGATACTTACAAGGAAAGATTGTAAATGACTGGGAGATGTATAAAAGAGAGCGGCAGGAGGTCAAGAGAAGGTGCAAGGGTTAAAAAAGAGGGCAAATAAGAGCTGAGGTGAGAATGAAAAGATGTTTTGAAAGGAGGTTAAATAAAGTGTGAAAGACAAGAGAACAAATTGGAACATTGGTGAAGGGGGCAAGGGGGTAAGTGATAACAGGCAGTGATGAAGTGAGAAGGAGATTGAGTGAGTATTTTGAAGGTTTGTTGAATGTCTTTGATGACAGAGTGGTAGACGTAGGGTGTTTTGGTCGGGATGGTGTGTGAAGTGAGAGGGTCAGGGAGAATGGTATGGTTAAGAGAGAAGAGGTGGTGAAAGCCTTGCGGAAGATGAAATCCTGCAAGGCGGCAGGTTTGGATGGTATTCCAGTGGAATATATTAAGAAAGGGGATGACTTGTGTTGTTGATTGGTTGGGAAGGATATTCAGTGCATGTACAGATCATAGTGAAGTGCCTGAGGATTGGCAGAATGCATGTATAGTGCCATTGTATAAATGCAGAAGAGTAAAGCTGAGTGTTCAAACTAAAGAGGTATAAGTTTGTTTAGTATTCCTGGATAATTATATAGGAGGGTATTGGATGAGAAGGTGAAGGCATGTACAGAATATCAGATTAGGGAGGAGCAGTGTGATTTCAGAAATGATAAAGGATGTGTGGATCAGGTGTTTGTTCTGCGAATGTGTGAGAAATACCTAGAAAAACATTAATTTGTATGTGGCATTTATGGATCTGGAGAAGGCATATGATAGGGTTGATATAGATGCTTTGTGGAAGGTCATAAGAGTATATGGTGTGGGAGGTAAGCTGCTTAAAGCAGTGAAAAGTTTTTATTGAGGATGTAAGGCATTTGTATGAGTAGGAAGAGAGGAGAGTGATTGGTTACCAGTGAAGGTCGGTCTGTGTCAGGGGTGTGTGATGTATCCATTCTCCATGGTTGTTTGATTTATTTATGGATGGGGTGGTTAGGGAGGGATATGCAAGAGTTTTGGAAAGAGGAGTGAGTATGCAGTCTGTTGGGGATGAGAGGACGTGGAAAGTGAGTTGGCTGTTGTTCAGAGATGATACAGCACTGGTGGCTGATTCGAGTGAGAAACTGCAGAAGTTGGCGACTGAGTTTGGAAAAGTGTGTGATAGGAGAAAGTTGTTAGTAAATATGAATAAGAGTAAGGTCATTTGGTTCAGCAGGGTTGAGGGACAAGTTAGTTGGGATGTAAGTTTGAATGGAGAAAAATTGGAGGAAGTGAAGTGTTTTAGACATCTGGGAGTGAACGTAGCAGTGAATGGAACCATGGAAGTGGAAGTGAGTCACAGGGTGGGGGAGGGGGCGAAAGTTCTGGGAGCATTGAAGAATGTAAGGAAGGAGAGAATGTTATTTCAGAGAGCAAAAATGGGTATGTTTGAAGGAATAGTAGTTCCCACAATATTATATGGTTGTGAGGCATGGGCTATAGATAGGGTTGTATGGAGTAGGGTGGATGTGTTAGAAATGAAATGTTTGAGAACAATAAGTGGTGTGAGGTGGTTTGATAGAGGAAGTAAAGAAAGGGTAAGAGAGATGTGTTGTAATAAAAAGAGTGTGGTTGAGAGAGCAGAAGAGGGTGTGTTGAAATGGTTTGGACATACTGAGAGAATGGGTTAGGAAAGATTGACAAAGAGGATATATGTGTCGGAGGTGGAGGGTATAAGGAGAAGTGGGATACCATATTGGAGGTGGAAGGATGGAGTGGAAAAGATTGCTGCTGAAGGACCTGCTGTTGCTACTAAAGAAGCTGCAGTTGCAACTCTCATCATTTGTTGTCAGCCTTGGCAGCCTGCTGAGCGGCAAGCTATTGTTGGGCCTCCATCATGACGACCAATCTCTCCAATGATGACATGCCGGAGGCACCTGCCTCCCCTCCTCCTCTGAACTCACCTGATGACCACTTTCCCTTTGCCTGTGCAGATTGCCAGGCATGGCAACATTGGTTGTGGGGACAGTGATCCACTAGCCTCGGAGAAACACATTAACAACATGGTTTTCTGAAGTAAAGAGGGGCAAAGTGTCAACCTGAGGCTGGTTCAGTCACAGTGTGAAACACCTAGGTAGGTCAGGGCAAATTACAGATGGTCATTGGCACTCAGAGCAGGCAGATGACCCAGGTAATGCAGGTCAGCAGCATGCAGATATGGACACCATGGGCAGTTATGGCATCCTATGGTAGCTAGCAATATCTTGCGCCCCTGTGTCAGTCTTTAAACACTTCTTGATCCTACTCACTGTGCCATGTAGGAATGGTGATACAAAGATGCTGGTGAAGACCTAACTAACTTTATTTACATGCAAGCAATATCCACAAGTAAGACGAGCAAGACACAAGGGAGCCTGTCGACAGCCCGAGAACTTATCACCTGCTAACAGTACTCATTACACTTATTCAAAACGAAAGGGAGACAAGCGTCAATGCATTACATGTAGGGATACATGAGACATAGTATACATAAGGATACATAACATAAACTTCCTCCAAAGTGGAATAAATGAGTCAGTGGTGTCATCACTATGGTAGTTTTGACTGGCACTACTGTAGGTGGATGGATGGAAATGGATAAGAAAAGTAAGTGCTACCCCACTAGTCTGACAGCATTAGATGGTTCTAACTTCCCAAAAATCCAAGAGGTATCTTAGTGCTGGTAAGACACAATCTCAAAGAGAAAAGGTTGTACAAACTACAAACCCTACATTTTTCTCTTAACAATTCCAATTATATTTCAGATCCTCCTGCGGATGCTTGTGTCTATGAGCACAAGTATCGTTTTTCAGCTTTTGGCACTGAAGAGCTAGTGAGCTCCCCTGATGCTGCCGAGAAAAGACTGTACAAGGTAATAGTTCTTTGATTTCAGTTTGTTGATATATATGTTGACCTTTCATCTGAAAATATTTGGCATTAGGGTTTTCTTTTCAGTCTGTCAGTGACTTTAATAGTTTTTCCAACACTGAGCAAGTAAGCTAAGGATGCAACTTTTTTCATATCCAGTCAGTAATTTGGGCTACATGATTTAGCATGGTACAGTAGTATTGTACAAGCCAATATAAATAGAAGTGGCTGATAACCATTAGTTAGCCGTTCAAATGCTATTCATACAAAGTCTTTTCATTTTGCATAATCTAGCAGAGAAGATTTCATCTTCAGATATCGTTAGGAGGCTCAGCAGAGATATCTTATCTTTACAAACTTAATCCTCCTTGAAGGGATGACAGCCATACTAAGAGTTAGTGCAAAGTAAGGGCAATTGGTTATATTAAACAGAGACTTTGTTAAACTGGTAAACTTACAACTACAGATCAAGTAGACTTCCCCATGGAAAGTCATGTTTTATGAGTTAGGCAAGCTACATAACAGGTAGAGCAGCATCTCTCAATATATTAAAGTAAATAAACAATTGTCTAGAACATGACAGTTAATGCAGTTATATATATGCTCAGGAGTGCATTTGAACTGGTTGGTCATCCATAAGCCTGTATTTGTCCATTCTTCTGAGAAGCTAAGTACAACACATGGATGGTTGGTAAAATTAAAGATCATGTTTATGATGATGGATGTGAAGAGATTGAGAAGCATTGCCAGCCATCAGTGGTTTAGTGGATCAAACAAGCTATCATTCACTTGGCACAGTCTCTCCATATACCTGTACATAAGAACTGAAGGCACATGAAAACTGTGGGAAGAGTACATGTTTTTGCAGAAAGTGCTACTATATATTGCTGTACATATACGTCTATCCTGTTATGCCAAGTTATACCTTCCAGCCTACCACCTCTCTCTTCAACTGAGGTACATTTCTTAATAAGATCAGAATGAGTACAATGGGATAGGGAAAAAAGAATTCTACCTCCGTATTTCCTGCATGTCGTAGTAGGCAACAAAAGGGGACAGGAGTGGGGAATGGAACCCCCCATTTTTTTTTTTCTTGTATATTAAATTTCTAAAAGGGGGGGACAGAAGTAGCCAGGCAAGGAGTGCTCATCCCCTCAAAAGCTCAGACTGGAGTGTCTAAATGTGCATGGATGTAACCAAGATAACAAGAGAGGAGAAATAAGTAGTATGTTTAAGGAAAGAAACCTAGATGTTCTGGCTCTGAGTGAAACAAAGCTGAAGGATAAAGGTGAACAATGGTTTGGAAATGTCCTGGGAGTAAAGTGAGGGGTAGGTGAGATGACAAGAGCTAAGGAAGGAGTAGCACCACTCATGAAGCAGGAGTTGTGGAAGTGTATGATAGAGTGTAAGGAAGTAAATTCTAGAGTGATGTGGGTAAAACTGAGAGTGGATGGCAAGAGACAGGTGATTATTAGTGCTTTTGTAATTTGCCATGAGAAGAAAGATCATGAGAGGTGTTTTGGGAGCCGCTCGGTGAATGTGACAACTTTTTTGATGTAAGAGACCGGGTATTAGTGATGGGTGATTTAAATGCGAAGGTAAGTAATGTCGCAGAAGAGGGTATAATTAGGGTGTATGGAGTATTTTGTGTTATGAATGAAAAGGTGAAGAGTTTGTAGAGTTGAGTCCTGAAAAAGGACTAGTGATTGGGAAAACCTGGTTTAAAAAATGGATATACAGAAGTGTGTGTATGTGATTTGGAGAGATGTTCATCGGGCATTTATTGGATTACATTTTGAATGAAAGGAGAGAGTCGTGGAGGGTGGTTTGGTAGAGAGATGGTGAAAGTCTTATATAAGATGAATTGTAGTAAGGCAGCTAGGTAGATGGTATTGCTGTTAAATTTTTTAGGAAATAGGGTGATTGTGTTGTTAATTGATTGGGAAGGAATATCAGCATATGTATGGATCATGGTGAGTTGCCTAATGATTGGTGAAATGTATTTTTAGTGCCATTGTATAAAAGCAAGTAGAACAGAGGTGAGCATTCAAACTACAGGGTAAGTTTTATGGGAGGGCATTGATTGATAGGGTAAAGGCATGTACAGAGCATCAGATTAGGGAGGAACAGTGTGGTTTCAGAAGTGGTAGAGGATGTGGATCAGGTGTTTGCTTTAAAGAATATGGGTGAGAAATACTTTGAGAAACAGATGGATTTGTATGAGGTATTTATGGAACTAGAGAAGCTATATGATTGGGTTGATAGATATGCTATGTGGAAGGTCTTAAGAATATATGGTGTATGACAATTGCTAGAAGCAGTGAAAAGTTTTTATCAAGGGTGTAAGAATTGTGTTCAGGTAGGAAAAGAGGAGAGTGAACGGTTCCTACTGAAGGTTGATCTCTGGTGGGGATGTGTAATGTCACCTTGGTTGTTCAGTTTGTTTATGGATGGAGTGATGAGGGAGGTAGCTGCAAGAGTCTTGGAGAGAGGAGTGAGTATGCAGTGTTGGAGGGATGAGAAGCAAGTCCGTTGTTTGTTGATGTTACAGCACTGGTGGCATATTCTAGTGAGTAATTGCTGAAGTTGATGACTGAGTTTGGAAGTATGTTAAAGGAGAGTGAATGTGAATAAAAGCAAGGTTATTAGGTTTAGCAGGGTTGAGGGAGAGGTTAGTTGGGATATGAGATTGAATGGAGAAAACTGGAGTAAGTTAAATGTTTTAGATATCTGAGAGTGGACATGGCAGTGAATGGAACCATGGAAGTGACTCGTAGGGTGGATGAGGGGGCGAAGGTTCCAGGAGCACTGAAGAATGTGTGGAAAGAGGTAATGTTATCTGGGAAGGCAAAAATTGGTATGTTTGAAGGAATTGTAGTTCCAGTATTATAAGGATGCAAGAGATAGGTTATAGGTAATGCTGTGCAGAGGAGGGTGGATGTGCTGTAAATAAAATGTTTGAGGACAATTTGTGGTGAGAGTTAGTTTGATCAATTAAGTAATGAAAGGGTAAGATTTTTTTTTTTCATACATATTTGAGATGTAAAGCAATTAAAAGAGTATGACTGAGAGAGCAGAAGAGGATGAACTGAAATAGTTTGGACATAAGGAGAGAATGGGTAAGGAAAGGTTGACAAAGAGGATGAACGTGTCAGAAGTGAAGGAGACAAGGAGAACAGGGAGACCAAATTGGAAATGGAAGGATGCAGTGCAAAAGATACTGAGTGATCAGGGCCTAAATGTGCATGAGGGTGAAGGACATGCATGGTATAGATTGAATTGGAACAATGTGGTGTACTTAGGTTGACATGCTGTCAATGGAGTGAACTAGAGCATGTGAAGCTTCCAGGGTAAACCATGGAAAGTTCTGTGGGGCCTGGTTTTAGTGCATTGCACATGACAGCTAGAGAATGGATGTGAGTGAATATGGCCTTTCTTCATCTGTTCTTGACACTACCTCACTAATGTGGGAAACAGTGATCATGTATAAAAAAAAAGAAAGATTATGATAGCATATTTAGATTTCTTGAGTAGATTGAGCCAAACAGCCAGCAGAAATGAGTCACAAGTAGAACAATTAATGCTCAGAAAAAACGTTGAAGAGGGTCCAGTCTAGCATGCCATGAAATAGATCAGTCATTGTAAATGCCCAGAACCAAAACACAAAAAGCAAAATTATTGGGAAAATGTAATGACATTATTATGCAAAATTTAGTTAGGTAAAGGTAATTAGAAATGGATGTATGAGGATGCAGTTTAGAAAGAACCAGAGACACTGAGATGGTTAGATAACTACCAGTAGGATTTGGCCCACACTAGGGCTGAAGCAAAATTACTGGGGTTAATTAATCAGGAAGTGGAAAGACTTCAATTGTTAATTTTTGGACCAGAAGATTATATTCCAATAAGATAAGAAATTCCCTGGGGATAGGGGGTTAAGAATACTTCCCACGTATTCCCTGCGTGTCGTAGAAGGCGACTAAAAGGGGAGGGAGCGGGGGGCTGGAAATCCTCCCCTCTCGTTTTTTTTTAATTTTCCAAAAGAAGGAACAGAGGGGGCCAGGTGAGGATATTCCAAAAAAGGCCCTGTCCTCTGTTCTTAGCGCTACCTCGCTAACGCGGGAAATGGCGAATAGTTTAAAAGAAAAGAAAAGAAGATAAGAAATTATTGTGAAGAAAGGTATTAAGGAAATGGAAATGTTAGAGAATAAAGTCATGGCAAATGCAGTTTTGTTGATTAAAGAAACTACGTGAACAGGAAAATATAGGCAAGATAAAAGACTATTTTCAAATAAGTGTAGTAACCGAGTGGTACTAAAGCAGTCTGAGAAACTTGCTTGCTGTGAAGAATATAACTTAGTTAAATTTTTATCAGAAAAAAAAGATCAAAGGAAGAGTAAGAAACAAGGAAACATAAAAAGATATTAAACAGCAGGTGGACTGTGTATTACAGTTGACTTCCTTAACAATGGGGTTGACTGTGTTGTTGATAGGTTAGTTGTGGTATTCAGTGTATGTAATTACATATTTGTCCTGTATGGAGAGGGAGTCTTACACTTGTGGGGCCCCGTCTCTTGAACACTCAGCCATCATACATCCTCGTAGATTTATGTATGCTGACTGCATTGACAGTGTCCTCACTCAGACTGTTCCATTCATCGTTATTTACAAGTTTCTTACTTAATTACATGTTATGGCCTCAGATTGCTCTATCCCTGTATGTATCTATCTATATCTCTGATGCCCGTGCCCTCCAGGAACTCCCATCAAGGGGTGGCCATGACAAAAGAGTCTCCACGTACATGCCACCCTTGAATACACCATTCCCTGTATTCTTCCTCTATAGTTGTGGTGCACAACTCTGATGGTTTCATCATTGGGCCCTGGCAACCTACCAGTCCACAGTGCATTTGATTTTATGTATAATGTGGTATGCATAGAAAACAGTTGTTATATGAATGGCCAAATATGCAGGCAGTAATGACAAACATGGTCAATTCACACGGTTTTAAGTTTCAGAGAATAAATACCATAGCAAACAACTATTTTTGGTGATTTAAAATGTAGTTCTAACACTCCAAAGAGAGAGAGAGGGGGGAGGGGGGCACAACATACTTACAGTTATGGGTGTATGAAGCATAATGCAGCAGATAGAGAATGAGGAGGCAAGTCTGGTCATCAGCTGCAAACATTCAGCTTTCCCCCTTTTCCTGCCATTCATCTACTATCAACTAATTTGCCATGAGTAATAACTAACAATATTGCAATGTCACATATTTTGCAGATAATCCAGGAAATAAGGGTACAAGGTAACGTGCATATTATGGTGTGTTCAGAATAAGATGTAATTAACATTCAGTGGATCAGCTGGGTGCACTGCTTTGGTCTGCGGAGGGCAGTGTTCAAGCCATCTTTAAATCATAATCAGCGACCTTATAAGTTAATAAAACAGCTGTCTGCGACAGTATTTATTATTTGAAACTCAAAATCAACTATAATTGGCAGTATTCTTCATTACTCCCTGCATATTTGGCCATTCAAGTAATACTGACAACTATTTCCTTTGCATAACATATTATACTCGAAATTGGACTCGCTGTGGACCTGTAAGTTGCCTGGGCACGGTAATGAAACCATCAGACTTGTGCACCGCAACTATAGTTCTCTCCCTCCAGTATTCCTCCACCCCATTTGCCCATGTCACCGATTATCTTCCATTCACACCAACCCATTTAGTTGTAATATCATACACTCTCCTTGTAAGCTCCCAGTCTTGCATTGTTTCCACATACCCAAACCACCTCAAAGTATTACATTTCACCCATTCAGCATTTCCTACCTTACTACATTTCTCATACACCCCTTCACTTCTTTCTTCATTCCATCTAGTCACACCACATGCTCTTCTCAAATAGTTCATCTCCATAGCCAGGATTCTTGACCTCTGTGACTCATTCCATGTCCATATTTCGGCTGCATAGGTCAGGGTTGGGAGGACTATGCTGCCCCTTCATCCTCTCTACAGTTCTATACTTACACCTTTATCCCTCATTATTCAATTAAGGGACCCAGTGACTCCTCTAACCTGTACTTCTCTACCCCTTATCTCTCCTTCCATATCACCACACTTACCCGAGACCTCCTAGATTCTTAGACTATCTCTTTTCTTCCAATCTTCCCCCCACCCCCCCCTTATATCCTAAGCACAATTTAGCACACTTTCTTTATCACTCTATATGGTTTTAGAAAATTTATACTTTCACTGTTTCCTTTCAAACACCATTACTATAATCTTACTTGCATTTAACTTCAATTGCCTACACTTACACACATCATGAAATACACTCCTCTTCACTCTTAGCAAACAACGTAGTATAATCTGCAAACAGGCTTGCCATTAGCTACTATATCTCCACCACATTTCATATCTGCACCCCTTTTCCCTAGTTTTGCTTTCATCTCTCTCATCACTCTGTTCATATATATATTAAAAAGCCAGGGTGACATCACACAGCCCTGCCTCACACCTACATGTATTCCAGAACTTTGGCTCAACTCTCCATCCACTCTTACACACACCTTTGCTCCTACATAGAATGCTTTCACACCATCTAACAGTTGTCTTCCTATACCATATATCCATAACACATCCCATATAGCATTCCACTTGACTCTGTCATATGCTTTCTCCAAATCCATTATGTTGCAACAACTGCTTACCTTTCACTAAATATTTTTCACGGTCATCTTTACTACAAAAATCTGAACCACACATCTGTTACCTTTCCTAAAACCCCATTGCTCTTAACTTATTCAGCATTCAGTCACTTCTGTCACTCTATCAGTTGATAGTCTTGTATACACTTTTTCCTGGTTTATTTAAGAGACTTATTTTCCTATAATTGCTACATACAACCTTAGTACCTTTTCCTTTGAATGGAGGAATGATAATAGCTTTTACCCAATCCTCAGGTAGAGCCTTCTATTTCCATGCTAAATCTCTCTACAAATTGTCCACTCTCCATATTGTCAATATCTTTTAAAAATTCAACGTTTGTGATCAGATCACCCTCGTGTTAAAATGCTTTTCATAATTATGATGGACAGTGTTTGTTCACCTTACATTCAACTGTCAGAGATTCAAATACACCAAAACTTATTTTCATAAATCAGATGAATCCTTTTAACTAGTTTTTAGTATTCAGATGAAGAGCAATGTAACATCATTTTGTCTCTCATCTATAGAAATATTTCATCAGTATGAAACAGTATGGAGCAGGCATCAGAGAAATGGATAGATTGATAAACAAATTCTGGATGTAATAGGTACACCAATTCTCTTTAGTTAGAGAACTGGAAGTGACAAGGTAAAAAAAGAAAACCTTATTAGTAACTTTTCATTTCAGGTTATCTTACTCCTACCCTTCTCAGAAATATTTAGCATGAATCATTGGAAAGATACTGAGATAAGAGTCTAACTGTGGCCAAAGTATCCACAACAATCGATATTTAACTGGATATCTGAACTGTTTTGTATTTACTTCATTGCCTGTAAGTCAGACCTTATTCTTCCTGTTTCTTCTGAATCTAGTCACTATGACTATCCAAAGTTACCAGTTTCATTAAATTTATTCAGATTCATCTGAGGAGGGTTATTATTTTTCTTACATTATGATATATGCCATAAGAGGCGTACCTTTGATAAATATTGTTGATACTGGATTGGTTGAAACTGTTATTCATACTTACAGGTTGATGAGAGTTGGCAAGATGGTTTTTGCCTAACATGTAAGTGTTTCATAGATGACAAGGGGCTCGTACAGCATGAATGCATTCAGCAGACTTGCCTAACTCCAGATGATCATCCTGACAGTGGACTGTTTCAGCTGGAGACTGTCAAATCTCCAGGTCACTGCTGTGCAGAAATTGTTAGGACTGCTTGCATTGATAACAACAGACTTATTGAGGTGAGTGATTGGCACCTATCTCTCACAGTGTATTACTTTTGAGTCATACAGTACAGAATCTGTTATGCTGCATTTTATTTTGAAAGAAAATGAATTCAGTTTATCATATTCCTGTATTATAAAAAAAGTTATTTCATATATTGTGCTTTTTTAACTTCATAGTTCTTTTTATGAAATGTTTAAATAAGTGGTAATACTGACATCTTTGCAAAGTGTTTTTTTATTTAGTTTTACCACCATCATTAAATTCAAGATAATGAGCTTGCAATACATGGAGGTATACAGTAACTCAAGATAATTGGTAAATTTTATTCCATTTACTTTTTTCATACATTAATGTGATGTATATGCATTACTGAATATCTCAAAAGTTTCTGTTTCTTAGAATAAGAAAACCACAGCACGTGATACTTGTTTAATGATGATTATAATATCCATATCCTTTATAACTTTTCATACATTCACAGAAGAGTGCTGTATGCAGAATCTTCATTTGACTAAATGCTTACCATCTACTCTAACATAAGTGTTAGAAATCTATCAGCAATGTTCAGACGTTGTTCTAATGAGTTCTTTTTGTTAGGCAGGTCACCTTGCTGGTGAAACAGGTGTGATTTCCTCTGATTGATTAATAAGAAACTAATAATGAATAAATTAAAGAATGAAGGATGAAGTCATAAGAAGAATATTTGGTGCAGAAAACATATTAGAAAGGCATATTTATGAAGCTGTTTTATAATGATATGATTATGTAAAATGTACAGCAGGCAATAAGTTAGTCAAGAGAGTATGTAGTAGTACACCCAGAGGTATGAGGAGATGCATACTGTCAAGGAATTAGATAGGTGCTGTGAAAGAACTGTTCATAGCTGGGGATATCTGAGATGAGGTTGAGGACAAGATGGAAGCATTTTGCAAAAGGAGACATTGGTTCATTTGAAGAATCAGTCTGGTGTGAAAAATGAAGATGCAAGAAGCATTTTTCATAAGTGCAGAACCCATATTTCATTCTTAGACCAGGCTTTGCTTAAGGATGTGCTTGAATGATTTCAGAGGCAGTACATACCTGATTCACCCAATGGAATTAGGTAAGACTTATCCCTGGGTGGGGTAGAAAGAGTTCTACCTCGATATTTCCTGCGTGTTTTAGAATGCGACTGAAGGGGATGGGAATGGGTGGTGGAAAACCCTATTTCTTTTATTTCATTTTCTAAATCAAGGAACAAGAAGGAACCAAGCAGGGGGTGCTCATCATCCTTGAAGGATGTAATCAATATGGAAAGAAAGGAGAGATAGGTAGTATGTTTGAGGAAAGAAACCTGGATGTTCTGACTCTGAGTGAAACAAAGCTCAGGGGTAAAGGGAAATAATGGATTGGGAATGTCTTAGGAGTAAAGTCAGGGTTTGGTGAGAGGACAAGAGCTAAGGAAAGAATAGCACTCCTGAGTCAAGAGTAGTTGTAGTGTGTGATAAAGCGTAAAGAAGATGATTGTAGATTGATGTGGGTAAAACTGAATATGGATGGCGAGAGATGGGTGATTATTAGTGCTTATTCACCTGACCATGAGAAGAAAGATGATGAGAGGCAAGTGTTGTAAGAGGAGCTGAGTGAATGTTTTTACAGTTTTGATGTAAGAGATCGCTCTTGAGTCAGTCCATTGACAGCACATCAACTCCAGTATACCGCATTATTCCAATTTACTCAAATCCTCCCACACCTTTCACCTCCCTGCATGTTCAGGCTCCAATCGCTCAAAATCATTTTCACTTCATCTTTCCATCTCCAATTTGGTCTCCCCAATCTTTTTCTGTCCACTTCTGATGCAAATATCCTCTTTGTTAACCTTTCCTTATTCGTTTTCTCCATGTGTCCAGACCGTTTCAGCACACCCTCTTCTATTGTTTCAATCACTTTCTCTTTATTACCACACATTTCTTTTACCTTTACATTACTTACTTGATCAAACCACCTCACATCATGTATTGTCCTCAAACATTTCATTTCCAACTTATCTATCCTCCTACACACAACCTTACCTATAGCCCATGTTTCACATCCATATACAGGTACACCACCAATTTCCCGGCACTCTCAGTTCCAAAGCCTTGCCGAATTGACCGTTTTGCCGGACCAACCGTGGTCACGTAATGATAATTCATCAACACATCTCTAACCCATTAATTATACATCTCCCATGTGTCTAAAGTATACCATGGACTACCGCATTAGCGAGGTAGTGCAAGGAAACAGACGAAAGAATGGCCCAACCCACCCACATACACGTGTATGTACATACACATCCACACACGCAAATATACATCCTATACGTCTCGACATATACATATATATACACACACACATATACATATATACACATGTACATAATTCACACTGTCTACCTTTATTCATTCCCATTGCCACCTCGCCACACACGAAATAACAACCCCCTCCCCCCTCATATGTGCGAGGTAGCATTAGGAAAAGACAACAAAGACCACATTCGTTCACACTCAGTCTCTAGCTGAGTGTGAAAAGAATACTTACCACGCATTCCTCACGTGTCGTAGAAGGCAACTAAAGGGGATGGGAGTGGGGGCTGGAAAGCCTCCCCCCTTGTATTTTAACTTTCTAAAAGGGGAAATATTAAATGTAAGTTGAATAAATAAGTGAAATACATTATACACCTGCTCAGTTCTGAATTGCTTGTCAGCTACAAGTTTCACAGATTCATCCACATACTCGGCAGCTCCTTCATGGTTGGCATACCACTTTTCTTTGCACACTTTATTCATGGAAATTCCATGACGCTTCTTGAATCTTTGAATCCATCCTTCACTATAGTCATGCTCATGTTGTAATTTAAGTTCTCTATGGAACTACTTATCCTGGTTCACTATCATGGTACCTGACAAGTCCACTCCATCACTCGGATGCTGTCAAACCCATTGCATCATCACTTGATCATGCTCAGTATTCTTACCATCTTTCATAGTTTTTCTAATCATCATTTGCTTCTTGGAATCGCTTTCTGCTTAGAATTTCAATAGTTTCTCCCTTTGCTTATTTATATCATAAATAGTTGCTGAACAAATACTGTAGATGTCACACAGCTTACACACCGAAACATCATGGTCCATTTTTTCAACAGTTGTACTTTATCTTGGATTGTTATGGACTGGTGTTTACATTTGATACCACGACTGACACTCTCATATATCTTAGAAGCCATAGCTAGGGCTAAATTTAAGCAAAATAAGCTAAGAATCTCACAGAAATGCAGTATCACCACCAAGTGTAGTGTAAAGAATGCCAAGAAGCTCGCCCTATCCACAACGCCATCTGTGGCCGCCCAGTAAACTAGTCTGGTGGCTGTGGTAATTTCAAATTCCCTCATGTAATTTATCCGGACTGAAGGAGGTGCCGAACCATCAGTTGCTGGAAAATTGGTGGTGGACCCTTAATATTGTTGGGACTACTATTCCTTCAAATATGCCAATTTTTGCCCTCCCAGATAACTTTCTTTCTTTTCACATATTTTTCAGTACTCCCAATACCTTCACCCCCTGCCCCACTCTGTGACACTTCTGATTCCATGGTTCCATTTGCCGCCACGTCTACTCCCAGATATCTAAAGACTTTACCTACTCCAGTTTTTCTCCATTCAGACTCATACCCCAACTAACCTTCCCCTCAACCCTGCTGAACCTGACACCCTTGCTTTGATTCACTTTCACTCTCAGCTTTCTCTTTTCACACACTCTTCTAGACAGTCACCAACTTCTACAGTTTCTCACTCAAATCTGTCACCAGTGATGTATCATCAGCAAACAAATGACTCACTTCCCAGGCCTTCTCATTCCTCACAGACTGCATACTCACCCCTCTTTTCAAGACTTTCACATTTGACTCCCTCACTACCTTATCCATAAATAAATTAATCAGCCATTGTGATATACGAATCCCTGCCATAGACTAACCTTTGCTTGGAACCATTCACTGTCCTCTCTTCCTACTCCAACACAAGCCTTACACCCTCAAGAAAAACTGGTCACTGCTTCTAGCAGCTTTCCTCCTACACAGTATAATCTTAAGACCTTCCACAAAGCATATCTATCAACCCAATTATATCCCATCCTCAGATCCATAAATGGCTTTTACAGTTCCGTCTGTTTTCCTAAATATTTCTCACACCTTCTTTGTTAAAGCAAACACATGATCTACATATCCTTTACCACTTCTGAAACCAGTCTGATGCTATGTACATACCTTCACCCTCTCAATTAATACCCTCCCATACAACTTAACAGGTATACTCAACACACTTATGCCTCTTTAGTTTGAACACTCACCTTTATCCTCCTAGTCTTTTTACAATGGCACTATACATGCATTCTGCCAATCTTCAGGCACTTCACCATGATCCATCCAACAGCAGTACCATCCACTCCCACTGCCTTGTCGCATTTCATCTTGTGCAAGGCTTTCACTGCCTCTTCTGTCTTTACCAAACCACTTTCCATGACTTTCGTTTCATATACCAACCCAACCAAAACACCCTACATCTGCCACTCTATTATCAAAGACATCTGATAGTCCTTCAAGATACTTACTCCATCTCCTCCATCACATCCTGTTATCAGTTTCCCTTTTTTCCCCTTTCACCATTATTTCTATGTGTTCTCTTGTCTTTTGCACATTATTTACTTTCTTGTAAAACATCTTATTCTCCATGATGTTTACAGGTACATGCTCACCCCAACTCTCATTTGTCTTCTTTTTCAGTCCCTCGACCTCCTGCTGCTTTCTCTTGTGCATCTCCCAATCATTTGCATTTAGCCTATCCTAATCCAGGCACCCAATTTTATCAACCAACCCTTAGGGTTAGATGAACAGCTGGGTTGACTATGGATCAATTGCCGCAACCAGGATTTGAACCTTTGCGCTTGACCCTGGGCAGCCCATAAATGCATCATGAATTTGCATGAGAAAGACAGGCAACAGGAGCCTTGATTGGCCCATGACTGGGCCATGACTGTGAAAGAAGAAAGCTGATAGTAAAATGTGAATAAGAGCAAGGTTATTAGGTAAAGTAGGGTTGAGGGACAAGTCAATTGGGAGGTAAGTTTGAATGGAGGAAAAAAAAAGGAAGTGAAGCGTTTTAGATATCTGGGAGTGGATTCGGCAGCAGATGGAACCATGGAAGCGGAAGTGAGTCACAGGGTGGGGGAGGGGGTGAAACTTCTGGGAGCATTGAAGAATGTGTGGAAGGCAAGAACATTATCTCAGAAAGCAAAAATGGGTATGTTTGAAGGAATAGTGGTTCCAACAATGTTATATGGTTGCAAGGCGTGGGCTATAGATAGGGTTGTGCGGAGGAGGGTGGATGTGCTGGAAATGAGATGCTTGAGGACAATATGTGGTGTGAGGTGGTTTTATTGAGTAAGTAATGAAAGGTTAAGAGATATGTAGTAATAAAAAGAGCGTGGTTGAGAGAGCAGAAGAGGGTGTATTGAAATGGTTTGGTCACATGGAGAGGATGAGTGAGGAAAGATTGACAAAGAGGATATATGTGTCAGAGGTGGAGGGAACGAGAAGTGGGAGACCAAATTGGAGGTGGAAGGATGGAGTGAAAAAGATCTTGAGTGATTGGGGCCTGAACATGCAGGAGGGTGAAAGGCATGCAAGGAATAGAGTGAATTGGAATGATGTGGTATACTGGGGTCAATGTGCTGTCAATGGATTGAACCAGGGCATGTGAAGTGTCTAGGGTAAACCATGGAAAGTTGTGTGGGGCCTGGATGTGGAAAGGGAGCTGTGGTTTCGGTGCATTACACATGACAGGTAGAAACTGAGTGTAAACGAATGTGGCCTTTGTTGTCTTTTCCTAGCTCTACCTTGCACGCATCCGGGGGAGGGGGTGTCATTTCATATGTAGCGGTTTGGCGACGGGAATAGATGAAGGCAGCAAGTATGAATTATGTACATGTGTATATATGTATATGTCTGTGTATCTTATTTTTATTTTATTATACTTTGTCGCTGTCTCCCGCGTTTGCGAGGTAGCGCAAGGAAACAGACGAAAGAAATGGCCCAACCCCCCCCATACACATGTATATACATACGTCCACACACGCAAATATACATACCTACACAGCTTTCCATGGTTTACCCCAGACGCTTCACATGCCCTGCTTCAATCCGCTGACAGCACGTCAACCCCGGTATACCACATTGCTCCAATTCACTCTATTCCTTGCCCTCCTTTCACCCTCCTGCATGTTCAGGCCCCGATCACACAAAATCTTTTTCACTCCATCTTTCCACCTCCAATTTGGTCTCCCTCTTCTCCTTGTTCCCTCCACCTCCGACACATATATCCTCTTGGTCAATCTTTCCTCACTCATCCTCTCCATGTGCCCAAACCACTTCAAAACACCCTCTTCTGCTCTCTCAACCACGCTCTTTTTATTTCCACACATCTCTCTTACCCTTACGTTACTCACTCGATCAAACCACCTCACACCACACATTGTCCTCAAACATCTCATTTCCAGCACATCAATCCTCCTGTGCACAACTCTATCCATAGCCCACACCTCGCAACCATACAACATTGTTGGAACCACTATTCCTTCAAACATACCCATTTTTGCTTTCCGAGATAATGTTCTCGACTTCCACACATTCTTCAAGGCCCCCAGGATTTTCGCCCCCTCCCCCACCCTATGATCCACTTCCGCTTCCATGGTTCCATCCGCTGCCAGATCCACTCCCAGATATCTAAAACACTTCACTTCCTCCAGTTTTTCTCCATTCAAACTCACCTCCCAATTGACTTGACCCTCAACCCTACTGTACCTAATAACCTTGCTCTTATTCACATTTACTCTTAACTTTCTTCTTCCACACACGTTCAAATGTATATATTTATTATATTTTGCTTTGTCACTGTCTCCCGCATTTGCGAGGTAGCGCAAGGAAACAGACGAAAGACGTTCAAATGTATAGGTATGTATATATGCATGTGTGGACGTGTATGTATATACATGTGTGTGTGGGTGGGTTGGGCCATTCTTTCGTCTGTTTCCTTGCGCTACCTTGCTAACGCTGGAGACAGACAAAGTATAATAAATGAATAAATAAATATACATACGTGTGTGTGTGTGTGAGTGGATTTGTCTTTCTTCATCTGTTTCTTGGTGCTCCATAAATATGTTTTGTTACATTTGGGGATTGTGTTGATCAAAATACTTTTTGAAAAAAGGTAACTTTTCAGGTTGGAGAACATCTTAATGATACTTTAAATGGATGTAGAAGTGTGGAATGTATCAAGAATCCAAAAGGCAAAGTAGATAAGGTGGAAAAGGTCTTATCATGTGATGAAACATGTCCTGCAGGCTGGGAATATGAACCATCACCTCTCTATCCTCAGCAGTGTTGTGGAAACTGTGTCCAGGTACGAATCTTTAAGTTCATATCTAAACAGAATGATAGTATATAGTAATTAGCAGTACTTAAAGACTTGAAAATTACTGAAACAGAATATTTCAAGAATGATCTTTTGACTGGCTTTCGTGTTCAATTAATAGTATGTATCAGGAATATTTCAGAGAAATTCATCCTTGGGTAACAGTAAATATATTATAATAGAAAAATGATTGGATGGAGGAGTTTCCTTAAAGCTCAGGTTGTTATCTTTACTCATAAAAATGATACCACTTTTATTAATATACTTTCATTGACCACTTAATATCATGTTAAACTGCTGCTGGTTCAGTTAAGGTCAAAGTAGGTCCCCTTGGCCAAAAGGGTGGATTATATGCAATAACCTATCACTTGCCTAGGGCAGGCAAATATCTTGAGCAGTGATTATAGAGGCAAGCTCAATGATTGGCTTGCTATGAATTCCACAGTGTTCATGCAATTTTATAAGTGAAGTGCATTTTGAACAATTTAATTGTTAAATGGTTTCAGCTCACTTAGTAATCTTTGTATTTCTGTCTCTGCCACATGATTTATAGTCCTAAGCAATGAATAGAAATGTCAACTTACTTTGACATTCTCATACCAGCAGGACTGGGCTATAATTCTACTATAAGTCTTATATTATTGAAGGGTACTAGTATGATTTACTTGGTATTCTTACTAACTTAAAAGTCAACATCTCAGTACCCATGAGTGATTGTTAACAACAACCATTTGAATATACCTGACTATAATGCATCTGATTATTGACTGAAGATAATTACTGTTTTAGTCATCATGCAAGAGATCATTCATCATGAAATAGCAGAGATTTTATTATAGAAACAAGTAAACAAATAAATGAGAGAAACATGGAGAATGATGTCATAACTAGCCCCAGAGAAGAGGCACTTGTATGAAAAATACTGAGCTGCAGCTAATCACATTAATGGAAATGCGATTCAGCGGAGATCCAACTAAAGTTATTAAATCGCAGCATGGTTTTGAAAATGAAGATTACTGTTCTTAGTTCTTCCTTTGAACAATTGGAGACTGGCATGGAAAACAGACAGAATTCATCAAAGCAGATCATGGAGCCATGAAATGAAAAATATTTGTCAGGCTGGTAAATTTTTGCATTATAATGCCAGAGTGGGTACTTGACACTTCCAAGTTATTTATGGATGTTTATAACATGATAATGAAAGCTGAGATGGTGTCCTCAGGTGTGAAACTCCCAAGACCTCTCACTAACTAGTACGTGTAAGTCACATTAGCTCATTACATCTCACTTTGCAGTTTATTGACATCAACAAAGTTTCAGATCAGAAACTTGAATTTACAGGGAAGTAGCCCAAAAAACATCTGAAAATTGTCATCTCTGGCCTTTAGTATATATTAGCCCTTAAAAGGCGAGTGATATTACCAAACATTCATACTGTAGAAGGCGGGCAACATGATGTAATGTTGGGCTATTTTGTGTCGTAATTGTTTTTTGAATTTTGGTGTTGGAATCACTTTCATCTACCATCATGTCCTCTGTTTACTCACTCCAGTAAATAGCTACCCTCACTTGCCCATCCGCAGTCAGTGCCAGTATAAGCTGTTATCTGATGTTCATACAGTAATAGGAGGCAGGCAATATTATGTAATGTTGGGCCCTTTTGTATTGTAATTGTATGGTGAAATTGGGTGATGTGGCCTCCTTGACATGTACTTTCGTGCAGTTTGTTTGGACTTACCTGTAAACAGCCACCCATGCTCGCCCAGCCAGGCTCAATGTCAGTAGTAGCTGAGGCAATGGGAGGAGGGGAGGAAGGTGCCTAGCACTCCTCCCCTCCTCCCACAGCCAGCTGTGTCACAGTATCACTTAAGTTACACCTCTTACCTTTGTTTTTCATCCAATTTTATCTATTTATGTATGTATCAGCTTATTCCTAGATACTTTAATGTTCCTAAAATATGCCACCTTACATGCATGTATAAGGAAAATGTTGCCTGCCTTTAATGGGTTAATAAACACTTTGATAATAGTAAAGAATTGATTTTGTTAACTACTGTATTAAAAGCTGTCGTCTGCCTTTCTGTTTGTTTATGTTGTAAATACCATTTACATGTAGTGAAAGCAGAAGAGTAGTGCAATATCTTCTCCAGTCATTTTGATCACATATATTTGTCTGAAACACAGTAGTAATTGTCAAATTATATGCCTGACAATTTTATGAATAGGTGGCAGCCACTTTTACGAAATGAATGTGTTTGAAAAGAATTAGCATTGCTTAAGAAAGTACTGAACACAAAAGATGGAAAACAAAAGTGAAATAATGAAGAACTGAGAATTGTAGAGGTAAAAAGAGAGAATAGCAAACATATAGGATGCAAAAACCTTCAAAGGGGAGGAGAAAGCAAACTTTGAATTGTCTTGATTTTATAAAACTTGAGGATAGTGTAAATGACTCACAATAAGCCACTATTATTAGTTATGTAAAAGATGAAGTGATAAAGTAAACTCTGTCATTAGCCATTTAACAGGTAAAGCTGCAAACAAATCAGAAGAGCACTCTTATATTCTGTATTACTTATGTATCTCTCACAGGTTGCATGTATTGTGGCTGGTCAAGTGAAAGCTATTGATGAAACTTGGATGTCAGATGATCTCTGCACTACCTATGCTTGCTCCAGAGATGAGCATGTAAGTTACCTGAAAATTTATCCCGTAAACATTCTTACTTAATATATTTCTCTCTTTATCATAGCTTGGTTTTTCATTATTGTATTCTATTCAAAAAGTTTACATTTGGATACTTTAGACTTACATTATCTCTTGAAGTCGTACTAAATGATTAAATCTTTCTTTCTTTCTTTCAAACTATCCGCCATTTCCCGCATTAGCAAGGTACCGTTAAGAACAGAGGAGTGGGCCTTTGAGGGAATACCCTCACCTGGCCCAATTCTCTGTTCCTTCTTTTGGAAAATTAAAAAAAAAACGAGAGGGGAGGATTTCCAGCCCCCCGCTCCCTCCCCTTTTAGTCGCCTTCTACGACATGCAGGGAATACGTGGGAAGTATTCTTTCTCCCCTATCCCCAGGGAACACACACACACACACACACACATATATATATATATATATATATATATATATATATATATATATATATATTTACAACATTGTTGGAACCACTATTCCCTCAAACATACCCATTTTTGCTTTCCGAGATAATGTTCTCGACTTCCACACATTTTTCAAGGCTCCCAAAATTTTCGCCCCCTCCCCCACCCTATGATCCACTTCCGCTTCCATGGTTCCATCCGCTGACAGATCCACTCCCAAATATCTAAAACACTTCACTTCCTCCAGTTTTTCTCCATTCAAACTCACCTCCCAATTGACTTGACCCTCACCCCTACTGTACCTAATAACCTTGCTCTTATTCACATTTACTCTCAACTTTCTTCTTCCACACACTTTACCAAACTCAGTCACCAGCTTCTGCAGTTTCTCACATGAATCAGCCACCAGCGCTGTATCATCAGCGAACAACAACTGACTCACTTCCCAAGCTCTCTCATCCCCAACAGACTTCATACTTGCCCCTCTTTCCAGGACTCTTGCATTTACCTCCCTTACAACCCCATCCATAAACAAATTAAACAACCATGGAGACATCACACACCCCTGCCGCAAACCTACATTCACTGAGAACCAATCACTTTCCTCTCTTCCTACACGTACACATGCCTTACATCCTCGATAAAAACTTTTCACTGCTTCTAACAACTTTCCTCCCACACCATATATTCTTAATACCTTCCACAGAGCATCTCTATCAACTCTATCATATGCCTTCTCCAGATCCATAAATGCTACATACAAATCCATTTGCTTTTCTAAGTATTTCTCACATACATTCTTCAAAGCAAACACCTGGTCCACACATCCTCTACCACTTCTGAAACCGCACTGCTCTTCCCCAATCTGATGCTCTGTACATGCCTTCACCCTCTCAATCAATACCCTCCCATATAATTTCCCAGGAATACTCAACAAACTTATACCTCTGTAATTTGAGCACTCACTCTTATCCCCTTTGCCTTTGTACAATGGCACTACGCACGCATTCCGCCAATCCTCAGGCACCTCACCATGAGTCATACATACATTAAATAACCTTACCAACCAGTCAACAATACAGTCACCCCCTTTCTTAATAAATTCCACTGCAATACCATCCAAACCTGCTGCCTTGCCGTGGGCTATGGATAGAGATGTGCGCAGGAGGATGGATGTGCTGGAAATGAGATGTTTGAGGACAATGTGTGGTGTGAGGTGGTTTGATCGAGTAAGTAACGTAAGGGTAAGAGAGATGTGTGGAAATAAAAAGAGCGTGGTTGAGAGAGCAGAAGAGGGTGTTTTGAAATGGTTTGGGCACATGGAGAGAATGAGTGAGGAGAGATTGACCAAGAGGATATATGTGTCGGAGGTGGAGGGAACGAGGAGAAGAGGGAGACCAAATTGGAGGTGGAAAGATGGAGTGAAAAGGATTTTGTGTGATCGGGGCCTGAACATGCAGGAGGGTGAAAGGAGGGCAAGAAATAGAGTGAATTGGAGTCATGTGGTATACAGGGGTTGACGTGCTGTCAGTGGATTGAAGCAAGGCATGTGAAGCGTCT
This sequence comes from Panulirus ornatus, assembly GCF_036320965.1. NCBI lineage: Eukaryota > Metazoa > Arthropoda > Malacostraca > Decapoda > Palinuridae > Panulirus > Panulirus ornatus. Next base: position 56,556,748 of record NC_092242.1, read on the forward strand.
GGGGTAAACCATGGAAGGCTGTGTAGGTATGTATATTTGCGTGTGTGGACGTGTGTATGTACATGTAGGTGTGGGGGGGGGGGCCATTTCTTTCGTCTGTTTCCTTGCGCTACCTTGCTAACGCTGGAGACAGACAAAGTATAATAAATGAATAAATAAATATACATACGTGTGTGTGTGTGTGAGTGGATTTGTCTTTCTTCATCTGTTTCTTGGTGCTCCATAAATATGTTTTGTTACATTTGGGGATTGTGTTGATCAAAATACTTTTTGAAAAAAGGTAACTTTTCAGGTTGGAGAACATCTTAATGATACTTTAAATGGATGTAGAAGTGTGGAATGTATCAAGAATCCAAAAGGCAAAGTAGATAAGGTGGAAAAGGTCTTATCATGTGATGAAACATGTCCTGCAGGCTGGGAATATGAACCATCACCTCTCTATCCTCAGCAGTGTTGTGGAAACTGTGTCCAGGTACGAATCTTTAAGTTCATATCTAAACAGAATGATAGTATATAGTAATTAGCAGTACTTAAAGACTTGAAAATTACTGAAACAGAATATTTCAAGAATGATCTTTTGACTGGCTTTCGTGTTCAATTAATAGTATGTATCAGGAATATTTCAGAGAAATTCATCCTTGGGTAACAGTAAATATATTATAATAGAAAAATGATTGGATGGAGGAGTTTCCTTAAAGCTCAGGTTGTTATCTTTACTCATAAAAATGATACCACTTTTATTAATATACTTTCATTGACCACTTAATATCATGTTAAACTGCTGCTGGTTCAGTTAAGGTCAAAGTAGGTCCCCTTGGCCAAAAGGGTGGATTATATGCAATAACCTATCACTTGCCTAGGGCAGGCAAATATCTTGAGCAGTGATTATAGAGGCAAGCTCAATGATTGGCTTGCTATGAATTCCACAGTGTTCATGCAATTTTATAAGTGAAGTGCATTTTGAACAATTTAATTGTTAAATGGTTTCAGCTCACTTAGTAATCTTTGTATTTCTGTCTCTGCCACATGATTTATAGTCCTAAGCAATGAATAGAAATGTCAACTTACTTTGACATTCTCATACCAGCAGGACTGGGCTATAATTCTACTATAAGTCTTATATTATTGAAGGGTACTAGTATGATTTACTTGGTATTCTTACTAACTTAAAAGTCAACATCTCAGTACCCATGAGTGATTGTTAACAACAACCATTTGAATATACCTGACTATAATGCATCTGATTATTGACTGAAGATAATTACTGTTTTAGTCATCATGCAAGAGATCATTCATCATGAAATAGCAGAGATTTTATTATAGAAACAAGTAAACAAATAAATGAGAGAAACATGGAGAATGATGTCATAACTAGCCCCAGAGAAGAGGCACTTGTATGAAAAATACTGAGCTGCAGCTAATCACATTAATGGAAATGCGATTCAGCGGAGATCCAACTAAAGTTATTAAATCGCAGCATGGTTTTGAAAATGAAGATTACTGTTCTTAGTTCTTCCTTTGAACAATTGGAGACTGGCATGGAAAACAGACAGAATTCATCAAAGCAGATCATGGAGCCATGAAATGAAAAATATTTGTCAGGCTGGTAAATTTTTGCATTATAATGCCAGAGTGGGTACTTGACACTTCCAAGTTATTTATGGATGTTTATAACATGATAATGAAAGCTGAGATGGTGTCCTCAGGTGTGAAACTCCCAAGACCTCTCACTAACTAGTACGTGTAAGTCACATTAGCTCATTACATCTCACTTTGCAGTTTATTGACATCAACAAAGTTTCAGATCAGAAACTTGAATTTACAGGGAAGTAGCCCAAAAAACATCTGAAAATTGTCATCTCTGGCCTTTAGTATATATTAGCCCTTAAAAGGCGAGTGATATTACCAAACATTCATACTGTAGAAGGCGGGCAACATGATGTAATGTTGGGCTATTTTGTGTCGTAATTGTTTTTTGAATTTTGGTGTTGGAATCACTTTCATCTACCATCATGTCCTCTGTTTACTCACTCCAGTAAATAGCTACCCTCACTTGCCCATCCGCAGTCAGTGCCAGTATAAGCTGTTATCTGATGTTCATACAGTAATAGGAGGCAGGCAATATTATGTAATGTTGGGCCCTTTTGTATTGTAATTGTATGGTGAAATTGGGTGATGTGGCCTCCTTGACATGTACTTTCGTGCAGTTTGTTTGGACTTACCTGTAAACAGCCACCCATGCTCGCCCAGCCAGGCTCAATGTCAGTAGTAGCTGAGGCAATGGGAGGAGGGGAGGAAGGTGCCTAGCACTCCTCCCCTCCTCCCACAGCCAGCTGTGTCACAGTATCACTTAAGTTACACCTCTTACCTTTGTTTTTCATCCAATTTTATCTATTTATGTATGTATCAGCTTATTCCTAGATACTTTAATGTTCCTAAAATATGCCACCTTACATGCATGTATAAGGAAAATGTTGCCTGCCTTTAATGGGTTAATAAACACTTTGATAATAGTAAAGAATTGATTTTGTTAACTACTGTATTAAAAGCTGTCGTCTGCCTTTCTGTTTGTTTATGTTGTAAATACCATTTACATGTAGTGAAAGCAGAAGAGTAGTGCAATATCTTCTCCAGTCATTTTGATCACATATATTTGTCTGAAACACAGTAGTAATTGTCAAATTATATGCCTGACAATTTTATGAATAGGTGGCAGCCACTTTTACGAAATGAATGTGTTTGAAAAGAATTAGCATTGCTTAAGAAAGTACTGAACACAAAAGATGGAAAACAAAAGTGAAATAATGAAGAACTGAGAATTGTAGAGGTAAAAAGAGAGAATAGCAAACATATAGGATGCAAAAACCTTCAAAGGGGAGGAGAAAGCAAACTTTGAATTGTCTTGATTTTATAAAACTTGAGGATAGTGTAAATGACTCACAATAAGCCACTATTATTAGTTATGTAAAAGATGAAGTGATAAAGTAAACTCTGTCATTAGCCATTTAACAGGTAAAGCTGCAAACAAATCGGAAGAGCACTCTTATATTCTGTATTACTTATGTATCTCTCACAGGTTGCATGTATTGTGGCTGGTCAAGTGAAAGCTATTGATGAAACTTGGATGTCAGATGATCTCTGCACTACCTATGCTTGCTCCAGAGATGAGCATGTAAGTTACCTGAAAATTTATCCCGTAAACATTCTTACTTAATATATTTCTCTCTTTATCATAGCTTGGTTTTTCATTATTGTATTCTATTCAAAAAGTTTACATTTGGATACTTTAGACTTACATTATCTCTTGAAGTCGTACTAAATGATTAAATCTTTCTTTCTTTCTTTCAAACTATCCGCCATTTCCCGCATTAGCAAGGTACCGTTAAGAACAGAGGAGTGGGCCTTTGAGGGAATACCCTCACCTGGCCCAATTCTCTGTTCCTTCTTTTGGAAAATTAAAAAAAAACGAGAGGGGAGGATTTCCAGCCCCCCGCTCCCTCCCCTTTTAGTCGCCTTCTACGACATGCAGGGAATACGTGGGAAGTATTCTTTCTCCCCTATCCCCAGGGAACACACACACACACACACACACATATATATATATATATATATATATATATATATATATATATATATATATTTACAACATTGTTGGAACCACTATTCCCTCAAACATACCCATTTTTGCTTTCCGAGATAATGTTCTCGACTTCCACACATTTTTCAAGGCTCCCAAAATTTTCGCCCCCTCCCCCACCCTATGATCCACTTCCGCTTCCATGGTTCCATCCGCTGACAGATCCACTCCCAAATATCTAAAACACTTCACTTCCTCCAGTTTTTCTCCATTCAAACTCACCTCCCAATTGACTTGACCCTCACCCCTACTGTACCTAATAACCTTGCTCTTATTCACATTTACTCTCAACTTTCTTCTTCCACACACTTTACCAAACTCAGTCACCAGCTTCTGCAGTTTCTCACATGAATCAGCCACCAGCGCTGTATCATCAGCGAACAACAACTGACTCACTTCCCAAGCTCTCTCATCCCCAACAGACTTCATACTTGCCCCTCTTTCCAGGACTCTTGCATTTACCTCCCTTACAACCCCATCCATAAACAAATTAAACAACCATGGAGACATCACACACCCCTGCCGCAAACCTACATTCACTGAGAACCAATCACTTTCCTCTCTTCCTACACGTACACATGCCTTACATCCTCGATAAAAACTTTTCACTGCTTCTAACAACTTTCCTCCCACACCATATATTCTTAATACCTTCCACAGAGCATCTCTATCAACTCTATCATATGCCTTCTCCAGATCCATAAATGCTACATACAAATCCATTTGCTTTTCTAAGTATTTCTCACATACATTCTTCAAAGCAAACACCTGGTCCACACATCCTCTACCACTTCTGAAACCGCACTGCTCTTCCCCAATCTGATGCTCTGTACATGCCTTCACCCTCTCAATCAATACCCTCCCATATAATTTCCCAGGAATACTCAACAAACTTATACCTCTGTAATTTGAGCACTCACTCTTATCCCCTTTGCCTTTGTACAATGGCACTACGCACGCATTCCGCCAATCCTCAGGCACCTCACCATGAGTCATACATACATTAAATAACCTTACCAACCAGTCAACAATACAGTCACCCCCTTTCTTAATAAATTCCACTGCAATACCATCCAAACCTGCTGCCTTGCCGTGGGCTATGGATAGAGATGTGCGCAGGAGGATGGATGTGCTGGAAATGAGATGTTTGAGGACAATGTGTGGTGTGAGGTGGTTTGATCGAGTAAGTAACGTAAGGGTAAGAGAGATGTGTGGAAATAAAAAGAGCGTGGTTGAGAGAGCAGAAGAGGGTGTTTTGAAATGGTTTGGGCACATGGAGAGAATGAGTGAGGAGAGATTGACCAAGAGGATATATGTGTCGGAGGTGGAGGGAACGAGGAGAAGAGGGAGACCAAATTGGAGGTGGAAAGATGGAGTGAAAAGGATTTTGTGTGATCGGGGCCTGAACATGCAGGAGGGTGAAAGGAGGGCAAGAAATAGAGTGAATTGGAGTCATGTGGTATACAGGGGTTGACGTGCTGTCAGTGGATTGAAGCAAGGCATGTGAAGCGTCTGGGGTAAACCATGGAAGGCTGTGTAGGTATGTATATTTGCGTGTGTGGACGTGTGTATGTACATGTGTATGGGGGGGGGGTGGGCCATTTCTTTCGTCTGTTTCCTTGCGCTACCTCGCAAACGCGGGAGACAGCGACAAAGTATAAAAAAAAAAAAAAAAAAAAATATATATATATATATTTTCCCTGGGGATAGGGGAGAAAGAATACTTCCCACGTATTCCCTGCGTGTCGTAGAAGGCGACTAAAAGGGGAGGGAGCGGGGGGCTGGAAATCCTCCCCTCTCGTTTTTTTTTTTTAATTTTCCAAAAGAGGGAACAGAGAATTGCGCCAGGTGAGGGTATTCCCTCAAAGGCCCAGTCCTCTGTTCTTAACGCTACCTCGCTAATGCGGGAAATGGCGAATAGTTTGAAAAGAAAAAAGAAATATATATATATATATATATATGTTGTTAGAAGCAGTGAAAAGTTTTTATCGAGGATGTAAGGCATGTGTACGTGTAGGAAGAGAGGAAAGTGATTGGTTCTCAGTGAATGTAGGTTTGCGGCAGGGGTGTGTGATGTCTCCATGGTTGTTTAATTTGTTTATGGATGAGGTTGTTAGGGAGGTAAATGCAAGAGTTTTGGAAAGAGGGGCAAGTATGAAGTCTGTTGGGGATGAGAGAGCTTGGGAAGTGAGTCAGTTGTTGTTCGCTGATGATACAGCGCTGGTGGCTGATTCATGTGAGAAACTGCAGAAGCTGGTGACTGAGTTTGGTAAAGTGTGTGGAAGAAGAAAGTTAAGAGTAAATGTGAATAAGAGCAAGGTTATTAGGCACAGTAGGGTTGAGGGTCAAGTCAATTGGGAGGTGAGTTTGAATGGAGAAAAACTGGAGGAAGTGAAGTGTTTTAGATATCTGGGAGTGGATCTGGCAGCGGATGGAACCATGGAAGCGGAAGTGGATCATAGGGTGGGGGAGGGGGCGAAAATTCTGGGGGCCTTGAAGAATGTGTGGAAGTCGAGAACATTATCTCGGAAAGCAAAAATGGGTATGTTTGAAGGAATAGTGGTTCCAACAATGTTGTATGGTTGCGAGGTGTGGGCTATGGATAGAGTTGTGCGCAGGAGGATGGATGTGCTGGAAATGAGATGTTTGAGGACAATGTGTGGTGTGAGGTGGTTTGATCGAGTGAGTAACGTAAGGGTAAGAGAGATGTGTGGAAGTAAAAAGAGCATGGTTGAGAGAGCAGAAGAGGGTGTTTTGAAGTGGTTTGGGCACATGGAGAGGATGAGTGAGGAAAGATTGACCAAGAGGATATATGTGTCGGAGGTGGAGGGAGCAAGGAGAAGAGGGAGACCAAATTGGAGGTGGAAAGATGGAGTGAAAAAGATTTTGTGTGATCGGGGCCTGAACATGCAGGAGGGTGAAAGGAGGGCAAGGAATAGAGTGAATTGGAGCGATGTGGTATACCGGGGTTGACGTGCTGTCAGTGGATTGAATCAAGGCATGTGAAGCGTCTGGGGTAAACCATGGAAAGCTGTGTAGGTATGTATATTTGCGTGTGTGGACGTATGTATATACATGTGTATGGGGGTGGGTTGGGCCATTTCTTTCGTCTGTTTCCTTGCGCTACCTCGCAAACGCGGGAGACAGCGACAAAGTATAAAAAAAAAATATATTTTTTTTTTTTTTTTCAAACTATTCGCCATTTCCCGCGTTAGCGAGGTAGCGTTAAGAACAGAGGACTGGGCCTTTTTTGGAATATCCTCACCTGGCCCCCTCTGTTCCTTCTTTTGGAAAATTAAAAAAAAAAAAAAACGAGAGGGGAGGATTTCCAGCCCCCCGCTCCCTCCCCTTTTAGTCGCCTTCTACGACACGCAGGGAATACGTGGGAAGTATTCTTAATCCCCTATCCCCAGGGATAATATATATATATATATATATATATATATATATATATATATATATATATATATATCTATATATATATATATATATATTTGCTTTGTCGCTCTCTCCTGCGTTTGCGAGGTAGCACAAGGAAACAGATGAAAGAAATGGCCCAACCCAACCCCATACACATGTATATACATACACGTCCACACACGCAAAATATACATACCTACACAGCTTTCCATGGTTTACCCCAGACGCTTCACATGCCCTGATTCAATCTACTGACAGCACGTCAACCCCAGTATACCACATCGATCCAATTCACTCTATTCCTTGCCCTCCTTTCACCCTCCAGCATGTTCAGGCCCCGATCACTCAAAATCTCTTTCACACCATCTTTCCACCTCCAGTTTGGTCTCCCACTTCTCCTCGTTCCCTCCACCTCCGACACATATATCCTCTCGGTCAATCTTTCCTCACTCATTCTCTCCATGTGCCCAAACCATTTCAAAACACCCTCTTCTGCTCTCTCAACCATGCTCTTTTTATTTCCACACATCTCTCTTACCCTTACGTTACTTACTCGATCAAACCACCTCACACCACACATTGTCCTCAAACATCTCATTTCCAGCACATCCACCCTCCTGCGCACAACTCTATCCATAGCCCACGCCTCGCAACCATACAACATTGTTGGAACCACTATTCCTTCAAACATACCCATTTTTGCTTTCCGAGATAATGTTCTCGACTTCCACACATTCTTCAAGGCTCCCAGGATTTTCGCCCCCTCCGCCACCCTATGATCCACTTCCGCTTCCATGGTTCCATCCGCTGCCAGATCCACTCCCACATATCTAAAACACTTTACTTCCTCCAGTTTTTCTCCATTCAAACTTACCTCCCAGTTGACTTGACCCTCAACCCTACTGTACCTAATAACCTTGCTCTTATTCACATTTACTCTTAACTTTCTTCTTTCACACACTTTACCAAACTCAGTCACCAGCTTCTGCAGTTTCTCACATGAATCAGCCACCAGCGCTGTATCATCAGCGAACAACAACTGACTCACTTCCCAAGCTCTCTCATCCACAACAGACTTCATACTTGCCCCTCTTTCCAAAACTCTTGCATTGACCTCCCTAACAACCCCATCCATAAACAAATTAAACAACCATGGAGACATAACACACCCCTGCCGCAAACCTACATTCACTGAGAACCAATCACTTTCCTCTCTTCCTACACGTACACATACCTTACATCCTCGATAAAAACTTTTCACTGCTTCTAACAACTTGCCTCCCACACCATATATTCTTAATACCTTCCACAGAGCATCTCTATCAACTCTATCATATGCCTTCTCCAGATCCATAAATGCTACATACAAATATATACATTTATTTTTATCTATTTATATGTATTTTGCTTTTTTGCTGTCTCCCGCGTTAATGAGGTAGTGCAAGGAAACAGACTAGAGAATGGCCCAACCCACTGACATACACATGTATATACATACACGTCCACACACGCAAATATACATACCTATACATCTCAACGTATACATATATATACACACACAGACATATACATATATACACATGTACATAATTCATACTGTCTGCCTTTATTCATTCCCATCGCCACCTCGCCACACATGAAATAACAACCCCCTCCCCCCTCATGTGTGCGAGGTAGTGCTAGGAAAAGACAACAAAGGCCCCATTCGTTCACGCTCAGTCTCTAGCTGTCATGTAATAATGCACCGAAACCACAGCTCCCTTTCCACATCCAGGCCCCACACAACTTTCCATGGTTTACCCCAGACGCTTCACATGCCCTGGTTCAATCCACTGACCGCACGTCGACCCCAGTATACCACATCATTCCAATTCACTCTATTCCTTGCACGCCTTTCACCCTCCTGCATATTCAGGACCCGATCGCTCAAAATCTTTTTCACTCCATCTTTCCACCTCCAATTTGGTCTCCCACTTCTCGTTTCCTCCACCTCTAACACATATATCCTCTTGGTCAATCTTTCCTCACTCATTCTCTCCATGTGCCCAAACCATTTCAAAACACCCTCTTCTGCTCTCTCAACCACATTCTTTTTATTATCACACATCTCTCTTACCCTATTATTACTTACTCGATCAAACCACCTCACACCACATATCGTCCTCAAACATCTCATTTCCAGCACATCCACCCTCCTGCGCACAACTCTATCCATAGCTCACGCCTCACAACCATACAGCATTCTTGGAACCACTATTCCTTCAAACATACCCATTTTTGCTTTCCGAGATAATGTTCTCGACTTCCACACATTCTTCAACGCTCCCAGAATTTTCGCCCCCTCCCCCACCCTATGGTTCACTACCGCTTCCATGGTTCCATCCGCTACCAAATCCACTCCCAGATATCTAAAACATATACATATATACACATGTACATATTCAAACTTGCTTGTCTTCATCCATTCCTGGTGCTATCCCACCCCATAGGAAACAGCATCACTACCCCCCTGCTTCAGCAAGGTAGTGCCAGGAAAACAGACAAAAAAGGCCACATTTGCTCACACTCAGTCTCTAGCTGTCATGTGCATAAATATAAAAGCAAAGCAATTCCTATGATACTAATTCCTTCACTAATGACCAAGAATAAGATGGATGACATGTTGTGATACATCAACTTTCATTAACGTCAGTATCCAAGAAAATAGATATTACTGTATTGAAGCTTTTCCTTATATAAAAAGGTTGCCTTTGTCCACTAGAAATACCCATTTTATTATGAATTCTTTTTTTTAGGTTGTCATTTATTTTCTGCTAAAGTGATACTAAAACTTCCAAGTTGTACTTGTATTATTTTTGTACTGTACAGTGCTGTAGTATGAAATGTAATAATGTACATTGTATGAGATACTGTAAATATTAGACTAGATAAGTACTCTATACAGATGATATATCTCTTATGTTTCTTAGCACTGTATTAAGGATGGTCCCACCCATTAATATAATTGTGCATTAGTGTGTTACTCTATGCAGTCGGTAGTGTAGTTGGTAGGCAGCCAATTACCAAGGAGTTATATTACCTGTACTATCCACCTGGGAATCAAAAGGGTCAGTGATGACTACAGAATGAGTTAACAGTTCAGTGGGTGTTAAATTGCACTACTTTGATGCAGGTATCTGTCTTTTTTTCTGCATTGCCCATATGTGGACTGCTGGCATTCTGTTCACAAACCTACAATCTCTTCTTGTCACACATAACACTTGACATCACTTAGCTCACGCAGCTCTTTCTTCCTAACTCCTAGATTTTCCTGTGTTGAGTGTTATGCAGCTATACCATTTGACAGAATGGTAGGAGCAATGAATAGGTAGAAACATTACATAGAAGTAGTAGGTTGGAACATTAGATAAACACATTATGTAAGAGTTGTTGGTGTCAGTATTAGGTAGAGACTTTAGGTAATTACAGATACACTCTCAATTTTCTGGCACTCTTGGTTCCAAAGCCTTGCCGGATTAACCATTTTACCGGACCAACTGTGGTCACGTAGTAATAATTCATCAACACACTTCTAACCCACTAATAATACATCTCCCATGTGTCTAAAGTGTACAGTGGACTGCTAGAAATTTAAATTAAACAAATATTTAAGGTAAATTGAATAAATGAGTGAAATACATTATACACTTGCTCAGGACTGAGGTGCTATTCAGCTATGAGTTTTGCAAATTCATCCACATACTCAGCAGCTCCTTCATGGTTTGCAGACCTCTTTTCTAGGCACACTTTATTCATGGAAATTCCACGACGCTTCTTGAATCTTTGGAGCCATACTTCACTATACTTATGCTCATGTGTAATTTAGGTTATCTATGGAACAACTTAGCCTGGATCATTATCATGGTACCTGACAAGACCATTCCATCACTCCAATGCTGTCAAAACCATTCCATCATCACTCAGTCGTGCTCAGTGCTCTTACCATTTTTCATAGTTTCTCTAATCACCATTTGCTTCTTAGAATCACTGTCTGCATAGAATTTCAATATTTTCTCCCTTTGCTTCTTTATATTATAAACAGTTAACGAACCAACACTGTAGATGTCACTCATCTTATGCATTGAAACACCATGGTCCATTTTTTTCAAGTTTATCTTGGGTCGATATGGACTGGCGTTTACATTTGACATCACGACTGACACTCTCATATGTCTTAGAAGCCATAGCTGAGGTTAAATTTAAGCAAAATAAGCTAAGAATCTCACAGAATTGAAATATCACCGCCACCAAGTGCAGTATAAAGAATATAGATATGCATGCCCTACACACAACGCCAACTGTGACTGCCTAGTAAACTAGTCTGGTGGCAGCAATAATTTCAAGTTCCCTCACATGTAATTTTATCCAGACTAAAGGAGGTAACGAACCATCAGTTGCCAGAAATTCAGTGGTGTACCGGTAGTAGTTGGTGGGAAAACAAGATAGAAGCCTCTGAAAAGGCTGCTCTAGTGTTGCCCTCTGTCAATAGCATGTTAAAGGTGAGCCACTGAAGGCTAAGAAGCGACACTGGAGTTCACCAGTTACAGAGACTCTTTTGCTGTGGCCATCTCATTATGGGAGTTCCCAAAGGGAGTGGGTGTAAGAGACATAGATTATTTTTTAGGTAAGCTGAGATAGCATAGGCAACTGAGGCCCTAGGCAAGGTCATGTCATTAACACTATATATACTATATATAGAGGGAAAAATCCTCTCTGGTTCCCTTCTCTGTTCCTTCTTTTAGAAAATTGAAACAGGAGGGGAGGATTTCCAGTAGCCTCACTCCCACCCCTTTTAGTCACCTTCTATAACGCGCAGGAAATTCGTGGGCATCATTTTTTCCTATCCCCAGGGATAATATGTATATATTTTTTATTTGTTTTTTTATACTTTGTCAATGTTTCCTGTTTTAGTGAGGTAGCACAAGGAAACAGACGAAAGGATAGCCCAACCCACCCACATAAACATGTATATACATACACGTGCACAGACACACATATACATACCTTTACATTTTAATGTATGCATACATGTACATACACAGACATATACATATATACACATGCACATATTCATACTTGCTGCCTTCATCCATTCTCATTGCCATCTTGCCACACATGAAATGACACCCCCCTTCCCCCGTGCGTGCGCGAGGTAGCGCCAGGAAAAGACAACAAAGGCCACATTCATTCACACTTGGTCTCTAGCTGTCATGTGTAATGCACCAAAACCACAGCTCCCTTTCCACATCCAGGCCCCACAAAACTTTCCATGGTTTACCCCAGACACTTCATATGCCCTGCTTCAATCCGTTGACAGAACATCAACCCCGGTATACCACATAGTTCCAATTCACTCTATTCCTTGCATGCCTTTCACCCTCCTGTATGTTCAGGCACCGAACGCTCAAAATCTTTTTCACTCCATCCTTCCACCTCCAATTTGGTCTCCCACTTCTCCTCATTCCCTTCACTTCTGACACATATATCCTCTTTGTCAATCTTTCCTCACTCATTCTCTGCATGTGACCAAACCATTTCAATACACCCTCTTCTGCTGTCTCAACCACACTCTTTTTATTACCACACATCTGTAACCCACTATAACCCACTCTGTGACTCACTTCTGCTTACATGGTTCCATCCACTGCTAAATCCACTCCCAGATATCTAAAACACTTCACTTCCTTCAGTTTTTCTCTATTCAAACGTACCTCCCATTTGACTTGTCCCTTAACCCTACTGACTGAACCTAATGACCTTGCTCTTATTCACATTTACTCTCAGCTTTCTTCTTTCACACACTTTACCGAACTCAGTCACCAGCTTCTACAGTTTCTCACCTGAATCAGCCACCAGCGATGTATCATCATCGAACAACAACTGACTCGCTTCCCAAGCATACTTGCCCCTCTCTCCAGAACTCTTGCATTTACCTCCCTAACAACCCCATCCATAAACAAATTAAACAACCATGGAGACATCACACACCCCTACCACAAACTGACATTCACTGGGAACCCATCATTTTCCTCTCTTCCTATTCGTACACATGCCCAACATCCTCGATAAAAACTTTTCATTGCTTCTAGCAACTTGCCTCCCACACCATATACTCTTAACACCTTCCACAGAGCATCTCTGTCTACTCTATTATATACCTTCTCCAGATCCATAAATGCTACATACAGATCCAATTGTTTTTCTAAGTATTTATCACATACATTCTTCAAGGCAAACACCAAATCCATACATCTTCTACCACTTCTGAAACCACACTGCTCTTCCCTAATCTGATGCTCTGTACATGCCTTCACCCTCTCAGTCAATACCTTCCCATATAATTTCCCAGGAATACTCAACAAACTTATACCTCTGTAATTTGAACACTCATCTTTATCCCCTTTGCCTTTGTACAATGGCACTATGCATGCATTCCACCAATCCTCAGGCACGTCACCATGAACCACACATACATTGAATATCCTCACCAACCAATCGACAACACAGTCACCCCCTTTTTTAATAGATTCCACTGCGACACCATCCAAACCCGCTGCCTTGCCAGCTTTCATCTTTCACAAAGCTTTCACTACCTCTTCTCTATTTACCAAACCATTCTACCTGACCCTCTCACTTTGCTCACCACCTTGACCAAAACACCCTGTATCTGCCACTCTATCATCAAACACATTCAACAAACCTTCAAAATACTCACTCCATCTCCTCACTTCACCACTTGTTATTACCTCCCCATTAGCCCCCTTCACCGATGTTCCCATTTGTTCTCTTAAGCACTTTATTATTTATCTCCTTCCAAAACATCTTTTTATTCTCCTTAAAATTTAACGATACTCTCTAACCCCAACTCTCATTTGCCCTCTTTTTCGCATGTTGCACCTTTCTCTTAATCTCCTGCTTCTTTCTTTTATACATCTCCCAGTTATTTGCACTATTTCCCTGCAAAAGTCGTCCAAATGCCTCTCTCCTCTCTTTCATTAACAATCTTATTTTTTTATCCCACCACTCACTACTCATTCTAATCTGCCCACCTCCCATGCTTCTTATGCCACAGGCATCTTTTGCGCAAGCCATCACTGCTTCCCTAAATACATCCCATTCCCCCACCACTCCCCTTATGTCTTTTGCTCTCACCTTTTTCCATTCTGCACTCAGTCTCTCCTGGCACTTCCTCACACAAGTCTCCTTCCCAAGCTCACTTACTCTCACCACTCTCTTCACCCCAATATTCTCTCTTCTTTTCTAAAAACCTCTACAAATCTTCACCTTTGCCTCCACAAGATAATGATCAGACATCCCTCCAGTTGCCCCTCTCACCACATTAACATCCAAAATTCTCTCTTTCACATGCTCATCAATTGACTCAATTCAATAATGCTCTCTGGCCATCTCTCTTACTTACATATGTATATCTCTCTTTTTAACAGGTATTCCCAATCATCAGTCCTTTTTCAACACAAATCTACAAGCTCTTCACCATTTCCATTTACAACACTGAACCCCCCATGTACACCAATTGTTCCCTCAACTGCCACATTACTCATCTTTGCATTTAAATTACCCATCACTATAACCCGGTCTTGTGCATCAAAGCTGCTAACACACTCACTTATCTGTTCCCAAAACACTTGCCTCTCATGATGTTTCTTCTCATGACCAGGTGCATAGGCACCAATAATCACCCATCTCTCTCCATCCACTTTCAGTTTTACCCATATCAATGTAGAGTTTACTTTCTTACATTCTATCACATACTTCCACAACTCCTGCTTCAGGATTATTGCTGCTCTTTCCTTTGCTCTTGTCGTCTCTCCAACCCTTGACTTTACTTCCAAGATATTCCACTCTTCCCTCTTCCCTTTTACCCTTGAGCTTTGTTTCACTCAGAACCAAAACATCCAGGCTTCTTTCCTCAAAAATACTACCTATCTCTCCTTTTTTCTCATCTTGGTTACATCCAGACACCTATAGACACCCCAATCTGAGACTTCAAGGAGGATGAGCACTCCCTGCGTGACTCCTTCTGTTTCCCCATTTGGAAAGTTAAAATACAAGGAGGGGAGGGTTTCTAGCCCCCCACTCCTGTCCCCTTTAGTTGCCTTCTACGACATGTGGGGAATGCGTGGGAAGTATTCTTTCTCCCCTATCCCCAGGGGCATGAGAAAGGTGGGAGGTGGGCAGATTAGAAAGGATAGTGAGTGGTGGGATGAAGTAAGATTGTTAGTGAAAGAGAAGAGAGAGGCATTTGGATGATTGTTGCAGGACGATGTTTTGGAAGGAGGTAAATAAAGTGCATAAGACAAGAGAACAAATGGGAACATTGGTGAAGGGGGCTAATTGGGAGGTAATAGCAAGTAGTGGTGAAGTGAGGAGATGGAGTGAATATTTTGAAGGTTTGTTGAATTTGTTTGATGATAGTGGCAGATATAGGGTGTTTTGGCTGAGGTGGAGTGCGAAGTGAGAGGGTCAGGAAGAATGGTTTAGTAAACAGAGAAGAGGTAGCGAAAGCTTTGCGGAAGATGAAAGCCGGCAAGGCGATGGGTTTGGATGGTATTGCTGTGGAATTTATTGAAAAAGGGGGTGACTGTATTGTTGATTGCTTGGTGAGGATATTCAGTGTATGGATGACTCATGGTGAGGTGCCTGAGGATTAGCGGAATGCATGAATAGTGCCATTGTACAAAGGCAAAGGGGATAAAGGTGAGTGTCCAAATTACAGAGGTATAAGTTTGCTGAGGAATCCTGGGAAATTGTATGGGAGGGTATTGATTGAGAGGATGAAGGAATGTACAGAGCATCAGATTGGGGAAGAGCAGTGTGGTTTCAGAAGGGGTAGATGATGTGTGGATCAGGTGTTTGCTTTGAAGAATGTATGTAAGAAATACTTAAAAGAACAGATGGATTTGCATGTAGCATTTATGAATCTGGAGAAGGCATATGATAGAGTTGATAGAGATGCTCTGTGGAAGGTATTAAGAGTATATGGTGTGGGAGGTAAGTTGGTAGAAGCAGTGAAAAGTTTTTATCAAGGATGTAAGGCATGTGTATGAGTAGGAAGAGAGGAAAGTGATTGGTTCCCAGTGAATGTCAGTTTGTGGCAGGGGTGTGTGATATGGTTCCTGGTGAATGTTGGTTTGCAGCAGGGGTGCATGATGTCTCCATGGTTGTTTAATTGTTTATGGATAGGGTGGTTAGGGAGGTAAATGCAAGAGTTTTGGAGAGAGGGGCAAGTATTCAGCTTGCTGTGGATGAGGGGGGGCCTGGGAAGTGAGTCAGTTGTTGTTCACTGATGATACAGCACTGTTGGCTGATTCAGGTAAGACACTGCAGAAGCTGGTGACTGAGTTTGGTAAAGTGTGTGAAAGAAGAAAGCTGAGAGTAAATGTGAACAAGAGCAAGGTAATTAGTTTCAGTAGAATTGAGGGACAAGTCAATTGAGAGGTAAGTTTGAATGGAGAAAAACTGGAGGAAGTGAAGTGTTTTAGAAATCTGGGAGTGGATTTAACAGTGGATGGAACCATGGAAGTGGAAGTGAATCACAGGGTGGGGAGGGGGCGAAGGTTCTGGGAGTGTTGATGAATGTTTGGAAGGTGAGGACTTTATCTCGGAGAGGAAAAATGGGTTTGTTTGAAGGAATAGTGGTTCCAACGATGTTATGTGGTTGCGAGGCGTGGGCTATAGATAGAGTTGTGTGGAGGAGGGCAGATTTGTTGGAAATGAGATATTTGAGGACAATATATGGTGTGAGGTGGTTTGAGCGAGTAAGTGATGAAAGGGTAAGAGAGATGTGTGGAAATAAAGAGTGTGGTTGAGACAGCAGAAGAGGGTGTATTGAAATGGTTTGGTCACATGGAGAGAATGAGTGAGGAAGGATTGACAAAGAGGATATATGTGTCAGAGGTGGAGGGAACGAGAAGTGTGGGAGACCAAATTGGAGGTGGAAGGGTGGAGTGAAAAAGATTTTGAGCGATTGGGGCCTGAACATACAGGAGGGTGAAAGGCGTTCAAAGAATAGATTGAATTGGACTGATGTGGTATGCCGGGATTGACGTGCTGTCAGTAGATTGAAACAGGTCATGTTAAGCATCTGGGGTAAGCCATGGAAAGTTTTGTGGGGCCTAGATGTGGAAAGGGAGCTGTGGTTTTGGTGCATTACACACGACAGCTAGAGACTGAGTTTGAATGAATGTGGCCTTTGTTGTCTTTTCATAGCGCTACCTCGCATGTGCACAGAGGGAGGGGGAGGTGCCATTTCATGTGTAGTGGGGTGGTGACGGGAATGGATGAAGGCAGCAATTGTGACTACGTACATCTGTATATATGTATGTCTGTGTATGTATATGTATGTATACATTGAAATGTATAATTATGTATATGTGCGTGTGTGGGCGTGTATGTACACACATGTATGTGGTTGGGTTAAGGCATTATTTCGTCTGTTTCCTTGCACTAACTCGCTAATGTGGGAGACAGCGACGAGTTTAATAGAAAATAAAAGAATACACATATACACAAATTTAGTTCCCATGAAAGGCTCATACCTATGTGCACTTGATCTTTCATATGTAAATGATTCTTAAAAAAAACAAGTTACACAAATTTTCATTTTTGTTTGCCTTCATTCCATTCCCGACACCAACCCGTCCCACAGGAAACAGCAATGCTGCCCCTCCACTTCAATGAGGTAGCACCAGGAAAACAGACAAAAGATGGCCACATTTGTTCACACTCAGTCTCTACCTATCATGTGTAATGCACTGAAACCACAACTCCTTATCCACATCCAGGGCCCACAGACCTTTACATGGTTTACCCCAGACATTTCACATGCCCTGGTTCAGTCCATTGACAGCACATTGATCCCGTTATACTACATCATTCAAATTCACTCTATCCCCCACATGCCTCTTACCCTCCTGCATGTTCAGGCCCCGATCGCTCAAAATCTTTTTCACTCCATCCTTCCACCTCCAGTTTGGTTTCCCTCTTCTCCTTGTAGCCTCCACCTCAGACACATACATCCTCTTTGCCAATCTTTCCTCACTCATTCTCTCCATATGTCCATACTATTTCAACACACCCCCTTCTGCTCTCTCAACCGCACTCTTTTTATTACCCCACATCTCTCTTACCCTTTCATTACTTACTCGATCAAACCACTTCACACCACATATTGTCCTCAAACGTCTCATTTCCAACACATCTACCCTTCTCCGTACCTCCAAATCTATAGCCCATTCCTTGCAACTATATAATATTGTTAAAACTACTATTCCTTCAAGCATACCCATTTTCGCTCTGAGATAATGTACTCACTTTCTACACATTGTCTGTCTCTTCCAGAACGTTCGCCCCTTCCCAATCCTGTTACTCACTTCTGCTTCCATGGTTCCATTTGGTACCAAGTTCACTCCTGGACATCGAAAACACTTTTTCCAATTTTTCTCTGTTGAAACTTACATCCCAATGAAGTTGTCCCTCAACCCCCCCTGAACCTAATACCTTGCACTTTTTCAAATTTACTCTCAACTTTCTCCTTTCACACACTTCTCCAAACTCAATCACCATCTTCGGCAGTTTATCACTCAAATCAACCACCGTTGCTGTATCATTGTCGAACAACAACTGACTCACTTCTGAGGACTTCTCATCCCCAATAGACTGCATACTTGTCCCTCTCTCCAAAACTCTTGCTTTTACCTCCCTAGCCACCTAATTCATAAATAAATTAAACAACCACGGGGACATCACACACCCCTGTTGCAGGCCGACCTTCACTGGGAACCAGTCACTCTCCTCTCTTCCTTCTCATACACATGCCTTACATCCATTATAAAAACTTTTCACTGCTTCTAGCAGCTTACTTCCCACACCATATACTCTTAAGACCTTCCATAAATCATCTCTATCAACCCTATCATATGCCTTCTCCAGATCCATAAATGCTACATACAAATCCATCTGTTTTTCTAAGTATTTCTCACACACATTCTTCAATATAAATATATATATATATATATATATATATATATATATATATATATATATATATATATATATATATATATATATTTTTTTTTTTTTTTTTTTTTTTTTTTTTTTTCATACTATTCGCCATTTCCCGCGATAGCGAGGTAGCGTTAAGAACAGAGGACTGGGCCTTTGAGGGAATACCCTCACCTGGCCCCCTTCTCTGTTCCTTCTTTTGGAAAATTAAAATAAAAAAATGAGAGGGGAGGATTTCCAGCCCCCCGCTCCCTTCCCTTTTAGTCGCCTTCTACGACACGCAGGGAATATGTGGGAAGTATTCTTTCTCCCCTATCCCCAGGGATAATATATAAATATATATATATATATATATATATATATATATATACATATACATATACATATATATATATATATATATGGAGGGATGTCTGATCATTATCTTGTGGAGGCTAAGGTGAAGATTTGTATGGGTTTTCAGAAAAGAAGAGTGAATGTTGGGGTGAAGAGGGTGGTGAGAGTAAGTGAGCTTGGGAAGGAGACTTGTGTGAGGAAGTACCAGGAGAGACTGAGTACTGAATGGAAAAAGGTGAGAACAATGGAAGTAAGGGGAGTGGGGGAGGAATGGGATGTATTTAGGGAATCAGTGATGGATTGCGCAAAAGATGCTTGTGGCATGAAAAGAGTGGGAGGTGGGTTGATTAGAAAGGGTAGTGAGTGGTGGGATGAAGAAGTAAGGTTATTAGTGAAAGAGAAGAGAGAGGCATTTGGACGATTTTTGCAGGGAAAAAATGCAATTGAGTGGGAGATGTATAAAAGAAAGAGACAGGAGGTCAAGAGAAAGGTGCAAGAGGTGAAAAAGAGGGCAAATGAGAGTTGGGGTGAGAGAGTATCATTAAATTTTAGGGAGAATAAAAAGATGTTCTGGAAGGAGGTAAATAAAGTGCGTAAGACAAGGGAGCAAATGGGAACTTCAGTGAAGGGCACAAATGGGGAGGCGATAACAAGTAGTGGTGATGTGAGAAGGAGATGGAGTGAGTATTTTGAAGGTTTGTTGAATGTGTTTGATGATAGAGTGGCAGATATAGGGTGTTTTGGTCGAGGTGGTGTGCAAAGTGAGAGGGTTAGGGAAAATGATTTGGTAAACAGAGAAGAGGTAGTAAAAGCTTTGCGGAAGATGAAATATATATATATATAAATATATATATATATATATATATATATATATATATATATATATACGTATATCTGGTCATTATCTTGTAGAGGCGAAGGTGAAGATTTGTAGGGGTTTTCAGAAGAGAGAATATTGGGGTGAAGAGAGTGGTGAGAGTAAGTGGGCTTGGGAAGGAGACTTGTGTGAGAAAGTACCAGGAGAGACTGAGTACAGAATGGAAAAAGGTGAGAACAAAGGATGTAAGGGGAGTGGGGGAGGAATGGGATGTATTTAGGGAAGCAGTGATGGCTTAAGCAAAAGATGCTTGTGGCATGATAAGCATGGGAGGTGGGCAGATTAGAAAGGGGAGTGAGTGGTGGGATGAAGAAGTAAGATTATTAGTGAAAGAGAAGAGAGAGGCATTTAGACGATTTTTGCAGGGAAATAATGCAAATGAGTGGAACATGTATAAAAGAAAGAGGCAGGAGGTCAAGAGAAAGGTGCAAGAGGCGAAAAAGAGGGCAAATGAGAGTTGGGGTGAGAATCATTATATTTTAGGGAGAATAAAAAGATGTTTTGGAAGGAGGTAAATAAAGTGCATAAGACAAGGGAACAAATGGGAACATCAATGAAGGGGGCAAATGGGGAGGTGATAACAAGTAGTGGTGAAGTGAGAAGGAGATGGAGTGAGTATTTCGAAGGTTAGTTGAATGTGTTTGATGATAGAGTGGCAGATATAGGGTGTTTTGGTCGAGGTGGTGTGCAAAGTGAGTGGGTTATGGAAAATGATTTGGTAAACAGAGAAGAGGTAGTAAAAGCTTTGCGGAAGATGAAAGCCGGCAAGACAGCAGGTTTAGATGGTATTGCTGTGGAATTTATTAAAAAAGGGGGTGACTGTATTGTTGACTGGTTGGTAAGGATATTTAATGTATGTATGACTCATTGTGAGGTACCTGAGGACTGGCGGAATGCTTGCATAGTGCCATTGTACAAAGGCAAAGGGGATAAGAGTGAGTGCTCAAATTACAGAGGTATAAGTTTGTTGAGTATTCCTGGTAAATTATATGGGAGGGTATTGATTGAGAGGGTGAAGGCATGTACAGAGCATCAGGTTGGGGAAGAGCAGTGTGGTTTCAGAAGTAGTAGAGGATGTGTGGAGATCAGGTGTTTGCTTTGAAGAATGTATGTGAGAAATACTTAGAAAAGCAAATGGATTTGTATGTAGCATTTATGGATCTGGAGAAGACTTATGATAGCGTTGATAGAGATGCTCTGTGGAAGGTATGAAGAATATATGGTGTGGGAGACAAGTTGTTAGAAGCAGTGAAAAGTTTTTATCGGGGATGTAAGGCATGTGTACGTGTAGGAAGAGAGGAAAGTGATTGATTCTCAGTGAATGTTGGTTTGCGGCAGGGTTGCGTGATGTCTCCATGGTTGTTTAATTTGTTTATGGATGGGGTTGTTAGGGAGGTGAATGCAAGAGTTTTGGAAAGAGAGGCAAGTAGTGCAGTCTGTTGTGGATGAGAGAGCTTGGGAAGTGAGTCAGTTGTTGTTCGCTGATGATACAGCGCTGGTGGCTGATTCATGTGAGAAACTGCAGAAGATGGTGAATGAGTTTGGTAAAGTGTGTGAAAGAAGAGTAAATGTGAATAAGAGCAAGGTTATTAGGTACACTAGGGTTGAGGGACAAGTCAATTGGGAGGTAAGTTTGAATGGAGAAAAACCGGAGGAAGTAAAATGTTTTAGATATCTGGGAGTGGACTTGGCTGTGGATAGAACCATGGAAGCAGAAGTGAATCATAGGGTGGGGGAGGGGGCAAAAGTTCTGGGAGCATTGAAAAATGTGTGGAAGTTGAGAACATTATCTTGGAAAGCAAAAATGGGTATGTTTAAAGGAATAGTGGTTCCAACAATATTATATGGTTGCGAGGCATGGGCTATAGATAGAGTTGTGCACAGGAGGATGGATGTGCTGGAAATGAGATGTTTGAGGACAATATGTGGTGTGAGATGGTTTAATCGAGTAAGTAATGAAAGGGTAAGAGAGATGTGTGGTAATAAAAAGAGTGTGGTTGAGGGAAGTGAAGAAGGTGTATTGAAATTGATTGGTCACATGGAGAGAATGAGTGAGGAAAGATTGACCAAGAGGATATATATGTCAGAGGTGGAGGGAACAAGAAGTGGGAGACCAAATTGGAGGTGGAAAGATGGAGTGAAAAAGATTTTGAGTGATCGGGGCCTGAACATGCAGGAGGATAAAAGGAATGCAGGGAATAGAGTGAATAGGAACGATGTGGTATACCAGGGTCGACATGCTGTCAATGGATTGAACCAGGGCATGTGAAGCATCTGGGGTAAACCATGGAAAGTTCTGTGGGGCCTGGATGTGGAAAGGGAGCTTGTGGTTTCGGTGCATTATACATGACAGCTAGAGACTGAGTGTGAACGAATGTGGCCTTTGTTGTCTTTCCTAGCACTACCTCACGCACTTGCGGGGGAGGGGGTTTTCACTTCATGTGTGGTGGGGTGGCAATGGGAATGAATAAGGGCAGACTATGAATTATGTACGTGTGTATATATGTATATATCTGTGTATGTATATATATGTATATGTTGAGATGTATAGGTATGTTTATGTGCATGTGTGGACGTATATGTATATACATGTGTATGTGGGTGGGTTAGGCCATTCTTTCATCTGTTCCTTGCGCTACCACGCTAACGAGGGAGAAAGCGACAAAGTATAATAAATAAATTAAATAAATGAATGAATATTTATTTATTTTATTTATTTTGCTTTGTCGCTGTCTCCCGTGTTTGCGAGGTAGCTCAAGGAAACAGACGAAAGAAATGGCCCAACCCACCCCTATACACATGTATATACATACACATCCACACACGCAAATATACATACCTATACATCTCAATGTACACATATATATATATACACACACAGACACACATATATACCCATGCACACAATTCACACTGTCTGCCTTTATTCATTCCCATCGCCACCTCGCCACACATGGAATACCATCCCCCTCCCCCCTCATGTGTGCGAGACAACAAAGGCCCCATTTGTTCACACTCAGTCTCCAGCTGTCACACAATAATGCCCGAAACCACAGCTCCCCTTCCACATCCAGGCCCCACACAACTTTCCATGGTTTACCCCAGACGCTTCACATGTCCTGATTCAATCCACTGACAGCACATCAACCCCGGTATACCACATCGATCCAATTCACTCTATTCCTTGCCCGCCTTTCACCCTCCTGCATGTTCAGGCCCCGATCACTCAAAATCTTTTTCACTCCATCTTTCCACCTCCAATTTGGTCTCCCACTTCTCCTCGTTCCCTCCACCTCCGACACATATATCCTCTTGGTCAATCTTTCCTCACTCATTCTCTCCATGTGCCTAAACCATTTCAAAACACCCTCTTCTGCTCTCTCAACCATGCTCTTTTTATTTCCACACATCTCTCTTACCCTTACGTTACTTACTCGATCAAACCACCTCACACCACACATTGTCCTCAAACATCTCATTTCCAGCACATCCACCCTCCTGCGCACAACTCTATCCATAGCCCACGCCTCGCAACCATACAACATTGTTGGAACCACTATTCCTTCAAACATACCCATTTTTGCTTTCCGAGATAATGTTCTCGACTTCCACACATTCTTCAAGGCTCCCAGGATTTTCGTCCCCTCCCCCACCCTATGATCCACTTCCGCTTCCATGGTTCCATCCGCTGCCAGATGCACTCCCAGATATCTAAAACACTTTACTTCCTACAGTGAATGTAGGTTTGCAGCAGGGGTGTGTGATGTCTCCATGGTTGTTTAATTTGTTTATGGATGGGGTTGTTAGGGAGGTAAATGCAAGAGTTTTGGAAAGAGGGGCAAGTATGAAGTCTGTTGTGGATGAGAGAGCTTGGAAAGTGAGTCAGTTGTTGTTTGCTGATGATACAGCACTGGTGGCTGATTCATGTGAGAAACTGCAGAAGCTGGTGACTGAGTTTGGTAAAGTGTGTGAAAGAAGAAAGTTAAGAGTAAATGTGAATATATATATATTCCAGTTGTGATCCTTTTCTTTTGTTTACTTTTGGGTTAGTACATATCAACAGGCAAACTGACATGCTGGTGTTTAGTCAGCCCGAAAAACTAGCCACGTTCTGCAACTGAAGTTTTACATAATTACTCAAATTCCCATTTTACTGAGATGAAAGATTTCTGTGTGGATAAGTACAGATCAGACATTTTAAATGAATATTGTATCCTTATAATTATTTTTTTCTTTAATTGATTATTTTAGTTTCTAAGTTATCTGTTGCATTGTACCATGTTTGTCATATGTGGCATTCATATACCTCTGTTTCTTTACTTGACTGAATTATGAGTGGCAAAGATATTTGATCTATCTAAAGTTTTTTCAGCTC
Organism: Panulirus ornatus; assembly: GCF_036320965.1. Classification (NCBI taxonomy): domain Eukaryota; kingdom Metazoa; phylum Arthropoda; class Malacostraca; order Decapoda; family Palinuridae; genus Panulirus; species Panulirus ornatus. Next base: position 56,581,456 of record NC_092242.1, read on the forward strand.
TTTGTAGGAAACTGACTGGATATGCAAATGGGAAAAAATGATAACTTAATTGTGAGAGTGATATAAAATGAGATTCAAGGCTGTATATTCATCCTGCTTTACTACTTTAAGGATTTTCTTTGGAGACATTTCCAATTAACTCATAAATAGGCAGTTACATTTGGTTTTGTGAGGATTTGCTTTAACTGAAATGATGATTTTTGTGTAACTATCAGTGAATATGCTCCAATTCCATGTGATGAATCAGATACATACAACTTTTGAATTGTTCATACGCATTCTCATCCCATACTTGATATGTTGATTTTTTTGTTTTTTTTTTCACTTTGCAAACTAAGTCAATTCATAATTTGAGATCATTGTTTCCATTCAAGTTCACTTCTTTTCACAAAATGATGTTATAGATTTTTTTTTTCTATCAGACTTATGATAAAGAGAAATTTTTACATAAATTCATTCATATGAACCAGAAGTACTTTATTGCATATCTACTCTTCCATCTTAAGGACCATACATGAAAACTTTTACACAATCCTATGAACAAAGTATGTTTACCTGCTATTATGTCCTCAGAGACAAGTCCAGATTCAAGCTGTAAGGACAGAGTGTTCAAAGCCAAGTGAGGAGGAACTTAAACTGTATATCTTTGAGGAGGTCACTGTGCCTGACCAGTGCTGCTTAGCCTACGTCCGTGTAGCTTGCGTTGTAAATGGTACTTCTGTTCCAGTAAGTTATTGTACTTCCTTGAATTGTAACTATAGAATGTATGTTTTATGTATAGACAGACTTTATTTTATTACAGTTTAAAGACTACATTTTTTGCGGTATAACATTTCCGTAATAAAGACTAAATAAAGATTAAACCAAATATGTAATACCCCTCAGTTCTATATATAAATAATCATACCTTTTCGTTTAGGTTGGGAAAAATATTCAAGATCCACATGATAGCTGCACAACCATCAGTTGTTTAGCAGATGCTGATGGTAATATCGTACACCGTGAGAGGGAGATATTCTGTGACACAGAGTGTGAATTAGGTTCAACTTACATTGAGCCACCACCAACAAGGTATGTTCAACTTAAAAAGCTTTCATATTTAGCTCATGAATACATTCACTTTTAGGATTTTCATCTTAGCATAGTTCTTATTGCTGGCTCATTTTCAGGCTATTACAGTATTTGTTAGTGTTTGTATATATATGTTTGTTGTCTGCATGCCTATCTGACTATCCCTCTGTCTGACCTCTGTACTGTGATACAGCAGTACCATTCTAGTACCTACCTCTAGTGTAACTCCCTTTGTTTGGGTCCATACACTTGAGAAGATCAAAAAATATTCAGAAAATATCAGAAACACGGGAAAATGTATACACCCAGAACTACTGGGGTGGAGGTGAGGAAGACAGGAGAGTGTCATGACAAACCATTGGTTTCTTCATAATTCCAGTATAGTAAAACATCATTTAAAAATGATAAATATTATGTAAATGGAAAGAGGTGAAGAGCTTGTAGATTTGTGTGCTGAAAAAGGACTGGTGATTGGGAATACCTGGTTTAAAAAGAGAGATATACATAAGTATGCATATGTAAGTAGGAGTGATGGCCAGAAAGCATTATTGGATTACATGTTGATTGATAGGCTTGTGAAAGAGAGACTTTTGGATGTTAATGTGCTGAGAGGGGCAGCAGGAGGGATGTGTGATCATTATCTTGTGGAGGCAAAGGTGAAGATTTGTAGAGGTTTTCAGAAAAGAAGAGAGAATGTTGAGGTGAAGAGAGTGGTGAAAGTAAGTGAGCTTGGAAAGGAGACTGATGTGAGGAAGTACCAAGAGAGACTGAGTGCAGAATGGAAAAAGGTGAGAGCAAATGATGTAAGGGGAGTGGAGGAGGAATGGAATTTATTTAAGGAAGCAGTGATGGTTTGTGCAAAAGATGCCTATGGCATGAGAAAGGTGGGAGGTAGGCAGATTGGAAAAGGTAGTGAGTGGTGGGATGAAAAAGTAAGTTTGTTAGTGAAAGAGAAGAGAGAGGCATTTGGACAATTTTTGCAGGGAAGTAGTGCAGATGACTGGGAGATGTATAAAAGAAAGAGGCAGGAGGTCAAGAGAAAGGTGCAGGTGGTGAAAAAGAGGGCAAATGAGAGTTGGGTTGAGAGAGTATCATTAAATTTTAGGGAGGACAAAAAAATGTTTTGGAAGGAGGTAAATAAAGTGTGTAAGACAAGAGAACAAATGGGAACATTGGTGAAGGGGGCTAATGGGGAGGTAATATCAAGTAGTGGTGAAGTGAGAAGATGGAGTGAGTATTTTGAAGGTTTGTTGAATGTGTTTGATGACAGAGTGGCAGATATAGGATGTTTTGGTCGAGGTGGTGTGCGAAGTTAGAGGGTCAGGGAGAATGGTTTGGTAAAGAGAAAAGAGGTATTGAAATCTTTGCGAAAGATGAAAGCTGACAAGGTGGCAGGTTTGGATGGTATTGCAGTGGAATTTATTAGAAAAGAGGGTGACTGTGTTGTTGACTGGTTGGTGAGGATATTCATTGTATGTATGGCTCATGGTGAAGCGCCTGATGATTGGCGGAATGCATGCATAGTGCCATTGCACAAAGGCAAAGGGGATAAAGGTGTGTTCTAATTACAGAGGTATAAGTTTGTTGAGTATTCCTGGGAAATTATATGGGAGGGTATTGATTGAAAGGGTGAAGGCATATACAGAGCATCAGATTGGGGAAGAGCAGTATGGTTTCAGAAGTGGTAGAGGATGTGTGGATCACGTGTTTGCTTTGAAGAATGTACATGAGAAATACTTAGAAAAACAAATGGATTTGTATGTAGCATTTATGGGTCTGGAGAAGGCATATGATAGAGTTGATAGAGATGCTCTGTGGAAGGTATTAAGAGTATATGGTGTGGGAGGCAAGTTGCTAGAAGCAGTGAAAAGTTTTTATCGAGGATGTAAGGCATGTTTACGAGTAGGAAGAGAGGAAAGTGATTGGTTCCCAGTGAATGTCGGTTTGTGGCAAGGGTATGTGATGTCTCCATGGTTGTTTAATTTGTTTATGGATGAGGGTTGTTAGGGAGGTAAATATAAGAGTTTTGGAGAGAGGGACAAGTATGCAGTCTGTTGTGGATGAGAGGGCCTGGGAAGTGAGTCAGTTGTTGTTTGCTGATAATACAGTGCTGGTGGCTGATTCAGGTGAGAAACTGCAGAAGCTGGTGACTGAGTTTGGTAAAGTGTGTGAGAGAAGAAAGCTAAGAGTAAATGTGAATAAGAGCAAGGTTATTAGGTACAGTAGGGTTGAGGGACAAGTCAATTGGGAGGTAAGTTTGAATGGAGAAAAAGCATGAGGAAGTGAAGTGTTTTAGATATCTAGGAGTGGATTTAGCAGCAGATGGAACCATGGAAGCAGAAGTGGGTCACAGGGTAGGGGAGGGGTCAAAGGTTCTGGGAGCGTTGAAGAATGTGTGGAAGGCAAGAACATTATCTTGGAAAGCAAAAATGCGTATGTTTAAAGGAATAGTGATTCCAACAATGTTATATGGTTGCGAGGAGTGGGCTATAGATAGGGTTGTGCGGAGGAGGGCGGATTGTGTTGGAAATGAGATGTTTGAGGACAATATGTGGTGTGAGGTGGTTTGATCAGGTAAGTAATGAAAGGGTAAGAGGGATGTGTGGTAATAAAAAGTGTGGTTGAGAGAGCAGAAGAGGGTGTATTGAAATGGTTTGGTCACTTTAAGAGAATGTGTGAGGAAAGATTGACAAAGAGGATATGTGTGTCAGAGGTGGAGGGAGCAAGGAGAAGTGGAAGACCAAATTGGAGGTGGATGAAAAAGATTTTGAGCGATCGGGCCCTGAACATGCAGGAAGGTGAAAGGCGTGCAAGGAAAGAGTGAATTGGAACAATTTGGTATACCGGGGTCAACGTGCTGTCAATGGATTGAACCAGGGCACGTGAAGCATCTGGTGTAAACCATGGAAAGTTTTGTGGGGCCTGGATATGGAAAGGGAGCTGTTTTTTCAGTGCATTATACATGACAGCGAGAGACTAAGTGTGAATGAATGTAGCCTTTGTTGTCTTTTCATTGCACTACCTCACGCGCATGCAGGGGGAGGGGTGTGTCATTTCAAGTGAAGTGGGGTGGCGACGGGAATGAATAAAGGCAGACAGTATGAATTATGTACTTGTGAATGTATGTATGTGTGTGTGTATGTATATATATGTTGAAATGTATAGGTATGTATATGTGCGTGTGTGGACGTGTATGTATATACATATGTATGTGAATGGGTTGGGCCATTCTTTTTTCTCTTTCCTTGCGCTACCTCGCTAACACAGGAGACAGCAACAGAATATGGTAAATAAATAAATTAATAATTTCTATCAGCCAAGGATGCTGTGGGAAGTGCCTCAAGACGAACTGTGCCGAAGATGGGAAAACGTATGCTGTTGGTGAACGCTGGGAAAATGAAGATGTTTGCTATGAATATAGTTGTGAAACACGTAATGGTATTCTTACTACTGTTGTTTCCAAGAAGGAGTGTCCATATTTTGATCTTGAGTGTCCAGAAGAAGAGACTTACATGGATGAGTTAGGTTGCTGCAAGCTGTGTAACATCACACAGCCAGAAAAAGGTAAGTGACATGTCCTTTATAAAGAATTGCTAAGATCTTGGAGGCAACAAAGTCTTTGATTTTATTAATATGTAACTACCAGTACCTGTACAATATAGAGAGGGATTTCTATGTCATGGGGTTCTATCTCTTGAAACTCTTCTACTGTCATAAAAGCACATAATATTCTCCTTATTGTCATAAAAGCACATAATATTCCCCGTACTGTCATTATTTGCAGCTTCACTACTTAGCCTTTTCCATTCATTATCTGATCCTTTATAAATACTTTGATACTATAATACTCTTATACTATGATACTTCTCTGACAAGTTTTTTTTGCCTTCTTTCATGTCATGGTTTCTGATTGCTTTATTTATGCATGTAGCAAAGATTGTTTGAAAATTAAAGATTGTGATCAAGTCTTCTCTAAATCTTTTTTTTTGTCTTTCATACTTTTTTGTCGTTACCTGCATCAACAAGTTAGTGCTAATAACATTGCAAGACAGTGCTAGGAACAGACAAAGAAAGGCCGCATCTGCCCAAATCTTCTCTCCAACTGTTGTGAGCAATGCAACCAAGTGTTGGTTAAACCTCAAGAGGTTATAAAGCATTTGAAAAGCTATCTTTGGCAAGACTAAATCTGTAGGAGTAGAGTCTCATTGAAAAACTTCTCATTATAAAGAAATCTCCATTTCCCTGGTACTGGAAGCTGTACACCCTTGAGGTGCAAGAACTTTTAGAAACATCTTCAGTGAAGTGTTTTAGATATCTGGGAGTGGATTTGGCAGCGGATGGAGCCATGGAAGCAGAAGTGAGTCATAGGGTGGGGGAGGGGGCAGAAGTTCTGGGAGCATTGAAGAATGTGTGGAAGGTGAGAACATTATCTCAGAAAGCAAAAATGGGTATATTTGAAGGAATAGTGGTTTCAACAATGTTATATGGTTGCGAGGCATGGGATATAGATAGGGTTGTGCAAAAGAGGGTGGATGTGGGAACCAATCACTCTCCTCTTTTCCTACTCGTACACATGCCTTACATCCTTGGTAAAAAACTTTTCACTGCTTCTAGCTACTTACCTCCCACACATATACTCTTACAACCTTCCACAAAGCATCTCTATCAAGCTTATCATATTCATTCTCCAGATCCATAAATGCTACATACAAATCCATCTGTTTTTCTCATACCAACACCTGATTCACACATCATCTACCTCTTCTGAAACCACACTGTTTTCCCCATCTGATGCTCTGTACATGCCTTCACCCTCTCAATCAATACCCTCCCATATAATTTCCCAGGAATACTTAACAAACTTATGCCTCTGCAGTTTGAACATTCACCTTTATCCCCTTTGCCTTTGTACAATAGCACTATACATGCATTCTGCCAATCCTCAGGCACTTCACCATGGCCCATGCATACATTGAATATCCCTACCAACCAATCAACAGCACAGTCACCTCCTTTTTTGATAAATTCCACTGCAATACCATCCAAACCCACTGCCTTTCCAGATTTCATCATCTGCAAAGCTTTCACTACCTCCACCCTCTTTACCAAGCCATTCTCCCTGACCCTCTCACTTTGCACACCAAAAACATCCAAAACACCCTATATCTGCTACTCTGATCATCAAACACATTCAACAATCCTTCAAAATACTTACTCCATCTCCTTCTCACTTCATCACAACCTGTTACTACTTACCCATTTCACCCCCTTCACCGGTTTCGATTTGTTCTATTGTGTTACGCACATTATTTACCTCCTTCCAAAACTTCTTTTTATTCAAAAATTCAATGATATTCTCTCACTCCAACTCTCATTTGCCCTCTTTTTTTCAACTCTTGCACTTTCCTCTTGGCCTCCTGCTGCTTTTTTTCATACATCTCTCAGTCATTTGCACTACCCTACAAGTATCTTCCAAATGCATCTCTTTGCTCTTTTGCTAATAACCTTACTTCTTCATCCCACCACTCACAACCCTTTCTTATCTGCCCATCTCCCACCTTCGTCATGCCACATGCATCTTTTGCACAAGCCATCACTGCTTCCCTAAATATATTCCATTCCTCCCCGACTCCCTTCAAGTCACTTGCTCTCACCTTTTGCCATTCTACAGTCAATCTCTTCTGGTACTTCCTCACACAAGTCTCCTTTTCAAGCTCACTTACTCTCACGACTATCTTCTCCCCAACATTCTCTCTGGGATAGAGGAGAAAGAATATCTCCTACATATTCCCTGCATGTCATAGAAGGCGACTAAAAGGGGTGGGAGTGGGTGGCTGGAAATCCTCTCCTCCAGTTTTTACTTTTTAGAAAGAAGGAACAGAGAAGGGGGCTAAGTGAGGATGTCCCCTCAAAGGCTCCGTTCTCTGTTCTTGATGCTTCCTCGCTAAAGCGGGAAACAGCGATTAAGTATAATAAATGAATAGATAGATAAATGAATAAAAAATAATTATGATTATTGTACTTAACCGCTGTTTCCCGCATCAGCGAGGTAGCACATGGAAACAGACCAAAAATGGACCAACCACTTATATGCATATATTTTTTTTTTTTTTTTTTTTTTTTTTTATACTTTGTCGCTGTCTCCCGCGTTTGCGAGGTAGCGCAAGGAAACAGACGAAAGAAATGGCCCAACCCCCCCCCCCATACACATGTACATACACACGTCCACACACGCAAATATACATACCTACACAGCTTTCCATGGTTTACCCCAGACGCTTCACATGCCTTGCTTCAATCCACTGACAGCACGTCAACCCCTGTATACCACATGACTCCAATTCACTCTATTTTTTGCCCTCCTTTCACCCTCCTGCATGTTCAGGCCCCGATCACACAAAATCTTTTTCACTCCATCTTTCCACCTCCAATTTGGTCTCCCTCTTCTCCTCGTTCCCTCCACCTCCGACACATATATCCTCTTGGTCAATCTCTCCTCACTCATTCTCTCCATGTGCCCAAACCATTTCAAAACACCCTCTTCTGCTCTCTCAACCACGCTCTTTTTATTTCCACACATCTCTCTTACCCTTACGTTACTTACTCGATCAAACCACCTCACACCACACATTGTCCTCAAACATCTCATTTCCAGCACATCCATCCTCCTGCGCACATCTCTATCCATAGCCCACGCCTCGCAACCATACAACATTGTTGGAACCACTATTCCCTCAAACATACCCATTTTTGCTTTCCGAGATAATGTTCTCGACTTCCACACATTTTTCAAGGCTCCCAAAATTTTCGCCCCCTCCCCCACCCTATGATCCACTTCCGCTTCCATGGTTCCATCCGCTGACAGATCCACTCCCAGATATCTATATTCATAAACACCCATACATGCACATATACATACCAGTGTATACATACATATACATACACGGACACATACATATATACACATGTATATATTCATACTGCCTTCATCCATTCCCGTCGCTACCCTGCCACACATGAAATAGACCCCCATTACTGTTCCTTAATTCAGAGAAAAAGGTGCTAAGGATGTATGTAGCAGTTGTAGGGGAACAAGTCTGATAGAGTGATGGAAGTGACTGAGTACATACCAAGTGAGGAACAAGGGGGTTTTACGAAAGGTAGGTATGTTTGGATCATATTTTTGCTGTGAGAATGATTGTGGAAAAGTATCTGATAAAGGGTAAGAAGATGTATGCAGCTTTCATGGATCTGGAGAAAGCATATGATAGTCAACTAGAATGTTCCTTTGGGATGTGACAAGGATATGTAGGGTAGTGGGGTAATTGTTGGATGAAGCAAATGCCTTCTGTAGAGTAACAAATGAATATGTAAGAATGGATGGAGAGTTGAGTGAAATATTTTATATAAATGTGGGTGCAAGGCAGGGTTGTACGATGTCACCATAGCTTTTTAGCATGGAGTGATAAGAGAGATGAAAAGCAAAACTAAGGAAAGGGGTGAAGAGATATAGTGTGGTGGTAAGTTATGGTGGCTAGTGATGAACATGTTTGCAGATCATTCTGTGTTTGCTGAGAGTGAAGAGAAGTTACAGAAGGTTGTAATTGTGTTTTGTGATGTATGTAAGCATAAACAACTGAATGCAAGTTTAAAAATAAAGAAATGATGTTTGAAAGGAAACAGAGTGTAAGTATAGAGTTTGCAAAGCCCTATGTAGTGAAAAAAGAAAGTCTGATAAACTTTTATAGATCTGGGGAGGACAAAGACTGGAAGAGGTAACAGAATTTAGGTATGTGGGAATGATTTTGAGTAAGTTTGGAGATCAGGGAGAGAACAGTACATAGTAGGAAAATCATAAGGTCCCTTTATAGAATAATGAAGGATAGAGTTGTATGGAAATGAAGAGAGGATTAAGGGACAACATTGTCCTCCCAATCCTGAGCAACGCAGCTGAAACAAGGCCATGGGATGAATCACAGAGGTCAAGTTATTTGAGAGGAGCATATGGTATGACTAGATGGGCATGGACATAGGATGAATCACAGAGGTCAAGGAGAGGAGCATGTGGTATGACTAGATGGAATAAAGAAAGAAATGAGGGGGGTGTGTATGAGAGATTTGGTTTGGCAGGGAATGCAAAGGGAATTAATTGTAGAGTGGTTGAGTGCATGAAACATAACATTTTGGGGTGGTTTGGGCCAGTGGAAAGAATGCAGTAGAGGGAGTTTAAAAGTAGAATGTATGGTAGTATAATTAAAGGGGTTGGTGACATGGGGAGATAGAATGGAAGAGTACTGGAGGGAGAGAAATGTGGAAGAATGCATGGAACAGTGTATGCGAGGGAGGCTTGCAAGAACAGGATATGTGAAGAAGTTTCCCATTTCCACCCCCATGATGGGGGTTTGTAGAGGGAACTGTCATCAGAGATATAAAGAGAAAGAGATCAAAAATTAATAAGACCTTCTGAACCTGTAGTGGTGTTCATTGAAATTTTGAAAATCTTGTCAGATATAGCTGGTTCATTTGCTCAGAAAATGATTAAAATGAGTATTAGGTGGTCATTTATTGTATTCATTAAAAAATGATTAAGGCCATAAACGACAATTGGTTTTCTTTGAAAATTAAAAAATCTTGAGAAACAACTTATTCAGTTTTCAGAAAATTGATAAAGAGGATCAGAAGATGGTCCTTTATCATCATGACCATGTCTGTGTATGGAGTTAAAGAGGCTTTGAGATATCAGGAACAGATTGTTACACTAATGGAGTAGCTGCTGCAAAAATAGCATCATACAACAAGCAGGATAAGTGATGGGATGTGGAGAGATGGTCAAGAGAAATGCTTTTTTTTTACATATATATATATATATATATATATATATATTTTTTTTTTGCCGCTGTCTCCCACGTTTGCGAGGTAGCGCAAGGAAACAGACGAAAGAAATGGCCCAACCCACCCCCATACACATGCCTTGATTCAATCCACTGACAGCACGTCAACCCCGGTATACCACATCGCTCCAATTCACTCTATTCTTTGCCCTCCTTTGCCCTCCTGCATGTTCAGGCCCCGATCACACAAAATCTTTTTCACTCCATCTTTCCACCTCCAGTTTGGTCTCCCTCTTCTCCTCGTTCCCTCCACCTCCGACACATATATCCTCTTGGTCAATCTTTCCTCACTCATTCTCTCCATGTGACCAAACCATTTCAAAACACCCTCTTCTGCTCTCTCAACCACGCTCTTTTCATTTCCACACATCTCTCTTACCCTTACGTTACTTACTCGATCAAACCACCTCACACCACACATTGTCCTCAAACATCTCATTTCCAGCACATCCATCCTCCTGCGCACAACTCTATCCATAGTCCACGCCTCGCAACCATACAACATTGTTGGAACCACTATTCCTTCAAACATATCCATTTTTGCTTTCCGAGATAATGTTCTCGACTTCCACACATTCTTCAAGGCTCCCAGAATTTTCGCCCCCTCCCCCACCCTATGATCCACTTCCGCTTCCATGGTTCCATCCGCTGCCAGATCCACTCCCAGATATCTAAAACACTTCACTTCCTCCAGTTTTTCTCCATTCAAACTCACCTCCCAATTGAATTGACCCTCAACCCTACTGTACCTAATAACCTTGCTCTTATTCACATTTACTCTTAACTTTCTTCTTTCACACACTTTACCAAACTCAGTCACCAGCTTCTGCAGTTTCTCACATGAATCAGCCACCAGCGCTGTATCATCAGCGAACAACAACTGACTCACTTCCCAAGCTCTCTCATCCCCAACAGACTTCATACTTGCCCCTCTTTCCAAAACTCTTGCATTCACCTCCCTAACAACCCCATCCATAAACAAATTAAACAACCATGGAGACATCACACACCCCTGCCACAAACCTACATTCACTGAGAACCAATCACTTTCCTCTCTTCCTACACGTACACATGCCTTACATCCTCGATAAAAACTTTTCACTGCTTCTAACAACTTGCCTCCCACACCATATATTCTTAATACCTTCCACAGAGCATCTCTATCAACTCTATCATATGCCTTCTCCAGATCCATAATGCTACATACAAATCCATTTGCTTTTCTAAGTATTTCTCACATACATTCTTCAAAGCAAACACCTGATCCACACATCCTCTACCACTTCTGAAACCACACTGCTCTTCCCCAATCTGATGCTCTGTACATGCCTTCACCCTCTCAATCAATACCCTCCCATATAATTTGCCAGGAATACTCAACAAACTTATACCTCTGTAATTTGAGCACTCATTCTTATCCCCTTTGCCTTTGTACAATGGCACTATGCACGCATTCCACCAATCCTCAGGCACCTCACCATGAGTCATACACATATATATATATATATATATGGGTATGTTTGAGGGAATAGTGGTTCCAACAATGTTGTATGGTTGCGAGGCGTGGGCTATGGATAGAGATGTGCGCAGGAGGATGGATGTGCTGGAAATGAGATGTTTGAGGACAATGTGTGGTGTGAGGTGGTTTGATCGAGTAAGTAACGTAAGGGTAAGAGAGATGTGTGGAAATAAAAAGAGCGTGGTTGAGAGAGCAGAAGAGGGTGTTTTGAAATGGTTTGGGCACATGGAGAGAATGAGTGAGGAGAGATTGACCAAGAGGATATATGTGTCGGAGGTGGAGGGAACGAGGAGAAGAGGGAGACCAAATTGGAGGTGGAAAGATGGAGTGAAAAAGATTTTGTGTGATCGGGGCCTGAACATGCAGGAGGGTGAAAGGAGGGCAAGAAATAGAGTGAAGTGGAGTCATGTGGTATACAGGGGTTGACGTGCTGTCAGTGGATTGAAGCAAGGCATGTGAAGCGTCTGGGGTAAACCATGGAAAGCTGTGTAGGTATGTATATTTGCGTGTGTGGACGTGTGTATGTACATGTGTATGGGGGGGGGGGGTTGGGCCATTTCTTTCGTCTGTTTCCTTGCGCTACCTCGCAAACGCGGGAGACAGCGACAAAGTATAAAAAAAAAAAAAAAAAAAAAAAAAAAATATATATATATATATATATATATATATATATATATATATATATATATATATATACATATTCTTAATACCTTCCACAGAGCATCTCTATCAACTCTATCATATGCCTTCTCCAGATCCATAAATGCTACATACAAATCCATTTGCTTTTCTAAGTATTTCTCACATACATTCTTCAAAGCAAACACCTGATCCACACATCCTCTACCACTTCTGAAACCACACTGCTCTTCCCCAATCTGATGCTCTGTACATGCCTTCACCCTCTCAATCAATACCCTCCCATATAATTTCCCAGGAATACTCAACAAACTTATACCTTTATAATTTGAGCACTCACCTTATCCCCCCTTTGCCTTTGTACAAGGGACTATGCACGCATTCCGCCAATCCTCAGGCACCTCACCATGGCCCATCATACATTAATAACCCCACCAACCATCAAAAAACAGTCACCCCTTTTTTATAAATTCCACTGCAAAACCATCCAAACCCCTGCCTTTCCGGTTTCTCTTCGCAAAACTTTATACCTCCCTTTTACCAACATTTTCCCCAAAACCCCCTCTCACTTTGCACACCAAAAAACACCCAAAACACCCTATATCTGCTACTCTGATCATCAAACCCCATTAAAACAACCCTTCAAAAATACTTACTCCATCCCCTTTTCCCCACTTATCAAACCTGTTATACTTCCCCAATTTCACCCCCTTTCCCGGTTTTCGATTTGTTTTTTATTGTGTTACGCCTTTTATTTCCCTTTCCTTCCCAAAATTCTTTTTATTAAAAAATTCAATGATATTCTCTCACTCCCAACTTTTATTTCCCCCTTTTTTTTTCAACTTTTGCACTTTCCCTTTTGGGCCTCTGCTGTTTTTTTTTAAAAACATCTTTCAGTCTTTGGGCATTTCCCTTAAAAAGAAATTTCCAATTTTTGCATCTCTTTGCTTTTTTTTGCAAATTTCCCCTTACTTCTTCACCCCACCATTTCAAAAACCCTTTCTTATCTCCCCATCTCCCACCTTCGTCATGCCAACATGATTTTTTGGACAAGCCATCACTCCCCTTCCCCTTAAATTTTTTCCCCTTTCCCTCCCCGACCTCCCTTCAAGTCACTTGTTTCTCACCTTTTGCCATTTTCCCGTCAATCTCTTTTGGTATTCCTCACACAATTTCCCCTTTTAAAGCTCACTTACTCTCACGACTTCTTCCCCCCAACATTTCTTTTGGGAAAAGGGAAAAAAGAATATCTCCTACATACCCCTGCATGTCTTGAAGGCGACAAAAAGGGGTGGGGTGGGTGGGGGAAACCCTCTCCTCCAGTTTTTATTTTTTTAGAAAAAAGGGAAACAGGAAGGGGGTAAGGAGGTTGTCCCCTAAAAAGGGCCCCGTTCTCTGTTCTTGTTTGCTTCCTCGCTAAAGCGGGGAAAACCAGCGTTTAAAGTATAATAAATGAATTGATAGATAAATGAATAAAAAATAATTATGATTATTGTACTTAACCGCTTTTTCCCCGCTCGGGAAAAGGTAGCACATGGAAACAGCCCAAAAAATGGACCAACCACTTTATGCATATATATTTTTCATAAACCCCCATCCCTTTCCCACATTCTACCAGGGGAATACATACATTTACTTCACGGCCATCCCTTTATTTCCAATGTATATTTTCATTTTTGCCTTCACCCCTTCCCCGTCGCTCCCCTCCCCACACATGAAATAGACCCCCATTACTGTTCCTTAATTCAGAGAAAAAGGTGCTAAGGATGTATGTAGCAGTTGTGGGGGAAAAAGTCTGATAGAGTGATGGGAAGTGACTGAGTACATACCAAGTGGGGAAAACAAGGGGGTTTTACGAAAGGTGGGGTTGTTTGGATCATATTTTTGCTGTGAGAATGATTGTGGAAAAGTATTGATAAAGGGTAAGAAGATGTTTTTCCCAGTTTTTCCCTTGGTTCTGGGGGAAACCCCTATGTTTGTCAACTAAAATTTTCCCTTTTGGGATGTGAAAAGGGTTATGTGGGGTTTAGTGGGGTAATTGTTGGATGAAGAAAATTTCCTTCTGTGGGAGTAAAAAAATAAATTTGTAAGAATGGATGGAGATTTGAGTGAAAATTATTTTATAAAAATTTGGGGGGTGAAAGGCGGGTTGTACGATGTCACCATAGTTTTTTAGCATTTTGGAAATGATAAGGGGAGATGGAAAAACAAAACTAAAGGAAAAGGGGTGAAAAGATTAAAAGTGTGGTGGTAAGTTATGGTGGCTAGTGATGAAATGTTTGCCCGATCTTTTTGTGGTTTGGGTAAAAGTTGAAAGGAAGTTAAGGGTTGGGAATTTGTTTTGTGAGTATGTAAACATAAACAACTGAATTTCAAGTTTAAAAATAAAAAATGATGTTTTAAAGGAAACAGGTGTAAGAAAAGAGTTTGCAAAGCCCTATGGGAGTGAAAAAAGAAAGTCTGAAAAAACTTTTATTGAAACTGGGGAGGGGCAAAGACTGGAAGAGGGGAAAAAGAAATTTTGGTTTTGTGGGGGAAAGATTTTGAGTAAGTTTGGGAAAATCAGGGGGAGAACGTACTAGTAGGAAAAACATAAGGTCCCTTTATAGGGGTAAGAAGGATAGAGTTTTTATGGAAATGAAGAGAGGATTAAGGGGACAAAAAATTTTCCTCCCCCAAATTCCCGAGGAACGCAGCTGAAACCCCAAAGGGCCCTGGGATGAATCACCCGAGGTCAAGTTATTTGAGAGGAGCAAAATTTTGGGGTTTACTAGAAAGGGCATGGACATAGGAAAAGAATACAGAGGGTCAAGGGGGAGGGCATGTGGTTTTGGGCTAGATGAATAAAAAAAAGAAAGGGGGGGGGGTGGTATGAGGATTTGGTTTGGGGAGGGGGAAAGCAAAGGGAATTAATTGTAGGGGTGGTTGAGGCATGAAACATTTAAAATTTTGGGGTGGTTTGGGGCCCGTGGAAAGAATGCAGTAGGGGAGTTTAAAAGTAGAATGTTTTGGGTAGTATAATTTTTAAAAGGGGTTGGTGGGCATGGGGGAGATAGAATGGAAAAAAAGTATGGGGGGGAGAGAAAAGTGGGAAAAATGCATGGGAAAAGTTTTATTTTGGGGAGGGTTGCAAGAACAGGATATGTGAAGAACTTTCCCATTTCCCCCCCGTGGGGGTTTGGAGAGGGAACTGTATCAGAGATTTTAAGGGGGGAAAGAGATCAAAAATTTAAAAAGACCCCTTTTTGAACCCGTAGTGGGTTTTTCATTGAAATTTTTTAAAATCTTGTAGATTAGCTGGTTTCCCCCTTTTGCCCCCAGAAAAAAATTTTTTAAAAAAGTTTTAGGTGGTCATTTATTTTTATTAAATTTAAAAAATTTATTAAAGGGCCAAAAAACGGGCAAGGGTTTTCTTTTAAAAAAATTAAAAACTTGAGAAAAACTTTTTTAGTTTTCCGAAAAATTGAATTTAAAAAGGTTTAAAAGATGGTCCTTTATCCCTCATGACCCTGTCTGTGTATGGGTTAAAGAGGCTTTGAGATATCAGGAACAGATTGTTACACTAATGGAGTAGCTGCTGCAAAAATAGCATCATACAACAAGCAGGATAAGTGATGGGATGTGGAGAGATGGTCAAGAGAAATGCTTTTTTTTTACATATTTATATATATATATATATATATATTTTTTTTTTTTGCCGCTGTCTCCCGCATTTACGAGGTAGCGCAAGGAAACAGACGAAAGAAATGGCCCAACCCACCCCCATACACATGCTTGATTCAATCCACTGACAGCACGTCAACCCCGGTATACCACATCGCTCCAATTCACTCTATTCTTTGCCCTCCTTTGCCCTCCTGCATGTTCAGGCCCCGATCACACAAAATCTTTTTCACTCCATCTTTCCACCTCCAATTTGGTCTCCCACTTCTCCTCGTTCCTCCACCTCCGACACATATATCCTCTTGGTCAATCTTTCCTCACTCATTCTCTCCATGTGACCAAACCATTTCAAAACACCCTCTTCTGCTCTCTCAACCACGCTCTTTTCATTTCCACACATCTCTCTTACCCTTACGTTACTTACTCAATCAAACCACCTCACACCACACATTGTCCTCAAACATCTCATTTCCAGCACATCCATCCTCCTGCGCACAACTCTATCAATAGTCCACGCCTCGCAACCATACAACATTGTTGGAACCACTATTCCTTCAAACATATCCATTTTTGCTTTCCGAGATAATGTTCTCGACTTCCACACATTCTTCAAGGCTCCCAGAAATTTTTCGCCCCCTCCCCCACCCTATGATCCACTTCCGCTTCCATGGTTCCATCCGCTGCCAGATCCACTCCCAGATATCTAAAACACTTTACTTCCTCCAGTTTTTCTCCATTCAAACTCACCTCCCAATTGAATTGACCCTCAACCCCACTGTACCTAATAACCTTGCTCTTATTCACATTTACTCTTAACTTTCTTCTTTCACACACTTTACCAAACTCAGTCACCAGCTTCTGCAGTTTCTCACCTGAATCAGCCACCAGCGCTGTATCATCAGCGAACAACAACTGACTCACTTCCCAAGCCATCTCATCCCCAACAGACTTCATACTTACCCTCTTTCCAAAACTCTTGCATTCACCTCCCTAACAACCCCATCCATAAACAAATTAAACAACCATGGAGACATCACACACCCCAACCGCAAACCTACATTCACTGAGAACCAATCACTTTCCTCTCTTCCTACACGTACACATGCCTTACATCCTCGATAAAAACTTTTCACTGCTTCTAACAACTTGCTCCCACACCATATATTCTTAATACCTTCCACAGAGCATCTCTATCAACTCTATCATATGCCTTCTCCAGATCCATAAATGCTACATACAAATCCATTTGCTTTTCTAAGTATTTCTCACATACATTCTTCAAGCAAAACCTGATCCACACATCCTCTACCACTTCTGAAACCACACTGCTCTTCCCCCATCTGATGCTCTGTACATGCCTTCACCCTCTCAATCAATATCCTCTCATATAATTTACCAGGAATACTCAACAAACTTATACCTCTGTAATTTGAGCACTCACTCTTATCCCCTTTGCCTTTGTACAATGGCACTATGCACGCATTCCGCCAATCCTCAGGCACCTCACCATGAGTCATACACATATATATATATATATATATATATATATATATATATTATATTATATATATATATATATATATATTATATATATATTCTTAATACCTTCCACAGAGCATCTCTATCAACTCTATCATATGCCTTCTCCAGATCCATAAATGCTACATACAAATCCATTTGCTTTTCTAAGTATTTCTCACATACATTCTTCAAAGCAAAACACCTGATCCACACATCCTCTACCACTTCTGAAACAAACACACTGCTCTTCCCCATCTGATGCTCTGTACATGCCTTCACCCTCTCAATCAATACCCTCCCATATAATTTCCCAGGAATACTCAACAAACTTATACCTTTATAATTTGAGCACTCATTCTTATCCCCTTTGCCTTTGTACAATGGCACTATGCACGCATTCCGCCAATCCTCAGGCACCTCACCATGAGTATACACATATATATATATATATTATATATATATATTATATATATATATATAATATATATATATATATTTTTTTTGCCGCTGTCTCCCGCATTTACGAGGTAGCGCAAGGAAACAGACGAAAGAAATGGCCCAACCCACCCCCATACACATGTATATACATACACATCCACACATGCACATATACATACCTATACATTACAACATATACATATATATACATATATATACATATATATACATATATATACATATATATACATATATATACATATATATACATATATATACATATATATACATATATATACATATATATACATATATATACATATATATACATATATATACATATATATACATATATATACATATATATACATATATATACATATATATACATATATATACATACACAGACATATACACATTTACACATGTACACAATTCACACTTGCTGCCTTTATTCATTCTGTCGCCACCCTGCCACACATGAAATAGACCCCCATTACTGTTCCTTAATTCAGAGAAAAAGGTGCTAAGGATGTATGTAGCAGTTGTAGGGGAACAAGTCTGATAGAGTGATGGAAGTGACTGAGTACATACCAAGTGAGGAACAAGGGGGTTTTACGAAAGGTAGGTATGTTTGGATCATATTTTTGCTGTGAGAATGATTGTGGAAAAGTATCTGATAAAGGGTAAGAAGATGTATGCAGCTTTATGGATTGGAGAAAGCATATGATAGTCAACTAGAATGTTCCTTTGGGATGTGACAAGGATATGTAGGGTAGTGGGGTAATTGTTGGATGAAGCAAATGCCTTCTGTAGAGTAACAAATGAATATGTAGAAGGGATGGAGAGTGAGTGAAATATTTTATATAAATGTGGGTGCAAGGCAGGGTTGTACGATGTCACCATAGCTTTTTAGCATGGAGTGATAAGAGAGATGGAAAAGCAAAACTAAGGAAGGGCGTGAGAGATATAGTGTGGTGGTAAGTTATGGTGGCTAGTGATGAACATGTTTGCAGATCATTCTGTGTTTGCTGAGAGTGAAGAGAAGTTACAGTAGGTTGTCAATTGTGTTTTGTGATGTATGTAGCATAAACAACTGAATGCAAGTTTAAAAATAAAGAAATGATGTTTGAAAGGAAACAGAGTGTAAGTATAGAGTTTGCAAAGCCCTATGTAGTGAAAAAAGAATGTCTGATAAACTTTTATAGATCTGGGGAGGACAAAGACTGGAAGATGTAAACAGAATTTAGGTATGTGGGAATGATTTTGAGTAAGTTTGGAGATCAGGGAGAGAACAGTACATAGTAGGAAATCATAAGGTCCCTTTATAGAATAATGAAGGATAGAGTTGTATGGAAATGAAGAGAGGATTAAGGGACAACATTGTCCTCCCAATTCCTGAGCAACGCAGCTGAAACAAGGCCATGGGATGAATCACAGAGGTCAAGTTATTTGAGAGGAGCAATATGGTATGACTAGATGGAATAAAGAAAGAAATGAGGGGGGGTGGTATGAGAGATTTGGTTTGGCAGGGAATGCAAAGGGAATTAATTGTAGAGTGGTTGAGGCATGAAACATAACATTTTGGGGTGGTTTGGGCCAGTGGAAAGAATGCAGTAGAGGGAGTTTAAAAGTAGAATGTATGGTAGTATAATTAAAGGGGTTGGTGACATGGGGAGATAGAATGGAAGAGTACTGGAGGGAGAGAAATGTGGAAGAATGCATGGAACAGTGTATGCGAGGAGGCTTGCAAGAACAGGATATGTGAAGAACTTTCCCATTTCCACCCCATGAGAGGGGGTTTGTAGAGGGAACTGTCTTCAGAGATATAAAGAGAAAGAGATCAAAAATTAATAAGACCTTCTGAACCTGTAGTGGTGTTCATTGAAATTTTGAAAATCTTGTCAGATATAGCTGGTTTCATTTGCTCAGAAAATGATTATCAATGATTATTAGGGGTGGTCAATATTGTACCATTAAAAAATGATTAAGGCCATAAACGACAATTGGTTTTCTTTGAAAATTAAAAAATCTTGAGAAACAACTTATTCAGTTTTCAGAAAATTGATAAAGAGGATCAGAAGATGGTCCTTTATCATCATGACCATGTCTGTGTATGGAGTTAAAGAGGCTTTGAGATATCAGGAACAGATTGTTACACTAATGGAGTAGCTGCTGCAAAAATAGCATCATACAACAAGCAGGATAAGTGATGGGATGTGGAGAGATGGTCAAGAGAAATGCTTTTTTTTTACATATATATATAATATATATTTTTTTTTTTTTTTCATACGATTCGCCATTTCCCGCATTTGCGAGTAGCGTTAAGAACAGAGGATGAGGACTGGGCCTTTGAGGGAATATATATATATATTTTTTTTTTTTTTATACTAATCGCCATTTCCCGCATTTGCGAGGTAAGCGTTAAGAACAGAGGATGAGGACTGGGCCTTTGAGGGAATATATATATATTATATATATATATATTTTTTTTGCCGCTGTCTCCCGCATTTACGAGGTAGCGCAAGGAAACAGACGAAAGAAATGGCCCAACCCACCCCCATACACATGTATATACATACACGTCCACACACGCAAATATACATACCTACACAGCTTTCCATGGTTTACCCCAGACGCTTCACATGCCCTGATTCAATTCACTGACAGCACGTCAACCCCGGTATACCACATCGCTCCAATTCACTCTATTCTTTGCCCTCTTTTTCACCTATTTCACCTTTCTCTTGACCTCCAGCCTCTTTCTTTTATACATCTCCCACTCAATTGCATTTTTTCCCTGCAAAAATCGTCCAAATGCCTCTGTCTTCTCTTTCACTAATAATCTTACTTCTTCATCCCACCACTCACTACCCTTTCTAATCAACCCACCTCCCACACTTCCCATGCCACAAGCATCTTTTGCGCAATCCATCACTGATTCCCTAAATACATCCCATTCCTCCCCCACTCCCCTCACTTCCATTGTTCTCACCTTTTTCCATTTCACAACACTGAACACCCCCATGTATACCAATTATTCCCTCAACTGCCACATTACTCACCTTTGCATTCAAATCACCCATCACTATAACCTGGTCTCGTGCATCAAAACCACTAACACACTCATTCAGCTGCTCCCAAAATACTTGCCTCTCATGATCTTTCTTCTCATGCCCAGGTGCATATGCACCAATAATCACCCATCTCTCTCCATATATATATATATATTATATATATATATATTATATATATATATTTTTTTTGCCGCTGTTCTCCCGCATTTACGAGGTAGCGCAAGGAAACAGACGAAAGAAATGGCCCAACCCACCCCCATACACATGTATATACATACGTCCACACACGCAAATATACATACCTACACAGCTTTCCATGGTTTACCCCAGACGCTTCACATGCCCTGATTCAATTCACTGACAGCACGTCAACCCCGGTATACCACATCGCTCCAATTCACTCTATTCTTTGCCCTCCTTTGCCCTCCTGCATGTTCAGGCCCCGATCACACAAAATCTTTTTCACTCCATCTTTCCACTCCAATTTGGTCTCCCACTTCTCCTCGTTCCTCCACCTCCGACACATATATCCTCTTGGTCAATCTTTCCTCACTCATTCTCTCCATGTGCCCAAACCATTTCAAAAACACCCTCTTCTGCTCTCTCAACCACGCTCTTTTTATTTCCACACATCTCTCTTACCCTTACGTTACTTACTCAATCAAACCACCTCACACCACACATTGTCCTCAAACATCTCATTTCCAGCACATCCATCCTCCTGCGCACAACTCTATCAATAGTCCACGCCTCGCAACCATACACCATTGTTGGAACCACTATTCCTTCAAACATATCCATTTTTGCTTTCCGAGATAATGTTCTCGACTTCCACACATTCTTCAAGGCTCCCAGAATTTTCGCCCCCTCCCCCACCCTATGATCCACTTCCGCTTCCATGGTTCCATCCGCTGCCAAATCCACTCCCAGATATCTAAAACACTTTACTTCCTCCAGTTTTTCTCCATTCAAACTTACCTCCCAATTGACTTGACCCTCAACCCCACTGTACCTAATAACCTTGCTCTTATTCACATTTACTCTTAACTTTCTTCTTTCACACACTTTACCAAACTCAGTCACCAGCTTCTGCAGTTTCTCACATGAATCAGCCACCAGCGCTGTATCATCAGCGAACAACAACTGACTCACTTCCAAGCCCTCTCATCCACAACAGACTGCATACTTGCCCCTCTTTCCAAAACTCTTGCATTCACCTCCCTAACAACCCCATCCATAAACAAATTAAACAACCATGGAGACATCACACACCCCTGCCACAAACCTACATTCACTGAGAACCAATCACTTTCCTCTCTTCCTACACGTACACATGCCTTACATCCTCGATAAAAACTTTTCACTGCTTCTAACAACTTGCTCCCACACCATATATTCTTAATACCTTCCACAGAGCATCTCTATCAACTCTATCATATGCCTTCTCCAGATCCATAAATGCTACATACAAATCCATTTGCTTTTCTAAGTATTTCTCACATACATTCTTCAAAGCAAAACACCTGATCCACACATCCTCTACCACTTCTGAAACCACACTGCTCTTCCCCAATCTGATGCTCTGTACATGCCTTCACCCTCTCAATCAATACCCTCCCATATAATTTACCAGGAATACTCAACAAACTTATACCTCTGTAATTTGAGCACTCACTCTTATCCCCCTTGCCTTTGTACAATGGCACTATGCACGCATTCCGCCAATCCTCAGGCACCTCACCATGAGTATACACATATATATATATATATTTTTTTTGCCGCTGTCTCCCGCATTTACGAGGTAGCGCAAGGAAACAGACGAAAGAAATGGCTCAACCCACCCCCATACACATGTATATACATACACATCCACACATGCACATATACATACCTATACATTACAACATATACATATATATACATACACAGACATATACACATTTACACATGTACACAATTCACACTTGCTGCCTTTATTCATTCTGTCGCCACCCTGCCACACATGAAATAGACCCCCATTACTGTTCCTTAATTCAGAGAAAAAGGTGCTAAGGATGTATGTAGCAGTTGTAGGGGAACAAGTCTGATAGAGTGATGGAAGTGACTGAGTACATACCAAGTGAGGAACAAGGGGGTTTTACGAAAGGTAGGTATGTTTGGATCATATTTTTGCTGTGAGAATGATTGTGGAAAAGTATCTGATAAAGGGTAAGAAGATGTATGCAGCTTTATGGATTGGAGAAAGCATATGATAGTCAACTAGAATGTTCCTTTGGGATGTGACAAGGATATGTAGGGTAGTGGGGTAATTGTTGGATGAAGCAAATGCCTTCTGTAGAGTAACAAATGAATATGTAGAAGGGATGGAGAGTGAGTGAAATATTTTATATAAATGTGGGTGCAAGGCAGGGTTGTACGATGTCACCATAGCTTTTTAGCATGGAGTGATAAGAGAGATGGAAAAGCAAAACTAAGGAAAAGGGTGAAGAGAATGTGTGGTGGTAAGTTATGGTGGCTAGTGATGAACATGTTTGCAGATCATTCTGTGTTTGCTGAGAGTGAAGAGAAGTAACAGAAGTTGTAATTGTGTTTTGTGATGTATGTAGCATAAACAACTGAATGCAAGTTTAAAAATAAAGAAATGATGTTTGAAAGGAAACAGAGTGTAAGTATAGAGTTTGCAAAGCCCTATGTAGTGAAAAAAGAATGTCTGATAAACTTTTATAGATCTGGGGAGGACAAAGACTGGAAGATGTAAACAGAATTTAGGTATGTGGGAATGATTTTGAGTAAGTTTGGAGATCAGGGAGAGAACAGTACATAGTAGGAAATCATAAGGTCCCTTTATAGAATAATGAAGGATAGAGTTGTATGGAAATGAAGAGAGGATTAAGGGACAACATTGTCCTCCCAATTCCTGAGCAACGCAGCTGAAACAAGGCCATGGGATGAATCACAGAGGTCAAGTTATTTGAGAGGAGCAATATGGTATGACTAGATGGAATAAAGAAAGAAATGAGGGGGGGTGGTATGAGAGATTTGGTTTGGCAGGGAATGCAAAGGGAATTAATTGTAGAGTGGTTGAGGCATGAAACATAACATTTTGGGGTGGTTTGGGCCAGTGGAAAGAATGCAGTAGAGGGAGTTTAAAAGTAGAATGTATGGTAGTATAATTAAAGGGGTTGGTGACATGGGGAGATAGAATGGAAGAGTACTGGAGGGAGAGAAATGTGGAAGAATGCATGGAACAGTGTATGCGAGGAGGCTTGCAAGAACAGGATATGTGAAGAACTTTCCCATTTCCACCCCCATGTGGGGGTTTGTAGAGGGAACTGTCTTCAGAGATATAAAGAGAAAGAGATCAAAAATTAATAAGACCTTCTGAACCTGTAGTGGTGTTCATTGAAATTTTGAAAATCTTGTCAGATATAGCTGGTTTCATTTGCTCAGAAAATTATTAAAATGAGTTATTAGGTGGTCATTTATTGTATTCATTTTAAAAAATGATTAAGGCCATAAACGACAATTGGTTTTCTTTGAAAATTAAAAAATCTTGAGAAACAACTTATTCAGTTTTCAGAAAATTGATAAAGAGGATCAGAAGATGGTCCTTTATCATCATGACCATGTCTGTGTATGGAGTTAAAGAGGCTTTGAGATATCAGGAACAGATTGTTACACTAATGGAGTAGCTGCTGCAAAAATAGCATCATACAACAAGCAGGATAAGTGATGGGATGTGGAGAGATGGTCAAGAGAAATGCTTTTTTTTTACATATATATATAATATATATATATATTATATATATATATATTATATATATATATATAATATATATATATATATTATATATATATATATTATATATATCTGTCTCCCACATTAGCGAGGTAGCACAAGGAAACAGACAAAAGAATGGCCTAACACATACACATGTATATACATACACATCCACACATGCACATATACATACCTATACATTACAACATATACATATATATACATATATATACATACACAGACATATACACATTTACACATGTACACAATTCACACTTGCTGCCTTTATTCATTCCTGTCGCCACCCTGCCACACATGAAATGTTACCCCCCTCCTCCCACACATGTGTGAGGTAGTGCTAGGAAAAGACAACAAAGGCCACATTCATTGACACTCAGTCTCTAGCTGTCATGTATAATGCACCAAAACCACAGCTTCCTTTCCACATCCAGGCCCCACAAAACTTTCCATGGTTTATCCCAGATGCTTCACATGCCCTGATTCAATCCATTGACAGTACGTCGACCCTGGTATACCACATCACTCCATTTCACTTTATTCCTTGCATGCCTTTCACCCTCCCATCCTTCCACCTCCAATTTGGTCTCCCTTTTCTCCTCATTCCATCCACCTCTGACACATATATCTTCTTTGTCAATTCTTTCCTCACTCATTCTCTCCATATGACCAAACCATTTCAATACACCCTCTTCTGCTCTCTCAACCACACTCTTTTTATTTATTTATTTATTACTTTTTATTACTCTTACCCTTTCATTACTTACTCAATCAAACCACCTCACACCACATATTGCCCTCAAACATCTCATTTCCAACATATCCACCCTCCTCCGCACAACCCTATCTATAGCCCATGCCTCGCAACCATACACCATTGTTGGAACCACTATTCCTTCAAACATGCCCATTTTTGCTTTCCAAGATAATGTTCTCGCCTTCCACACATTCTTCAACGCTCCCAGAACTTTCGCCCCCTCCCCACCCTGTGACTCACTTCTGCTTCCATGGTTCCATCCGCTGCCAAATCCACTCCCAGATATCTAAATCTTTTCACTTCCTCATGTTTTTCTCCATTCAAACTTACCTCCCAATTGACTTGTCCCTCAACCCTAGTGTACCTAATAACCTTGCTCTTATTCACATTTACTCTCAGCTTTCTTCTTTCACACACTTTACCAAACTCAGTCACCAGCTTCTGCAGTTTCTCACCTGAATCAGCCACTAGTGCTGTATCGTCACCGAACGACAACTGACTCACTTCCCAAGCCCTCTCATCCACAACAGACTTCAAACTTGCCCTCTCTCCAAAACTCTTGCATTCACCTCCCTAACGACCCCATCCATAAACAATTAAACAAGCATGGAGACATCACACACCCTTGCCGCAAACCAACATTCATTGAGAACCAATCACTTTCCTCTCTTCCTACTCATAAACATGCCCATAAAGTATACAGTATTTTTGTGACCTTATGGTAAGCAGGTAGATTGAAGCTGAAATATTCTGCCTGACATCATGTTGGATCCTTGATTATGTTTTAAACCAAAATACAGTGATGTAGTGGCCCTAAAGATAACTGCAAAATACCAGTGAGCAGTAGTTTACACCTCTCCAGGCTATGTGAATAAAGATTTACCCTATTGCTTGATCCCAAAACTAGATGGCAACTCCTCAATTTCAGGTTGCTTTGCCTATCAACAGTCACTGTGTTCGTGTCTACCACTGTGCTGTACTAACAGTGAAAAGGAGAACACTTATGTACACAGTGAGAGGAGGTTGATACCTTCTTGCTTCCAGTTTTTATAGAATGCACCTCAGGATGGTCATTAATCTTATCCTGTGCATCATTTTTATATTGCTTTCAGTGCTGCTTATTTATGTTGTATAAGTAGATCTCTTATGAGTGTGATGTCTTACACTTGACTAGCTGGTTTTTATAAAACTTCTGTGAATGAAAGTCTGCTGCATATAGGTTTTACCATAAACCAGCAGTTTCACCATAATGTAGCCAGCACTGGCAAGTAAGCCAACCTTCACCCATGTCAAAAATATTCAGTTGGATTATTCTCAGATATGCAATTCATTTATCTTAGGCAGTGCAACAATAATTACATAATCATGAGGGGTCCTAGCAGAACTTCATTGCTTTTAAGTAACAGAAAATCTTGGTGCTCTATTCCAAGGCAAGTATATATGGTAATTATGAAGCAATCCACTGAAATGGTGAGATAATGGGATTTTTATGTTTTTAAAGTTTCTCTGCTCTGACAGTTTGTCCAATGAGCAGTGAGAAATGTCTTAGATGAAACAATGTAGAAAACAAGAACCTTGCCTAGTAGGCCTTCCAGTGAATTATCTATTGATTTAGACAGGTTCTTTGAATCAGAATAATATTTCCATTCTGTAAATCATATTTTGGTAGGTAGTAATTGGTAATAGTCACCAACCAAATAAATATATTACTAGTACCACCGACTAGGTATCAGGAGGGTTAGTGATGGATGCATAGTGAGCCAGCTCTTCATTCGTTGCCAAGTTGCACTCCCTTAAGCCAGGTAGCTATCTTTTCTTTGTCTCACCCACAAGTGGACTACTGGCATTTTGTCCAAAAATATACAATCCCTCTTTGTCACACATAATGCTTGGCAACACTTAACTCACAGCACTCATTCCTCATAACTCTAGATTTTCCTGCCTTAAGTTCTATGTGCTAGCCCTGCCTTCTGGCAAAATTTTGCTCTAATGTATTCTTGTTTCTTATAAAGTTAGTAGTAATATATGAATCTCTGCCTATGTTCAGAGGCCCTTTCTTCAAGCTTCCTATTTCCATGGAGTATGGTATGTGAAGGCAAATGCTTTATCCAGATTAGACACATTCTGTAGAGTTTTCAGTATAGAAGAGGCTTTTGTAGTGGTGCCTATGTTATTATTGTTGTTTTACCACCATAACTAGTGTATTATTTCTATTTTGTGTTTTCTTCAGTTTTAAAAGTAAGGGTTGTGAAACAGATCCCCTGCCCTTGGCTTGAAATTATTAGAGCCAGAATTATCTTTTCCAAGAGTCATTTGTCTTGGAAAGGTTCCTCACAAATACTGCATTTTGGGGTTTAGTAATGATTAGCCCCAAGCGAGAAAACAGCTGGGTGCCAGAGGCCCCTTCAGCTGTCATACACGTAGGGTTTATACTTTAGGGGGGGGGGGGGGGTGTCTAGGCAACCTTAGTTTTGCAGGACCTCTGCCTCAGCCCTGGTTTTTAGTCAGTACCAATTGATGTGAAATACATTTGCCATCTTGGAAAAACTTAATGCTTTGGAAGTGATTTGCATTTTCTGTTTAGAGTTCTGGTCTAGCCCTTATTGCCACGGAACAAAGCTGGTATTGCTATAGCCTCTTGAGAATCCTTTTGAAGACCCAATATCTGGATTTAGATTTCATTTGTAACATGCCAGACTTCAAATTTACTTTCTCAATCCTCTGGAGGAGACTGACTGCCTCTCCACAGCCACCAAATTGGGAGCTTTCAGCGTTTGACCTTTAACATCTATTTTTTATGTTTTTTTCTGGCAGTAGCTCATCAACATCTTACATGAACTCTTGTTTTTATACCATTGGTGAATGTTATGCCATGTCCAGACCATAGATATTGTCTACAAATATCTCTTGATAGGGTTTGAGGTTGATGAAACAGTTTTGGCTAAAAATGAAATAAAGGAGACAGTTTCATGCCATATGCCCAACAGATTTCATAGAAAACCTTTGGACTCATCCCCCCAAAGTCTCAGATTAGGGTGTCTGATTGCATGTGGATGTAACCAAGATGAGAAGAAAGGAGAGATAGGTAGTATGTTTGAGGAAAGGAACCTGGATGTTCTGGATCTGAGTGAAATGAAGCTCAAGGGTAAAGGGGAAGAATGGTTTGGAAAAGAGAGTAAAGCCAAGGGTTGGTGAGGGGACAAGAGATAAGGAAGAAGAAGCACTACTCTTAAAGCAGTTGTGGGAGTGTTTGATAGAATGCAAGTAAATTCTAGATTGATGAGTAAAATTGAAAATGGATGGAGAGAGATAAGTGATCATTGGTGCTTATGCATCTGGTCATGCAAAGAAAGATCTTGAGAGGCAAGTGTTTTGTGAGCAGCTGAGAGAGTGTGTCAGCAGTTTTGATGCACAAGACTGGGTAGTAGTAATGGGTGTTTTGAATGCAAAGATGAGTAATGCGGCAGTTGATGATATGATTGGTGTACATGGGGTATTCACTGTGGATTTGTATGCTGAAAAAAGACTGGTGATTGGGAATATCTGGTTTGAAAAGAGAAATATACACAAGTATACATATGTGTGTAGGATAGATGGTCAAAGGACATTATTAGATTATGTGTTAATTGATAGGCATGTAAAAGAGAGACTTTTGGATGCTAATGTGCTGAGAGGGGCAGCTGATTGGATGTCTGATCAATATCTTGTGGAGGCAATCTGTATAGTCCCAGGAATGTTTCATGCTTGCCAGATACTCTCTTGAAGTGAAAAGGTTTTTCAGTTTTAATACCCTACAGTTTTACATTTTTATGTTATTGAAAAAGATTAGTACAAATATAACATGTATATAGATGTATATACATGTGTTTTTTTTATTTATTTATTTTGCTTTGTCGCTGTCTCCCGCGTTAGCAAGGTAGCGCAAGAAAACATATGAAAGAATGGCCCAACCCACCCGCATACACATGTATATACATTCACGTCCACACACGCAAATATACATACCTATACATCTCAGTGTACACATATATATACACACACAGACATATACATATATACACATGTACATAATTCATACTATCTGCCTTTATTTATTCCCATCGCCACCTGGCCACACATGGAATAACAGCCCCCTCCCCCCTCATGTGTGCGAGGTAGCGCTAGGAAAAGACAACAAAGGCCCCATTCATTCACACTCAGTCTCTAGCTGTCATGTAATAATGCACCAAAACCACAGCTCCCTTTCCACATCCAGGCCCCACACACTTTGCATGGTTTACCCCAGATGCTTCACATGCCCTGGTTCAATACATTGACAGCACATTGACCCCGGTATACCACATTGTTCCAATTCACTGTATTCCTTGCACGCCTTTCACCCTCCTGCATGTTCAGGCCCCTATCACTCAAAATCTTTTTCACTCCATCTTTCCACCTCCAATTTGGTCTCCCACTTCTCCTTGTTGCCTCCACCTCCGACACATATATCCTCTTGGTCAATCTTTCCTCACTCATTCTCTCCATGTGCCCAAACCATTTCAAAACACCCTCTTCTGCTCTCTCAACCACGCTCTTTTTATTTCCACACATCTCTCTTACCCTTACGTTACTTACTCGATCAAACCACCTCACACCACACATTGTCCTCAAACATCTCATTTCCAGCATATCCATCCTCCTGCGCACAACTCTGTCCATAGCCCACGCCTCGCAACCATACAACATTGTTGGAACCACTATTCCTTCAAACATACTCATTTTTGCTTTCCGAGATAATGTTCTCGACTTCCACACATTCTTCAAGGCTCCCAGAATTTTCGCCCCCTCCCCCAGCCTATGATCCACTTCCGCTTCCATGGTTCCATCCGCTGCCAGATCCACTCCCAGATATCTAAAACACTTCACTTCCTCCAGTTTTTCTCCATTCAAACTCACCTCCCAATTGACTTGACCCTCAACCCTACTGTACCTAATAACCTTGCTCTTATTCACATTTACTCAACTTTCTTAACTTTAACTTATACCTCTGTAATTTGAGCACTCACTCTTATCCCCTTTGCCTTTGTACAATGGCACTATGCACGCATTCCGCCAATCCTCAGGCACCTCACCGTGAGTCATACATACATTAAATAACCTTACCAACCAGTCAACAATACAGTCACCCCCTTTTTTAATAAATTCCACTGCAATACCATCCAAACCTGCTGCTATATGATATAAACCAGTAAAAGTAAGGACGATTATTGTAAGTTACTTTTAAGACTGTCAGTTTCATCAAAAATTACTTTGTTTCTCATTAGGGATCTGAGTCATCCAGAGTCCATAAATACTGAAACTTCAGTGCTTCTGTTATATGTTTCTTTGCTTGTATTTTTCAGGTAAACAAGCATCACATGTCTCGACATGCTTCTGTTGTAAACCTTCCAGGTTTGAGAAGATACAAGTCCAGTTACAGTGTGATTCAGGCAGTACTGCTAGTCCTACCTATGACAACATTGTAGAGTGTGAATGCCTTAAGTGTGGTGATGACTACTCAAATTACAAAGGCCTAAAGCCATTCGTTAATGAGTATGACAGTTTTGTCCAGAAGTAAAGTTCATAAAACAATATTGTGAAAATATCAAAAATACCAAATCCATCACCATCACTTATGTTCATTACAACATACCATGTTCAGTAATAGCATAGATGTAAGTGATATTCAGGATTGTTATGACCTGTTGATGACACATGTTTAGTGAAGAGATTCATCAGTTCCCTGCACATTATTTAAAATCTTCAGCAGCATCAGCAGATTGATCACAATGATTCATTGTTAAACTTTATTCCTTCAGAAAGATGAGCTATAAGTTTCTTGCAATGGTGAGGGAACTATGTTTGGCTTCATAAATTTATTGTGATGAGTGATCTAATTGACTATTGCTCACCCTGTAAATAGCTTTCTTAGAAATTGTTATATAGAAATAAAAGCATTGACAAAAATACAAAAATAACAGAACGCAAATTGAGTGTTGTGCTAATAAAGAAACATGATTGCACGAGTATTTTTTCTTGATTATTGACACCCTCTTTGTTTGTGACAGTAGCTCTAGAATAGTCTTGTTCCTTGAATAGATTGAACTTATAAGTTTCATTTCTCTTTGGGTCTCATTTGATACTGAGGTGTAGATAAATTAGCTTGTGAAATAGCTCATAACTCTTAATATATTCATTTGTAGAAAGTACATGTAGCATTTTCTGATTTAAAAAATCCAGATCATAAAGTTAATAAGAAACTCTTTGGGAAGAATTTACCATACATGGTATTATAGAAGACTTTTTAACACTATTGAGACCTTTTTAATTCATGCGGTGCTGTTGTGAGAGTGAACAGTGGTGTAAGTGGTTTGAAAATATTAAATAAGTTTCATATGTATGTAATTTCACTATGGCTATTTAATGATTATGTAGATGAGGCATTACATGAAATAAGAGTGAGATGGGGTGTTAGGGGTGATCTGCTAGGCCATGGTGGAACAAAATAGAAGTCAGTATGTTGTCATATGCCACTGATACTTTTTTTCTGATTTAGGGATAGAATTGGATAGAATACCAGTCACTTTGATATGTGAAGTTGGAGGAGGATGATTAAATACATCTATGGCTATCCCTCACATCTTACAACGCTGTTGATACTACTATACATTCAAACATAACCCTATCTATATATCTATATCTTTGGTACCCATTCTCAATGGGAACTACCTCAAGTGGGTAGCCATGGCAAAAAATTCTCCATAACTATTGATCTCCAGTGCTGCTTCTTGGCCTTTAGTGCTTCAAATATATCCACTTTTGCCTTTCCAGATAATGGCCTTTCTTTCTACACCTGTGGTTTCAGTGTTTTTTACACATGAAAGCTACAGACTGGATGTATGTGGCTGCAGCCTTTCTTTGTTCTTGGTGCTACCTCACTTACAAGGGAATTGGTAATCAAGTGTGAAAAAAAAATAATGAGAATATCAGAAGTAATAGTAATAAGAAAAAGAATCCCTCAACATCTTACACTTAATATTCATCTGCTCCACTTTAAACCATGCCTCACCAGCCTGGTCTTCCACCCTCTTGAAAGCAAAGGTAACAAAGCTATGAACCACACAAAATTGTGCACTTGGAATAATCAGTGGCCACTTAGGAACCAAAGCAATCAACACTTTTGCAAGGAAATGAAGATTCTTTCAATTGAGACCCACCTCAACATGCTTAACACCTAATTCTGTGCAACAGCATCAGATCCCTCCCATCCAAACCACTCTATAACTAACCAATAACCCTAAGTAGAAATAAAATGCTTACTCTGCCTCACCCTTCAGTAATCTCTACTTACAGATCCACCTACTCCAAACAAATATAACACTGACAAAACACCTATACACTGTTTTAATGTGACAAACCCGACCTTCCAGCTCAGTTTTAAACCAACCGAAACCACATTTGCCAGACAAACATTAATCACACACTCCAGCTTATACTCTGGACAGCACCCATCACTGTAACACTACAAACAATGTTTCAGCATATCCCAAGACCCTTCATGCTCTCAATGCAATTACCGTGAAGAAGACAGTATTGACTACTCAACTGTCTGGCACTCTCTGCACACACACACACACACACACACACACACACACACACACACACACATAAAACTTTATAATTGTGTTCCAAACCAGTGAATATGGACCACTTCCTGGGTACTGCAGGAGCCTAATATGGATAGAAAGGATTCCTAGGGTAGGAAGAAAGTAAGTAATGCAATGAATTATGTTGTGGTCATTTAAGTAGAGAGTAGTGAGAGTTAGTGAGCTTGGAAAGGAGACCTGTGTAAGGAAGTACCAGGAGAGATTGAATGTAGAAAGGAAAAAGGTGAGAGCAAATGATGTGAGGGGAGTGGGTGAGGAATGGGATGTATTTAGGGAAGCAGAGATGCATATGCAAAAGATGCATGTGGCATGAGAAAGGTGGGATGTGGGCAGATTAGAAAGGGTAGTGAGTGAAGGGATGAAAGAATAAGGTTGTTAGTGAAAGAGAAAAGACAGGCATTTGGATGATACTTCTAAGGAAGGAGTGCAGATGACTGGGAGATGTATAAGAGAAAGTGGCAGGAAGTCAAGAGGAGAGTGCAAGAGTTGAAAAGAGGGCAAATGAGAGTTTGGATGAAAGAGTATCGTTAAACTTTAGGGAGGATTAAAAGATATTTTGGAAGGAGGTAAGTAACATGTGTAAGACAAGGGAAAAAAATGGGAACTTCATTAAAAGGGGCAAGGGGGAAATGATAGCAGGTAGTAATGAAGTGAGGAGGAGATGGAGCGAGTATTTTGAAGGTTTATTGAATGTGTTTCATGATAGAGTGGCAGCTGAAGGGTGTTTTGGTAGAGGTGATGTGCAAAGTGAGAGAGTTAGGGAGAGTGGTTTGATGAAGAGAAGAGGTGGTGAAAGACTTGCGGAAGATGAAATCCAGGTTCGGATGGTATTGCAGTAGAATTTATTAAGAAAGGGCGTGAATGTATTGTTGATTGGTTGGTAAGGATATTCAATTATTGTATAGATCATGATGAAGTGCCTGAGGATTGGTGGAATGCATGTATAGTGCCACTGTACAGAGGAAAAAGGGATAAAGTTGAGTGTTCAAACGACAGAGGCATAGGTTTGTTGAGTATTCCTGGAAAATCATATGGGAGGGTATTGTTTGAGAGGGTGAAGGCATGCACAGAGCATCAGATAATGAAGGGAACAGTGTGATTTCAGAAATGGCAGAGAATGTGTGAATCAGGTGTTTGCTTTGAAGAGTATGTGTGAGAAATACTTAGAAAATCAGTTGGATTTGTATGTAGTATTTATGGATCTGGAGAAGGCATAAGATAGGGTTTACAGAGATGCTTTGTGGAAGGTCTTAAAAGTATATGGTATGGGAGGAAAGCTGCTAGAAGCAGAGAAGTTTTTATCAAGGGTGAAAGGTATGTGTAAGAGTAGGAAGAGAGGAGAGTTATTGGTTCCCAGTGAAGGTCTGTCTGTGGCAGGAGTGTGTGATGTTACATTGTTTTTTTTTTAATTCATTTATGGATAGGGAAGTTAGGGAGGTAAATGCATGAGTTTTGGAGAGTGAGGTGAGTATGCAGTCTATTGGGGATGAGAGGGCCTGGGAAGTGAGTCAGTTGTTGTTTGCCAATGATACAGCACTGGTGCCTGATTTGTGCGAGAAACTGCAGAAGTTAGTGACTGAGTTTGGAAAAGTGTGTGAAAGGAGAGTAAATGTGAATAAGAGCAAGGTTATTAGGTTCAGCAAGTTTGAGGGACAAGGTAGTTTGGGTGTAAGTTTGAATGGAGAAAAATTGGAGGAAGTGAAAGAGTTTCAGATATCTGGGAGAGGACCTAGCAGCAAATGGAACCTTGGGAGTGGAAGTGAGTCATAGGGTGGGGAAGGGGGCAAAGTTGTGGGAGCAATGAAAAATGTGGAAAGAGAAAACGTTGTCTAAGAGAACAAAAATGGGTATGTTTGAAGGAATAGTAGTTCCAACAATATTATAAGGTTGCAAGGCATGGGCTACAGATAGGGTTGTATGGAGGAGGTTGGTTGTGTTGGAAAGGAAATGTTTGAGGACAATGTGTGGTGTGAGGTGGTCTGATCAAGTAAG
Source organism: Panulirus ornatus (assembly GCF_036320965.1). Taxonomy (NCBI): domain Eukaryota; kingdom Metazoa; phylum Arthropoda; class Malacostraca; order Decapoda; family Palinuridae; genus Panulirus; species Panulirus ornatus. The sequence continues at coordinate 56,616,508 of NC_092242.1, forward strand.
TAATGAAAGGGTAAAAGAGATGTGGGGTAATAAAAAGCGTGTGGGTGAAAAAGCAGAAGAGGGTGTGTTGAAATGGTTTGGACATATGGAGAGAATGAGTGAAGAAAGACTGACAAAGAGGACATATGTGTCAAAGGTGGAGAGAACAAGAAGCAGGAGACCAAATTGGAGGAAGAAGGATGGGGTGAAAAAGATTTAGAGCGATTGGGGCCTGAATAGACAGGAGGGTGAGAGGCATGCAAGGAATAGAGTGAATTGGAACAATGTGGTATACTGTGGTTGATGTGCTGTCAATGGACTGAACCAGGGCATGTGAAATGTCTGGAGTAAACCATGGAAAGGTATGTGGGGCCTGGATGTTAATAGGGAGCTGTGGTTTTGGTGCATTACATATGACAGCTGGAGACTGAGTGTGAACGAATGTGGCTTTTTTGTCTGTTTTCGTGGCTCTACCTTGCTGACACGGGAAGGCGATGCTGTTTCCTTTGGGGCAGGGTGGTGCCGAGAATGGATAAAGGGAAGTAAGTATGAATATATACATGTGTATAAATGGCTATGTATGTGTATGTGTATGTTGATATGTATAAATGTATGTATATGTACATGTTTGTGCATGTATGTATATACAAGTGGATGGGTCTTTCTTAATCTGTTTCCTGGCGCTACCTTGCTGATACGGGAGACAGCAATCAAGTATAATGATATTATGAAATAATCATTTTGAAATAAGTGCTGAGAAGTATGCACAAAAGGCCAAGTAAATCAATTGATATTTGAATCATTTCAAAAGATCACAGCAGTACTTTCATATCACTGTTGGTGTAAGAGTTTTGACCAACACCAAATACATTGTACTTCTAAAGCATAGCACATAGTAGCTGGTGCAAACTGAGAGTAATGTTAAGCATTGGGTTAGTAGTCAATAAGACGAGTCTACAGATCACAAGCAGCTGATCAAAAGTACAGTACTGGATGTTCTGAAAGCTGTGTCTAGCATACAGTTATGTTGAGTTATATTGGCTCTGAATCTGCAGCCCCCACCATCCCTAGATTTGAGAACAGGTAGATATTGCAGCCAACTGGAAAGGATTTAAGGAGTCTTGGGAGAATTATGAATTAGCAGTGACCCTTGAAAATGAGAAAGACAGCAAAGAGGAGTAGCTGCATTCTTACGTGTAGTTGAGGAAGCTACAGTGAAGTATAACTCATTCATTTGGAGTGATCCTGAAGACAAGCATAAAACTGACAAAGGGCTTGAAAAATTTGAGGAGGATTGCAAGCCAAGGACCAACCCAATAATTGAAAGATACAAATTCTTGAACAAGAAAGAAGACTGCAGTGAGATGTGACCAGTTCATCACACAGCTGAAGATCCTGGCAAAATCCTGCAAATATCATGATACAGAAGAAATGATGAGGGATCAGTTCATCCTTAATCTCTATGGTGACAAGGCAAGAGAAAAATTATTGGATTATGCACAAATGGAGAATAGATCCATGACTTTGGATAAAGCATTGAATTGTGAAAAATTTTGAAATAAGAGTAAACCAGAGGAAGCAGATGACCACAGCGCCTGACAATGAAATTGAGAGTATAAGAAATGACAAGAGAACTTCAAGCAGCAGATACACAGGAAACACACACCAGACTGAGGTAAAGGATTGTAGATTTTGTGGGTTTCATCTCAGTTGAGGATGTATCCAGCATTTGGAAAGACTTGTACCAAGTGTGGTAAACTCATTATTTTGCCAAGCAGTGTAAATCATGTAAACTCCAAAATAAGGTTAAAAGTGTAGTTATGATTCAGAGAGATTAGATGAAATTTAGTGTCAGTATACCAAAGGAACTGGTAGGAAGTATTAGTGAGCCAAAATATAAAAAGAAATATGTGAAAATGATGGTAAACAAAAACCCTGCAAATTTTCAAGTTGATTCTGGTACAACTTGCTATGTAATCTCAATGAAGGACCTGACACATGTTGGTGGTGCAGCAGGAGTTACTAAATCAACAGATGCTGTAAAATTGCAGATGTTTGATAACAGTTTCATTTATGCTGTGAATACAACACTTCTTTTTGTGAAAGAGGTGGAGTACATCATAGGATTAGGTTTCATGTTGTCAAAGAAATGTTTCTTCACTCATAAGTATTGGTGATGGGCAGAAGCTAAGTTTATTAAGATTCTGGTTAATGATAATCCACATATAAGAGGAGATTTTGAAGTGAAGTGACAACTGATAGTGGTAGCTTAAATAAAGAGAAAATATTGAGTGATTTCCCAAATCTTTTTCAAGGGTTAGGTGATTTAGAGGGTCCTTGCAGGATTGATTTGGACCCAACAGTGCAGCAATGATTCATGCCCCAAGTAGATTGCTATTTGCTCTACAGGAAAAATTGAAAGAAGGGTTTAGAAGTATGGAGGGTACTGCCATAGAGAAAGTCACATAGGCAACAGACTTGGTATCAAGGTATGGTGTTGGTAACCAAGACCAAAGAATTGAGTATATGTTTTGATCCAACAGATTTAAATGGGGCAATCAAGAGACCTCACTACCCTTTACCAACTATAGAAGAAATAATGCCAAGACTTGGAAAGGCAAAGATATACTCTGTACTGGGTACAACACTCCATAAGGAAGATTCAGGTGGATAAGAATGACATTTGGTTTCAGCTCAACACCTGAGGAGTACCAGAGACATAAACATGATGCACTACAGGGCTTAAAGGGTGTTGAAGTGTACTGAGAAAGCTTGACAACAGAGAGTGCTCAGAAGGATCATGATGACTGCCTATTGAAATTACTAGAAAAATGTCATGAAAAAGGCATAAAGTTAAACAAAGACCAAATGATCTTGCACTATCCAGAAATAACATACATAGGACACTTGTTGACAAAAGATGATATTTGAGTAGACCCCAAGAAAATAGAAGCCATTCAGAATTTGAAAACTCCCACTGATGTTAAATCTCTTGGAAGGCTCCCTGGAATGGTCAATTACCTATCCAAATTTCTATCAGGTTTGTCAGAGGTAAACACACCTCTGAGACAGCTTGAAAAGAAAAATGTAGTTTGGTAATTGGATGCATGTCATGATGAGGCATTTGAGAAAATTAAGAGACTAATAGTAAATGCCCTATTGAGATTGATGGAAAGAGTGATGTCACACTGCAATGTGATGCTTGAATGTATGGACTGGGTGCTGCCTTATTACAAGATAGACAACCACTGGCCTATGCATCTGGGGTCTTATCTGACACTGAACAGAGATATGCCCAAATTGAAAAGGAAATGCTTGTTATTATCTTTGCAGTAGTGCACTTTTAACAGTATGTTTATGGCAAATTAGTAACAACTGAGACATCACAAGCCTTTAAAAAGTGTATTCAAAAAGCTTTTTTTGCAATGTCCCAAAACGTTGCAAAGCATATGTGAGAAATACTTAGAAAAGCAAATGGATTTGTATGTAGCATTTATGGATCTGGAGAAGGCATATGATAGAGTTGATAGAGATGCTCTGTGGAAGGTATTAAGAATATATGGTGTGGGAGGCAAGTTGTTAGAAGCAGTGAAAAGTTTTTATCGAGGATGTAAGGCATGTGTACGTGTAGGAAGAGAGGAAAGTGATTGGTTCTCAGTGAATGTAGGTTTGTGGGAGGGGTGTGTGATGTCTCCATGGTTGTTTAATTTGTTTATGGATGGGGTTGTTAGGGAGGTGAATGCAAGAGTTTTGGAAAGAGGGGCAAGTATGCAGTCTGTTGGGGATGAGAGAGCTTGGGAAGTGAGTCAGTTGTTGTTCGCTGATGATACAGCGCTGGTGGCTGATTCATGTGAGAAACTGCAGAAGCTGGTGACTGAGTTTGGTAAAGTGTGTGAAAGAAGAAAGTTAAGAGTAAATGTGAATAAGAGCAAGGTTATTAGGTACAGTAGGGTTGAGGGTCAAGTCAATTGGGAGGTGAGTTTGAATGGAGAAAAACTGGAGGAAGTGAAGTGTTTTAGATATCTGGGAGTGGATCTGGCAGCGGATGGAACCATAGAAGCGGAAGTGGATCATAGGGTGGGGGAGGGGGCGAAAATTCTGGGAGCCTTGAAGAATGTGTGGAAGTCGAGAACATTATCTCAGAAAGCAAAAATGGGTATGTTTGAAGGAATAGTGGTTCCAACAATGTTGTATGGTTGCGAGGCGTGGGCTATGGATAGAGTTGTGCGCAGGAGGATGGATGTGCTGGAAATGAGATGTTTGAGGACAATGTGTGGTGTGAGGTGGTTTGATCGAGTAAGTAACGTAAGGGTAAGAGAGATGTGTGGAAATAAAAAGAGCGTGGTTGAGAGAGCAGAAGAGGGTGTTTTGAAATGGTTTGGGCACATGGAGAGAATGAGTGAGGAAAGATTGACCAAGAGGATATATGTGTCGGAGGTGGAGGGAACGAGGAGAAGAGGGAGACCAAATTGGAGGTGGAAAGATGGAGTGAAAAAGATTTTGTGTGATCGGGGCCTGAACATGCAGGAGGGTGAAAGGAGGGCAAGGAATAGAGTGAATTGGAGCGATGTGGTATACCGGGGTTGACGTGCTATCAGTGGATTGAATCAAGGCATGTGAAGCGTCTGGGGTAAACCATGGAAAGCTGTGTAGGTATGTATATTTGCGTGTGTGGACGTATGTATATACATGTGTATGGGGGTGGGTTGGGCCATTTCTTTCGTCTATTTCCTTGCGCTACCTCGCAAACGCGGGAGACAGCGACAAAGCAAAAAAAAAAAAAAAATTACTAAGGTTACAGTAGTACTCTTTGAATATGCAATATAAACCAGGAAGTAAGACTTACATTGCAAAAACTTTGAGTAGAGACTTTTTACTGTAATTCTAGATGAAATTACTAACATAAGTGACAGGGAAAATTCAGGCATTGAAGATGAAATGCTGAAAGACATTGAAAGGAAGACCCAGTTAAATCATGATTTGCAGACACTAAAAAACATCATTTTTAATGATTGGCCAACACATTGTAAAAAAGGTTCAAAAAATGCTAGGAATTTCTTTAAGGTCAAAGATGAGCTGACAGTGCATGAGGCTGTCATATTAAGAGGGTCATATGTAGTTGTTCCCACATGTCTTGAGATATGTGCTGAATCAGGTTCACTTTGTTCGCACTGGAATAGGTTCTACAATAAGAAGAGGTAGAGACCTGTATTACTAGCCAGGTATCTTCATGCATGGTCTGTCACAAAATTGGCTTTCAGCAAACAAAAGAAATCTTGAAGTCCCATTAATTTCATTCTAAGCCCTAGTCTAAAGTAGAACTTGATATTCTTAGCATTAGCAACATAATTATTGGATTACTGTTCACTACTACTCATCATTCTTTGATATTAATTCATTGGAGAACCTTCAGGATTCAAGTGTTGTGTATATGCTCAAGAGTCATTTTTGTAGGTATGGTATCCCAGATGTTGTAATGTCTATTTCAGAGTCATGTCTCATCCAATGATTTTCAGATATTTACTAGGAACTTGTCATTCAGACATGTAATGTCTTCCCCATATTATCATCAGTCAAATGGTCAAGCTGAATATTCTGTGAAAATTGCAAAGCAGTTGTTAGTCAAAGCCAAAGAGGATGGAAAGGATGCACTGTTGGCCTTGTTAGAGTGGAGGAACACACCCAAAGAAGGATTTGACTCTTCTGCACAATGCCTCATGGGAAGACACACTAGAACACAACTTCCAGTGACGGACCAGCTACTACAACCACAACTTTGTGGAGGAGTTCCGGAGGTACAAAAACAAGCCAATTATTACATCCCATCAAGCAGAGCTTTGCAGCTGCTGCAGCCAGGGCCAGGTAACAATGTCAGAGTGCAGTCAGTCCCAGGGAGGGCATTATGGAAGAAAGGAAAAATTGTAAGGGAGGTGTCACCAAGGTGTAACAAAGCAATAAATGGAACAGAGTACACACAAGAAACCAAATACATCTAAGAAGAACAAATGAAAATGCTGCCTCCATTGAAGATGGCAATATGAGTGAACTGAGTAGTGCAGAGGAGGAAGATATAGGACCACAGCCATTGGAACCTAGAGTTTTGCAACAAACATCCAGTGGCCTTACGTTAAAGAAGCCAAGATACCTGGATGACAATGTTTTTAAAAACCAAATTGGATAGCTTAAGTTAGGAAAAGATGTTTTCATTCAGATTTATCAGTTGGGATTTAATTTTTTTCTGAGTTCTTTTTTATTTGCATGTTCTAAAGAAGGTACACTTTGTTATTTTGTGGGGCAAAAGTTTGTAAACTTTAAGGAAAGGGAGATGTAACAATATTTAGAGAATACTGTTTAAGCTTTATATAAATTGGGCATGTTATTATTTGTGTTACTGGAAATTACTTTTATGGTATTTGAATTTGTTAGATGATAGAGTGGCAGATATAGGGTGTTTTGATCGAGGTGTTGTGCGAAGTGAGAGGGTCAGGGAGAATGATTTGATAAACAGAGATGAGGTAGTGAAAGCTCTGCAGAAAATGAAAGCCGGCAAGGCAATGGGTTTGGATGGTATTGCAGTGGAATTTATTAAAAAAGGAGGTGACTGTGTTGTTAACTGGATGGTGAGGATATTCAGTGTATGTATGGCTCATGGTGAAGTGCCTGAGGATTGGCAGAATGCATGCATAATGCCATTGTACAAAGGCAAAGGGGATAAAGATGAGTGCTCAAATTACAGAGGTATGAGCTTGTTGAGTATTCTTAGGAAATTATATGAGAGGGTATTGATTGATAGGGTGAAGGCATGTACAGTACATCAGATTGGGGAAGAGCAGTGTGGTTTCAGAAGTGGTAGAGGATGTGTGGATCAGGTGTTTGCTTTGAAGAATATATGTGAGAAATACTTAGAAAAACAAATGGATTTGTATGTAGCATTTATGGATCTGAAGAAGGCATGTGATAGAGATGCTCTGTGGAAGGTATTAAGAGTATATGGTGTGAGAGGCAAGTTGCTGGAAGCAGTGAAAAGTTTTTATCGAGGATGTCAGGCATGTGTACGAGTAGGAAGAGAGGAAAGTGATTGGTTGTCAGTGAATATCGTTTTGCAGCAGGGGTGCGTGATGTCTCCATCATTGTTTAATTTGTTCATGGATGGGGATGTAGGGAGGTGAATGCAAGAGTTTTGGAAAGGGGCAAGTATGCAGGCTGTTGTGGATGAGAGAGCTTAGGAAGTGAGTCAGTTGTTGTTTGCTGATGATACAGCGCTGGTGGTTGATTCATGTGAGAAACTGCAGAAACTGGTGACTGAGTTTGGTAAAGTGTGTGAAAGGAGAAAGCTGAGAGTAAATGTGAATAAGAGCAAGGTTATTAGGTACAGTAGGGTTGAGAGACAAGTCAATTGGGAGGTAAGTTTGAATGGAGAAAAACTGGAGGAAGTGAAGTGTTTTAGATATCTGGGAGTGGATTTGGCAGCGGATGGAACCATGGAAGAGGAAGTGAATCATAGGGTGGGGGAGGGGACGAAAGTTTTTGGAGTGTTGAAGAATGTTTGGAAGTCGAGAACATTATCTCGGAAAGCAAAAATGGGTATGTCTGAAGGAATAGTGGTTCCAATAATGTTATATGGTTGTGAGGCATGGGCTATAGATAGAGTTGTGCGGAGGAGGATGGATGTGCTGGAAATGAGATGTTTGAGGACAATATGTAGTGTGAGGTGGTTTGATCAAGTAATCAATAATATGGTAAGAAAGGTGTGTAGTAATAGTGTGGCTGAGAGAGCAGAAGAGGGTGTTTTAAAATGGTTTTGTCACATGGAGAGAATGAGTGAGGAAAGATTGACCAAGAGGATATATGTGTCAGAGGTGGAGGGAACGAGGAGAAGTGGGAGACCAAATTGGAGGTGGAAAGATGGAGTGAAAAAGATTTTGAGTGATTGGGGCCTGAATATGCAGGATTGTGAAAGGCGTGCAAGGAATACAGTGAATTGGAACGATGTGGTGTACCTGGGTCGACGTGCTGTCAATGGATTGAACCAGGGCATGTGAAGCATCTGGGGTAAACCATGGAAAGTTCTGTGGGGCCTGGATGTGGAAAGGGAGCTGTGGTTTCGGTGCATTATTACATGACAGCTAGAGACTGAGTGTGAACGAATGGGGCCTTTGTTGTCTTTTCCTAGCTCTACCTCGCGCACATGAGGGGGGGAGGGGGTTGTTATATTCATGTGTGGCTGGGTGGCGATGGGAATGAATAAAGGCAGACAGTATGAATTATGTACATGTGTATATATGTATATGTCTGTATGTATATATAATTATACGTTAAGATGTATAGGTATGTACATTTGCGTGTGTGGACGTGTATGTATATACACGTGTATTTGGGTGGGTTGGGTCATTCTTTCATCTGTTTCCTAGCGCTACCTCGCTAATGCGGGAGACAGCGACAAAGCAAAAAAAAAATGTATTAATATATTCCCTCAGAGGCCCAGTCCTCTGTTCTTAACGCTACCTTGCTAACGCAGGAAATGGCGAATAGTATGAAAGAAAATATATATATATATATATATATATATATATATGTGTGTGTGCGTGTGTGTGTGGAAGTGTGGAAGTCGAGAACATTATCTCGGGAAGCAAAAATGGGTATATTTGAAGGAATAGTGGTTCCAGCAATGTTGTATGGTTGCGAGGCGTGGTCTATGGATAGAGTTGTGCGCAGGAAGATGGATGTGCTGGAAATGAGATGTTTGAGGACAATGTGTGGTGTGAGGTGGTTTGATCGAGTAAGTAACGTAAGGGTATGAGAGATGTGTGGAAATAAAAAGAGCGTGGTTGAGAGAGCAGAAGAGGGTGTTTTGAAATGGTTTGGGCACATGGAGAGAATGAGTGAGGAAAGATTGACCAAGAGGATACATGTGTCGGAGGTGGAGGGAACGAGGAGAAGTGGGAGACCAAATTGGAGGTGGAAAGATGGAGTGAAAAAGATTTTGTGTGATCGGTGCAGGAGGGTGAAAGGAGGGCAAGGAATAGAGTGAATTGGATCGATGTGGTATACCGGGGTTGACGTGCTGTCAGTGGATTGAATCAGGGCATGTGAAGCGTCTGGGGTAAACCATGGAAAGCTGTGTAGGTATGTATATTTGCGTGTGTGGACGTATGTATATACATGTGTATGGGGGTGGGTTGGGCCATTTCTTTCGTCTGTTTCCTTGCGCTACCTCGCAAACGCGGGAGACAGCGACAAAGCAAAAAAAAAAAATAAATATATATATATATATACTTCTCACGTATCCCTGCGTGTCGTAGAAGGCGACTAAAAGCGGAGGGAGCGGGGGGCTGAAAATCCTCCCCTCTCGTTTTTTTTTTTTAATTTTCCAAAACAAGGAACAGAGTGGGGCCAGGTGAGGATATTCCAAAAAAGACCCGGTCCTCTGTTCTTAACGCTACCTCGCTAACGCGGGAAATGGCGAACAGTTTAAAAGAAAAGAAAAATATATATATATATATATATATATATATATATATATATATATATATATATATATATATATATATATATATATATATATATATATATTATATATATATATGTATATATATATATGTATATATATATATATATATATATATATATATATATATATATATATATATATATATATATATATATATATCGATTGCAGTGATGGATTCAATAATCCAAAGCCTGTGCCAGTTTCAGGTAACGGACAAACAAGTTGTGAATGTGACGTAAACAACAGCTGTGTGGTATGTGATTTGATGTAATTGTATGTTGTGTGCTTTGAGCCTGCAACAATGTTTTTTTCCCGTGTCTTGACAGGTTTTTCATGGTGACAGTGCCTAAAATCTGTGTTCTTACGTTCATTTGCAGTGTCAAGAAGTGGAATGACTTTGATAAGTTGATAAACGTGAGATTGCTCAGGATTTTGAACAGGTTTCTGACTTTGTAGAGGTCGAATGGGTTGAGTTATAACCAGTCAATTTTGGATTTGTGTACACACTTCAGTAGTTATGTGTACGTTTTCAAAAGAACCTGTCATTTTCCAGTTAAGGCCCGCATCATTATTAGCTTGGAATATTGAATGATTTTTTTACTGCAATTTAAGTGTATTATGTGGAGAATACAATCAGTCGCGGAGAATGATGTTGAACATTGTATTTTATTAATTTATAATGTTAAGTGATAGATATATGTTGAAAAATATGTGGTAAGAGTTAAAATAGGAGATACACTACTAAAATCTCAACAAAAGCTATGAAAGCCTTGTCTAAGGGCTCTGGTTGTCAAGATTTATTATATTCTGAACATATTTGTCAATGTATGGTATACCCTTAATTGTCCACTATCAGAATGATGCCAGATGTTAACAAAGAGACGACACTGAGTAGCCATGTGATCCCTGGCAGCAGATGAATTAGATGTTGATATATCGTATTTCTACGATATTTTTTTTTTTTTTTTACAAGATGAGGTTTTGATGTTTTTAATTTTCTGATGTACATGTGTATTACATACTCTTTACATTTCATAATCTCACATTTTCCCTGATATTTATAATCAATATTGTGTTATGTAATATTGATTAGCAAAATATAATGCTTGAAATAATGCTCTGAAACTAAATTACTGTTCTCAAAATACTACATATGTATTTTAGAACAAAATCGTTCAGTATTTAGAGGTATTGGTGATGCAGGGCCAGACTGGTAAATCATTAAAGAAGCAACCAGTTCATATGAAGTGCAGGAGACTGAGCAAAACTTGCAAATGACAAGTCACATTTGTCAGTAATGCAGAAACTTGATTGTTTAGGGAAATCACATTTTTTTGGGTAGTTGTTTACTTTCCTTGCACCATGTTTTATAAAGTTTATTTGATGATTTATGAGATAACCTTCATATAGGAACTAGCCTTGGATACTGTGTGATTTTATTCTGCATTGCTAGTGTAGTGTTCAGAGAATGCACTGTGAGTTTTGGCGAGTGTGATTCAGATCATTATAATTCATTGAATCGTAGATGATAAGGCAGTCATGCTGCAGATTTTGAATTAAGGGAAAATGTTAAGTTAGCTAATTTGAAAGTATGAGAAACACTTCAGAAAATAAAAGATATGATTCTAGGTTACTCATTGCTATTAGCATTAGATTTTGAATGATTTATTTTGCAGTGCTAGTATAGTGTACATTGAATATGATTGCAGTTGTGGGACATGAATTGGAGGATTGTTATGATAAGCAGTGAGGGTTACGTATATCAGAAAAAAATGTGGTTAATTAGTGTAGAATTTGGTGAAACATTAGATCAGGGAAACTTATGTAATCCTCACCTTATATTATCTTTATGTTGAGTATAAGAGAAACAAGCCATTGCACAAGGGAATAAACACAGGCAGAGATAAGAAAAATTGAGGATTCCTACAGTAAACCTAAACAAGATTGTAATTACAGCTTAAATGACGACATTTAAGTAGGAAAAAGATGTTTGTTGTGAATGTAACCAAAAAGTGACTGGAAATGGAAATGCATTATGATTTTATGCATTGTATGCGTAACAATTACTTCAAGCAAATACGACTTTGTAGAAGATAAAAATCTAGTTAGATGGTTTTTTAATGATTGCAACAACAAAGTAGTGATAACAGTGGCCAAGATTAATGGAAGTAGATTCACTGGAAGAAAATAGAATTGATGAATATATGAATGAAAGGCTGGAGGTACAAGACCAGCACTTTCTTTAGGATCCAAGAGGCAGGATAGCACACATTACCCCCTCAGGACAGGATGGAGTTTGACCAAAACAAAGTAAGGGAAATATTTGTTAAGTAGATAGTTGCCTGTAAAAGAACCCAAAAAGATAGTAAAAAAACAGTTAGGTTAATAAGAAGAGAATTGGGACCTAATTTTAGACCCAGGCCCATATTTAATTAGTTTAAAGCTATAGAGAAAAAGTATGAATTCAGTGCATCCAAGAATTTGAAGTCCAGAATAGTTTTGAATTAAAGAAAAAGATATGCATTGTACCAGACTATATGATAAAACAGAATTATGTAGAAGTAGCATATGAGGAATTAAAAGGAAGAAGGAAAACAAGAAATAATTATTGGAAATTTCATATTGTGAAAGTAAGGAACTGACACCAACCAGGAGACTCCCAGGTATGAAAACCTGAGTCAGTATTATGCAGCCATTTTTTAAATCAGGCTGTAATGCTTCTTTACAGATATAGGGTATTATGAATAAATTAGATTAAATTGAAACAGTAAGGGGGTACTACTATCCCTGTATTAGAGATCTGATTTTAACTAGAAGTAATGTGACAGATGATTAGCCATATGGAACCCCCATAAGAAGTAGGCCTCATACTGTACTGACATTCAGGTACCCTCAAAATTTCGAGTCTATAAAGCACTGTGCCAGATCAGTATAAAAAAAAGTTTGAATGCACTTATGTATTAGATGAAACTTCAATAAAGAGAGAATGGGCCTTCATATTAGAAAAGCAAACCATTCAAGTTGTATGGGACTTTCAAGGATATATGATAATTGTTACCTTGCATATCAAAAAGTAAACCTGAGAAGAACATAACAAAACCACTGTGGCTAAACAAGATAGCAATCAAAGCCATAAAAAGAAGAAATGTATCCGGAACAGACCTGTTTGAGATATTGACAGTACACCAAAGTAAAAGCCAAGACAAAAAAGACTGAAAGAAGTGTAGTGTAAATATAAAGAGATTATCAGATTGAAAAAAACACCAGAGCATTATGCTAGTTAGACCACACAATACTTGGCAAGCTGCTGCATCACATGATTACTGTATGGTTGTTGGCAACTGAAGGGTGGGTCATTTTGATAATCATTTCTTTCCCAACACCTTGAAGCTTTGGAACTCTCTACCCTTTCATGTCTTTCCCAGTGGCTATGACATATCACATTTTGAAAGGCAGGTTTTCCCTTCACCCAAAATTTGTAAATACTATCCCTTTCTTCTTTTTTCCCTACATCATCTCTATATTTCAATTAAGGCCTGGCCATGATGTGGACTTTTGTCCATGACTTGAGCTTTTAACATAGAAAGAAATAATCTGCAGAAAGCTGATGGGTGATTAACAGCCAAGGAACTAAAATATTATTTTGCAGCTGTTTCCAGAAAGGATGAGGGTGACCTTTTAATGCTCATCTAAGCAGCAGCTCACTTCTGTGGGGAAGGGAGTACCAGATTCCTTCAACCTAGACTTGAGGGAGTGAATAGTGAAAGAAACATTGACATTATTAGAGAGGATATAGTGAAGAGGCTTTTAATGGAAGTCAGTGTATACCAAACAGTTGAACCAGATGGCATACATTTAAGGATTCTCTGCAAGGCAGCAAATGAACTAAACTAGATGGCATACAGTTAAGGATTCTCTGCAAGGCAGCAAATGAACTAACAAAGCAACTCATGAAATTGTTCCATAAATCTCTCACAGAAGTGAAACTAGCTGTGAGCAAAAGCATTAGTAACAGCTAGACACAAAAAGGAAAAAAAAAAAATTCTTAGGCCATTATCCAAAATGGAAAATGGAGGTCTGTATATGAAATTACAGTTATTGTTTGTTGTGTGCAAAAAAGTGAAATTGTCAGGTACAAAATGTTTGGAAAGAACATGCAAATAGTAATCCAACAAAGAAAAAGTCTTTCTTTATTTTTGTCAGATTATTTACACTTCACAGAATGCATCACACAGTGAAGAAAGCAGAACAAATGGCAGATTTGACAGAAGCTCCTATGACTGCATGTGCCTGAAGACCTTCATACCATTACGTAGAAACTATGTGAAGCGGAAGCCCCGCATTGAGCCCTCTGTTGAAGCTTGGTCTACCGATCTGAGAGGAGACTTTGATGCAATAGAAGAAATACAAAAATAGTCCCTGAACTGAGAACTATTTTGCATGAAGTGAGAAAAAATAAACTTGGATTAACTGCACTTGAGGAAAATGAAGGAGGGGTTATCTTTCAGAACTTCAAAATCATGTAAGGAATAGGAAAGATAGACCAATCACAATTTTTCTTAGAATCGAGGAATGACTTGAGAAGGCTTGAATGCAGAATTAAGAAACAAAGCAGCATGAACATTAGACACTCTTATTCTAGTCTGAGTTTGCAGGAAAGGAGTTTGATAAGCAGTTGACTTGTTTATATGGAAACTAAATAAACCAGGATTGTCGTTTATAAGGAGATCCTTGATGCGCTCTCAGAATGAATTCTAAGTCATACATTAATGGATGTTCTGGCTCTTGAGTGAACAAAGCTAGAGGATAAAGGGAAAAAATGGTTTTGAAATGTCCCAGGAGTAAAAACAGGGGTTGGTGAAAGAACAAGATCTAAGGAAGGATTATCAGTAAACTTGAAGCAGTTGTGGGAATGTATGATAGACTGTTATTATACTTTTTTTTATTATACTTTGTCGCTGTCTCCCGCGTTAGCGAGGTAGCGCAAGGAAACAGACGAAAGAATGACCCAACCCACTTACATACACTTGTATATACATACACGTCCACACACGAACATATACATACCTATACATCTCAACATATACATATGTATACACACACAGACATATACATATATACACATGTACATAATTCATAGTCTGCCCTTATTCATTCCTGTCGCCACCCCGCCACACATGAAATACCAACCCCCTCCCCCCGCATGTGCGCGAGGTAGCACTAGGAAAAGACAACAAAGGCCACAGTCATTCACAGTCAGTCTCTATCTGTCATGTATAATGCACCGAAACCACAGCTCCCTTTCCACATCCAGGCCCCACAGAACTTTCCATGGTTTACCCCAGACACTTCACATGCCCTGGTTCAATCCATTGACAGCATGTCGACCCTGTGTACCACATCTTTCCAATTCACTCTATTCCTTGCACACCTTTCACCCTCCTGCATGTTTAGGCCCCTATCACTCAAAATCTTTTTCACTCCATCTTTCCACCTCCAGTTTGGTCTCCCACTTCTCCTCATTCCCTCCACCTGTGACACATATATCCTCTTTGTCAATCTTTCCTCACTCATTCTCTCCATGTGACCAAACCTCTTCTGCTCTCTCAACCACACTCTTTTTATTACCACACATCTCTCTTACCCTTTCATTACTTACTCGATCAAACCACCTCACACCACATATTGTCCTCAAACATCTCATTTCCAGCACATCCACCCTCCTCCGCTCAACTCTATCTAGAGCCCACACCTCGCAACCATATATCATTGTTGGAACCACTATTCCTTGATGTGGGTATGAGAGACTGTAAGGAAGTATATTCTGTATTGATGTGGGTAAATTTGAGAGTGAATGGCAAGAGATTGGTGATTATTAATGCTTATGCACCAGGCCATGAGAAGAAAGATTGTGAGAAGCAAGTGTTTTGGGAGCAGCTGAATGAGTGTGTCAGCAGTTTTGATATAAGAGACCGGGTATTAGCGATGGGTTATTTAGATTCAAAGATAAGTAATGTGGCAGTTGAAGGTATAATTGGGGTGCATAGAGTATTCATTGTTATGAATGAAAATTGTGAAGAGCTTGTGGAGTTTTGTGTTGAAAAAGGACTTCTGATTGGAATGCCTGGTTTATAAAGAGGGATATACACAAATATACGTAAGTGAATAGGAGATATGATCAGGAGGCCTTATTGGATTACATATCAGTTGAATGGCATGTAAAAAAGATTTTTAGATGTAAAAGCTCTTAGAGGGGCAGCTGGTGCAATGTCTGATCACTTTCTTATAGAGGTGAGGGTGAAGATTTGTAAAGATTTTCAAAAACGAGGAAACATTGTCAGGGAGAACAATTTGGCAAGCGTGAGTGAGTTTGGAAAAGAGACTTGTGTGAGGAAATGCCAGCGGAGATTGAGTGTAGGATAGCAAAAGGTGAGAGCAAGTGAAGTGTGGGAAGTGGGTGAGGAATGGGAGATATTTAGTGAAGCAGTGATGGCAAGTGGAGGAGAGACAGGTGGTATGCAAAAGGTGGGAGGTGGTCAGCTTAGAAAAGGTAATGAGTGGTGAGATGAAGAAGTAAAGTTGCTCATGGAAGAGAAAAGAGAGGCATTTGGGGAGAACTTGCAGGGAAGGAGTGCAAATGATTGGGAGATGTATAAGAGAAAGCGGCAGGTCATGAGGAAGGTGCAGAGGGTCAAAAAAAAAAGGGCAAAGGAGACTTGGTGTGAGCAAGCACCAGTAGAATTTAGGGAGAATATGTTTTGGAAAGAGATAGATAGGTTAATAATGTGCAGAAGAGAAGAGAACAAATGGGAACATTGGTGAAAGGGGCAAAAGGGAAAGTGATAACAGGTAGTGATGAAAAGTGAGATGGAGTGAGTATTTTGAAGGATTGTTAAATATGTTTAATGATAGAGTAGCATATTTGAAGTGTTTTAGTCAGGGTGATATGCAAAGTAAGAGTCATGGAGAGTGGTTTGGTGAAGAGGGAAGTATTGAAAGCTTTGCATATGGAAGTCGAAGTGAGTCATAAGGTCAGGGAAGGGGTGAAGTTTCTGGGAACACTGAAGATTGTATGGAAAGGGAGAATGTTTTGTGGAAGGGCAATATTGGGTATGTTTGAAGGAATGGTAGTTCCAACAATACTATGTGGATGCAAGGCATAGGTTATAGATAAGGCTGTGCAGAGGAGGGCGGATGTGTTGGAAATGAAATATTTGAGGACAATAAGTAGTGTAAGGTGGTTTAATTGAGTAAGTAATGAAAGGGTAAGAGATGTGTGGTAATAAAAAGAACGTGATTGAGAGAGCAGAAGTTGTCCTGAAGTGGTTTAGACACATGGAGAGAATGTGTGAGGAAAAGTTGACGAAGAGGATATGTTTGTCAGAAGTGGTGGGAACAAAGAGACCTGAGAGACCATATTGGAGATGGAAGGATAGAATGAAGATTTTGAGCGATCAGGGCCTGAACAAGCAGGAAGGTGAAAGGCATGCACAGGATAGAGTGAATTGGAACAATGTGTTATATTGGGGTCAATCTGCTATCAATGAATTGAACCAGGTCATGTGAAGCATCAAGGATAAACTATGGGAAGTCTGTAGGGCCTGTTTGTGGAAAAGGAGCTGTGGTTTTGGTGCATTACACATGAGAGCTAGAGAATGGATATGAGTGGATGTGGCCTTTCTTTGTTTGTTCTTGGTGCTACCTCATTGATGCAGGAAACAGCAATCAAGTATGAAAAAAGAATACTGTTGTGTTTGCAGAATTCAGTTAAGACAAGAGCAGTATTATAGTTCTATCCTTAGTAAATTGTTGTGCATTGCAGAGTCTGCTCAGTTCATGAGTTCTGTTGACTGAATACACTTCCAGCAGATAAGTTATTTCTCCTTTTGAACTTGAGTGTATTCACAAAGCATCATGATGAGAGAGGAGGATGGCGGAGATGATGGAGAGGTGGTGGTTGTTGTCCCAGAGAGAGCTGTACATATTGATGAACTCTACCCTGGTGCCAAGTCTATGGATGGGTCTGACACCTTGACATATAGGTTTGAGGTTTGTTAAACTATTTAGACCTTTATTGGGTTATTTATTGTATTATGTAATGGAATATAATTTGTAAATGTCTTGAGACCATGCAGAATTGTTAGACATGTACAGATTGGTTCTAAGTGAAGTGCCTTTTTAGATAATGTATTTGTTTTGCATTATTTCAGATAATTGCTGCATGTGTGATGGGATTGAGTACTATTTCTGGAGGTGTATTGGAAGGATACACCTCTCCTGCCATACCCACCCTCCTTCAGGAAAATTCCTTTAACTTAACTGACGTATCCCTCAGCACTAATATCAGCATGATCAACAACACAGTTGATCCCAGTTTCAATAGCAACATAGAAGTAGATACATTTAATAACAGTTTTCTTTTGAATCAAAATGGTTCTGTCAGTGACTTGAGAGTGGTTATGAGTGAAGGGCCTGAGATCAAGAAACTACCCACAGATTTATACCTTACTAAGGAGGTGAGCAAAGAAGACATTGTGCAGTGATTACTAGGAGTAAAAGGTCTGGATTATTGATATTCTGGTAATAGTGATTTATGAACATGAGTTTATAATGCCTTATGGCTGAGTAGTTAGGGTCGATGTAGAGTATATATTGCCAGATAGCTGAGTAGTTAGGGTGCAATGTAGAGTTCATAATGCCAGATAGGAGTGGTTAGGGTGCAGTGCACATTAACTTCATAACAGAGGAGACACATTTCTGGAAAGTTGAGAGTTAAGGGGAATTCTTTAATGAAAACTGTTTTCCCAGAGACTTCCATTATGTGATTGGAGATGCATTCCTATAGAAAAAAAAAGATTGATATCAAAACATAAAAACAAACTGAAGAATGCAGAAAACTGTTTTGAATACATAATTGATGTAAATTCAATATTGTTTTTGTTGAATACTATTATTTTTTTATGCCTTATTGCTTCTCTCACTTTAGCAAGGTAGTGTCAGGAACATAACAACAATGGCTTCATCTTAGCAAGGTAGTGTCTGGAACATAACAACAATGGCTTCATTTTAGCAAGGTAGTGTCAGGAACATAACAGCAATGGCTTCATTTTAGCAAGGTAGTGTCAGGAACATAACAACAATGGCTTCATTTGCATAAATCCACTCTAGTTGTCATGGATACTGTTCCAAAACCAAGGGCATTTCCAAGGAGGAATTGCCCTCCCCTTTGAGTTATGAAATGTATAGGAAACTAAACAAAAATTATTCATATATTTTTTACAATTATTCAAACTTTTTTAGTCCATCAAAAAGAAAAAGAAATGTACATGTTTGTATGTTTAATGGAGTCTTGCTGTAATGTAATGCATAAAATAGACTAAGATTTTTAACATGAGTAGAATGTCTTAAAACAAAACTTTGAGTCTCTAATCCATATATTTCTATCTAACTAAGAATGAAAAACAATTCAAGCATTTTTTCATATCTAGATCACACTCTGATATCATTATGCTGAAGTCTCACCATCTCTGTTTGCACAAGTTATTAAACATTTTTATGAATTTGTTTTGCCTTAACAACAAATACTTGAAACCACTTTCACAAAGATGACAAAAGTGGTTAACCTCCTTCATATCTGGCTACCAAGATTGAGTCATTCACAAACACTTCACCTGAAAAGTCTCAAACTTTGCCATTAGTTCTTCAGGGAGCATTTTTTCTCCAGTACTCTTCATTCCTTTCTTGCATGACCTTCCATCACTTTGCAAACCACAATGTGAAAGTCTTCTTGTGCTGATAAACTCAGTCACATCACAACACAATGACACCACTCAAGCAGCAACAGACATGCAACATTACATCACACAATTTATACACTGGCTCTTACGAAACAGAATGTTTCGATCCGTACAGAAATCTTCCATCACCCCTTGGATCCGTACAGAAATCTTCCATCACCCCCCTTAACCTAAGACAAACATGAATCCAACCTTCCCTCTCAACCTTAGACAAACATAAATCCAGCCCTCACCCTGCTATTACCTTGAATGGTCAACCAGTTCCACTTAGAAGCATTACAGTCATAGTGGGTATCACATAAGGTATACACGTGGTGTTTAGTCCCCATAGTACTTTCACTAACTCAAGTCAGCCTCGAAGCTAAGTCTGTATTTAAGAAACTGGGAGTCCTGTGTAGATGTTGAAATTTCTTTTGAACAGTTGCTCTGTTTATACAAAGGATTGAGTCTTCCTTGTATGAAGTACTGCTCTCACATCTGGGGTACTTCTAGCTCAGCTTAGTTCCTTAACAGAGATGAGTTAAAAGCGATCCATCTTACAAGCTCTCCCAGGCTAACTTCAAAACTTGATCCATTTTGCCCAGTGCCATAATGTTGGTTCACTTTCCCTCTTCTATAAGTATTACTTTGGTTTTTGCTCCTGAGAGGTGGCTGCTTGTGTGCCACCACCACTAACTAGACCATGCAATACTTGGCAAGCTGCTGCATTACATGGTTGCTGTGTGGCCATTGGCAACTAAAGGGTATGCCATTTTGATAACTATTTCTTTCCCTATACCTCAAAGCTTTGTAACTTTCACCCCTCTCATGTCTTTCCTTGTCTCTTCTTTTGGCCTATCTTAATCCTCTCTATATTTCAATTAAGGACCAGCCTTGATATGGACGTAAGTTCATGACTGGAGCCTCCATAAACAACTAAATGCCCTCAAAACTTTTAGCAACACCAGTTTTGGGCAAGAAAAAGAATCTCTTTGTATCTTTTATAAGCATGTTTATCCTTTCTTTCTTATACCATCCCTTGCCTGTTTGATCATTCACCCTGTCAAAAGCAAAGATAACAAAGCTGCAGACCACTCAAAACTGCAGTCAGGACAATCGCTGGCTGTTTATCAACAACAAGCATCCATCATTTGCACAAAAAAATTAAATATCCTCATACAATCTCACTTCAGTATGCTTGACTCTCAGCTCTTTGGAACACCCCTGCATCCCAAATCTTCCAACAAACAACAACCATTTCTTTTAGTAGAATAAAAACAACCCTGCATCTCTCTTTAGCAGCCTATACTTCTCGATCCTTCTTCCTTCAATAAACACAGCATTGACAAAACTCAAGTGCTAAACTACTACCCTCCCAACCCATTCTTATCCTTCACTCCATTAGACACACCCAAATGAAACTGCAGTCCCAGGAATGTGTAAATTTTAATTTTGTGGCTTATTTTTTAATGCTTCCCATCTCTCCAACATTACAAATGTTAATTCATCATATCACAGTACCCTTCTTACCCAAGATGAACTTCCATACTGAAAACACTTATTACTTACTATTCAATTGTCCTGCACTATACTCACACAGACTTGCACACATCACCACCACAGTTTTTGACTTGTGGTCCCACATGGTGGATGTGGCCAGTTTAAAATGCTACAGAAACCCCCATAGAGGGATAATCATGTGGCAGAAAGCTAAGTATATACTTCACTATACACTGAGAGATCATGAATTAGACTACAGGAGTAAACAAGGTTACATTAAGAAAATTAGCATTTTAAATGAAATTGCTCATTGAAGAAAGGTAACATAGAAAAAGGGGAAGTATGTTTCAGACCCTGTCCGAGACCCAGTAGGATACACTGCTGTCTCAAAAAGAATCACTAATGATATTTCAAGATCCAGCACTATGATATAACTAATATATTTTTATTATCACACTTAATTGCTGTTTCCCTTGTCAGTTAGGTAGTGCCAGGAAACAGATGAAGAATGGCTCATCTACTCTTATACACACATATTTATATACATAAACACCCATACACACACATAGAAGTATCAATATATACATACACATACGCAGACATATACATATATACACATGCACATATTCATACTTGTTTGCCTTCATCCATTCTTGACACCACCTCGCCCCGCAGGAAACAGCATCGCTATCCCCTACTCCAGTGAGGTAGCACCAGGAAAACAGACAAAAAGGACACATTCATTCATACGCAGTCTCTAGCTGTCATGTGTAATGCACTGAAACCACAGCTCCTAACTAGGCCCCACAAACCTGTCCATGGTTTACCCCAGATGTTTCACATGCCCTGATTCAGTCCATTGACAGCACATCGACCTCAGTGTACCACATTTGTTCCAGTTCACTCTGTTCCTTGCAAGCCTCTCATCCTTCTGTATGTTCAGACCCAATCATTCAAAATCATTTTCACTTCATCCTTCCACCTCCAATTTGGTCTCCCACTTCTCCTTGTTCCCTCCATCTCTTATGCATATATCTTCTTTGTCAATCTTTCCTCACTCAATCTCTCCATGTTTCCAAACCATTTCAATACGCCCTCTTCTGCTCTCTCAACCACACTCTATTTCATTTCCACACATCTGTCTTACCCTTTCATTACTTACTCGATCAAACCACCTCACACCCCATATTGTCTTTGAACATTTCATTTCCAACAACCACTTTCCTCCATACAACCCTATCTATAGCCCCTGCCTTGCAACCTTGTAACATTGTTGGAACTACTATTCCTTCAAACATACCCATTTTTGCTCTCCAAGATAATGTTCTCTCCTTCCACACATTCTTCATCGCTCCCAGACCAACCAACCAACCAACACACACACACACACACACACACACACACACACACACACACACACACACACACACACACACACACACACACACACACCCCTCCCATCCATAAATGCTGCATACTAATCCATATGTTTTTCTAAGTATTTCTCACACATTCTTCAAAGCAAACACCTGATCCACACATCCTCTACCACTTCTGAAACCACACTGCTCTTCCCTAATCTGATGCTCTGTACATGCCTTCATCCTCTCTCTCAATACCCTCCCATATGATTTCCCAGGAATACTCAACAAACTTATTCCTGTGTAGTTTGAACACTCACCTTTATCCCCTTTGCCTTTGTACAATGGCACTGTGCATGCATTCTGCCAATCCTCAGGCAATCCATACACACATTGAGTATCCTGACCAACCAATTAACAGTACAGTCACCCCCATTTTTAGTAAATTCTACTGCAATACCATCCAATCCTGCTGCCTTGCCGGCTTTCATCTTCCGCAAAGCTTTCACTGCCTCATCTCTCTTAACCAAACCATTCTTTCTGACCCTTTCACTTTGCATATCACCCCAACTAAAACACCTCATATCTGCCACTTTATCATCAAACACATTCAAACCCTCAAAGTACTCACCCCATCTCCTCACTTCATCACTACCTGTTATTACTTCACTTGCCCCTTTACCAATGTTCCCATTTGTTCTCTTGTGTTACTCTCATTATTTAACCTCCCTCCAAAACATTTTTTGATTCTCCCTAAAGTTTGATGATACTCTCTCATGCCAACTCTCACTTGCCCTCTTTTTCAACCCTTGCAGCTTTCTCTTGACCTGGCGCTTTCTTTTATGCACCTCCCAGTCATTTGCACTTCTTCCTTGCAAGTATCATCCAAACGACTCTCTTTTCTCTTTCTCTAACAACTTTACTTCATCCCACCACTTACTACCCTTTCTAATCTGTCCACTTCACACCTTTCTCATGCTACATGCTTCTTTTGCGCAAGCCATCACTGCTTCCCTAAATACATCCCATTCCTCACTCACTCCCGTCATATCGTTTGCTCTCACCTTTTGCCATTCTATACTCAATCTGTCCTTGTACTCCCTCACACAAGACTCCTTTCCAGGCTCACTGACTTTCACCACCACCTTCTCCCCAACATTCTCTCTTCTTTTTTGTAAACTTTTACATATCTTGACCTTCGCCTCCACAAGATAGTGATCAGACATCCCTCCAGCTGCCTCTCTCAGCACATTAACATCCAAAAGTATCTCTTTTACATGCCTATCAATAAACACGTAATCCAATAATGCTCTTTGACCATCTCTCCTACCCACATACGTATACTTATGTATATCTCTCTTTTTAGACCAGGTATTCCCAATCACCAGTCTTTTTTCAGCACCCAAATCCACAAGCTCTTCACCATTTCCATTCACAACACTGAATACCCAATGTACACCAATTATACCCTCAAGTACTACATTACTCACCTTCACATTTAAATCACCCATCACGTTAACCTGGTCTTGTGCATCAAAGCTGCTGACACTCACTCATCTGCTCCCAAAACACTTGCCTCTCATGATCTTCCTTCTTATGACCAGGTGCATGAGCACCAGTACTCATCCATCTCTCTCCATCCACTTTCAGTTCTACCCACATCACTCCAGAATTTACTTCCTTACACTCTATCACTCTATCCTATTTCAGATATTATTTTTGCCTGTTGAGAAATTGATTGGACCCAGAATTTTTCTGTATCTTTGCTGCCTTCCTATGAAAGGACTGTACACTTGTCTCACACAGTTTTATCACGTGGCCAGTCATGTTGGGCCATCTCCATTCTCGGGTCACTGAAGCACCCCCACTTTGGTTTCCAGTGCTATCTCTACTTTTGCTTCTCCATTGGAGTCTCTTAAGAAGGTGAACCAATTTAAGGACACTTGGAGGTACCTTGATCCTCAAAAATGTCAGGTATGGAATGAAGGATCAACAACTTGCCATGGCAAATAGCACATCAGCTTACTCTGTAGATGTATCTCTTGGTGTCTAGACAGGATATCTGATGATGCAAGGCAGTGTGGGAGGTATGTGGCACAGATTTTGAAATGAGGGGCTCATTGTTCTCACAAAATTGTCTAATTGTGAACTACACCATTTGTATTCAATTTCTTTTTTTTTTTATTAAACAAAGCATTTAAGTTCTAATTCACTTAAACTTAATCTGTTTAAAGAAAGCAAATCTTGTATTTAAGAAAGCTAAAAATAGCATTTTCATTTTCTAAAGGTAAAATCATGCTTCTAGAGAAAAACCTTGAAATCTTATGATGCACCCAAAAGTTTCAAATTCTTGTGGGATTTCTGAAGTTCAGTATTATGATTCTACTCCCTTGAAAATGAAAAGATCTTTGAGATTAACCTTTTTATGGACCTGCTTGAGATAACTTTTCAAGTTGTCTTTCATGTTTTTACTGTCAAGGATCTTGTTTTTTTCTATCCAGCCATAAGAATGTTATGATTTTTGGTAATATCATGTCTTGGGTTAAGATCTTTCCAACCAAAGATTTGATGGTTTAAAATATTAGCTTCAGATGACCTTATTCTGCTTTGAAAATTACTGTACTTTTGAAGAACTTCATTTAGTACTTTGAGATCTCTAGGGATTAGCAAGGGCAACCCATGTTTTGGTTTGCCTGGGCAGTTTGAAACCTTGCTTTGAGGGAACAAATTATTTTGTATTAAAAGACTGATTTTTGTTTGTTCAGTGTGACCTAATATGTCTGAGTCATATCAGAGGGGTACTTTTGTGTTAGTCTTTCTAAAGAGGCTTTTCCTGGAGAAGTTTTACTCAGGTGTTTGACATTCTAAGCACTTTGTCATTGATACCTTGTTCTAGACTCAGAGTATCAACCTTGCAGGCATTAGGCTTATCTCCTGCAAGATGGATGATCAATGATGTGCCGTAAAATAACCTGTTGGTGTGTTTGTGGTCACCTTTTCTTTTGGTTAACAAGTTTTTCTTTAACTTTATACCTCTTTGCTATTGCTTCTAGTACTGTTTACCTGGTTAGCAAGGGGAGAGAGATAATAACATCTTCAAAATATAGGGGATTAGAGATCTGGGAGATACTTTCAAAGTTTTTGGGACACTACACCAGAGAGAAAGTTTTTCATTCCTCAAAACACAGTGTTTTTTGTAATGTTTATTTATGATTATATTTGTTCATTGTGTTTTTATTACCAATCTACAGGAGGCATCATGGCTGGGATCACTGCTATTACTTGGAGCATGTATTGGTGCCCTTGTGTCTTCATGGGTAATCAGCCTTGGTAGGAGACGTGCTGTCCTAGCATCTGCATTTCCACGCCTTGTGGGTTGGATAATGATTGCTGCTGCTTCTGACGTTTATATGATGTATGGTGGCAGGTATGTATGTGTACGTTTTCTTTTTTAATGGTTATTACATGTACATGGATTGTAATGAAACTAGAAAAGAAATAGATGTATTTTGCCTAGTAAAGAAGTACTTTAGCAACAGTGAATAAACATTTGATGAAGAATATTGTATGTATTTTACTCTTCATGAAATTTGATGACCTTTAACAATACTCGCTATTCTCAGTGCTTATAGGGGTACCATTGATATATTTGTTTTGTATAAATCACTAAATTCTGATTATTTTTAAAACATTGCTCATTGTTTGATGAATTAGTTTTTTCTTTGTATTTTAATACAATGTTTATTTTTAAGCATGATTCTCTGTTCCGTTAATACTATGCATCACTCAGGCTATATCGAGTAGGATCAGGCTGAATCACGAAGTTTTTAAGAGCATTTATTTGCTGCTTGATCAAGTTGTCAACCTTGATCAAGAAACAAAAAACTTGAAATCACAGAATGGCACAGGTACACTGAACTAGCATTATCTAACATATTCTTTAACATAGTCTTGTGTCATCTGGTCGCAGGCTTCAGGAGTATGCTAAAATTTAAGTGAGAAGGTTTGGTAATTCATATACCAAAAAAGTATAGGTAAGTATCCTTTTTCATGTTAATGGCTCCAGTTAGACAAAAGTCTTTGTTGAAACATAACAAAGGCCGAAGGAAGAGAGAATAAGGAACAAAGAGGGGAAATACTGTAAGAGTTGTTGGGGAAGTGGAAAGACTTTCATATTAAAAAGAGAAAGATCACATTTGACAGGAAAGACATGAAAAGGTAAAGAGTTTCAAAGCTCAGTGGTGCAGGATAAAAGAAGACATCACAGTAGCCAACTTTTGAGTTGCTAGTGACCATTCAGCTTAGTAAGCATGATCCAGGGACTTACTTAGTATTGTATGGTCTAGCTATTGGCAGGGGAACATAAGCAGCCAGTTCTTTGAATCAGAAACTGAAGTCAGCAATAAAAGAGGGAAAGAGGGCTATCTGTGTTGTGGAGGAGAATTAGGTCGTTAGGAAGGTTGAAAAGTCTGAATTCTTTGGACTTGATGATAGGAATTGAGTTTGGAGAGTTAGAATCTCCCCTGATGTGAGAGCAGTACTCCGTGTAAAGACAAATCAGTCTTTTTAAAATCATAGTAGCTATTTTAGAAGATTATTTTTAGGGGGGGGTATCTGACAGAATTAGCTGTTTATTTAATGTGTGGTGTTCAAGTCAGATTAGATATTATGATGATACCAAATGAATTATTGTTTTGAATGGTGGATGTATTGAATGGTCAGATGAGTTGAGAAAGTTGTGAGTTCTTCAAAGAGAAATGGGAAGAGAAATTAAATTAAGCCTAGTTAGATGGCATCTGTCTAACTTGGAGATCCTGTCGAGATTTGAATTTACAGAGGTAATTGTTATGAGATGTGAAATAAACAAGAGAAGAAAGAGTAGATTCGAAGGGAGGACAGGAGTGCAGTTTAAATCATCATTATAAAAGTGCATTTGGTTATTTGTTGGAGAATGGAAATTGTTTAAAAAATACATGAAGAGAGTAGGAGCCAGTACAGAACCCTAAGGTATGTTGTCACTGATTGGAAAAGTGAAAGGTTTATCCACTAAAGATACAGATATACAGACTGGACAGAAAGGAAGCAGTATTTGAGAGTATCTGAGTGAGAAAGGAAAACCATAAGAGGGGGAGCTTGGAGATCAGACCCTAGTTTCATACTGTGTGAAAAGTTTTTTATATATCAAGCACTTCTACAGTGTCCCTTAAAGTCTGTCAGGGAAGTCAATTTGACATTATTACAATAGGAAAGTATATATCCTTAGGATCATGTCTTGCAAAAATGATACATGATTAGAGAGAAGATGCTTAAGGAAAGGGAAGTAAGAAAGTTATTTAAAGATTTTTGAACAAGTAGAAGTTGGGGATGGAATAAACTAACCAATGAGGCAGCGAATGGTGGCAGTTTACAGAGCTTTAAAACTCTACTTGATGGCATAGAAAGTTTCAGTTGATGGGTCCTCATGAGTGTAGAACTCCCTCCCTGTATTGTAGAATAGGTAATGATTAATTACCCATTTCATCAGACAATACCTTAGCTAAGATGTTGTGGATCTACCACGTGTATCCCTAGGGATACCTCCCTCAAGAGAGATAGATTCTGATATGAAACTGAATCATCATTTAGGATATTACTTTTTTAATTTTTGTGTATAGTCTCTTGCTGTCATTCTCATGGATCAAACCACAGAGGAGAAGAATGTAGGTTTTGAAAATTGAAAATCCTTTTCTCTCAAAGCTGTGCCCCATGAACATTTTATTCTGGTTTTCGTGCCTTGCCCCACTTATCTCTTTTTTTTTTTCAAAACTTTGTACGGAGACTGCTTTTGTGGTGATGCCCTCAATGTGCGAATTCTGCACTTCTGTGCAGTCATGAGTTAGTGAGTAGGTCAATAACATTATCGCTGTGGTGGTTTCTGATTGGCATTAGGCATCACTGAAATGAGCAAGCTTCCTCTTTCATGTTTAAGTGGATAGTGAAGGGTGGGAAAAGGCTTTTATTTCCACAATGATGTATATGCCTATGAGGTTATATATAGCCTGCTGATGGTTGGTGTTCATGGTGATTCAGAATTCTTTTTAGTTGATGTTCATTGATGTGTTTGAGGACATTATGTGGTGTGAGGTGATTTGATCGAGTAAGTAATGAAAGGGCAAGAGAGATGTGTGGTAATGAAAAGAGTGTGGTTGAGAGAGCAGAAGAGGGTGTATTGAAATGGTTTGGTCACATGGAGAGAATGAGTAAGGAAAGATTGACAAAGAGGATATATGTGTCAAAGGTGGAGGGAACAAGGAGAAGTGGAAGACTAAAGTGGAGGTGGAAGGATGGAGTGAAAAAGATTTTGAGTGATAGGGGCCTGAACATGCAGGAGGGTGAAAGGTGTGCAAGGAATAGAGTGAATTGGAACGATGTGGTATACTGGGGTCGACGTGCTGTCAATGGATTGAACCAGGGCATATGAAGCATTTGGAGTAAACCATGGAAAGTTTTGTGGGGCCTGGATGTGGAAAGGGAGCTGTGGTTTCGGTGCATTATACATGTGAACGAATGTGGCCTTTGTTGTCTTTTCCTAGCACTACCTCACGTGCGTGCGGGAGGGAGGGGGTTGTCATTTTATGTGTGGTGGGGTGGCAACGGGAATGAATAAAGGCAGCAAGTATGAATTATGTACATGTGTATACATGTATATGTCTATGTATGTATGTATATATACATTGAAATGCATAGGTATGTATATGTGTGTGTGTGTGTGGACGTGTATGTATATACATGTGTATGTGGGTGGGTTAGGCCATTCTTTTGTCTGTTTCCTTGCACTATCTCGCTAATGCGGGAGACAGCGACAAAGTATGATAATAAAAATAGATAATATCATTAATGTGTTGTCTTTCAGAAAGAGGATTTATAGGAGCAGATCTTTGCTTGTTTGGAGTACAGATGGCTCTAGTGACACACAAGCAGCTATGCAGATCATGATTGTCAGCTTCAAAACTCCTCAGCCTCTTCCTCCCACCGTATATTCTTCAATATGTGGGTTCTCTTTTGAGTTTTAACTTCAAACTATTACTGGGTGCCTCATTTCTTGTTGGAACTGATATTACTCTGTGAAGCTATTCTAAAGGGCTTTCTTGTGTGGCTAAAGAGCTTTTAGATTTCTATTCTCATCAAAGCAGTCTTTATGATTCTGTAAAGAAAACCCAAGAGTCTACACCTGCCTTACTGATAGCACTTTTGGCACTGATGTCGAGGTCTTCTGTTGTGCCATTTATACAGACATTGATGTGATTTACATTAAAGGATTGTGTAAGTTTTTGGCACATAATAGCATTCTTGAGAACATTGACGAACTGATCACTGTTCCTGCTTGTTTTTAAGATTTTGTTGTTTGGTTGCAGTAAATCAGCATTTTGTCCCTCCAGAGGTTATCGAAGTAATACATGATATGGTAATTGATAAATCTCCTCAGTTGCAGGCTTACACAAGGACATAGTTTATGAGATAATAGTATGTGAGATATAAGTGCACTAACAAAGTCTTGTTTGTTGTTTTAGTGAAACAGTGTTTTGATCAGGAGAAGGATGTCTCCAAAAAGAATTATTTTGTCTTGTTTTGGAACAGATGGTCTTTTAAAGCCAGCTGGAAGCTCTACTGGTTGATTACCTAGCTCATGACCAGCTCACCTCAAGTGGCAGATCCACTGTTGTGCAATTACTTACTTCTCCTGTAAGTGGAGAGTTTTAGACTTGTGGGGTCCCCACCTCTTGAACATTTTCTTCTATTGTACAGTCTTGTAAATTTATGTATGCTGTTTGCATTGTCATTCCCCTGTCTCTCTGTTCTGTTCATCCACCACCTATACTGTAAAAGTATTTCTTTACAGTCTGTAATCAAGTTTCTTAACTGAATTTCATGTTATGTACTCTTGTTGCTTTATCTATACATCTCTCAAAGAAATTTTCACTTTCCACATCTTAGACCTCTCTGAAGAACTTAATGGTTGTGATCAAGTCACCCCTTACTCTTCTAAGGTGGGTAACTTAGCTCTCATGATTCTGGTACCATTTTTGTTGAACTTCTCTAGACCTTCATCAAACTCTCTACACTTCTTTAGATGCAATGACCAAACTTGAGAAGCATATTTTAGTTTTAGCCTTATGTAGGAATGAACTGCATGCTAAATATATCCTTTTCTGTATACTTGAAGGCTATTCTGGTAATTCCCAGCAGACATTTTGTCTTCTAAACTGTTGTCTTACTATGGGACTCTAGCAACAGGTTAGGGATGATATTGTCCTCCAAGTCCTTTTCACACTGAATCATACAAGTTATTTTCTGATAGTTAGTAATCATATTGAGGCCATTTTTCACTTTGTCCCATCCTCATTACTTTGCATTTGCATGGGTTGAATTTCAACACCCATGTTTCCAACCAACTTTTGAGTCTGTTTAGGTCCCCTTGTAAGCTGATGTTTATTTGTTCTTTGGACTTACCTTTCCACAAGAAAATTTAACAATCTCCATACACTGCAAGTTGACCACCTCTTTTATGCCTGGTGTCATTGAGTGTTGCAAGGTCAGTATCATATTGTGACTGCTGTTTAGCCATGAATGCAATTCTTGTCTTGTGTCAGCTAGAATTTGGACACTAGGTCTTGAATTTGATGTGATTTTCCAGTTGGGAGAAATCAAACATAATGATTTTAGGGCATTTCTTCTAGTCCCCTCCCCTTGCAGGGTGGTTAAAGTTTATTGTAAATGGGACTTCCTAGTTGTCATTGCAGCTGCTAAAATGCATTTCATCCTCAGGCCCATTTGTGAAATGACTGTCATACATTTGCCAATTTTGGAATCACTTGTGCCTTCTTGTTGTCACTTATCATTGAAGGACATTGTAAAACTTCAGATGTTCAAGGAAGCTTCTTGCTCAATACATATCTCCTTATGTAGGAAACCAATAATGTTTAAATCCTCCTTCCTTCTAAACCATCATCAAAGACTTTCATCAGAGCCTTTTTAGCTGTCATTTGTAGGGGTTCCTAAATGGCCTTTGCAGCTGAATGGCCATTCTCTGCATATGAATTCTGTATTGCATTTTGCCATGTTATGCATTCTCATACTTTTATCATTTACTATATCAGGCATCATGGCAGGAACACAGGGTTGGATTTTTGTTAACCAATTCGTGCACATTCCTTTAGTAATTAGGATGGGGGAGAAAGAATACTTCCCACGCATTCCCTGCGTGTCGTAGAAGGCGACTAAAAGGGAAGGGAGCGAGCGGCTGGAAATCCTCCCCTCTTTTTTTTTTTTTTTTTTTTTTTTTTTTTTTTTTCCAAAAGAAGGAACAGAGAAGGGGACCAGGTGAGGATATTCCCTCAAAGGTCCAGTCCTCTGTTCTTAGCGCTACCTCGCTAACGCGGGAAATGGCGAATAGTATGAAAGAAAAGAAAGAAGAAGAATGTATGAAAGCAAGAAAGGAACGTAAGTATGAATACAAATAAAGTTAAAATAGTTATTTGTGATACAGGGGGTTTAGTTTAGTCACAGAATGTTGAAATAGAGAGGAAATTGAAAGGTTTCAAGAACTTGAATATTTTGGTAGTACCTGCATTTGTATGTAGCATTTATGGATCTGGAGAAGGCATATGATAGAGTTGATAGAGATGCTCTGTGGAAGGTATTAAGAATATATGGTGTGGGAGGCAAGTTGTTAGAAGCAGTGAAAAGTTTTTATCGAGGATGTAAGGCATGTGTACGTGTAGGAAGAGAGGAAAGTGATTGGTTCTCAGTGAATGTAGGTTTGCGGCAGGGGTGTGTGATGTCTCCATGGTTGTTTAATTTGTTTATGGTTGGGGTTGTTAGGGAGGTAAATGCAAGAGTCCTGGAAAGAGGGGCAAGTATGAAGTCTGTTGGGGATGAGAGAGCTTGGGAAGTGAGTCAGTTGTTGTTCGCTGATGATACAGCGCTGGTGGCTGATTCATGTGAGAAACTGCAGAAGCTGGTGACTGAGTTTGGTAAAGTGTGTGGAAGAAGAAAGTTAAGAGTAAATGTGAATAAGAGCAAGGTTATTAGGTACAGTAGGGGTGAGGGTCAAGTCAATTGGGAGGTGAGTTTGAATGGAGAAAAACTGGAGGAAGTGAAGTGTTTTAGATATCTGGGAGTGGATCTGTCAGCGGATGGAACCATGGAAGCGGAAGTGGATCATAGGGTGGGGGAGGGGGCGAAAATTTTGGGAGCCTTGAAAAATGTGTGGAAGTCGAGAACATTATCTCGAAAAGCAAAAATGGGTATGTTTGAAGGAATAGTGGTTCCAACAATGTTGTATGGTTGCGAGGCGTGGGCTATGGATAGAGATGTGCGCAGGAGGATGGATGTGCTGGAAATGAGATGTTTGAGGACAATGTGTGGTGTGAGGTGGTTTGATCGAGTAAGTAACGTAAGGGTAAGAGAGATGTGTGGAAATAAAAAGAGCGTGGTTGAGAGAGCAGAAGAGGGTGTTTTGAAATGGTTTGGGCACATGGAGAGAATGAGTGAGGAAAGATTGACCAAGAGGATATATGTGTCGGAGGTGGAGGGAACGAGGAGAAGAGGGAGACCAAATTGGAGGTGGAAAGATGGAGTGAAAAAGATTTTGTGTGATCGGGGCCTGAACATGCAGGAGGGTGAAAGGAGGGCAAGGAATAGAGTGAATTGGAGCGATGTGGTATACAGGGGTTGACGTGCTGTCAGTGGATTGAATCAAGGCATGTGAAGCGTCTGGGGTAAACCATGGAAAGCTGTGTAGGTATGTATATTTGCGTGTGTGGACGTATGTACATGTGTATGGGGGGGGGGGTTGAGCCATTTCTTTCGTCTGTTTCCTTGCGCTACCTCGCAAACGCGGGAGACAGCGACAAAGTATAAAAAAAAAAAAAAAAAAAAAAAAAACTGCACATGAAATAAGTGGAAGCTGATATATCAGAAAATGTCTTCAAAGGCACACAAATTGCTGGAGCTTTAAGAGGAATTGTGAAAGCAAGAAATTGGTGCTGCTTTGCCTGGCAAGATGTGCTCAGCAGTTGTTTGAGGATTTCTTCAATGTTATGGTGCAACCCATACTACTTTTTGCTGCAAAAGCATCTTTGCCAGGTGAATGGCACACAGTTTAAACAATGGAGATGGATTTACTAGAGGTGGAATTTATGCAAATAGACTGGAATGGGTGAAGATAGGGAAACTGAGGATGGTGTAGTACTTTAAAGGAAGTGTTTCATGAAATAATATTTGGAGTACTGAGGTGATATGGATGTTTAAAGAAAATGACAGCTGAGGAGTTTAAAGACAGGTAATAGGAATAGATCTAATGGAAGTTGAAAGGTGAGAAAGGAAGAAATTGGGGTACATATTTGAGAAGTGTCTTGATGTACCTCCTGGAAACATGAAGTTTATGTGTGGATAAAGTGCTGAATTGTACTGTTCAATGGGAGGTGTATTGGTTATATGATTTTACGGATATCATGACTTAATTTAGTGAGTTTAATTTATTGTGGTGGTTTAGAAATATGTAGAGAAAGGATACAGAAGATGACTAAAATTTCATGTATGATTTGAAATGACTGGAAGATGATATGAATAAGAATAGTGGAGTGTTGAGGATAAATAAATGAAAGAACAGCCTATTCGGATGTAAAAAGTAAAAGTTTTTAGAATGAATTTGGGAACTTTTTAAATATATTATTCACCCAGTATAAGGTGGGAGATAATGTAAGTGTAAAAGTAGAAGATTTTGAAGTTTCAGAGCAGTAGCCCTAAATTGATTGAAAGCTATAATTTCTCTCTTTCAATCCATGCTGTTATGTATTTTAGAACTTCATGATAGATATTTTTCTGTTTTATGAATTCATATGAAATACATTTTTCTATATATATAATTTCACATCTTGCAGGTTTCTTACTGGAGTCTCACTGGGTATTGTAACATCAGCAGCACCAGTGTACATTAGTGAAGTTGCGCATTCATCCATCCGTGGTGCTCTCAGTTGTGTGGTACAATTGGGAGTTAACTTAGGCATCTTTACCATTGTTTTACTAGGTAATGTTCTGCATCTACAAGTTTTTATTACTGTTGAGATATTAGACTACACTAGTACTTCCTGCATGAGAAGTCCCTTCTATCCTCATAAGGCTTCTACAGCACTTAGAAAGCTGGCCATTTCTAAATGTCACAAATTGTTGTGATGTGTATGCATTTGTGTACAGAGAGTGCAAGGCAGTTGAGTGGTAAGTGTCCTCTTCATGGTAGTTGCATCATGGGCATGAAGGATCATGGGATATGTTGAAATGTCGTTTGAGGTATTCTAAAATATGTACATATTTATTTTTTGTTTTATTATACTTAATCGCTGTTTCCAATGTCAGTGAGTTAATGCCAGGAAACAGACAAAGAATGGCCCAACCACTCATAAACACATACATATACATAAACACCCATACACACACATGTACAAACAAATCCATAGCAATATATTGCCTTATTAATGCAGGAAACAGTGAACAGGTATGAAAAAAATTATGAGTATTAGGTTAATTAAAGCCTGTTTATATTGTTTCACTAGCTAAAATTTACTACACACTTGAATATAATTTTCAAAGGAAGAGTCATTGGTGGAAAATTAGTAGATGTATCTAGTTATATAGTAGTTATATATTGTTCAAGGTGCAATTCATGTGACTTTATAACTGTTTTTGGAGCATTTTAGTGTTTTCATATGTGTTTTGGCTTAAAAGTCACAGAACCATAGTCTTAGGTTCAAACAAATGGGCGTGTGTACTTGGTGGCCATTTCATATTCTCATGACATGTAATTCTACATAGAGTGTGGAAAACAATTCACTTGAAATGAGGTGAACCACAAAATAGAGCTGATTCTGTTAAGATTGGTTTGGTTATATGTTTGGCAGTAAAATTGTTGAGGACCGACCACAGTAATGACTGTGACTGCTTTGTATCACCAGTGTACGTTTGATTGTGTGTTTACAACCTCAGGAACATTTGTGGAGTGGCGTGGATTAGCGGTGTTTGGAGCTGTGACAGTTGTGCTGTACTTTGTGGCTACCCTTTTCATCCCGGATTCACCTGTGTGGCTAGTGTCCACTGGTCGAGAGGAGGATGCCAGAGCAACATTGCTCAGGCTCCGTGGACGTCAGTATTGTGTGGAATATGATTTGCAGCAAATAATATCATCAAAAGCTAGTCAGTATGTATTTGAAGATAGAAATTGTTAACAGTAAGTAATGAAAAGGGGAGAGCCGTTTTGAAATTTTTTTTCCTAAATTGCCAACTTTAGAAATCTTTAGCTTCCTTTTTCTTTCATAATGATCATAACCTGCCCATCATCAAAAGGTAAATTTTCAATTTCTTCTGAACACTTCAGATTATTTTGTCTTTTTTTCCTCGCTTTTTCTCTTTGTTTGATATTTTTCATGGCTTGGATGTGATGAGGTCTTGTGTTCATGACTGGAACATTTAATGTTAAGAAAAAGTTTAAGAATGTATTAAAGATAAAGGTTTTATTTTTCTTATGATTTATCTACTGTGCTTCATGCATGAATAACCCTCTAGAACCTTCGGGATCTTTTCCAAACTTTTTTCAACAACAGACTTAATCTCATGCACCACAATGGATATTTTTTACAAGGACACACACCATTGGTTTATTATATTCTAATTCATCATTTAGGAAAATTTTAACACATGTATGTTGTATGGAGAATAGTCATATTTCTCATTAGTTTTGTGTGGTTGAGTGATGACTTCCCCACATGATGATAGAAACTTCCATAGGTACTGTATTTTCCAGAAATTTATCTGCACCCCAGATACTTACAAAGCTGACACTACTTTGTTATGACTAGAAGCTATCTTTTAATGCACAATTGTTCTTGATGATTATTACTAGGTGCATGCACACTCAGACAAATATCACTATGGAGAATAAAGGAAATGATGCAGAAGTGTACAAGGAAACTGGTAGTTAACTGGTCCACCAGTGACTCACCAAGCAATCCAAAGTCTTTCAGGTTTAAGTTCAGTCACATCTAAGGTAGGTTTAACATTTGTATTTGGTATTCTTACCAGTAATTTTTATTCTTTTATAATAGATAGTTTTTAAGAATGCATTGATTTTGTAATTCAAAGGAATGTTATATGTTTTGTAAGAGTGTGGGTAGCTGTTTACAGGTTTTCAGGATTAGCTTTGTGTTGCAGAAAAGAAAATTTTTGGTAACAGTGAAGATCAAATTGTCACTGTAAAGATGATAACAGAAAAACAATTGGTAGAAAAAAGAGGATGCAACACAATAGAAAAAGATCTACACATACCACACAAAACCAGACCTTACTCATTAAACCCTTCCAACCCATTCCAGTGACATCCAAATGCTTACCCACACTTCACTTCCAAGGATATAAGTAGTGCAAATAAAACCTTAAAGAACTCTCATGCACCAAGTCATGACAGTACATCAAAATTTTTCATATAAAATTTTGTCCCAGTTGTAATCTAAGCACTTACAGATATCTTCAACCACTCGTAACTACACAATGAAATACCCAACGTCAGAAAACTTGCCAAACCCTCCATGTCACCCAACTCTCCATCCTCTTGCCTTCTGTCTTCAATATTCAAAGTCTTTAAAAAACTTTTACACTGCAGAATCAAGCAAAATATCCTACTCAACCATACTGTATGGCTTTAGACCCAACCATTACACTCAGACCTCATACAGTATATCATAGATGGCTTCAACCATCCTTGACTCCCATCCCACAAACTTTAGTGGCAATAGACATCAGCAAAGCATTTTACATTGTCCCCTTACACGTAATCACAAAAGATACTTGACACCACACCCTCTTCAACTTTGACAAACAGTAATTGGCCACCTTCATAGCCAGCCATAATGGCAGTCACTTACCATAGGTTCACCTCTAAAACTCTTGAACTTTACAATGGAATTTTCCAAGGAGCCTTTAACCACTCAGCCTCATTCTTTTTCTATATGACCTCCAGCAAACCAGAGTGTAAAGATCTCATATGCACACAGCAATGGTTCACCAGAAGAGTGTTTGCATCCACACAAAAGTCTTCACTCACCCTTTTAATCCCCAGAGAGACACAATTCCAACCTGCACCCTCCAGTTTCCTTGAATGGCCAATCAGTCCCACTCTACAAAATACCAACTTTTTTGGGCATCACTTATAATACACATATGATATTCACTCCAAACACCAGAAATATCAAAACAAAAACAACACACAAACTAAATTCCCTCAGAACGCTAACTGGTACTAAATGTGGACAGTAAAAAAAAGTCTTAAGTATCCTCTACTAACAGTTCATCATTTCTACCCAAAACTACACTTCACGTGCCTCGTCATCCACCCCTTAAAGGCATATGTAACAGAGCTGCAAACTACTCAAGACAGAGCACCCAAAAGAATCACTTCCTGCCTAGCAACCATAAAGGATCAACACCTGCACAATGAGCAAAGTTCCTCATTATACAGTCTGACTTCAACATATGTGGTGCTCATTTTTGCAGGTTCACTAGATTCCTTTCGTCCAAACCACTCCATAACTAATTTCCAGCACCCAGATAGAAGTAAAGAGCTTACCTCTGCCTCACACTTAACCATCTTATACTTACAGATCCCCTCACCATTAACAAGCATGACATTGACAAACCAAAGTGATCCAACAAGCACTAAACAACCAGCCATCCAACTCAGTCTGCAACTTTAACCCACCAAACATTCACCCATCTGTAATTACACTCCCAAAATATACATGAGATACACTTTCCTGTCTTGGCTCTTGACATCATACTTCCTTTCAATACTACAAACACTGATTCAGCATATGTCAGGACCTTTCACACTCATGATATAGCTACCACAATGAAAACTATGAACACTTTTTTTTTTTTTAATGTTGAAGGGTGTGCCTTAAATGAAATAGAGAATTTTTTTTTTTTTAGACTATTCACCATTTCCCGCATTAGCAAGGTAGCATTAAGAACAGAGGATTGAGCCTTTGAGGGAATATCCTCACTTGGCCCCCTTCTTTGTTCCTTCTTTTGGAAAATTAAAAACGAGAGGGGAGGATTTCCAGCCCCCTGCTCCCTCCCCTTTTAGTCGCCTTCTACGACACACAGGGAATACGTGGGAAGTATTCTTTCTCTCCTATCCCCAGGGATATGAAATAGAGAATTATAAAGTGGAAAAAGAAAAGACAAAGGAAAGTAGTCATGAATTTTTTGAGGACTTGAAAGACCTGTCTTTTTAAATATGCCAGGTCATGGGTATTGGGAAAGACATGAGAAGGTAGAGAGTTCCAGAGCTTTGACGGGTAGGAAAAGGTGCAGGTATCAAAACAGCCCACCCTTGAGTTGCCATTGGCCACACAATAATCATGTGATGCAGCAGCTTTGTGAGTATTGCATGGTCTAGCTAGTGGTGGGGTCACACAAGCTGGGGCAGCTTTCAGGAGCAAAAACCAAAGTAATACCTATAGAAGAATGAAAGTGAACCAACATTTCAGCATAGGGCATGGGGCAAAGTTTAGAAGTTAGCTTGGGACTGTTTATGAGTTGGACTGCTTTCAACTTGACTCTTTCAAGCAAGGATACAGAGCTAGAACCACCCCAAATGTGAGAGCAGTACACCACACAAGGATGAATCAATCTCTTGTATAAATGGAGCAACAGTTCAGAAGAGGAGTTTTGATATCTATACTGGATGCTTGTATAAATGGAGCAACAGTTCAGAAGAGAAGTTTTGATATCTATACAGGACACCCAGTTTCTTAGAGGCAGACTTAGCTATTCCTGTAATGTTGGGTTTCCAAGAAAGAGTGGATGTTACGGTAATACCAAGTATGTTTATTGAGTTAAGAGGTGGAATTACAGAACAATCAGAGGAGAGGCGAGAGTTTTAAGGAGTTTTCAATATTGAGATGGAGAGAAATTAGGTCTTGGAGATATCCCACTGAGATATCTTGTCCAAGTCTGAGTTTATGAAGGAAGCTGTGTCAGGACAAGATGCAGATCGAGTGAGTGAAGAGGGTGCAGAATTGAAGGATGTGGATGAATGCAGTGGTGAGTCATCAGCATATGAGTGCAGTGGATTATTTGTGGAGGGTAGGAAATTGTTGAAAAAGGAGTAAAAGTGTAGGGGACACTGCTGTCGATGGAGAGAAGGGAGAAGGCTGATCCATCAACACCCACAAAGCTAGATCACCCGGAGAGGAAGATAAATATGAAGAAGCAAAGTGAGGGAGGGAAGCCAAAAGAGTTGAGCTAAGAGATGGTACCCCAATATTACACCATGTCAAAAGCCTTAGATATGTCAAGGGTAACTACAAATGACTCCCCAAAATCTTTCAGGGATGATGACCAGACATTGGTAAGATAGGAAACATGTTACTGGTGGATCTATCCTTACAGAAGCCATACTGGTGATCAGAGAGAAGACTGTAATTTTTGAGGTCTTTAAGGATATGGGAGTTGAGGATGGATTCAAAGGCTTTGGAAATGGTAGATGTCAAAGCAGTAGATGATAGTGGGGTCAGAACGGTCACCATTCTTAGGAATGAGATTTACCAATGTGTGTTTCCAGGGGTTTTGGTTTTTAAGCAGAAATGGAACGGAAAAGCAAGTTCAGAGGCACACTCTTTCTATACACCGGAATGGTTGCCATCAGGACCATAACCTTGCTTGTGTCCTGAGAAAGAAGGGCTTTTTGGACAATCCGAAAAGAGATGATGGGAAGAGCAAAGGATTTGTAAGAGGAGCATCAGGGGACGAAGGAATGTTAGAGTCATGCAGGGTGGAGTTAGAGGACAAACAGGAACCAGAGAGTTGCTTTGTCAATGGGAGAGATAGCTATCGTACTGTCAGAATGGAAAAGTGAGGGAAAGGTAGAGTGACAAGTATTTAAAAATGTCCTTTGCTAAAGACCAGAAAGAATTCTGCCTCTGTATTCCCTGAGTGTCATAGAAGGTGACTGAAGGGGGTGGACATCCTCCATTACTTGTATTTCAGTTTCCAAAAGAGGAAACAAAAGAAAGAGTCAAGCAGGGGGTGTTCATCCTCCTTTAAAGTTCAGGTTGGGATGTCTAAATGTGTGTGGATGTAACCAGTATGATAAGAAAGGAGAGATAGGAATTATGTTTGAGGAAAGAAACCTAGATGTTCTGGATCTGAGTGAAACAAATCTCAAGGCTATAGAGGAAAAATGGTTTAGAAATGTCTTGGGAGTAAAGTCAGGGGATGGTGAGAGGGGAGGACAAAAGATAAGGAAGGAGTAGCACAACTGAAGCAAGAGTTGTAGGAGTATGTGATAGAGTGTAAGAAAGTAAATTGTAGATTTACCTGGGTGAAGCTGAAAGTGAATGGTGAGAGATGGGTGATTATTGGTGCTTGTGCACCTGATCATGAAAAGAACATGAGAGGCAAGTGTTTCGGCAGCAGCTGAGTGAGTGTCAGCAGTTTTGGTGCACGAGACTGGGTATTAGTGATGGATGATTCAAAAGTGAAGGTGCATGATATGGCAGTTGAGGGTTTAATTGATGTGCATTGGGTATTCAGTGTTGAGAATAAGAATGGTGAAGAGCTTGTGGATTTGTTTGCTGGAAAAAGACTTGGGATTGGGAATATCTGGTTTAAAAAGAGAGATATACACAAGTATATGTTTATGAGTAGGAGAGATGGTCAAAGGGCATTATTAGATTACATGTTAGTTGATAGGCATATAAAAGGGACTTTTGGATGAAAATTTGCTGAGAGGGGCATCTGGTGGGATGTCTGATCACTATCTTGTGAGGAAAAAGGTGAAGATTTGTAGAAGTTTTCAAAACGAGAAAGAATATTGGGGAGAAGAGAGTCGTGAGATTAGAAAGGAGACTTGTGTGAAGAAATACCAGGAGAGATTGAGTGTAGAATGACAGAAAGTGGGAGCAAATGAAGTGAGGGGAGTGGGTGAGGATTGGGATGTATTTAGGGAAGCAGTGATGGCATGTGCAAGAAATGCATGTGACATGAGAAAGGTGGGAGGTGGGCAGATTAGAAAGGGTAGTGAGTGGTGTGACGAAGAAGTAAAGTTTCTAGTGGAAGAGAAGAGAGAGGTGTTTGGATGGTACTTACAAGGAAGGAGTGCAAATGACTGGGAGATGTATAAGAGAAAGCAGCAGGAGGTCAAGAGGAAGGTACAAGGGTTGAAAAAGAGGGCAAATGAGAGTTGGGGTGAGAGAGTATCATTAAACTTAAGGAAGAATAAAATAAGGGAACATGGTGTGATTGCCTGTTTATGGAAGCAGTTGATGGGGAGAATGATCCATCAGACAGACATCTGTTAGAGCTATGATTATATGGAGGCCATGGACTTCATTACTTTTTGTGAAAGGAAATCAATCCATCACCTATGCATACAGTATATAAACATTTATGTTTAGAGTGCATTCATTTCTTTGAAGCAAATAGGAAAAACAATTTCATCAAGACATCATGACACTTGCAAATAATTTTAGGATTTCAAGATATGACACAAGATGATCCAGTTGAGCTGCTAGAATCCCAAGGAGATCTGTTAAATGAGGATCTGCTGATGGAATCGAAGCTGCTGCAGAGGAGGGAAAACTGTAGAAGCTCCAGTTGACTAAAGTCTTTTCACTTGCATGAGAAGCTTTGCAACTCTTGGCTTATGATATTCCCAGCTGTGGGCAAGGTGGGAAGTGATAACAGGCAGTGATGGAGTGAGGAGGAGATGGAATGAGTATTTTGAATGTGTTTGATGATAGAGTGGCACATATAGCATGTTTTGGTTGGGTGGTGTTCAAAGTGAGAGAGTCAGGGAAGGTGGTTTGATGAAGAGAGAAGAGGTGGTGAAATCCTTGTGGAAGATTAGATCCAGTAAGGTAGTGGGTTTAGATGGTATTGCTGTTGAATTTATTAAGAAAGGGGGTGAATGTGTTGTTGATTGGCTCGTAAGGATATTCAGTGTATGTATGTATCATGGTAAAGTGCCCAGGGATTGGTGGCATGCATATATAGTGCCATTATACAAAGGCAAAGGGGATAAAGGCGAGTGTTCAAACTACAGAGGCATAGGTTTCTTGAGTATACCTGGAAAATTGTGTGGAAGGGAATTGATTGAGAGGGTGAAGGCATGTACAGAGCCTCAGATTGGGGAGGTGTGTGGTTTCAGAAGTGGTAGAGGACATATGGATCAGGTGTTTGCTTTGAAGAATATGTGAAAAATACTTAGGCAAACAGATGGATTTGTATGTGGCATTTATGGATCTGGAGAATACATTTGATAGGGTTGATAGAAATGCTTTTTGGAAGGTATTAAGAATATATGGTATGGGAGGTAAGCTGCTGGAAGCAGTGAGAAGTTTTTATCGAGGGTGTAAGGTATATGTTTAAGTAGGAAGAGAGGAGAGTGATTGGTTCCCAGTGAAGGTTGGTCTGCAGCAGAGGTGTATGATGTCAACATGGTTGTTTAACTTGTTTATGTTTGTGGTTGTTAGGGAGGTAATTGCTAGAGTTTTGGAGAGGGGGTGAGTATGCAGTTTGTTGGGGATTAGAGGGCCTGGAAAGTGAGTCATTTGTTCGCTGATGATACAGCACTGGTAGCTGATTTGAGTAAGAAACTGCAGAAGTTGGTGAATGAGTTTGAAAAAGTGTGTGAAAGGAAACAGGTGAGTAAACGTGAATAAAAGCAGTGTTGAGGGGCAAGTTATTGGGAGAATTTGGAGGAAGTGAAGTGTTTTAGATATCTGGGATGTGGACTTGGCAGTGAATGGAACCATGGAAGCGGTGGTGATTCATAGGATGGGAGAAGGGGTGAAGATTATGGGAGCGATGAAGAATGTGTGGAAGGAGAAAATGTTATCTCGGAGAGCAAAAATGGGTGTGTTTGAAGGAATATTAGTTCCAACGATATTATATGGTTGCAAGGTGTGAGAAAAACAAGAAAACTAATGGGAACATCAGTGAAAGAGAAAATTGGGTAAATGGTGACAGGTATCGATGAACGAGGCAGAGATGTTTTAGGTATTTTGAAGGATTGTTGAATTAGTTTGATGATAGGATGGCAGATGTAAGGTTATAGCTAGTAAGCGCTGGTCCTGTATGCTCTGTACTTTTTTAAACCTTCCATCAACAAGCCATTGAACTTCCTTGATTGTTTCATCTCTAACCACATATTTTTCTCTCAACCACTTCACTTAATTTTTACTGTATCTCTGTTTGTCACCTCAGGTGTATGTAACTATTCATCACTGTTCATGCTCTGCATAAGTAGATCTGCTACCATAACTGCTTCTGCCCTCAACTATATCCATTTGTTCTCTATGTATTAGACCATTTCTATCGCTGAACCTTATACACCATTTCTGTCACTGAACAGTTGTCAATAATGATTCATTAGATTTTGTTTGTACTTTTCTCCTTTCTTCTGTCAGAATGGCCACCAATATTGTTCCTGCATTTCTCTGCTCAACATTGTCATCAATAGATTTTATATGTATTTTAGTCCTTTCCTCTAACTGAACAGAAGACCCTTGAACCTCTATTTGCTTTTCAATGCCTTTCCCCTTCTTTCCTCAGGTTTTGTATCTGCTGAATCCCATTCACTTAATTGTATTTTTGTTCAAACTAATAAACTATATTTCTTGGAGTTGTTAATTCCTCTTTTGCCTCATGACTTCCCTCATGATTCTTGAAATGTTTCCACAGATTTTAAATCTAGCTCTAGTTGTGTTACCCTTTGGTCTTGCTCCTTAACAAGTTCTCATAACATCCCCAAACATGTGTTTTCTGGTGATGCAACTCTAGTTTCCTCTGCTTTCATCTCTAATCTCATCTTTGCAGACCTGGTTTCAACTAACTGATTTTGGTACATTCCTTAAATAAAGTCCATACCAACCATTCCTGGCTCAGGTAGTGCTAGAGGTCTTAAATTATACCCCAAAGTAATATTAGTAGCAGCATTGAAGTTTACTAGAGCAAATTATCCATGAGGAGAATTTCAATCTTTAACTTACAGTGAGTGTTGCATTTCATTTACATTAGAAAGAAAAAAATATTTCCCTTTGGCAAGCTGCACCTGTATACTTTTTTTCTTGTAAATAACCAGCATTGCACAAGCAGAATCAAGGCCAACTTGTAGGAAAGATAAAAGTAGAAGAAAAAGAAAATTAAAATTAATTAGGGCACCACAAGTGTTTGTAAACCTGACTTGTAAAGGAAGAAAGTTTATATGAAGAGAGAAAGACAAGAAAGAAAATTCCACAGCTCCTTTTTCAATGGAAGAAGTAAGCATCATAACAGCCAGTCCCTGATTGGCTTGTCTCCACACAGAAGCTTTAGGGAAGCAGCAGCCAAACGTGTGCCATAGGTCTAAACCATGGGGACAGGGACACATGTAGACAAT
Source organism: Panulirus ornatus (assembly GCF_036320965.1). Classification (NCBI taxonomy): domain Eukaryota; kingdom Metazoa; phylum Arthropoda; class Malacostraca; order Decapoda; family Palinuridae; genus Panulirus; species Panulirus ornatus. The sequence goes on from NC_092242.1 coordinate 56,661,109, forward strand.
TCACGAGAGCAATGGCCAAATAATACATCAAGAAGCAAGAGAGGGCAGCAGCATCACAGTATATGAAAAGGGAAGATTGAAGAGAATTGATGCCAGGAGAATTAATCTGGTGATAGGCTTTTAATTACACTCTAGTTAATGCATAGCCACTTCAGATGTGTGAGCAGTATTCCATATTTGTGCAAATGAATTTTTTGTAGATATGAAAAAGCTGCTCACAAGAAAAAAGATTATGGCACCTATACAAGACTTCCAGCTTTTGGGAAGCAAACTCCATGATGTTGATGATATGGAGTCTCTAGGACAGGGTGGAGGATATGTGTATGCCCAGCATGTTTATATTATAACAGGGTTGAATTTTGGTGTTTTGAAATTGAACAGAGAAAGACAAATGATTCTCAGGAAGAAATATAGGAAGAAATTGCATTTTAGCACTTAAGTTTTACATGGTTACTGTTTTCCCCACTCAGAAATGCTGCACAAGGTCCAAATTGAGTGAGGAAATATATGATAAGTGTGAGAAAGTGAACAGATATGAGAGGGAGAGGGAAGGAAAAGTGAGTTGTATGTAAACTAGAATCATAGCATAAGTGTTAAGGTTAAAAGTAGAAGAGAGTGCATCATATATTGAGAGAAGGAAGATAGGAGGTGATGGGACAGAACCCTGGGAAACACCACTCTTGATAGCAGGTGATGGACAGAACCCTGGGGAACATCGCTATTGATAGGATAAGAGAGAAAAGTTGCTCCATCAACGATCACTTCAATGAAACAGCCAGAGGAGGGAAATATGAATGAGAGAACAGAGAGAAGCAGTGAAATCAAAGGAAGATAGTTTATAAAGTAAACATTCTTTCACTTGTTCTTTTCACTATGTTACCACTCACTTACAAATTGGGTCTCCTCAAATGGAGAAAATTTAGAAAAGAAAAGATACTGATTCACTGAAATTGGCAACACTCCTTCCTTCAGTTTGAGCCTGGGAAGCTTCCAGACTTACTAAATTTAGTACATTCAAACTAAGTATTAATGCATATACCTCTCAAGAGCCCCTTTATATTCTACTCCACCCCTTGTACATAAAAGGCATCATTATCTGTAAATCCTCCAAATTCTTAAAAAAAATGAGAGAGATTACCACTTGGAGCTCCTCTCTGCCACCAGGATGTGACAGAACCCATGAATTTAGAAAGGATTGGCTAAGCTGAGGGCAGCAACTATGGAAGGGTGGTTAGTGAAGAGGATGAGATATAAACCTTACCAAAATGCAGGGGGTTAGAAGTTTCTAATCATCAGGGACTGTAGTCTCCCTCATAGCTCAAGGGAGACCCTGGAGAGAAACAATTGTTATTCAAAACTTACCTTGTTATCACTTTTAGATATTCTTACACTAAGAAATTTTTTTTGTTATATAGTAATGATTAACAAGAATGTAGTACTCTTATTTCGTAATGTGCACTGCTGAAAGGGAAAAAAAAGAATGCAGTACAGTATGCTGTATTTCAGTTTCATATGTTTTCCATTGTATGGAGAAGTACTTCATTCAAGCAAAACTATCTCTTAAATGTGTTTGATGATTTGAGCTAACAAGCATTTTACTGTATATTATACAGTAAAAATCTATATATTCAGTTCACCATTAGCTCACTTGTCCAGTCGGGATATGGTCCCATTTGATCTGTGTTTGTGTGAAAGCCCATGTTTTATCCAGTTTTATTGATGTGGATTAAGGATTTGTGTAGTGAACAGGATGGCTGTATGTACTTCATCCATCACATGTGAATGAGAATTGCCAAGAATAGTTGGTAAATTGACTCTTTAGGGGGCAAGGGGATTGAATTAAAAGATACTTATTTACATTTTCATTTTGTATTGTTACATTTAATTTTTTACAGTTTATTATACATATCACAGTGATTTGTATTTTAAGTTTTCTTATTTCAAAATAGTGAGTAGACATTTAACTTTGCTAACCAGTATAGAATACTTCATGAATATGTTCTTAAGAGAGTTTTACTGCAGTTAGTTCCAATACTTAAATGTATTGATATGTACATTGCCTTAGGTGCTCAGGAACCAACCTTATGTGACTACATAGAGCATCTTACATAGTATAGTACTGATGTATGAAAGAAGTTAATGATTGTAATTGTATATTCAGTATATACTGTAAAGTTAGTTGTAGGTTCAGACAGGATAATGGCATGCCTTTCCTTTGTCTAGAAAATCCTCCAGTACTACAATAATACTCTTTATCAAAAAATATGATACATTATTGAATGAAAATGTATTAGGAAAATCATGTGCAGTAGATCCTTTATAGACTCTTAACTTTCCAGGTATAATGCATATTCATGGAAAGACATCATAACACAAAGAGCATGTGTGTTACCGCTTGCAACTGTGGCACTGGTGACAGTGGTTAATCGCTGTTCAGGGTACAATGCCATCATCACATACTGTGCCACCTTCCTTCACCAGGCAGTACCATCTGTCAGTGAATACTGGGCTGCAGCTGCTGTCACATTAATGCAGGTAACACATAATTTATTTGTGGTCATAAAATTTTGTCCCCTCTGCCTTGCTTGTGCAGGAAACAGCAGTCAGGCATGAAAAAAATAATTTGCAATGTGTTTTAGTGCTTGTCATTGTCTACAGTGCAGTCTGTCTTTCTTGTGATATATAGTTGGATGATTTAGGAAGAAATTTCTTATTTCCGTATTATTTTGCTAACTGACCCTCTGTCTTTTTTATATTTATTCTCACTTGCTTCTCTCACGCTGTTTGTCATTCTTTCCAAACCATTCCCTCCTCATTTTCATGCATCTTTATTTCATCTGTTATTTTGTAAAATGTATTCTTATTCTGATCATATCTCTTAATGAATCCATTGTCATCTCTCAACTCTTTCTCTTGAATCCTCGTTACATTATAAACCTTTACATTTGCTTGCAGCTTGCTAACCACTGTCACAAACCAGCAGTGCAGTACATCATGTACTAGTATATTTTGCTCAGTTTTCTGCAGTAAATTTTTCTGTACCAGATTGTACACATTTTTGCTCCTCAGTGCACTTTCAAAATTCTCATATATCCATTCAAGCCTTTGGTAGTTGTACTTCTATTCCCCTCTTTTTTTTTTTTTCTCTCTCTCTCTCTTTTGCATTTGTTTAAGTGTTTACTTTACCTGTCTGCTGCTTTTTTTTGCTGTATCAGGGTAGCATTAGGAACAACCAGCTAAACCCTTAGGGAAAGATCCTTTGCCTAAGCCCTAAAAGTAAAGATACTGGAGGGAAGGATTACCAACCTCTGGACCCCTGCCCTGCTTAGTTACCTACAACATATGGGAGATATGTTTGTTTAGTATTTTTTCTTCCTTATCCAGTTCCATAACCCTTTTCTGGTCAGGGAATCTGTGGAGTGGAATGTCTCCAGGACTGAAGGTTAATGAGAAATTTAAAGCAGTTTTATCGTATCAGGTAATAGGGAGTGCTAAAAGAAAATGGCACTATAAAGACATGTGAACCTGGCATGCTGGCTGTGTTAAGACAAGGTTCCTGCAGGTTGTCTGTTTATTTTTTCTCTCACTCCCCCTCTACCACCAGCTTAACGCTTGGTAAAGTCATTCGCTTAGATGTTTGTTTCACTTTGAACTTGTCATTTACAAACTCTTTGATCCATCTTTCTGTTGCAATCTTAATGTTTTGTTTAGCCTCTTTCCCTGTAAAATCCAGTGGTTTACTTTGTCAGATGCTATTGCATTGATCAAGAAATCATTGTTTGTCATTGGATAAGAATTACATGTATATCATTGTAATTAGCTAATAATTGGGCTTCCATATTTTTTCCTGGTAGAAATCAGTGATGCCCTTTGTTCATGTAACTATTTTTGATTAGATGTTTCAATATATGTCATTTTATCACTCTCAAAACTTTTATTACATGTGAAGTCAAGCTAACTGGTCTGTATTGTTTAGGGATTAGTTTAGACCCTCCTTTATGAATCGGTGTTACATGTGCCAGTTTATGAATTTCTGCAGTTTTGCTCTCATCCATACTTTGCTTCAGTAATAACATCATTGTTGTTTCTGTTTCTGTTTTTTCTTTTTGAGGAACATAGCTGGGATTCCATCTGGTCCTGGAGCTGAATTTTCTGTGAGTTGATCAGTCACTTGATTATATCATTTTCCAATACTTCAGTATATATTACTGCATTGTCATCCTATTGGTAAACAATTCATCTTACAAACAAAATTCTCCTGTCTTCAACTGAACAATGATTGATTTGCTCAGTCAGCATCCTGAATATTTCCTTAGGAGTCTTTTGTAGCTATGTGCTACCTTAAATGGTCAAATTTGTTTTTTTTTTGTAAATAGTAACTTTGGATTCCTTTACACGTTTTTTATAACTTTTTATTCTTTTGTTTTTGTTTTTCTTCTATTGGATCCCAGTATTTCTTTGTAAGTTTTTTTCTCCAGTCACTGACAAAAGTCCACATCATGTCTGGGCCATAATTGAAATAGAGAAAGAATTATGAATTGGAAAAAGAAAAGACAAGGGAAATTATTTACGAATTTTTCAGAAAGTGAAAAACCTGTCTTTTGAAATGTGTTAGGTCATAGTTGTTGGGAAAGATATACGAGGGTAGAGAATTCCAGATCTTTGATGTGTAGGGAAAGAAGCAGGCATCAAAACAGCCCACCCTTGAATTACTGATGGCCGCATGATAATCATGTGATGCAGCTGCATGCCAAGTATTGCATAGTCTAGCTAGTGGTGGGGGCACACAAGCAGCCAGCTCTTGGGAGCAAAAACAAAAGTAATGCCTATAGAAGAGGGAAAGTTTACCAACATTGTGGCATAGGGCAAGGGGGTCAAGTTTGGAAGTTAACCTGGGACAGTTTAGAAGGCAGATCACTTTCAACTCGACTCTAAGTAAGGATACAGATCTAGAACCACCCCAAATTTGAGAGCAGCACTCCATACAAGGACGAATTGATCCTTTGTATAAATGGAGCAGCTGTTCAGAATAGAAGAATTTTCAACATCTAGATAGGACACCCAGTTTCTTAGAGGCAGACTTCGCTATTCCTATACCCTGGGGTTTCCAAGAAAGAGTGGATGTTACAGTAATACCAAGTATGTTCATTGAGTCAGAAGGTGGAATTGCAGAACCATCAAAGGAAAGGTGAGAATTGTGAGTAGTTTTCAATAGAGAGATAGGTAGAAATTGGGTCTTGGAGGCATTAGACTAAATAAGATTTTGTCTACCCCACTGAGATATCCTGTCCAAGTCTGAGTTTAGTGAGGAAGCTATGTCAAGACGAGATGCAGATCAAGTGAGAGAAGAGGGTGCAGAGTTGAAGGATGTGGATGAATGCTGTGTTGAATCATCAGTGTATGAGTGCATTGGATTATTTGTGGATGGGAGGAAATCGTTGAAAAATAGGAGAACAAGTATAGGGGACAGGACAGAACCTTGAGGGACACCACTGTTGATGGAGAAAGGGGGAAGGCTGATCCATCAACAACCACGGAGGTAGATTGGCCAGAGAGGAAGCTAGATATGAAGGAGTAAAGTGAGGGAGGGAAACCAAAAAAAAGGGAGCTTAGAGATGAGACAATGATGCCCCAACATGTCAAGCCTTAGATATGTCAAGTGCAACTACATACTTATAAAATCTTTTCTCATGTTTCTCTTATTCTTGTTTTTTTACTGTTGTGCTATTTTTCTTTATTCCTCACCTTTCTCCAATTCATCCACAGTTTCTGCCCTTAGGTATTTTCCACTTTTTACTTGTTTTATTTTTCTTTGGTATATGTTCAATGATTATTTGGCCTAATCTCTCTCAGTAAATTTTTGTGTATGCTACCAGATTGTTGTTTCTGAAGACCTCATTCCAATTTGTGCTTTTATAATCTTCGATCGTTAAGGTGGGTTTTGGTGGTAGCCATACTAAGAGAGAGGTTTGGTAGTAAGCATAGTCTGTATTGAGAGGGCTATCTAGAGTGTGTTGAAATGGTTTTAGCCTGTGAAAAGGATGAGAGAAGAAAGCCTAAGAGGATCATTGTGTTAGATGTCAAGGCAGGAAAGGGGAGAAGACCAGGGAGGTGAAAGGATGAAATAAAAGAGACATGTGTGGGATAGACTGGGTTGGATCAGTGTGATACACATGGTGGGAGGTGAGGGGTGAGGGCAACATGGTTTCTGTGGCCTGAACCAGGACATAAAAAATTGTCAAGGTAAACTGTGGAGTAATTTGTGGGGGTACCTTATGAATGGTTTGTTTTGGTTTCTTTACTTGATACACAACTAAAGATTGGATGTGTGCAAATGATTTTTTTTTAACAGGGTCAACTAGGGTATGCTGAAGTGATTCAGGCATGTGGAGAGGATGAGTGAAGACAAAGAGGATCTTTGTGTCAAAAGTGGTGATAGAAAGAGGGAGGGGAAGACCAAGAAGGAAATGAAAGGATGGAGTAAAAGAGGCCTTGGAATACTGGTGACTGAACATTGAGGAGGGCGAGAGGCATGAATTGGAGTGAATGAATTGATTCATTGTAGTGTACTAGGGCAGAGGATGACATGGTGTCAGTGGGCTGAACCAGGTCATAAGAAATTGACAAAGGAAATCTTGAGCTAGGGAGTGGGGCGTGTGTGTGTGAATGGTTTGCTGTATTTTCTCTACATAATTCGAGACAGTTAAAGATTGACATTACCTTGCTATAAAGTGGAAAAGGCAATTAGGCATGAAGATATAAGACTTTCCGAATGTGTATAATACAATAAAGATTTATATTGCTGTTTTCAGTATAACTTTTGCACTTTTGCTTCAGCTTGGTTTAAAAGCTGTTTGTAATTTTCAGTCAATTTTGACTTTACCCTTGACAGATTCCCATATTAGCACTGTAATGTATTAAGAAAATAAACTTAAAATCTGCACATTTTTCAGAAGTGTATGTCAATTTTGCAGAATCTCTGTAATCATGCTAGTTTTGGGTATTGAAAGGATAACAGGAAATGAAGTCTAAAATAGACAGTTTTTATAAAAAGATTTATGATAAATTAATGACAATATTTAGCATGAAAGTGCAAAAAGGCATGCAAGAGATCATCCCTACTTGATGCTGTCACTGAGATGAGGATGGGGATGTTCACATTATAAAACATAGCATGCAGACCAATTTTCTTTGACAATTAAAAGCCATGCAGGGATGCTTTCTATTGCTGCATCGTCCTAGTTCATGTTTACTTGGTTTTTGACACTTCTATCACTATATTATTTTACATTTACTGAATGTTTTTATTACTTGTTTCATTTGTTTTCATGCATGTAAACATTGTACATACATATCATACATCACAACAGGAGAAAGAAGGAAATGAACGAAGAAGCCAAATGTCTTTTATTACTTATTTTTGTTTTTCTGTATGTAAACATTATATAATGTAACAGTGGAAAGCAGTAGATAAACAAAGAAGCAGGCAGAAGCCATAGACATCCTTACCTGAATACCAGCACCCAGGATGCATGAGCACTTTCTACCAGCCAGGCCAGACCATAGTTATAGCAAATCATGCAGTTCACCCATAACTGTTGAGTGGTGACAGTGTGATAACAAAACATGCATCTCTGTGATATAGGCTGTCCTATGTGTATGAACCTGCTTTCGTAGAATGAAGCTTTGTTGAGACATTGCTGGAAAAATTAATGAAGAAAATGGAAAGTTTGGTAATTTTGGCCTTTGCTAGTTTGGCATCTTAGCAAGGGTTCATAGGCAAAATTTTTACTTTGTTTTGAGGAGAAACATATGTATGTGAATTTTAGGTACCTGTTATAGTTGAAAATTTTGTCTGTGCAAAGATTTTGCTTTTATACCAGTATACACAAATAGAATGTCCTGACCATCCAAATACTCAAAGTCTACTAAGTTTATGTTTCTTTAGTGTTAGTTCAGTCCATGGAACAGTAGTAAACTATCTCTGATGAATTTAAACTTTGCTGTTGCTGCCCACTAACAGTGGTAACTCAAACAGTACCTCTTATTTAGCTCTTGTTTCTAGTGTATGTGAAAAATCAGTGGGTATTTCAAAGATTGGTGTTTACTTGAAAATGTTTTTAACCTAAAATGATTTTCTATCAAGTTTCTACTTTACAGGTTGTGTCAACTGTTGGTGCCGTAGTCTTTGTAGATCGTCTAGGGCGTCGGAAGTTACTAATAGCATCCAGTGCAACTATGGCTGTAGCACTTGCTGTTATTGCAGTCTGTGAAGTAGCAACTAAACATGGGGCAGGTTAGTAGCAAAGCTCACAATCATGTTCTTCAAAATTGTCTTAAGTGTTCGATGATATGCAGGATTTTCTCGATTGGTTTTTACATCATCAGGTACTGATGTTTGCTGTTCTGGCCAGTAAAACATTATTGTTTTCCTAATATAATGGCTTTTAGTGTACTCATACTGCTGTTCCTATTTTTAATTTTCGTTCTGTTTATAATTATGTAAGAATGAAGAGCAGTGCTCAAAAGATGCAGTCTTTTGGTCCTGCCTTTGGCCATTCGTAGGCTGCCATTGTGATGACACCACTGACCAGCTTTTTCCCAAGGAATAATCCATCATGTAGCACATATTTCTCAAGGATTACTTACATACAAAATGTTTTCTAATATGTATCTAATATGCTTTTTATTTACATTGATATTTCTATATTGTACTGGCCTCCCCCATTCATGCTTTATGTTATCCCAGCCACTTTGCAGAATCTCATTTTAGGTACTTGTAAGTAGGTCTTTTTTTTCTTAAATGTATAGGCTGTAGGCCAGGGGATTTTCTATAATAGCATCCCTTTTGATGATAACACATTCAAACCCTCAGTGTATTAATTAGCTCTGTTCTGTTGACCTCAGGGAATATTTCAGCAGGTACATAGCTTCCATTGTCTTGGGCGAAAAGAAGTGTTTAAAAGTTATTGAAAGTTTGTAGCTGCACTGATCAGGAGTGTTGCAACTTACAAAGATGACCCTCCAATTCAAAGTGGGCCATAATATTTGTTAACCTCTGTACTAGGACTAATATGGGTCCAAAGTTCTTCTTTTAGATGAGGGTTTTATAGAAAAATTATTTTTTCTGGGACACCTTTGGTTGTTGTTTCTGTGGCCATTTTTGCATTTCTTGATGGCCCATCAAGATCATCTCATTACCCTGCGGCTTATTTTGAGGACATCAGAACTGAAATAAAGATTTTCTAATCTCTTCTTTCCACTATGCATTGCCTTTTTTATTCTTGTATCTCACTGCCTTTGTCCAACTACTGATTCACCAACTTTTAAGAGTATTTCTTTAAACATTTTAAAAACCTCATTCACACATGCCTGCATTCCTGCATTAACTGCACTTCCATCTAAGCTTTCATTTACCTTCCATTCATACTCCTCCCTGCATTTTTTCTGATTCATCTTCTCTCTAGCCATCACTTTTACCTCTCCATTCTTCCTTACACCATACCTCCACATCTTCCTGATCCTCATCCCCACAAGAACTGCGAAATGGTCAGATTCTCCAAAGAATCCTCTCATGACTCTAGCATTTAGCATGGCCTTTCTCAATCTTTCATTGACTGCCACATAGTTAGTCAAAGCCTTTTACACTCCTTTTCAGTCATTCCTCATCCATTATATCTGTGGATCATCTTGTACTGAAGAAAGGTGCTTGCAAGGAATATACCCCTTTCAGCACAAATATTCACAAAATAACTTCCCTTCTCATTTACTCCAGGCTCTCCTCATTTACCAACCATCACCAATTTCATCACATCCCACTTTCGCATTCACATCACTCGGTATAACCACTTTTCCCACATTCTCAAAACCATTTGTACAGTCATTCAAATTTCATCAGAAAAGCTTCATTTCATCCTTACCATGCACAGTCTTCATATTCACTGCCACATATGAGCATACCCATGCATACTTCACAGTCCCAGTCTTTCACCCATGCTATTCTTGATCCCTTCCATCCATGCTCTGTAACACCCTCCCATAATGTTGTTGATAGCAGAATTGCACATCCCTCTCCGCAATAATTTTCACTCATTCCTGTCCATACCACAACTCCTTCAATGCCCTCCCATAACTTGCATTCATCATTTCCATTTTCACTCCACACACCTTGCCTAGGATATGGGTCTCCCCTATCCTTATCACATCCACACCAAAACTTTTAAACCTCTCCACAATCTCCTTCCTTTTATTCTCACTAGTCATCCCATTCTCATTCAGCACCATCACCATCAATCACTGTCTCTTTTAACCCTTGGCATAACTGGTAGGCTCCAGTGCTGCTTCTTAGCCTTTTATGCCTCATTCTTGACAGGTCACTGACAGAGGGCAACTCCAGCAGTGTTACAAGAGACAGTGAGGCTCCAAAATTGTCGTAAAGAAATAAAAGTGACAGAACACTTCAGTTGTTTGTCTAAATTTAAATGTATTGGCCTGATGTAATTGGGCATTGCATATATCATTCTTTAGTGCAGAAAATACCCAAATAGTAATACTGTACTGTATTCTGTACTCTCTGTTTTGTTGGTGTAAGAGGAAGTTGAGTAGACATTGAAGGGCCTGGGATGGCATGGGTGTTCCTTAAATATGTATGTATAAGTTAATTGTGGGCTTTTTTTCAGGTGTGACTTCACTCGACATACACCACATCACATTGCACAAATTCTGTTCTTAAGACACTACTAAACACATGATTTTTGCATAGTATACATTTTATTTTACATGTTCATTGCATAAAATGAATTGTAGTTGCATGAATAAATGAACAAATAACTTTCTTTTCACCAAAAATGTCAACACTAATGCCTCAAATATTGTTTCTTTATTCTACAATAATGAACATGAACATATGGCGTGACAATCTGTTGGTGACTGGGATGCTTGATATATTTTTCCAGCTTTATCATCAGGCTGATAGTGACTTGTAATGGTAATTGGTAAGAGTAAATGTCAACTAGGATTTCAAATGATAGTTGGAGCGAAAAAATATTATGTAACACATGGAACAATACTTTATCTACAAAGTGTTATTTAAGTGTGAAATAGCAAAAGAGTTAAATATTATACTTCTTTTTCCAATGTATTTCCTTTCTTCAGCTGAAATACTTTCTGTTCTGACAAAAAAAGAACTGTTACATGCTTACTGACTTACAGTAGGAGTTAGGAAATGAGTGGGTGTCACACTAGGGAGTAAAGAGGGCCTGATTTTTTTCTTTTTTTCACAAATAACCATTGGATCATTGTCAAAGGTTATTGTCATCTTTACCATATGATGTTGCTATCCATCTAGGTTAAAAGAAATTTTAGCCAAAGCCAAAGTATGTTTTATTACCAAATGTGCAGGTCATGTTGAAGCTGATGAACTCCATGTGAAGTGTGTATACCATAGTGCTTCTTCACTCTAAGAAGTCCTTAGTGAATCAAAAGTGGGTTTTAACACTTTCTTTTGTTGGCATGTTCTTTCTACAGCCTCTGTATGCCATTTTAAAGAAAGGGCAAATATTGTGGGAGCCAACTTTATGAAACACGAGCAGAGGAGTTAAAGTTTCCTCTTTTTAATGGACTGAAGATGTTTGATACAGGACCATAGGTTTAGCTCTTCATTTATCTCACTAGTTGAGAACTCTCCTGGATCTTTGTTCACCTTGCAAGTGACTGGGTAGCTAGAGCTTGCTCCTGATTGCGTATAAGCTGAACCCATTCCATTTAAGGCTTCCAACAGTCCTCCTCTAGTTGGGGCCCCTGAGTGTAAAGGAAAAGAAGGTTCTTTTAAATCTCTCACCAAAGTTAAAAACCTACTCTTGGATCCAGCATAGCTTAAAAGGTGTTATAAATCTTGCTTGGGTCCCACTTCACAGCTAGAAGAATATTTTAATTTTCCTTAGTTTCCATCCTTTCTTTTGGGAGACATTTTTGTGCTCCCATCCCTAGCTCAAGTTTTCAGGAAGTCCTAATAAGGAACAAGTCCCTTCCTCTCCCTTGTAGCTGGAGTACTGATTCCAAAGCTTCATTATTGAAGTTGCACCAATAGAAATACATGGCTTGCAGTTGTGTTGTAGAATATCTGAGATATTTGTTAAGTACAAATTTTTTAGAACTCTCTCACCAATTCCTAGTGTATTTCATATAGATATACCTTAGAACTGGTGGATTTCAGGAGGGTCTTGGTAGAAGGAGGCTAACAAGGTAGATTTGGTTGAACTGAAAAGGAATATCTCCTAGAGAAGGTTCTTATTGATATTTGTATGCATAATTTTCCATCCACACTGTAACTCCTGATATTTAAAGCAAGTGTTTATTAGGAACACTAATTTGCATATCCTCTGCCAATGGTGATAGGAGTATAAGTGAGTGATTGTCCTAGGTTTTTCAAAAGTAATCCAAGTTCTCTGGTTGAGTGACTGATTAAGTTGTAAAAATAACATTACATAAAAAGAGTTTTGGAGAGAGGAGCAAGTATGCAGTCTCTTGTGAATGAGAGGGCTTGGGAAGTCAGTTGTTGTTTGCTGATGATACAGCAGTGGTGGCTGATTCTGGTGAGAAGCTGCAGAAGTTGGTGACTGAGTTTGGTAAAGTTTGTGAAAGAAGAAAGTTGAGAGTAAATGTGAATAAGAGCAAGGTTATTAGGTTCATTAGGGTTGAGGGACAAGGTAAGTTAATTAGGAGGTAAGTTTGAATGGAGAAAAATTGGAGGAGGTTAAGTATTTTAGATATCTGTGAGTGGACTTAGCAGCGGATGGAACCATGGAAGTGGAAGTGAATCACAGGGTGGGAGAGGGGACGAAGGTTCTGGGAGCGTTGAAGAATGTTTGAAGCAGCAGATGGAACCATGGAAGTGGAGGTGAATCACAGGGTGGGAGAGGGGACGAAGGTTCTTGGAGCGTTGAAGAATGTTTGGAAGGCAAGAACGTTATCTCGGAGAGCAAAAATGGGTATGTTTGAAGGAATAGTGGTTCCAACAATGTTTTATGGTTGTGAGGCATGGGCTATAGACAGGTTTGTGTGGAGGAGGATGGATGTGTTAAATATGAAATGTTTGAGGACAATATGTGATGTGAGGTGGTTTGATTGAGTAAGTAATGAAAGGGTAAGAGAGATGTGTGGTAATAAAAAGAGTGTGGTTGAGAGACCAGAAGAGGGTGTGTTGAAATGGTTTGGACACATGGAGAGAATGAGAGAGGAAAGATTGACAAAGAGGATATATGTGTCAGAGGTGGAGGGAACAAGGAGAAGCAGGAGACAAAATTAGAGGTGAAAGGATGGAGTGAAAAAGATTTTGAGTGATCGGGGTCTGAACATACAGGAGGGTGAAAGGCGTGCAAGGAATAGAGTGAATTGGAACAATGTGGTATACCGGGGTCGATGTGCTGTCAGTGGACTGAACCAGGGCATGTGAAACGTCTGGGGTAAACCATGGAAAGGTCTATGGAGCCTGGATATGGAAAGGGGGCTGTGGTTTCGGTGCATTACACATGACAGCTAGAGACTGTCTGTGTATGTATACATTGAAATGTATATGTGTGTGTATGGGCGTTTATGTATATACATGTGTATGTGGGTGGTTGGGCCATTCCTCATTTGTTTCCTTGCACTTCCTCGCTGATGCAGGAGATGGCGATTAAGTACAATGATAATAAAATGAATGATAAATAAAAAAGAAAATAAATATTGTAGAAGAACTCCATTTTCATTATTGTTAAGCCACTGTAATTCATGTGCAGTAGTTTAGTAGAAATTATTTGTAGGTTTTAGAAAGAATTATGTAATCACTATGAATAAACTTTGTCACCTTTGTTCTGTGTCTTTCAACACAGGAGGCAGTTGGGTTGCAGTACTTGCTGCTATCCTATATGTAAGTGCCTACTCACTTGGCGTGGGGCCTGTCACTTGGGTGCTGGTAGGAGAGATGTTCCCACAGGCAGCAAGAGACAAGGCTGCTGCTATTATCTCTGTACTTAATTGGTTTTTAGCCTTTGTTATTACAAAGACTTATTTCAGGTAAGGACTCTGTCTTGATTGCTTAGTATTATGGTAATGTATTCTTTTTAGTTGTTGTCAGTTGATTTAAGAGGTGAGATTTTTACTGTTCCTTCCCAGTGATCTAGATATTATGATGATAATGAAGATATTTTATTGGCATTTAAAAGAAATTACGCAAACAATAAAAAGAGAAATGTAGCATAGTGACCTGATCCTTTGAATCTTAAGTCGGACGCATGTCAGCATGGCATGTAGAATTCATATACCGGTACAGCATTCTTTTATCCGACTCAATTTCTATCATGATTATCTCATTTTTTATTAACCAGCTTTATTATATGATTTTATAGTTTCTTTTTACCTTTTATTTAAGATTCTTTAGTTCATATTTTATCATTTTTGTTTTCAATTTATAGTTTTTTCTGATTGTATGTACAAATGATCGTAAGTCCCTTAGGTCATAAGTAGGGGATCAGGTTATCTTGTTTGGCCAAATGAGTATTATGTTCCATGTGAAAATGATATGTAAATCTCCAGGTTCCCATCTGACTTTACAGCCAGTGAGAGGGAGGACCTTTCCCTCCCTAAGCTCTTTTCCCTTTCACATCATCAACATTCATGTTCTTTCTAGGAACCTCCAAATCTAATGAGCACCATCTGTCTAGTACCTCTCCTAATACACTACTTCTGTTTGAGACCCAGCTGTGTACTGGTATTCTCATGATCCCCTTTCACATCTACATCTATAATCTTCATTCATAATTCCATTCCAGAGGTAGCGTCTGTGTTTATTCCAATACCTCTCACCTGTTGCTCGCCTTGAGTATTTTGAAGTCCCCAAACTTTGATGTCATCTGGCTCAAGGTTATTTTCCCAGCTAACAGTATCTTCCTTTATCTTACTGTCTGCTCTCCTAATTCTGTAAGTTGCATCACTTTCTTTGCCTACTTAAATTCCTCGCATTAGGCTGTGACATCCTCTCATCTGCAAGCTGAGATCCTCTTCTTAGATTTCAACATACTCTACAGAGAAAGGTTAATTTCCTCTCACACATATGGTATGGGAATTGAAGTCCTCACATTATCCATTCTTAATGAGCTGGAGCAAATTATCACACACCTTACCCATATTCCTGACTGGTGTGACCACTATCCAAACACACTTGATCTGTTTTTCATCTCTAATTCTTCACAGTGTAGCTACAAACTCTTAGCCCACTTGATTCATCTGGCCAAGCTCTTGTACATATATCTAATTTAACAACAGTTCCTCCTTCTATATATGAATATTGGCACCTCAGAAATGCTCACTGGAATAACTTGAAAATTCTTTTTCAAGTTTCCAAGGGTAGATTACTTTCTCCACTGGTGATACCTCTTTCTCCATTGACATTATTGTAATGGTAATAGAAGCATCTGTACTTTCTTCCTCATGGACTCTTCCTGTTTGGAGGTGATTTTGGCAAGGGATCTCACATATTGGGCTTGAAACTCTCCCTCTTGTGACTCCCATTCACCATTTATCACTGCCCGTAATTATTGCAAGTATTATATCCATGAAATAAAGTATTCTTTTATCCAAATGCAGCGCAGTAACCCCTCCTCTTCATCTACTGGTAGGTCTTTCTAGTGTTTAGCCAAAGGCATCTCAACAACTTTATTGCATTATCTTTCCTTCACTTTTCCATTTTGATGGTACTACAGCCACCTGTCCTATTGACAAAGCAACTTTTTTTAGTTCTTGTTTCTCCTCTAACTCTGCTTGGGATGGCTAACATAACTTCACTCCTTAATGCTCCCCGTACTAATCATCTGCCCTTCCATGTGACATCGTTTTCCTGAATGAAATGCACTTCCCTTTCTGAAGACAAGTAAGGCTTTTGAACTTGATGGCATCCATCCCTGGCAAAGGATCTCACATATTGGGCCTAGAGAAACTCTCCGTTCCATTACTCCCTTTCACCATTTATCACTGCCCATAATCATTGCTTGTATGTTATCCATGAGTTAAAGCATTTTTTTATCCAAAGGAAATGCAGAAATCTCTCCCCTTCATCTACTGATAGGTCTTTCTAGTGTTTGGCTAAAGGCATCTCAACTACTTTACTGCATTACCTTGATTCTTCTTTCTTCCATTCTGATAGTACAACAGCTATCTCTCCCATTAACAAAGCTTCTCTCTTTCATTCTCATTTCTCCTCTAACTCTACTTTGGATGTTTAACAATCCTTAACCCCATGGTGCTCCTCTTACTAATCCCCTGCCCTTCCATGTAATCTCTTTGTCCTGTATGAAATGCACTTCCCTCTCTGAAGACAACTAAGGCTTGTGAACTTGATGGCATCCATCCCCTTGTATTGAAAGTGTGTTCTTACAAACTTGTGCCACTGTATGCTTGTCTTTTCTGTTTCTGCTTAGAAACCAAACCTTTTCCTTCCTCTTGGAAACATACCCTGGTACATCTCATCCCAAAGAAGGGCGACTGTTTTAACCCCTCTAAGTCCTGTTGCTTTGACTTCTACTATTTCCAAAGTCTGAATCCCTCCTCAGACCCCATGTCCAAAGACATCTCGAATCTTGCAGTCTTCTCATTGATCATCAGTGTAGTTTCCATAAGAGAAAATCCTTTGGTGATATCCTTTCCTAGTTTTTGATATTCAGTCATCATCACTGAAAGAGTTTTGAGAATCTTATGTAGTTTCCCTTGATATATCAAAAGCCCTTGATAGAGTGTGGCATTAGGTTCTTGTTTCCAAATTTCCCTAATTTAGCTTCCCTCTCTTACCTTGTTCCTGCACCTCTTTCTGGCCTGTGTATCTCCATAGTTGTTGATGGATCAGCCTCTCCTCCTTTCCATATCAGGTGTGGTGCTCTTCAAGGTTCAGTAATGTCTTTTACTCCTTTCTTCCTTTTTATTAGTGATTTGTTTTCTTTGACAAATAACACAATGTAATCATATGTGGATGACTCAGCACTCCACTCCACTTTTTTCAAGTCTGCTCCATCCTATCTCATTTGATCTGTATCTTGTCTCCACAATCTCCTCTCTAAACTTAGAGTTGAGAGGTTATCTCATTGGGTTGATGAGACCTAGCTAAGTTTAATGCTTCCAAAATCCACTTTTTACCCATCATTCTCCCAAGGATCCTTCACAACTTTCCCATCTCTTTTCATCATGGATATGTAAATCTACATTTAACACTATAAACATACTTGGCATCACTGTAACATAAAACCTAACTTGGGAGCCTAACATTATGCACATAGCCAAGTTTGCCTCTAAGAAACTGAGAGTACTGTGTACATGTCTATATTTTTTCTTTAGAATTGTTGCTCCATTTTTGGAGTACTACTTTCACATTTTAGTTAGTTCTAGCTGTACATTCTTAAGGGGAAGAGTGGTTGGTTCCCAGTAAATGTCAGTTTGTGGCAGGGGTGTGTGATGCCCCCATGGTTGTTTAATTTGTTTATGGATGGGGTGGTTAGGGAGGTAAGTGCAAGGGTTTAGGAGAGAGGGGCGAGTATGCAGTCTGCTGTGGATGAGAGGGACTGGGAAGTGAGTCAGTTGTTGTTCACCAATGATACAGCTCTAGCGGCTGATTCAGGTGAGAAACTGCAGAGGTTGGTGACTGAGTTTGGAAAAGTGTGTGAAAGGAGAAGGTTGAGAGTAAATGTGAATAAGAGCAAGGTTATTAGGTTCAGTAGGGTTGAGGGACATGTTGATTGGGATGTAAGTTTGAATGGAGAAAAATTGGAGGGAGTGAAGTGTTTTAGATATCTGGGAGTGGACTTAGCATAAGTGAGTTACAGGGTGGGGTAGGGGCGAAGGTTCTGGGCACGATGAAGAATGTGTGGAAGGAGAGAACATTATCTCTGAGGGCTTAAATAGATAGGTTTGAAAGGATAGTAGTTCCAGCAGTGTTATATGGTTGCAAGGCATGGGCTATAGATAGGGTTGTACAGAGAAGGACAGTATGTGGTGTGAGGTGATTTGATCAAGTAAGTAATGAAAGGGTAAGAGAGATGTGTGGAAATAAAAAGAGTGTGGTTGAGAGAGCAGAAGAGGGTGTGTTGGAATGGTTTGAACATGTGGAGAGAATGAGTGAGGAAAGATTGACAAAGAGGATATATGTGTCACGAGGTGAAGGGAACAAGAAGTGGGAGACCAAATTAGAGGTGGAAGGATGGAGTGAAAGAGATTTTGAGTAATTGGGGCCTGAACATAAAGGAGGGTGAGAGGCATGCAAGGAATAGAGTTTGGGGTAAACCATGGAAAGGTCTGTGGTGCCTGGATGTGGATAGGGAGCTGGGGTTTTGGTGCATTACACATGACAGCTAGAAACTGAGTGTGAATGAATGTGGCCTTTTTTGTCTGTTTTCCTGGCGCTATCTCGCTGAAGCAGGGGGTAGTGATGCTATTTCCTGTGTGGCAAGGTAGCCACAGGAATGGATGAAGGCAAGCAAGTATTGATATGTACATGTGTATATATTTATATATCTGTGTATGTGAATGTATATGTATGTATATCTTTGGGGATGGGGAGAAAGAATGCTTCCCACGCATTCCCTGCGTGTTGTAAAAGGCAAATAAAGGGTACGGGAGCAGGGGGGCTAGAAACCCTCCCCTCCTTGTATTTGAACTTTCTAAGAGGGGAAACAGAAGAAGGAGTCATGCAGGGAGTGCTTATCCTCCTCAGAGGCTCAGATTGGGGTGTCTAAATGTGTGCGGATGTAACCAAGATGAGAAAAAAGGAGAGATAGGTAGTATGTTTGAGGAAAGGAACCTGGATGTTTTGGCTCTGAGTGAAACGAAGCTCAGGGCTAAAGGGGAAGAGTGGTTTGGGAATGTTTGGGGAGTAAAGTCAGTGGTTGGTGAGAGGACAAGAGCAAGGGAAGGAGTAGCACTACTCCTGAAATGGGAGTGGTGGGAGTATGTGATAGAGTGTAAGAAAGTAAACTCTAGATTGATATGGGTAAAACTGAAGGTGGATGGAGAGAGATGGGTGATTATTAGTGCCTATGCACCTGGACGTAAGAAGAAAGATCATGAGAGGCAAATGTTTTGGGAGCAGCTGAGTGAGTGTGTTAGCAGTTTTGATGCATGAGTCTGGGTTATAGTGATGGGTGATTTGAATGCAAAGGTGAGTAATGTGGCAATTGAGGGAATAATTGGTGTACATGAGGTGTTTAGTGTTGTAAATGGAGATGTTGAAGAGCTTGTAGATTTGTGTGCTGAAAAAGGACTGGTGATTGGGAATACCTGGTTTAAAAGAGAGATATACATAATTATACATATGTAAGCAGAAGAGATGGCTTGAGAGCATTATTGGATTATGTATTAATTGATAGACATGTGAAAGAGACTTTTGGATGTTAATGTGCTGAGTGGGGCATCTGGAGGGATGTCTGATCATTATCTTGTGGAGGCAAAGTTGAAGATTTGTAGAGGTTTTCAGGAAAGAAGAGAGAATTTTGGGGTGAAGAGAGTGGTGAGAGTAAGTGAGCTTGGGAAGGAGGATTATGTTAGGAAGTACCATGAGAGACTGAGTGCAGAATGGAAAAGTGTGAGAGCAAAGGACGTAAGGGGAGTGGGGGAGTAATGGAGTGTATTTAGTGAAGCAGTGATGGCTTGCGCAAAAGATGCTTGAGGCATGAGAAGCATGGGAGGTGGGCAGATTAGAAAGGGTAGTGAGTGGTGGGATGAAGAAGTAAGATTTTTAGTGAAAGAGAAGAGAGAGGCATTTGGATGATTTTTGCAGGGAAATAGTGCAAAGACTGGGAGATGTATAAAAGAAAGAGTCAGGAGGTCAAGAGAAAGGTGAAAGAGATGAAAAAGAGGGCAAATTAGAGTTGGGGTGAGAGAGTATTATTACCTTTTAGGGAGAATAAAAAGATGTTTTGGAAGGAGATAAATAAAGTAAGACTAGAGAACAAATGGGAACATCGATGAAGGGGGCTACTGCAGAGGTAATAACAAGAAGTGGTGATGTGAGAAGGATATGGAGTAAGTATTTTGAAGGTTTGTTTAATGTGTTAGATGATAGAGTGGCAGTTATAGGGTGTCTTGGTCAAGGTGGTGTGTGAAGCGAGAGGGTCAGGGAAAATGATTTGGTAAACAGAGAAGAGGTAGTGAAAGCTTTGCGGAAGATGAAAGCTGGCAAGGTGGCGGGTTTGGATGGTATTGCAGTGGAATTTATTAAAAAAGGGGGTGAATGTATTGTTGACTGGTTGGTGAGGATATTCAATGTATGTATGGCTCATGGTAAAGTGCCTGAGGATTGGCAGAATGCATGCATAGTGCCATTGTACAAAGACAAAGGGGATAAAGATGAGTGTTCAAATTACAGAAGTATAAGTTTGTTGAGTATTCCTGGGAAATTATATGAGAGGGTATTGATTTAGAGGGTGAAACATGTACAGAGCATCAGATTGGGGAAGAGCAGTGTGGTTTCAGAAGGGGTAGAGGATGTATGGATCAGGTGTTTGCTTTAAAGAATGTATGCGAGAAATACTTAGAAAAATAGATGGATTTGTATGTAGCATTTATGGATCTGGAGAAGGCATATGATAAAGTTGATAGAGATGTTCTGTGGAAGGTATTAATAGTATATGGTGTGGGAGGCAAGTTGCTAAAAGCAGTGAAAAGTTTTTATCAAGGATGTAAGGCATGTGTACGAATAGGAAGAGAGGAAAGTGATTGGTTGTCAGTGGATGTTGGTTTGTGGCAGGGGTGTGTGATGTCTCCATGGTTGTTTAATTTGTTTATGGATGGGGTCATTAGGGAGGTGAATGCAAGAGTTTTGGAGAGAGGGGCAAGTATACAGTCTGTTGTGGATGAGAGGGCTTGGGAAGTCATTTGTTGTTCGCTGATGATACAGCGCTGGTGGCTGATTCGAGTGAGAAACTACAGAAGCTGGTGACTGAGTTTGGTAAAGTGTGTGAAAGAAGAAAGCTGAGAGTAAATGTGAATAAGAGCAAGGTTATTAGGTACAGTAGGGTTGAGGGACAAGTCAATTGGGAGGTAAGTTTGAATGGAGAAAACTGGAGGAAGTGAAGTGTTTTAGATATCTAGGAGTGGATTTGGCAGCTGATGGAACCATGGGAGCAGAAGTGAGTCACAAGGTGGGGGAGGGGGCGAAAGTTCTGGGAGCATTGAAGAATGTGTGGAAGGTGATAATATTATCTCAGAAAGCAAAAATGTGTATGTTTGAAGGATTAGTGGTTCCAACAGTGTTATATGGATGCGAGGCATGGGCTATAGATAAGGTTGTGTGGAGGAGGGGGGATGTGTTGGAAATCAGATGTTTGAGGACAATATGTGTGGTGAAGAAAACAAAAATATATGAAAGCTTAGCCAGGAAGTTAGAGCAACTGTTCAGTAAAGTATCAGAGGAAAAATAAGAAACATACTTGGATTAACTTCAGAAATATTTAGCAGGAAACTTGACATGTGGCTGATATGAGTCCCTTATGAACTTAGTATATATGATAATGTAATGCATGGTACACTAAGGCATGCATTGAGCAGTAAGTGCTTCATGCTGATCCCACCATAATGGCAAAATCTCTTCATTGCATGCACTCTCTCTAAACCCATACATATGATATTTTGACTAAAGTGTTCTGTGTTCTCTTTCTCTCCCTTTTTCTCTGTAGCAACAAGCTTTTGACAAACTTTTGTCGTTGGAACTCATTGGTAGATTCTCTCTCAACATCCTTATGCACAGTATTTTAAGTGTCATGGCAGTTTCTCTTACTTCATTGTCTTCTACCTTAAACCTTATATTTCCCAACAGGTTGGAATCTTTAACTGGTATTGCTGGAACCTGCACCATCTACAGCAGTGTGTGTATTATTGGACTGATACTGATATATCTACTTGTGCCGGAAACTAAAGGGAGAACCCTAGGGGAAATAGAGGCCTACTTTACTTACACACGTCGTTCATTTAAATCTGTGAAAAACAAGCGAGATGTTGCTCTGTCCAGCATCTTGGAGCAGGAAGGAGGAATGTCAGAAACATACAGTACATTCCAGTCTTCAGAATAACATCTGTCATTTCTTTTGTAAAGATACTCTTTCTTTGTGACACATAGATATAATGTATTTAATATGTACAGGTATACGTTTATATATTTGATTACTTGGGTAGATTGATGATTTATATGATGTGTCATGTATAAAATAATTATTTTTAGGAAAAAAAAATTCAATTCTAACATGAGTTTATAGTTTCCTAAAGTGCATCCTTTAAAACAAATGCAGTCTAAGGACAGCATCGTTCAATCATTATTATGTATATGCACAAGTTTAATGAAATTAGAAATGCTTTACCAGGAACCATTATTCTCTCATAAATATCTCTTGTTTTCCTTATTTTGTTACTTGGTTTATCTTTGAAATGGTAGATTAGCATTTAGAAGGGAAAATACACAGAAAACTTTATAAATACCAGGAGAGATTGAGTATGGAATGGCAAAAGATGAGAGTAAATGATGTGAGGGGAGTGGGTGAGGAATGGGATGTATTTAGGGAAACAGTGATGGCATATGCAGGAGATGCATGTGATGATGAGAAAGGTGGGAGGTGGGCAGATTAGAAACGATAGTGAATGGTGGGATGAAGGAGTAGAATTGTTAGTGAAAGAGAAAAGAGAGACATTTGGATGATACATAAAAGGAAGGGGTGCAAATGACTGGGAGATGTATAAGAGAAAGCAGCAGGAGATCAAGAGGAAGGTGCAAAGGTTGAAAAAGAGGGTAAATGAGAGTTGTGGTGAGAGTTTACTTAAACTGTAGGGAGAATAAAAAGATGCTTTGTAAGGAGGTAAATAACATGTGTAAGACAAGGGAACAAAGGGGAACATTGAAGTGGGCAAGGGGGGTAGTGATGAAGTGAGGACGAGATGAAGTGAGTATTTTGAAGGTTTGTTGAATGTGTTTGATGATAGAGTGGCAGATGTAGGGTTTTTGGTCAGAGTGATGTGCGAAGTGAGTGAGGCAGTGAGATTGGTTTCGTGAAGAGAGAAGAGGTGGTGAAAGCCTTGCAGAAAATCAAATCTGGTAAGGTGGCAGGTTTGGATGGTATTGCAGTTGAATTTATTACAAAAGGGGATGACTGTGTTGTGCATTGGTTGATAAGGATATTCAGTGTATGTATGGATCGTAGTGAAGTGCCTGAGGATTGGCAGATTGCATGTATAGTTTCATTGTACAAAGACAAAGGGGATAAAGATGAATGTTCAAATTACTGAAGCATAAGTTCATTGAGTATTTCTGGAAAATTGTGTGGGAAGGTATTGACTGAGAGGGTGAAGGCATGTATAGAGCATCAGATTGGGTAGGAGCATGGCAGAGGATGTAAGGATCAGGTGTTTACTTTGAAGAATGTATGTGAGAAATACATAGAAAAACAGATGAATTTGTATGTAGCATTTATGGATCTGGGAAGGCATGTGCTAGGATTTATAGAGATGCTTTGTGGAAGGTCTTAAGAATATATGGTGTGGGAGGTAAGCTGCTAGAATCAAGGAAGTTTTTAGCAAGGTTGGTGTATGGCATGTGTAAGGAAGTAAATTGTAGACTGATGTGTGTAAAACTGCAAGTGGATAGCAAAAGATGGGTGGTTATTAGTGCATATGCACTTTGTCATCAGAGGAGAGATCATGAAAGGCAATTGTTTTGGAAGCAGCTGAGTGAGTGTGTCAGCACCTTTGATATGTGAGGTCAGGTATTAATGATGGGTGATTTAAATGCAAAGGTAAGTAATGTGGCAGCTGAGGCTATAATTGAGGCACATCCAGTATTCAGTGTTGTGAATGGAAATGGTGAACAGCTTGTGGAGTTTTGTACTAAAAAAGGACGTAATTGAAAATATCTGGTTTGAAAAGAGGGATATACACAAGTATTTTTGCATGAATAGGAGAGATGTCCAGCAGGCATTATTGGATTACATGTCTCCATGGTTGTTTAATTTGTTTATGGATGGGGTTGTTAGGGAGGTGAATGCAAGAGTTTTGGAAAGAGGGGCAAGTATGAAGTCTGTTGGGGATGAGAGAGCTTGGGAAGTGAGTCAGTTGTTGTTCGCTGATGATACAGCGCTGGTGGCTGATTCATGTGAGAAACTGCAGAAGCTGGTGACTGAGTTTGGTAAAGTGTGTGAGAGAAGAAAGTTAAGAGTAAATGTGAATAAGAGCAAGGTTATTAGGTACAGTAGGGTTGAGGGTCAAGTCAATTGGGAGGTGAGTTTGAATGGAGAAAAACTGGAGGAAGTGAAGTGTTTTAGATATCTGGGAGTGGATCTGGCAGCGGATGGAACCATGGAAGCGGAAGTGGATCATAGGGTGGGGGAGGGAGCGAAAATTCTGGGAGCCTTGAAGAATGTGTGGAAGTCGAGAACATTATCTCGGAAAGCAAAAATGGGTATGTTTGAAGGAATAGTGGTTCCAACAATGTTGTATGGTTGCGAGGCGTGGGCTATGGATAGAGTTGTGCGCAGGAGGATGGATGTGCTGGAAATGAGATGTTTGAGGACAATGTGTGGTGTGAGGTGGTTTGATCGAGTAAGTAACGTGAGGGTAAGAGGGATGTGTGGAAATAAAAAGAGCGTGGTTGAGAGAGCAGAGGAGGATGTTTTGAAATGGTTTGGGCACATGGAGAGAATGAGTGAGGAAAGATTGACCAAGAGGATATATGTGTCGGAGGTGGAGGGAACGAGGAGAAGAGGGAGACCAAATTGGAGGTGGAAAGATGGAGTGAAAAAGATTTTGTGTGATCGGGGCCTAAACATGCAGGAGGGTGAAAGGAGGGCAAGGAATAGAGTGAATTGGAGCGATGTGGTATACCGGGGTTGACGTGCTGTCAGTGGATTGAATCAAGGCATGTGAAGCGTCTGGGGTAAACCATGGAAAGCTGTGTAGGTATGTATATTTGCGTGTGTGGACGTATGTATATACATGTGTATGGGGGTGGGTTGGGCCATTTCTTTTGTCTGTTTCCTTGCGCTACCTCGCAAACGCGGGAGACAGCGGCAAAAAAAAAAAAAAAATGTTAATTGATAGGTAGCATGTTAAAGAGAGACTTTTGGATGTAAATGTCTTGAGAGGGATGTCTGATCACTGTATTGTGGAGGTGAAGGTGAAGATTTGTAGGGATTTTCTAAATGGAGGAAACAATGTCAGGAAGTAAAGAGTGATGAGAGTAAGTGAGCTAGAAAAGGAAAAGTCTTGTGTGAAGAAATACCAAGAGAGACTGTGTCGAATGGCAAAAGGTGAGAGTAAATGAAGCAAGGAGAGTTGGTGAGGAAAGGGAGATATTTAGGGAAGCAGTGATGGCATGCGCAAGAGATGCATGTGGCATGCAAAAGGTGGAAGTTGGGTAGATTAGAAAGGGTAGTGAGTGGATGCTAGTGAGAGAAAAGAGAGGCGTTAGGTTGCTACTTACAAGGAAGGATTACAGTTGATAGGGAGATCTATAAGAGAAAGCAGTAGGAGGTTAAGAGCAAGGTGCAAGGGATAAAAGAGAGGGCAAATTAGAGTTGGGTTGTGAGAGTATCAGTAAAATTTAGGGAGAATAGGATGTTTTGGAAGGAGATAATTAGTGTGCAAAAGACAAGAGAACACATTGGAACTTTGGTGAAGGGGCAAAAGTGAGTCATAACAGGTAGTGATGAAGTCAGGAGGATATGTATTGAGTATTTTGGAGGACTGTTAAATGTTTGATGATAGAGTGACGGATGTAGAGTGTTTTGTTGGGGATGATATGCAAAGTGAAAGAGTCAGAGAGTAGTTTGGTGATGAGAGAAGAGGCAGTGAAAGCCTTGCATAAGATGAAACACAGCAAGGCAGCTGTTGTGGATGGTATTGCAGTTGAATGTACTAAGAAAGGGGGTGACTGTGTTGTTGATTTTTTGGTAAGGATTTTTAGTGTATGTATGGATCATGGTGAGGTGCCAGTAAGCATGTATACTATAGTGCTATTGTATAAAGGCAAAGTGGATAAAGGTGAGTGTTCAAACTGTTACAGAGGTATAATTTTTTTGTATACATCTTAAGTTGTATGGGAGGGCATTGATTGAGAGGGTGACAACATATATAGAGTATTAGATTGTGAGGAGCACATGTGGTTTCAGAAGTGGTAAAGGATGTGTGGATCAGGCATTTTCTTTAAAGACTGTATGAGAAATACTTAGTAAAACAGATGGATTTGTATGTGGCATTTATGGATCTGTAGAAGGCATGTGATGAGTTGATAAAGGTGCTTTGGGGAAGGTCTTAAGAATATATGGTATGTGAGGAAAGTTGCTTGAAGCAGTGAGAAGCTTTCATTAGGAGTGTAAGGCTTGTGTATGATTAGGAAGAGAAGAGAGCAAATGGTTTCAAGTGAAGGTTGGGCTGAGGCAGGTTTGTGTGTGATGTTACCATGATTATTTAAGTTATCTATGGATGAAGTGGTGAGGAAGGCAAATGTGAGTCATGGAGAGAGGGGAGAGTATGAAGGCTTTGGAGGATGAGAGGGTTTGGGAAGCAAGTCAGTTGTTGTTTGCTGATGATACAGCACTGGTAGGAGATTCAAGTGAGATACTGCTGAAGTTGGTCACAGATTATAGAAGAGTGCATGAAAGGAGAATGTTGAGAGTGAATGTGAATAAAAGCAAGGTTTATAAGTTTTAGCAGGATTGAGAGAAAGGTTATTTGGGGTGTGAGTTTGAATAGAAAAAAATGGAGGAAGTGAAGTGTTTTAGATATCTGGGAGTAACATGTAAGTGAATGGAACCATGGAAGTGTGAGTCATCGGGTGTCCCTAGGATGAATACTGCTCGCTGGATAGCATGATAATTTGTTCTGGTCCTTAACCAAAAGCATCTCTGGTAACTTTTGTGAACCAGCCTTTTCTCCTCTCTCCTGACCTGATCAGTCTTTTTCTTCTTATTCTATCAATAATAGGGTCTGATCTATTCTCTTTCTTCTCTCCATAGTAAATGATCTAGCTTCAACATCTAACCTTAATCACTCTTATTCTGATTCTTCCATTCTGCATACTTCAACTTGTTTTTTTCCCCTCCTCACTCTATACTTCTGTTTCTCATGGTAAACACATTTCTTCTCTTGAGTAGAACTTATCAGTATCTTGGAATGTTGAATTAGTAATCTGGTTAAACTTCATAGTGATGAAATGCAATTTCTACCTCTATTTCTCTTTACATATCATTTTATCCTCCTGTTCAAATTTAGGACACCATAATTAATCTTTGAAATAACACTAACATGTAGGGCATAACCACGTTTATAATTCACTTTAACCTGATAACTTTACACAGTAAACATTATAAAATCTGTTAATGAAGAGTTGGGGGTATTGTATCTGTGCTGTAATTGTTTTTCTTGAGAACACTTATTTACCTAGGGTTTCATTCACCGTAGAATAGAGTACTGCTTGTAGATATGGAGTGACTCTGCCTTCATCTCTTTATTAACCAGAGTGGGATGAAAATCCTTCCACCTCATTAATTCCACATGCTTCACCTCTCCCTAACTGCCATAATGTTGCTGCCACCTCCATGTTCTACAGATATCAATTTGGGCATTACTTTAGTGAGCTTTAAGTGCCCCTACTACCAAGGCCAGATCTCATGACACACATGCAGCAGCTGTTTCTATAGTTTCTTAGTGGAAACCATTCATGCGAGGACTGGCTGTTACAATACCTCCTTCTATCTTTGAACAGCAAAGCTGTGGAATTCTCTACATTATTGTCTTCCCCATGTTTATAATCTTGTACCTTCAAGAGTCTGGTATTGAAATACCTGAGAAGCTCTTGTTAACTTCTTTATTCATTTTGCAACCTACAGTCTCTTCTCCCAAGATGGTCATGATTAGGATATGTCTTGCTTGTGTCAAAATTGGTTGACACCATAGGAGCAAGGAGAGACCATTTGCAATATCTTTCATGTAATACATCTCCAGACAAAGTACTTTACCCAAATTATTCCAGATGAATATATGTAGAGGACACACAAGGTTTAAATAGCAGTTGATGATGATGTGAGAAAAACTCAGCCCATCTTGCCAACCATCATACAGAAAGGCTATGGAATGGGATAAGTGAAAGTGTGGTGAAGAACTTGCCACCCAAGACTTGGTGACCAGTTTCAAATGGCAAACTGATGATAGCAGTCTCAGGGCCCTGGAAATTTACACAGACCTACGTGATGCAGGATCAGTTCTCCTGGTCCCAGGGTTAACCCCCTGGATTCACCCTGTCCTCTCCTGCTGCTGACTTGCCACCCATTATTCATGCCACACAGGTGAATTTCTTTAAAATCCTTTAGATCTAAAATCATGAACTGTGTCTACCATTTACCATAACACTCATACAAACTTTATGGTTCACTATATTGATGGTTCTGTGGATCAAGAAATTCTGCTGCTGCTACATCTTTTTACTGTCTTCTTTCAGAAATTCTGCAGCTACTCCCATCGATTTACTCTCTTCTTCCTTCTAAAGTCTGTCAAGTAAATGACAATGCTTCCTCACTACAAACAGAATTAACTGCCATTAATATGTCTCAACATACTGGAGCCCATAATCGTGATAGTGATACACATTGATAATAAAAAATAAACTTACTTTGTAATCTACAGTTACACGGTAGATGCATTATCCTCAGCTGGGTTTTTAGCCAAATGGGGCTATATGGGAATAAGGTTCCTGAACACTTCATCAGATGGTCAAACTAACTGAACTGAAGGTTGAAGTTGGCCTAAAGGTGTCATCTGCTTGACCGCCACACAACCTTCTGGAACGTTTTTCCTTTAGCATGTACAGAGCATCGGATTGGGGAGGAGCAGTGTGGTTTCAGAAGTGGTAGAGGATGTGTGGATCAGGTGTTTGCTATGAAGAATGTGGGCAAGAAATATTTAAAGAATAGATGGATTTGTTTATGGCATTTATGGATCTGGAGAAGTCATACGATAGGGTTGATAGAGGTGCTTTGTGGAAGGTCTTAAGAATATATAGGGTGGGAGGTAAGCTGCTACAAGCAGCAAAAAGTTTTTAACAAGGATCTCAGGCATGTATACGAGTAGGAAGAGGGGATAGTGAATGGTTCTCAGTGAAGGTCGGTCTGCGGCAGAGGTGTGTGATGTCTCCATGGTTTAATTTGTTAATGGGTGGGTTGGTTAGGGAGTTAAATGCAAGAGTTTTGGAGAGAGGCGAGTATGCAGGCTGTTTAGGATAAGAGGGCCTGGGAAATGACTCAGTTGCCGTTTGCTGATGAAACAGCACTGGTGACTGATTCAAGTGAGAAACTGCAGAAGTTGGTGAATGAGTTTGGAGAAGTGTATGAAAGGAGAAAGTTGAGAAAAATGTGAATAAGAGCAGGGTTATTAGGTTCTGCAGGATTCATTAGGGTTGAAGGACAAGTTAATTGGGGTGTAAGGTTGAACGGAGAAAAATTGGAGGAAATGAAGTGTTTTAGATATCTGGGAGTGGACTTACCAGCAGTGAATCACAGGGTGGGGGAGGGGGCGAGGGTTCTAGGAGTGTTGAAGAATGTGGAAAGAATATTATCTCTAAGAGCAAAAATGGGTATGTTTGAAGGAATAATGGTTCCAACACTGTTATATGGTTGTGAGGCATGGGGTATAGATAGGGTTATACGGAGGAGGGTGGATGTGTTGGAAATGAAATGTTTGAGGACAATATGTGGTGTGAGGTGTTTGATCGAGTAAGTAATGAAAGGGTAAGAGAGATGTGTGGTAATAAAAAGAGTGTGGTTGAGAGAGCAGAAGAGGGTGTGTTGAAATGGTTTGGTCACATGGAAAGATTGACAAAGAGGATATGTCAGAGGCAGAGGGAACAAGAAGCGGGAAACCAAATTGGAGGTGGAAGGATGGAGTGAAAAAGATTTTGAGTGATCAGGGCCTCAATATACAGGAGGGTGAAAGGCATGCAAGGAATAGAGTGAATTGGAACGATGTGGTACACTGGGGTCGACGTGCTATCAATGGATTGAACCAGGGTGTGTGAAGCGTCCGGGGTAAACCATGGAAAGTTTTGAGGAGCCTGGATGTGGAGAGGGAGCTGTGTTTTCGTGCATTATACATGGCAGCTAGAGACTGTGTGAACGAATGTGTCCTTTGTTGTCTTTTCCTAGGGCTACCACGCGCGCGTGTACCTAATAACCTTGCTCTTATTCACATTTACTCTTAACTTTCTTCTTTCACACACTTTACCATATATACCATATATATGGTATATATGGTAAACAGAGAAGAGGTAGTAAAAGCTTTGCGGAAGATGAAAGCCGGCAAGGCAGCAGGTTCGGATGGTATTGCAGTGGAATCTATTAAAAAAGGGGGTGACTCTGTTGTTGACTGGTTGGTAAGGTTATTTAATGTATGTATGACTCATGGTGAGGTGCCTGAGGATTGGCAGAATGCTTGCATAGTGCCATTGTACAAAGGCAAAGGGGATAAGAGTGAGTGCTCAAATTACAGAGGTATAAGTTTGTTGAGTATTCCTGGGAAATTATATGGGAGGGTATTGATTGAGAGGGTGAAGGCATGTACAGAGCATCAGATTGGGGAAGAGCAGTGTGGTTTCAGAAGTGGTAGAGGATGTGTGGATCAGGTGTTTGCTTTGAAAAATGTATGTGAGAAATACTTAGAAAAGCAAATGGATTTGTATGTAGCATTTATGGATCTGGAGAAGGCATATGATAGAGTTGATAGAGATGCTCTGTGGAAGGTATTAAGAATATATGGTGTGGGAGGCAAGTTGTTAGAAGCAGTGAAAAGTTTTTATCGAGGATGTAAGGCATGTGTACATGTAGGAAGAGAGGAAAGTGATTGGTTCTCAGTGAATGTAGGTTTGTGGCAGGGGTGTGTGATGTCTCATGGTTGTTTAATTTGTTTATGGATGGGGTTGTTAGGGAGGTGAATGCAAGAGTTTTGGAAAGAGGGGCAAGTATGAAGTCTGTTGTGGATGAGAGAGCTTGGGAAGTGAGTCAGTTGTTGGTTCCTGATGATACAGCGCTGGTGGCTGATTCATGTGAGAAACTGCAGAAGCTGGTGACTGAGTTTGGTAAAGTGTGTGAAAGAAGAAAGTTAAGAGTAAATGTGAATCAGAGCAAGGTTATTAGGTACAGTAGGGTTGAGGGTCAAGTCAATTGGGAGGTAAGTTTGAATGGAGGAAAACTGGAGGAAGTAAAGTGTTTTAGATATCTGGGAGTGGATCTGGCAGTGGATGGAACCATGGAAGCAGAAGTGAATCATAGGGTGGGGGAGGGGGCAAAAGTCCTGGGAGCCTTGAAAAATGTGTGGAAGTCAAGAACATTATCTCGAAAAGCAAAAATGGGTATGCTTGAAGGAATAGTGGTTCCAACAATGTTGTATGGTTGCGAGGCGTGGGCTATGGATAGAGTTGTGCGCAGGAGGGTGGATGTGCTGGAAATGAGATGTTTGAGGACAATCTGTGGTGTGAGGTGGTTTGATCGAGTAAGTAATGTAAGGGTAAGAGAGATGTGTGGAAATAAAAAGAGCATGGTTGAGAGAGCAGAAGAGGGTGTTTTGAAATGGTTTGGGCACATGGAGAGAATGAGTGAGGAAAGATTGACCAAGTGGTTATATGTGTCAGAGGTGGAGGGAACAAGGAGAAGTGGGAGACCAAATTGGAGGTGGAAAGATGGAGTGAAAAAGATTTTGAGTGATCGGGGCCTGAACATGCAGGAGGGTGAAAGGCGGGCAAGGAATAGAGTGAATTGGATCAATGTGGTATACCGGGGTTGACGTGCTGTCAGTGGATTGAATCAGGGCATGTGAAGCGTCTGGGGTAAACCATGGAAAGTTGTGTGGGGCCTGGATGTGGAAGGGAGCTGTGGTTTCGGGCATTATTGCATGACAGCTAGAGACTGAGTGTGAACGAATGGGGCCCTTGTTGTCTTTTCCTAGCGCTACCTCGCACACATGAGGGGGGAGGGGGATGGTATTCCATGTGTGGCGAGGTGGCGATGGGAATGAATAAAGGCAGACAGTGTGAATTGTGTGCATGGGTATATATGTATGAGTCTGTGTGTATATATATATGTGTACATTGAGATGTATAGGTATGTATATTTGCGTGTGTGGACGTGTATGTATATACATGTGTATGGGGGTGGGTTGGGCCATTTCTTTCGTCTGTTTCCTTGCGCTACCTCGCAAACGCGGGAGACAGCGACAAAGCAAAATAAATAAAAAATAAATAAATACATATATATATATATATATATATATATATATATATATATATATATATATATATATTGCGTATATGTATATACATGTGTATGTGGGTGGGTTAGGCCATTCTTCGTCTGTTTCCTTGCGCTACCTCGCTAACGCGGGAGACAGCGACAAAGTATAATGTACTGAATATATGTTTCACATTTTTCTCATTTTCCGTGATTTTTGTAGCGTGTTTCATTACCACTTTTAAAACTATTTATTGGTTGTTATTAATCAGCACCTTTCAAAATAATTCTTGCTATGCCTGGCCGTGATACTCTGGGTGCTGTAAGTGAGATTCGAATTTCCTTAGATTATTTCAAGGCCCGGTGCAAGTGGAGAGTTCTTACCTCTTTGCATTATTATTGATTAATTTTTTTATTTCCAACCCTTGCAGACTCTTCAACTGCTATCTAGCCTCTATGATCATGCTACAACTCGCAAATGCTTGAAGGTGTGATGTACCGTGAATATTTCTTTTGCATTAACATTTCTCCAGTAAAGCATACGCTGCCCATTACTATTGTCCAATATTTATGTTGTAATGACCAGAAATCGGGAATGCGCAGAGCTTGAATCATTTCATTTTTTATTGTATATTGAATATACCATAAATGGTTCAGTTACAATTCTCAAAAACTCACTCGCAGGAGGGAATGTAACAATGGCTTCGCCTAGGGTCTCCAAATTCTCATTACGTCACTGCGACCAAAGACTAAATTGATAAAAAAAAAAACTCAACTGATATGCTTTCCTTCCGCTTACATGTTATTTCTATGGTGCTGTTAACACATATCTGTAGTGCAGATTTACACTATAATGTATATATCCAAAACTGTGGAAGCATATCCCATACATGTGTATGAGACGATGTAATTCTTACGTCATTATTCTACTACTGTTAAGACTGAGGAGGAAGTAGTTAAGAGATTACAGGGTCACTGGAGAACTATAGGGACACGTCATTTGAAATGCACTTATTGTACAATTATTACACTTTATATGTTATGTTTACTCTGTTATACAATCCACCGATTAGATCCCATACCATTTATAACTGATAATTCTACACTAACGATAATGATTAAAGATGGGCCGAGATTTTTGAGTCGATGTCAGTCTGTCAATCATTTCACTTGTTGGTTTGATCCAATGGGAAGTGATTTTTTTTTTTTTTTTTTTTACGTATTTGGTGTCTCAGTATGTGGTGAAGTTAGATGAATGATCAAACGAGCCAACTTTCCCTGTCATCACTGAACGAAGGCTACAAGGAGAATTGGCCAAGATCGTTGGGGTGACACATCTGTCGATCATTTTAACGAGATTCTATGGAGATTATGTCTGTTTTGGAGCTGAATAGATAAACGAAGCTGTCAATGATTGTTTGATAACTACTCAATGATAATTATATTAATGATAACGATGAGCAGAGATCAATGGACAAGAAAGCAATCTATGCGAGTTTTCAGTCTGGCTTTTGCAATTCCTTATGGGGAAATGCAGAAAGGATACACACTGGAATAAGAAATGGAAGAGACTGGGAGAGCAAATAGAGAAATACGAATCAGCAATGATACATTAAGATTTTTGTTGTCTGAGATTAAACCTCCCTACCACTCAGGAGGTGAGAGCCTTTTACATTAGGGAGACACGAACCCTGGAAGAGGTTGAAAATGTTGCTTTGGGCCAAGTAACTACATGACTGAAATTCAAACTATTACAAAATTTGGAACAAAACCTTTTTGCCAGATAAACAGAAAAATATTCTTATTATCAGACATAATTCACTCGTCCATGCCTTGAATACTGTGTTGTCACAGCACTAAAGATATCTTTTGAAAACTGTTTAAGGTAGAGTAATCAAACCTCATCGAGCTATGAAATATGATGCAAGAGGAAAGTTTAAAGACCTTAACACTACAATTACTGAAAAAGTGCAAAATGTGATTTGATATACAAATCTTCAACAGGTAGAGAGAAAACTTATTGTAAGCTCTTCATACTGGCAAAACCATTTTTAAAAAGGAAATACAATGAAATTATTTCGTTCCAGACTACAGATGAGATCATATTTCACGCAAATAATTAATCGTGAATGAATGAGCTACCATATGTGTGACATGTTAGATAAATGTAAATCTAGTATCGGGAAGTATCTGCTAGACATTAGTAAATATTAGGCTGGATCCACACAAACCCATCAAAAGTAGAATATGTGAACTTAGTGTCAAAGTCCACAATTTGACTGTACCATTTCTTAAAAAGATAAAAGTATTCTTCTTTCTTTACCAGTTTACCATAATCAGAAGTATATAGACAATGTTTCACAAACATGCAAGGTCCTTTCTGAAAACAAGCTTTAGTGAGAGTTCATTTTTGATAATAATAATGATAACAATAATAATAATAATAATGATAATAATAATATTCCTCTGCAGATAGTAACGTTCTCACGCGAGCGATACAACACCAACCTAACCTTCCAACTAGAGAGAATACAATCCGATATAATCTTAAAAGTTAAAATATACCTTGTATTTATATTTCATACTACATTAGGTTATGAATAATAACATAGTTTATTATATATAGTTCAAAAGAGGCTGAGTAGAAGTCTGAGCAACATGTACTCAACACTCGGGTGAAATAATATGATTGCGGTACATACCCGTCAGTAGTAGGAAGCAAATTGTAAACAACACAAATGGAAGTTGTTTTTCACATACGCCAAGTTTCAGAAAATCTTAAGTAAGCTGCATAATATAGAAAAAAGAAGAGTTGTTTAAAAGAAATGGAAGAATCCATCACAATCAAAGTGGAAGATCCACAATTAGTTGAGGAAGCAGTGATAAACGCAGATATAATTGCAGATCATGAATTTGGAAGCACAAGTGAAGAACACACTCCTGACTTACCTCGTAATACCTCACCAAGCTCTTACAGTGATTATTTTGATGTTAAATTGAAACCTACTTTTGGGTATGTTTATACACTAGAGAAAGCAAATGAAACATTAAGATTATTTCAGGAGTGGACCAGGTCACGATTTGTTTGCTACAAGGTTCAAAGAGGTTTTGGAAGAAATGGTAAGTATTTTTTTAATTCTGGTAATAGGCGTTTTTCAACTTATAACAAGTATGTTGTAATAGCAAATTCTTTTTTATAAAAGCTTTTCTTTTTCTTGATAGACTTCATCGTTTCACTTACACTATGTGTAAACAGTTCCTCAAATAACCTGTTCCGTGACTGAATACATATTTTCATGTCGGTTGAACTTATATGCGAACTTTCATACAGAAAATGAATTACTAGTCTAGCTGTGCATCAAAACCAGCTTCTAATACTCTGTCTTACAAAACCCTTAATACCAAAGAATATCTAAGAAATTTGGAAGAAAATCATATGAAGCAGCCAGACACCCTAACCAGGGTTGCAATCCCTTTGTTGATGTATATGCATTTGTCTGTCCATTGACACATTTCTCATGCCAGTGGAGCCACATGAGATTAAAGACCATGCAGCCACATGAGATTAAAGACCATGCTAACACATAAAAACTGTAGAAGTCTAGTGTGTGTGTCTTTTAACCTTTATGTAGCCGAAGCAGCCAGAAGCCCTACCCAGGGTTGGAATCCCTCTGATGGTGTATGTACATTTGTCTGTAGAAGACTGATGTGTGTCTTAATTTCTGTGTGGCTGAGGCAGCCAGACGCCCTAAGCAGGGTTTGAATCCCTCTGTTGGTGTGTATATATATATATATATATATACATGTGTATGGGGGGGGGTTGGGCCATTTCTTTCGTCTGTTTCCTTGCGCTACCTCGCAAACGCGGGAGACAGCGACAAAGTATAATAAGAAAAAAAAAAAAATATAAATCCCTGGGGGTAGGGGAGAAAGAATACTTCCCACGTGTTCCCTGCGTGTCGTAGAAGGCGACTAAAAGGGGAGGGAGCAGGGGCTGGAAATCCTCCCCTCTCATCATTTTTTTTAATTTTCCAAAAAAGGAACAGAGAAGGGGGCCAGGTGAGGATATTCCCTCAAAGGCCCAGTCCTCTGTTCTTAACGCTACCTCTCTAACACGGGAAATGGCAAATAGTTTGAAAGAAATTATATATATATATATATATATATATATATATATATATATATATATATATATATATATATGTGCACGAGGTAGCGCTAGGAAAAGACAACAAAGGCCCCATTCATTCACACTCAGTCTCTAGCTGTCATGTAATAATGCACCGAAACCACAGCTCCCTTTCCACATCCAGGCCCCACATAACTTTCCATGGTTTACCCCAGACGCTTCACATGCCCTGGTTCAATCCACTGACAGCACGTCGACCTCGGTATACCACATCGTTCCAATTCACTCTATTCCTTGCACGCCTTTCACCCTCCTGCATGTTCAGGCCCCGATCACTCAAAATCTTTTTCACTTCATCGTTCCACCTCCAGTTTGGTCTCCTACTTCTTGTTCCCCCCACCTCTGACATATGCATTCTCTTGGTCAATCTTTCCTCACACATTCTCTCCATGTGCCCAAACCATTTCTAAACACTCTCCTCTGCTCTCTCAACCACACTCTTTTTATTACGACACATCTCTCTTACCCTTTCATTACTTACACAATCAAACCACATCACACCACATATTGTCCTCAAACATCTCATTTCCAGCACATCCACCCTCCTCCGCACAACTCTATCCATAGCCCACGCCTCGCAACCATATAACATTGTTGGAACTACTATTCCTTCAAACATACCCATTTTTGCTTTCCGAGATAATGTTCTCGACTTCCACACATTCTTCAATGCTCCCAGAACTTTCGCCCCCTTCTGCACCCTATGATTCACTTCCGCATCCATGGTTCCATCCGCTGCCAAATCTAATCCCAGATATCTAAAACACTTCACTTCCAGTTTTTCTCCATTCAAACTTACCTCCCAATTGACTTGTCCCTCAACCCTACTGTACCTAATAACCTTGCTCTTATTCACATTTGCTCTCAGCTTTCTTCTTCCACACACTTTACCAAACTCAGTAACCAGCTTCTGCAGTTTCTCACACGAATCAGCCACCAGCGCTGTATCATCAGCGAAAAACGACTGACTCACTTCCCAAGCTCTCTCATCCACAACAGACTGCATACTTGCCCCTCTTTCCAAAACTCTTGCATTCACCTCCCTAACAACCCCATCCATAAAGAATTAAACAACCATTGAGACATCGCACACCCCTGCCGCAAATCTACATTCACTGAGAACCAATCACTTTCCTCTCTTCCTACACGTACGCATGCCTTACATCCTCAATAAAAACTTTCCACTGCTTCTAACAACTTGCCTCCCACACCATATGTTCTTAATACCCTCCACAGAGCATCTCTATCAACTCTATCATATGACTTCTCCAGATCCATAAATGCTACATACAGATCCCTTTGCTTTTCTAAGTATTTCTCACATACATTCTTCAAAGCAAACGCCTGATCCACACATCCTCTACCACTTCTGAAACCACACTGCTCTTCCCCAATCTGATCCTCTGTACATGCCTTCACCCTCTCAATCAATACCCTCCCATTTAATTTCCCAGGAATACTCAACAAACTTATACCTTTGTAATTTGAGCACTCACTTTTATCCCCTTTTATATAGGAGAGAAAGAATACTTCCCTCATATTCCCCACGGTTGTAGAAAACAACTAGAGGGGACGGAATTGGGGCTGAAAACACTCCCCTCCTTGTATTTCAATTTCTAAAAGGAGAAACAGGAGTCAAGCAGGGAGTGCTCATCCTTTTCAAAAGCTCTGATTGAGGTGTCTGTATGTGTTTGGATGTAACCAAGATAAGAAAGGAGAGATAGGTCATATGTTTCAGGAAAGAAACCTGGATGTTCTGGCTCTGGCGGAAAAGAAGTTCAAGGGTAAAGGGGAAGAATGGTTTGGAAAAGTCATGGGAGTAAAGTCAAGGGGTGATGAGAGGACAAGAACTAAGGAAGAAGTAGCACTGCTCTTGAAGTAGTTGTGGGAGTGTGTGATAGAGTGTAAGAAAACAAATTCTAGATTGATGTGGGTAAAACTGAAAGTGGACCGAGAGATGAGTGATTATTGGTGCTTATGCACCTTGTCATGAGAAGAAAGATCATGAGAGGCAAGTGTTATGGGAGCAGCTGAGTGAGTGTGTCAGCAGCTTTGGTGCACAAGACCAGGTACTAGTGATGGGTGATTAAATGCAAAGGTGAGTAATATGGCTGTCGAGGGTATGATTGGTGTACATGGGGTATTCAGTTTTGTGAATGGAAATGGTCAAGAGCTTGTGGATTTGTGGGCTGAAAAATGACTGATGATTGGAAATACCTGGTTCAGAAAGAGAGATATACATATGTATAAGTATGCATATGTGAGTAGGGGAGATGGCCAAAGGGCATTATTGGATTATGTGTTAATTGATAAGCGTGTAAAAGAGAGACTTTTGGATGTTAATGTGCTGAGAGGGGTGGCTGAAGGGATGTCTGCCACTATATTGTGGAGACAAGGGTGAAGATTTTCAGAGGTTTTCAAAAACAAAAGGAGAATTTTGGAAAGAAGAGAGTGGTGAGAGTGAGTGATCTTGGAAAGGAGACTTGTGTGAGGAATTACCAGGAGAGATTGAGTGTAGAATGGCAGAAGATGAGAGCAAATGACATGAGGGGACTGGATGGGGAATGTATTTAGGGAAGCAGTGTTTGCATGTGCAAAAGATGCATGTGGCATGAGAAAGTGGGAGGTGGGCAGATTAGAAAGGGTAGTGAGTGGTATGATGAAGAAGTAATGTTATTAGTGAAAGAGAAAAGAGAGGCGGTTGGATGATACCAGGAAAGAGTGCAAATGACTGGGAGATGTCTAAAAGAAAGTGGCAGGAGGTCAAGAGGAAGGTGCAAGGGTTGAAAAAGAGGGCAAATGAGAGTTAGGGTGAGAGAGTATCATTAAACTTTATGGAGAATAAAAAAATGTTTTGGAAGGAAGTAAATAACCTGCATAAGACAAGAGAACAAGTGAGAACATCGGTGAAGGGGGCAAGTGGGGAGGTAATAACAGGTAGTGATGAAGTGAGAAGATGGAGTGAGTATTTGGAAGGTTTGTTGAATGTGTTTGATGATAAAGTGGCAGATATACAGTGTTTTGGTCGGGGTGGTGTGCGAAGTGAGAGGGTCAAGGAGATTGGTTTGGTAAACAGAGAAGAGGTAGTGAAAGCTTTGCGGAAGATGAAATCTTGCAAGGCAGTAGGTTTGAATGGTATTGTAGTGGAATCTGTTAAAAAAGGGAGTGACTGTGTTGTTGATTGGTTGGTGAGGATATTCATTGTATGTATGAACCATGGTGAAGTTCCTGAGGATTGGCGAAATGCATGCATAGTGCCATTGTACAAAGGCAAAGGGGATAAAGGTGAGTGTTCAAACTACAGAGGCATAAGTTTGTTGAGTATTCCTGGGAAATTATATGGGAGGGTATTGATTGAGAGGGTGAAGGCATGTACAGAGCATGAGATTGGGATCAGGTATTTGCTTTGAAGAATGTATGTGAGAAATACTTAGAAAAACAGATGGATTTGTATGTAGCATTTATGGTTCTGGAGAAGGCATATGATAGGGTTGATAGAGATGCTTTGTGGAAGATTTTAAGAATACGTATATGGTGTGGGAGGTAAGTTGCTAGGAGCACTGAAAAGTATTTACCATGGGTGTAAGGCATGTGTACGAGTAGGAAGAGAGGAGAGTAATTGGTTCTCTGTGAATGTCGGTTTATGGCAGGGGTGTGTGATGTCCTCATGGTTGTTTAATTTGTTTATGGATGGGGTGGTTAACAAGATAAATATGAGAGTTTTGGAGAGAGGAGTGAGTATGCAGTTTATTAGGGATGAGAAGGCCTGGGAAGTGAGTCAGTTGTTGTTTGTTGATGATACAGCTCTAGTGGCTGATTCATGTGAGAAACTGCAGAGGTTGATGACTGAGTTTAGAAAAGTGTAAATAAGAGCAAGGTTATTAGGTTCAGTAGGATTGAGGGACAAGTTAATTGGGATGTAAGTTTGAATGGAGAAAAACTAGAGGAAGTGAAGTGTTTTAGATATCTGGGAGTGGACTTAGCAGCAGATGGAACCATGGAAGCAGAAGTGAATCACAGGAAGGGGGAGGGGGCACAGTTTCTGGGAGCAATGAAGAATGTATGGAAGGAGTGAACAATATCTCGGAGAGCAAAAATGGATATGTTTGAAGAAATAGTAGTTCCAACAATGTTTTATGGTTGCGAGGCATGGGCTATGGATAGGGTTGTCTGGAGGAGGGTTGATGTGTTGGAAATGAAATGTTTGAGGACAGTATGTAATGTGAGGTGGTTTGATCGAGTAAGTAATGAAATAGTAAGAGAGATGTGTGGAAATAAAGAGTGTGGTTGAGAGAGCAGAAAAGGGTGTGTTGAAAAGGTTTGGACATATGGAGAGAATGAGTGAGGATAGATTGACAAAGAGGATATATGTGTCAGAGGTGAAGGGAGCAAGGAGATGTGGGAGACCAAATTAGGGGTGGAAGGACAGAGTGAAAAAGATTTTGAGCAATCAGGGCCTGAACATACAGGAGGGTGAGAGATGTACAAGGTATAGAATGAAATGGAATGATGTGGTATACTGAAGTTGATGTGCTGTCAATGGATTGAACCAGGGCATATGAAGCAGCTGGGGTAAACCACGGAAAGTATTTTGGGGCCTGGATGTGGAAAGGGAGCTGTGGTTTTGGTGCATTACACATGACAGCTAGAGACTGAGTCTGAACAAATGTGGCCTTTTTGTCTTTTCCTAGCGCTACCTCTTGGACTGGGGGTTGGATCCTATTTCATGTGTGGCAAGGTGGTGACGGGAATGGATGAAGGCAGCAAGTATGAATATGTATATGTTTGCGCTACCTCACAGACGCGGGAGACAGCGACAAAGCAAAATTAAAAAAAAAATGTATATGTCTATCTATGTATATGTATGTATGCATTGAAATGTATAGGTATGTTTATGTGTGTGTGTGTGGGCATTTATGTACATGCATGTATATGTGGGTCGGTTGGGGAGAGTGGGGGAGATACAAGTGCTGACGTCCTTAAAAGCACAGAGGTAGCAATGAGGCAGAGCAACATAGTCCCCATGGAGTGCAGGTGGGCACTAATTATGTGACCTGACGTCTGACTTTCCTCTTTACATTGTGTGTGGACAGGGTTATTTTGGGGGATACTTCTTAACATTGTGTGTGGACAGGGTTATTTTGGGGGATACTTCTTAATAATTTTTTCAATTATCAGTTTGTCACATTTAATGACCAAAAGAGATATTTACATTATGATCAGTTGTGTCAGAGACCAAACATAATTGAATTACATTTCTTTCACTGAACAATTTGATTTAGCTAAGGAGCTAAGATCATTTATGTATGTGTGTGTAAGTGTATGTGATGATATGTATATGTGTATGGGCATTTATGTATATGAATATAATGAAATGCTTCAGATGATGCTGTGCAACTTTTATTCTAATGTTGAAACACCGTACTAAATTACTCAATATCCAAAGCCACTTTCAGTGCATAGCTAAACTAGTAAATGACAGAATCATGTATGTTTTGATTATATCCCCCCATAGCCTTCAATATGACAGTGTAAATAATGTTAAAGCTTTCGTTTTCACATGTGAGACTAATAGTCACTGGCATTAGTTTGATTACTCTCGTTATTGCCTTTTCATCTTATCTTTTTTACCTTATGTTTACATTTATCTTGTCATCTTTGGTCTTTTAGCCCCACAGCTCAGGCTGAGTTCAAGCTTATAGTAAGGAAATTGCTTTTCATCCTTTTGGACCTTCGTTTTTGAAAGCTCCTATCTCGAGAATATAAGGTAACCTTTTGTTATGAGTTTGAATTCTTATTCTATTCATATTTTCCAACAGTTTTTAGAGAGCACAAACCTTGCATAAGTCATATCACAGAAATGGTTGTATGATCATTCATGATCTTGATATGCCTCATTGTATGTAATAACATGTAAATTCTCTAGTTTTGATGCATTATACATGAAAGCTAAAAAGTGGATTTGAGCAAATGAAGCCAGACTGCATCTGTTCCTGGCACTTCCTTGCATTTGTTTTTATAGAAAAAAGTGTACTTGCATGTAAAGCTGCAGAAGATTAATGTTTTTGATTGGTTTTAAATCTTGGACTGAGCATGTACTGCATTTTATCTTATGCTGCAGTCATAGTTTTGAAATCTGTCTAGGGATGCCTGGTAATGCCCTAAAGTTGATTTAGGAAAGCTCTTCATTTAGGTTAAGGCACTTTGGGTTTTCTCAGACATCCCTGGACATTCCTAGGCATCTTGATGTAGGGTTTTGGTGTATTCACATATGTAGCAAAGACATGATTAAACTTTGTGGATGAAAGGGGCATGTTATATTTGGCATACTTTATGCTGTTTTTTCCTATGGGAATTATTGTAAAGAAACAGAAAAAATTGCATTTTATTGTTACTGTATCCTAAGATAATTAAATGTGTGTTAATGAAGCTAACACCAATATGTTCAGGAATTTTAGTCATTGCTTGGACATTTTTCACAGTGAGGGACCCAATTTTAACTTACTATTTCTGTGTGGTATATGATATACAAATATGAGGGATTCATTATAAATTTTTGGTGCTAATAAGGAAAGATCTGAAACTTGTCAAAAAATTATAAAAGTAGGGGCATTTTCTGTGTATCCTAATATAACACCAGAATAAATGTATCAAATGAATTTTTTTTATTTCAGATTGGTCTGCAGATAATCATAAAATTCTTTGGCATCAAGATGAACAGAAGATTAAAACTGAAAACTATACCCCTATGTATGATGGCATTCCATATATTCTTCTTGGTAGCAAATTACTGGAATGTCAGTACGGTATTGACAGAAATGTCTACCAAAAGCAGAAACACTATGCAAGAAGAAATGTAAGCACATTTTTCAGTACAAGCATGTCCACACTTAATTGAACATTTTACTACCCATTACACTAGTGAATGTGGGTCACTGTTCATGACGTTTCATTCATTGTATCTTTTTCTTTTACTTTGAAATTGTTGGTTTGTTAATAAGAATGCTAAGAGACAAGTTATATGTTTGGGCAGAGGAATGGCTCAGAATGTCCAAGATAAAGTCAGTGTGAGGGGTAAGTGCAAAGAAGGGCATACTATTTATGCTGTAGAAGGAGTTGAAGGAGTGTACTAGGATGGGAGGAAGTGATTTTCAGACCTATGTAGGTGAGAATGAAAGTGAATTATGAGAAGTGGTTGATATTCACTGCTCATGCATTTGTTAGTGAAAGGAGTAAGAGAGGTGAGTGATTTAGGAACAGAAGAGTGTGTCAGTGAATTTGATGTATGAGGTGCTCGGGCATGGCAATACAAATCTCCACTCCTCTTTTAAGATCATGTATTTGCTGTCCATTTGTTGCACCTCCAAATATACACATGGATCTGATCTTTGAGGATGATCCATAGTCTTGTACAACTGTTGGAGAGTAGTGATTGAGAGGGTGTTAGCACGCACAGAACATCAAATTAAGGAGTAGCAATGTGGCTTTTGGTAAGATAGAGGATGTGTGGACCTGAAGGAAGCATTTGATAGGGTTGAGAGAGATGCATTGTAGGTTTTATAAGTCTGTAGTGTAGCAGAAAAGCTACTAGAAGCAGAGGGGAGATTTTATCTGGAGAGTAAAGTGTTTGTTCAAGCTGTAAGGGAAGAGGTTGAGTGGTTCTCTGTGAAGGTGGGTCTTCATCAAGGGTGCATGATTCCACGATGGCTGTTTGATTTGTCTGTGGATGGGATGGTTGAGAAAGATGAATATGAAGGTTTTGGAGAGAAGGGCAGGTCTACAGTATGTTGGGGGTAGGAGGCCATAGAGGTGAGTCAACTGCTGTGTGCAGATGATATGGCCCTGATGGCAGATTCGAGTAAG
Source organism: Panulirus ornatus (assembly GCF_036320965.1). Taxonomy (NCBI): domain Eukaryota; kingdom Metazoa; phylum Arthropoda; class Malacostraca; order Decapoda; family Palinuridae; genus Panulirus; species Panulirus ornatus. The sequence goes on from NC_092242.1 coordinate 56,705,428, forward strand.
ATGTGTTTAAGATGATTTTTGGCATTAGGAGAGTGAGTTAAAAGAGGAATTTGAGAGTTAATATGAAGAAAAGCAGGTAATGTAGTTTATCAGGGAAGCAAGATAATTTGGATTGTAAGTTTGAATGAAGAGAACCTTGAAGAAATGAATTGTTTCAGATGCTTTGGAGAGGGCATAGTAGCATATGGAATTATGGGAGTTGAAGTGAGCCATAGGACGGGTGAAGATGATAAGGTTCTGGATCCTCTCAGGAGTTAGTGGAAAAAAGGGCGTCACTGTCTGTGGGGGACAAAATTGGGTATGTTTGGTGATATTGTAGTCTCAGTGCTGTTGGATAAATGTGAGGAGTGGACCCTGGGTGACAGTATACAAAAGAGAGTGGATATGTTGGGGAAAATATGTTTGAGGACATTATGTGGTGTAAGGAATGTTAAGAAATGATAGGGTAAGAGAAAGGTGTGGTAGTAAGAGGAGTATGTATGAGAGAACTAAAGAGGATGGACTAAAATGGGTTGAACCTATGGAGAGGATGAGTGAGATGACTAAGAGGGTATACATGTTGGAAGTGGAGGAAACATTGTAAAGGGGGTTAACTGAGGAGGTGTTGGAAGAATGGAGTGAAAAAAGTTTTAAGTGATCAGGGCCTGAACATGCAGGAGGGTACAAGGCTTAAATGAAACAGAGCAAATTAGTGTGATGTGATATGCAGGGGTTATGTGTTGTCAGTGGGACTAACAAGAGCATAGAAGCATCCAGGGGAAACCATGGAAAGATCTGTTGAACTTTGTTGTGGATAGGAAGCCCTGGTTTTGGTGCATTATACAAAACTAGAAAGAGGATGTAAGCAAATTAAGCCATTTTTTCATCTGTTCCTGGTGCTACCTCAGTTATGTGGGAAATGGCAATCACTTGTGAAAAAAAGAACGTTTACTTCTGCATTATTATATGTAACACTTACATAGCATATGATGACATTATAACATTCATAGATTTTATAAATGATGACAAAACATAGTTGAGAGAGAAAAATGGTGAATTAATCAGTGGGCGATGACAGTCAGCTGAGAGAGTCATTGCCTTTGCATTAGGTATAAGGGAGCCACCATGGTGGGGTAGCACCTTACAGGACTCCGGTGCTATTTCCTTGTTAAGGGAGGGTTGGTGAACCATGTAGGATGTACAAAATTGTTTTTCAACTGCCATGGGCTTTTTATTTATTTTGCATTAATAAAGAAAAGCTTATTATAACTTTCATTATAGAGCACAGCTAAATGGTTTAATGAACAACACATTGGTTGTTTGCAGATTGTGAGTGAATTATGAGGGTACAGGATGAATTCTGACCTTAATTTAAGGGAATCAGTGTTGCATGTAGAACATAATCTTGAAGAGAAAAGGTTTATCAACATTCAAAACCTTCATGTTAATTACATAAATCATAAGTTCCAGTCGATAGCTATGGTTATTTCTGAACTGATTATTCAATAACCGTCCCATCAGTATTTTTTCTTGACAGTATCACCCTTTATAAGATTCACTGAAATATCAGTCACTCTTAGCAATGACAGTGTAGAATAAAAAAGAAAACTCTTGAGCTTATCAGGATGATAGTCATATACAGTATCCATTTCAGGTGGAGATGCTGAAGATCAAAGACCGCCGGCTACCAATCTCAAAGAAGGTTAATTGTCCTGCAAAAATCATAATGAAGGACACAGTTAAATTTCCTTTATTTAAGGTATAGTTCAATGCTTTTAAGTACTGTTTGATTTATATTTGCGAGAGTAACCTTATGCTATTTACCCTCTATTTTCATTTCTAGTGATTTTAACATCTTTCTATTTTATGAATTATTCTACATAATGATGTTTGTAGTTGCAAGATATGGTGCCCTGATAAACATAGTAATTCCATGGTTATTTGGCCTCTTTAAAGTAGAATATGTTTGCATTAGTTAGAGTTTACCTTAAGTGAAGAATACTGTGACACAGTATAGTAAAACGTTGACTTCTTGGCATTTGAGAAATCAATACTGTGAGTCCAGTAATTTTTGTCACCTTTATATTATCTCCAACTTCTGAGATTTTACTCCAAGTTAATGTTGCTCTTTTCATCATGTTACTACAAGCTGCACCATTGTGAATTCAGTCAGTTCGGGCCCTGTAACATTTATTCGCACCCTATGCTACATGACACCTAAGGCATGAATAACCTGTTATGTTAGAAGATGCCTATCATGAAACACATTCAAGTCCTTGAAAATACTAACTCTTTCCTCCTCTTTTCATCACTACCTGTTACCCTTTCCCCATTTGCCCCTTCACCAATGTTCCCATTTGTTCTTTTGTTTTTCTCACACTATTAAGCCCCTTCCTAAGCATCTTATTCTCCCTGAAGTTTACTGAAACTCACTTACTCCAACTCTCATTTGCCCTCTTTTTCAACCCCTGCACCTTCCTTTTGATATGCTGCTCTCTCTTGTTCAATTTCCTGTCATTTACACTCCTTCCTAGGAAATATCACCCACTAACCTCTCTTTTCTCTTTAATTTGCAACTTTGTCATCCCACTGCTCATTATCCTTTCTCCCCTGCCCACCTTCCACTCCTGTATGCCACGCACTTCTCTTGCACATGCCAGCACTGCTTTTATAAATACCTTGCCTTCCTTATCCACTCCTCTACTTTCATTTACTCTCATCTTTTGCCATTCTGTTCTCAATATCTTGTGGTATTTTCTCACTCTTGTCTCTTTTTCAGGCTAATTACTTTCACCAGCTTTTGTCACTCATATTTTCCTCATTTCCAAAACCCCCATAAATCTTCGCCTTCTTCTCCAACAGGTAATGATTATACATCTCACCAACTGTGCCTTTCAACACATTCACATCCAAGAGTCTCTCTTTTGCCCACCTATCAGTTAGTATGTAATCCAATTATGCCTGCTTACCATCATTCCTACTCACCCATGTATATTTATGTATGTATCCAATCACCATTTCTTTTTCATCACACAATGTCGCAAGCTGTTCATCATTTCCATTCACCTTAATGAATACCTCATGCCCCTAATTATACCCTCAACTACCACAATACTCACTTGCATTTAGATTACTCATCACCAACATCTGGCTTCTTGCATCAAAACTGCTGACACACTCCTTTAGCTACTCCCAGTACTCATGCTTCTCATGATCTATCTTCTCATGGCCAAGTGCATAAGCACTAATAACCACCCATCTCTCTCTCTTGCAATGCACTTTCATTCTTATCCACATCAGTGTGGAGCTCACTTCCTTACACTATTTCACACTTCCCCACAACTCCTGGCTTAGCATTAGTGCTACCCCTTCCTGAGCTTTTGCCCTCACACCAACTCCTAACTTTACCTCTAAGACATTCGAAAACCATTCTTCCCCTTTACCCTTGAGATTTGTTTCACCCAGAGCCAGAACATTCAGGTTTCTTTCCTCAAACAGACTGCTTATTTCTCCTTTTTCCTCATCTTGGTTACAGCCACACATATTCAAATGCCCCAGCCTGAGCCTTTGTGGAGGGTATATATATGTTTTTTAATGGAGGGGGGCTTTAGGCGGTGGGTAAGCCATTGTTTGCTGATGATACAGCACATATCACAGATTTGAGTGAAAAACAGCAGAAGTTGCTGTCTGAGTTTAGGAAAGTGTGGGGGAAAAAAACTGAAAATTAATGTTAATAAAAGCAAGGTTATTAGGTATATCAGCAAAGAGAGACAGGTTAGTTGGGGTGTGAGTATGAATGGAGAAAACTGGGAAAAACCTAAGTTGGAGTGGACGTGGCAGGAAATGGAACCATGGGAGCTGAAGTAAGTCATGAAATGTGTGAACGGGCAAAGGTCCTAGGAGCATTGAGGAACATGTGGAAAGGTTTGCTATCTGGGAGTGTGAAGGTACAGTAAACTCATCCCTTGCTTTATATAGGGGTTATGTTCTGCAATAATTTCACACAAAGAGAATCACATATAGTGAACCAATATGGGTTTTGGTGTATTACACTTCACATTTATGTAGATAGAGTGATGTGAGTGAATGAGACCATTTCTTTGCCATTTCCTGGCATTACCTTGCTAATGTAAGAAATGGCAAATAAGTATAAGAAATTGCCTTTAATGGAAGAATTATGTTTTGAAGTAGTTTTGGCATTATTGGAACTACCCAGGTCACTACAGGTATATGCATATTTCCATATTTATGAAATACTTTTTTAAAAATTTTGGTAAATACAATTTTCGCTATTAGCTAGTATTCTCATGTTGTCAAATGTAGAAATTTTATGGTTTTTCCATACTGGAAGAGTAACAAAAAAGATAATATTAATATTTTTCTTGATGAACTAACCCATAAATTTAAGTGCACAGTGAAAGGGTTAACTCCTCGTCACATGGATTATTAGATTTGTCTTTAGGTATCGTCTGAGTTTGTAGAATCCCCCCACTCTCTCTCTATATATATATATATATATTTATTTATTCATTGATTATACTTTATCGTTGTCTCCAGTGTTAGTGTGGTAGCGCAAAGAAACAGATTAAAGTATGGCCCAACCCACCCACATACACATGTATATACATACACATCCACACACACACATATACATACTTATACATTTCAACATATACATATATATACATACACAGACATATACATATATACACATGTATATAATTCATACTTGCTGCCTTTATTCATTCCCATCGCCACCCCACCACACATAAAATGACACCCCCTCCCCCCGTGTGTGCGCAAGGTAGTGTTAGGAAAAACAGCAAAGGCCACATTCCTTCACACTCAATCTCTAGCTGTCATTCATAATGCACCAAAACCACAGCTCCCTTTCCACATCCAGGCCCCACAAAACTTTCCATGGTTTACCCCAGACACTTCACACGCCCTGGTTCAATCCATTGACAGCACGTCCACCCCAGTATACCACATCATTCCAATTCACTCTATTCTTTGCACACCTTTCACCCTCATGCATGTTTAGGCTCTGATCGCTCAAAATCTTTTTCACTCCATTCTTCCACCTCCAATTTGTTCTCCCACTTCTCCTCGTTCCCTCCACCTCTGACACATATATTCTCTTTGTCAATCTTTCCTCACTCATTGGGAGGTAAGTTTGGATGGAGAAAAACTGGAGGAAGTGAAGTGTTTTAGATATCTGGGAGTGGATTTGGCAGCGGATGGAACCATGGAAGCGGAAGTGAGTCACAGGGTGGGGGAGGGGGCAAAGGTTCTGGGAGCATTGAAGAATGTATGGAAGGCGAGAACATTACCTCAGAAAGCAAAAATGGTATGTTTGAAGGAATAGTGGTTCCAACAATGTCATATGGATGTGAAGCGTGGGGTATAGATAGGGTTGTGCGGAGGAGGGTGAATGTGTTGGAAATGAGATGTTTGAGGACAATGTTTGGTGTGAGGTGGTTTGATCGAGTAAGTAATGAAAGGGTAAGAGAGATGTATGGTAATAAAAAGAGTGTGGTGTATTGAAATGGTTTAGTCACATGAGAGAATGAGTAAGGAAAGATTGACAAAGAGGATATATGTGTCAGAGGTGGAGGGAACGAGGAGAAGTGGGAGACCAAATTGGAGGTGGAAGGATGGAGTGAAAAAGATTTTGAGTGATCGGGCCTGAACATGCAGAAGTGTGAAAGACATGCAAGGAATAGAGTGAATTGGAACAATGTGGTATACCAGGGTTGACGTGCTGTCACTGGATTGAACCAGGGCATGTGAAGCATCTGTGGTAAACCATGGAAAGTTCTGCGGGGCCTGGATGTGGAAAGGGAGCCGTGGTTTTGGAGCGTTATACATGACAGCTAGAGACTGAGTGTGAGCAAATGAGGCCTTTGTTGTCTTTTCCTTGCACTATCTCATGCATGTGCTGGGAGAGGGGGTTGTCATTTCATGTGTGGCAGGGTGGTGAAGGGAATGAATGAAGGCAGCAAGTATGAATAATGTACATGTGTATATATGTGTATGTCTGTGTATGTATATTTATGCATACGTTGAAATGTATAGGTATGTATATGTGCGTGTGTGGACATGTATTTATATACGTGTGTATGTGGGTGGGTTGGGCCATTCTTTCGTCTGTTTCCTTGCGCTACCTCGCTAATGCAGGAGACAGCAACAAAGTATGATAAGATAATAAATAAAATAGAAGCAGTGAAAAGTTTTTATCGAGGATGTAAGGCATGTGTACGTGTAGGAAGAGAGGAAAGTGATTGGTTCTCAGTGAATGTAGGTTTGCGGCAGGGGTGTGTGATGTCTCCATGGTTGTTTAATTTGTTTATGGATGGGGTTGTAAGGGAGGTAAATGCAAGAGTCCTGGAAAGAGGGGCAAGTATGAAGTCTGTTGGGGATGAGAGAGCTTGGGAAGTGAGTCAGTTGTTGTTCGCTGATGATACAGCGCTGGTGGCTGATTCATGTGAGAAACTGCAGAAGCTGGTGACTGAGTTTGGTAAAGTGTGTGGAAGAAGAAAGTTGAGAGTAAATGTGAATAAGAGCAAGGTTATTAGGTACAGTAGGGGTGAGGGTCAAGTCAATTGGGAGGTGAGTTTGAATGGAGAAAAACTGGAGGAAGTGAAGTGTTTTAGATATCTGGGAGTGGATCTGTCAGCGGATGGAACCATGGAAGCGGAAGTGGATCATAGGGTGGGGGAGGGGGCGAAAATTTTGGGAGCCTTGAAAAATGTGTGGAAGTCGAGAACATTATCTCGGAAAGCAAAAATGGGTATGTTTGAGGGAATAGTGGTTCCAACAATGTTGTATGGTTGCGAGGCGTGGGCTATGGATAGAGATGTGCGCAGGAGGATGGATGTGCTGGAAATGAGATGTTTGAGGACAATGTGTGGTGTGAGGTGGTTTGATCGAGTAAGTAACGTAAGGGTAAGAGAGATGTGTGGAAATAAAAAGAGCGTGGTTGAGAGAGCAGAAGAGGGTGTTTTGAAATGGTTTGGGCACATGGAGAGAATGAGTGAGGAGAGATTGACCAAGAGGATATATGTGTCGGAGGTGGAGGGAACGAGGAGAAGAGGGAGACCAAATTGGAGGTGGAAAGATGGAGTGAAAAAGATTTTGTGTGATCGGGGCCTGAACATGCAGGAGGGTGAAAGGAGGGCAAGAAATAGAGTGAATTGGAGTCATGTGGTATACAGGGGTTGACGTGCTGTCAGTGGATTGAAGCAAGGCATGTGAAGCGTCTGGGGTAAACCATGGAAAGCTGTGTAGGTATGTATATTTGCGTGTGTGGACGTGTGTATGTACATGTGTATGGGGGGGGGGGGGTTGGGCCATTTCTTTCGTCTGTTTCCTTGCGCTACCTCGCAAACGCGGGAGACAGCGACAAAGTATAAAAAAAAAAAAAAAAAAAAAAAATGTATTTATCACTAAGGTATGCATAAGAATTATACTTTGACTTTCTCTCAATCTGTTTATATCTATCTATCTGTATCTCTGATGCCTCCTCCCAACTGAAACTCCCTGAAGGGGGTGGCCTAACAGCAATAGAGTCTCCATAACTTGTGAACTCCAGTGCCACTTTTTAGCCTTTAGTGGCTCACCCTAAACAGGCCACTGGCAGAGGAGAACTCTAGCACAATGTTTGTACAGGCTCTCACCTATTGTTCCTACTGATTACTACCAAAGGCTCTGGCCTAATGTTCCTATCTATGACTTCTACCTAATGTTTCTACCAAATGCTCCTGCTTAAATGTTCCTACCTACTGTTTGTATCTACTGATCTTGACATTTTGTCGAAAGGCAGGGATAGTGCATAGTGCTCAGCTTAGGAAAATCTAGGGTTATGAAGAATGAGCTGTATTAATCAAGTGCTGTCAAGTGTTATGTATGAAAAAGAGAGACTGCATGTTTGTGGACAGAATCCCAGTAGTTCTCATTTGGTTGAGGCAGGAAGAAAAGACAGCTACTTGGGTCAGAGGAGGGCAACTTGACAACCACTGATGTGCTAGCCTATTACATAGGAGTCACTGACCCTCCCAATACCCAGGTGGGTCTTACTGGTAATATACCTACCTGGGTGTTGGCTGCCTACCAGTTACTATCTGCTTTCTCTCAGATGACATAATAGAGGTATAACATGTTATCTGTAGAAATGGTTACTTTTATACAAAAGCAAGCTTATACTTGTAAAATAAATCATAGACAGTGACTGAGAAGCAGATTCTTTTTGGGACATCAGGTGTAGTGAGATTTATCATTTGCCTGATATGGTATTTAACTTTGTGATGGCATAACTGTAAAACGGTGAAAAAGGAGCACTTCATAGAATGTATTCAAACCCCGTTGGAATTTGAATGAAAATTTCAATATCTTCTGAGTTTTTTCATGCATGGAGATTTGTGAAAACTGCAATATTGGTGTACTAAGCAAGCCTGATACATTGCCCATTTTTAGACACATTATCATGAACTGAAAAATGAATTATGAAAAATTAGAAAGTTTATTTTTACGATGTATGTAGTAGTACTGATTTTAAGATGAGCTGTATTTTGAAGGGCATTATGCTAGATCTGTAATGTCTGAATAATTACAACTTACTTTTAATTTCATAACATTAGGTGGATAAAGATACAGTAAATGCGAGGAGAATCAAGTCTCTCCTCCTTCGTCTGGCACTGAAAGAAAATCGAGCTGAGGGTGAGCGTAGAATATATATCCAACTACCAGCTGAGTCTGATCACTGTAACCACCATAAAAATCCGGTAAGATATTTTTGTCTTTATCTTTTGATAGTATGATTTACTCAAATTCTTTTAATAATTCAGATTACTTTATTATGAGTACCTGAGCTTATAATGAACTAGGGGCTATGGAATTTTGAGTATTCATCCTGACTCAGTTATACTTTAATGAAATAGAAATTTATTAATAGATTTTAGCTTTGTTTTTTATATTGATTTAAATATTTTTTTGATGTAGTCTGCCAGTGGCATGTAATCTAACCACATATTTGGTATCAGTTTCTTGCAGACTTGGCCTGTGTTCACCCACTGGCCAATCAGTAACCCCCTTCACAGTGCTGATGTTATTGTCCTGCTCACCATCAGTTTGATACTGACCTGTGGCCTTTTTTTTTCTGGCTTCTTTCATTCTACCATGGATGAATATTCATTTTTGATTTGGTTAGGATGTGGTTTATTCATATACTGTTGAATTATTTTGTGCAGATAGTACAGTTTGTTGGTTTACTATGCATTTGAGAGTGTTGCCTTATTCTGTGCAGATGATGACACTTTTTCTTTGCCTCTCCCCTTGTATCTATTTTGCTCCTTGGTTCTGGAAAGTTTTGCTTCTGTTTGAAGATGTTCAAAATATTGGCCCCATACAGGGAGAATAAACAGATATTGCCTTAGGTTGATTATGCTAATTCAGACTCTGGGGTTGTGCCACCTGGGTCAGATGTCAGTAATGCAATCCTCCACCTTGTTGCTTTTGTCTGATTAACCTGACTGAAGTTTCCATAGATAAGGGGCTCCCATAGCTTGTTTATGAGGGAAGGGATGTCTCTTTTTCATAGAAACTGTTTCTCATGAGCATTGAGAGCAACTTGTGAATGAAGATCACTGCCAAGTCACATGTGGTCCGGGAGACCCATACCTTGATCATTACCACACTGTGAAGCAATAGGCAACTTGGACCACCCCAAGGGCAGAAAATGCAGTTACCTCCTTGCAGGGCCAAAGTTTTTCATATAAGATATAGAATTATATTGAAGGACTTTTCTGGGGCACTATTAGTTTTTTTTTCTTCTTCCTTTTTGGGTTATTCTCATATCAGTCAAGATCATCATGTTTTCTCCTGCATTTTGATCATGGAAGTTTCAAGATAAGAACTATTTTTCCTGGCCCAACTGATGGAGTATTGTATGCTGATATCCAATGTTTTACTACATCCAATGTTTTACTGTTAGGTATTTCACTCATGAGTTGTCCATGATAAGATTGATGAAGTAATGTAGGCAGAAAGAAGTTCATAATGTTTTAAATACTGTACTTAGCAAATGTTCTGGCCTTTGATCATTCACTAGCTAGTGTTAGCATCCATCAAAGCAGTTGTTGACTCTTTTGAGGATGTGATGGTGTTACAACTCAAGTTCTTGTGTTGTAATATTGCCTTAGAACCTCCCTTTTCGACATATAGCAGAAATCATGTGCCATGCTTCTTAATCATCTCAGTGTAAGGGGGATTTAAAAGGCACCTGGCTGTGAGGAGCTCATCAACTCTCACTGTTATCAAGTCAAACACAACAGTTTTATCAGTGTACACCTTTACCCCAACTTGCAACATTTCAGCTTTAGATATTTTGCATTAGTGATACTCGAGAATTAGGGTACATTATTAACTTGTCACGTGTAACCTTCATGCTTGAATGAACAGATTTGTAAAAGGGGAAATTTTTAACGTTCACATTTTCAACCTATAATCTTTTGATGACACAATTTTTCATTACATATTAATCATTTCCACTGCCATAATATGTCAGGTTATTTTAAGGTATTTTTTTATGTATCATACATGTTTCATTGATGTCACTGTAAATCTGTCTGATTCATATCCTGCTAACTGACAGAATACATTCATATCCCACCCACTGGCTGTACACTTGTAAACAAGTGCATCTGATACTGGCCATGGTTTGTGTACCTACCTCCAAAGTAGTGTAAAAAAAAAAAACACTTTGTCTCCATCATATTTTCAAAGGCAACACTTGGCAAAGGTTTATTGTGTGTACAAACTTATGACACTCTCAGGATGAAATCATTGTATATCTGGTTGCTGAATTAGGTTTTCTGATGTGAGCACCAGCAGCCCACGTCAGTGTGCCTGTGGCTATCTTGAGGGAACGATGTTCTTTCTTTACTCTTCCAGGCAGCCACTTTATTTTGGGAATTTCACTTTTGGGTACTGTATTTCTTTCACCAGTGCATCTTACCTTTCTAAGGAGGTGAAAGCCCAAATTCTCACCTAGTAGCAAGAAAATGTGGGTAGATGTGAGATTTTTAGGTGTACTGGCGCTTGGAATACATGATCAAGTGGCTGCTTACTGTAACATATCATCAGTTCCCCACTTCAGTTTGAAGATCAGAACCCTATGGACCAAAACATGGACATAAGATACTTCAGGAACCTTGCCAGTTCCATACTCAGACATCTGCAGATGGTAATCAAGGCCAAAAGAGAGATGACAGAGTAATGAAATGTAACTATGACCACATTTGAAAATGTATGGGATGGCAGACAAGGTTTTTTGCAGACTGTGTAATTTCAGTATGTCTTCAAGGTATGCTGAAGATACTCATGGGAGTACCATATATAAGGTTAACACTTTTGGGTGAAATTAAAAGTGCTTAGGAGGTTTTAGGATGGTGAGAAACTTGTGATTATAATCTGCACATTTAAAAGAATTATTGAGGAAATAAGTTATGGTATGCATCTCAACAAGTGTTTAATGTGGATGAGAATGGATTATTTTAGAAATGTGATAAAATGTAAGCCAGGACATTGATCAGCAAGGAAGAAATGACTGCTTTAGGGTTCAAGGCTACTGTAGATTGCTTGACAGGGTTATGAAAGGCTCTGGAAAGTCTGCATCACTTGTGTTTTGGCAACAATTATTGAATAAGATAATTCAGGGAGTGTTTTAGACAACCTTAGCACTAAGGCCCTCCTTTCTCCCAGTAACCCTCACTTCACCTTTATCTAAGTCCACATTACTGTGGTATTTGGTACATATCTGTCTAAGTTCATCTTACAGCTTAAGTGTGGTACGGATTCACATCCTTCTAGGTGCTGTAAGTTCTTGTCCAAATCTGCCGTATTTGCTGAAAGCTGATCAAATTTCTGCTTAACAGCATAATACACAATAGATTCCACTACATCAACAGCCTTTGTAAAACCTTGATTTGAATGGTGTAGGTACCCATGCACTTTGAATTTGACAAAAGATAGTTGCCAGTGGACAGGTTAAGGTAAAGACCAAAGTTAGAGTGTTGATTGTTATAAAGAAAAATAAAAAAAAGATGAAGAAGAAACAGAGCCAAAACAAGGTTTTCCTTTTGTATTTAGGGACTTGAGAATGTTAATCAGTGAGGGCCTTCTGTGGGAACCCTGGAGCTGAGTTCATTGTATTGCAGTTGAGAAGTGAATGTCCAGAGCTTGCTTAATGACCAAGTAGAATTTAAATTCAGTAGAGTTTGCTAGATGCTTGCTTGATGGAGTGCTTGGTCCAACTCTTCTGAGTAGTTGTGAAACCTTAGTTTTCCATCCATATTTCTAAAAAGTATTAACTTCTCCAGAGTCATTATTGCTTTTAGCATGATATTAGACCTTGTATTGTTTTTTATTCCAGAACAGCAAAAGACCTCGGAGATCTCGGAAGCTTAAGGATACTAAGACTGAACCTCTCCTTAGCTTAGACTCAGAATTAAGTGACTCACAGTTCCTCCAGACATTTAGAGTCTCCAAACATGTTTATCAGGTAAGGTTTTTTTCAGGATTTGAATGGAGAAAAATTGGGGGGAGGGAAATGTTTTAGATATCTGGAAGTAGACTTAACAGAGAATGGAACTGCAGAAACAGAATTGAGTCACAGGGTGGGGAAGGGGATGAAGGTTCTAGGAGGGATGAAGAATGTGTGGAAAGAGAGACAATTATCTTGAAGAGCGAAAATGGGTATGTTTGAAGGAATAGTAGTACTAACATTATTATATGGTTGCGAGACATGGGCTATAGATAGGGTTGTACAGAGGAGGGTGGATGTGTTGGAAATGAAATGTTTGAGGACAATATGTGGTGTGAGGTGGTTTGATCGAGTAAGTAATGAAAGGGTAAGAGAGATGTGAGGTAATACAAAGAGTGTGATTGAAAGAGCAGAAGAGGGTTTGTTGAAATGTACATATGTATATATGTATATGTTTGTGTATGTATATGTCTGTATATGTGTATGTAAATGTATGTATATGTTCATATGAATATATATGTATATGTATGTATGGGTGTTTATGTACATATACGTGTATATATACGGCGGATTTGGATGGTATTGTTCTGGAATTTATTAAAAAAGAGGGTGACTGTGTTGTTGACTGGTTGGTGAGGGTATTCAGTGTATGTATGGCTCATGGTGAAGTGCCTGAGGATTGGTGGAATGCATGCATAGTGCCATTGTACAAAGGCAGAGAGGATAAAGGTGAGTGTTCAAATTACAGAGGTATAAGTTTGTTGAGTTTTTCTGGGAAATTATATGGGACGGTATTGATCGAGAGGATGAAGGCATGTACAGAGCATCAGATTGGGGAAGAGCAGTGTGGTTTCAGAAGTGGTAAGTGATGTTTGGATCAGGTGTTTGCTTTGAAATAAAAAAACAAATGAATTTGCATGTAGCATTTATGGATCTGGAGAAGGCATATGATAGAGTTGATAGCGATGCTCTGTGGAAGGTATTAAGAGTATATGGTGTGAAAGGCAAGTGCTAGAAGCAGTGAAAAGTTTTTATCGAGGATGTAAGGCATGTGTACGAATAGGAAGAGAGGAAAGTGATTTGTTCCAAGTGAATGTCGGTTTCCGGCAGGGGTGTGTGATGTCTCCATGGTTGTTTAATTTGTTTATGGATGGGGTTATTAGGGAGGTGAATGCAAGAGTTTTGGAGAGGGGGCAAATATGCAGTTTGTTGTGGATGAAAGGGCTTGGGAAGTGAGTCAGTTGTTGTTCGCTGATGATACAGCGCTGGTGGCTGATTCGGGTGAGAAACTGCAGAAGTTAGTGACTGAGTTTGGTGAAGTGTGTGAAAGAAGAAAGCTGAGAGTAAATGTGACTAAGAGCAAGGTTATTAGGTACAATAGGGCTGAGGGACAAGTCAATTGGGAGGTAAGTTTGAATGAAGAAAAGCTGGAGGAAGTGAAGTGTTTTAGATATTTTGGAGTGGATTTGGCAGCGGATGGAAGCGGAAGTGAGACACAGGGTGGGGGAGGGGGCAAAGGTTCTGGAAGCGTTGAAAAATGTGTGGAAGGTGAGAACATTATCTCGGAAAGCAAAAATGGGTATGTTTGAAAGAGTAGTGGTTCCAACAATGTTATATGGATGCGAGGCGTGGGCCATAGATAGGGTTGTTCGGAGGTGGGTGGATGTGTTGGAAATGAGTTGTTTGAGAACAATGTGGGGTGTGAGGTGGTTTGATTGAGTAAGTAATGAAAGGATAAGAGAGATGTGTGGTAATAAAAAGAGTGTGGTTAAGAGAGCAGAAGAGGGTGTATTGAAATGGTTTGGTCACATGGAGAGAATGAGTGAGGAAAGATTGACAAAGAGAATATATGTGTCAGAGGTGGAGGGAACAAGAAATGGGAGACCAAACTGGTGGTGGAAGGATGGTGTTAAAAAGATTTTGAGCGGTCGGGGCCTGAACATGCAGGAGGGTGAAAGGCGCGCAAGGAATAGAGTGAATTGGAACGATGTGGTATACCAAGGTCGACGTGCTGTCATTGGATTGAACCAGGGCATGTGAAGCATCTGGGGTAAACCATGGAAAGTTTTGTGGGTCCTGGATGTGGAAAGGGAGCTGTGGTTTCAGTGCATTATACATGACAGCTAATGACTGAGCGTGAACGAATGTGGCCTTTGTTGTCTTTTTTTAGCACTACCTCGTGCACATGCAGGGGTAGGGGGTTGTTATTTCATGTGTGGTGGGGTGGCAACGAGAATGAATATGGGCAGACAGTATGAATTATGTACATGTGTATGTATGTATATGTCTGTGTATGTATATACATGTGTATGTGGGTGGGTTGGGCCATTCTTTCGTCTGTTTCCTTGCGCTACCTCACTAACGCGGGAGACAGCAACAAAGTATAATAAAATAAAAGTAAGTGAATGAATATATATATATATATATATATTTTTTCACATATTTGCATTTCCCACATTAGCGAGGTAGCATTAAAAACAGAGGAGTGAGCCTTAGAGGGAATATCTTCGCTTGGCCGGCCTCCTTCTCTGTTCCTTCTTTTGGAAAATTAGAAATGGGAGGGGAGGATTTCCAGCCACCCACTCCCTTCCCTTTTGGTCGCCTTCTATGACATGCAGGAAGGTGAGAGGCATGCAAGGAATAGAGTGAATAGGAACAATGTGGTATACTGGGGTTGACATGCTGTCAATGGACTAAACAAGGGCATGTGAAACATCTGGGGTAAACCATGGAAAGGTCTGTTGAGCCTGGATGTGGATAGGGAGCTGTGGTTTTGGTGCATTACACCTGACAGGTAGAATTGAGTGTGAATGAATGTGGGTTTTTTTTGTCTGTTTTTGTGGCATTACCTCACTGAAGCAGGGGGTAGCGATGCTGTTTTCTGTTGGGGAGATTAGTGATAGAAATGGATGAAGGCAATATTATTTGGTTCAGCAGGGTTTAGGGACAGATTAGTTGGGATATGAGTTTGAATGGAGAAAAATTGGAGGAATTGAAGTGTTTGAAATATCTGGGAATTGACATGGCAGTGAATGGAACTGTGGTAGCAAAAGTGTGTTGTACGGTTGGGGATAGAGTGAAGTTCTGTGTGGACAAAAATGAGCATGTTTGAAGGAATACTAGTCCCAGCAATATTACATAGATACTAAGCATGGGGTATAGATAAGGCTGTGCAGAGGAGGGTGGAATGAAATGTTTGAGGATAACATGTGGTTTGAAGTGGTTTGATCTATTATGTAATGAGAGGGTGAAAGGGATGTGTGGCAATATAAAGAATGTGGTTGAGAGAGCAGAAGAGAGGGTACTGAAATGGTTTAGACATATGGAGAGAATGAATGAGGAGAGGTTGACAAAGAGAATATGTGTCAGAAATGGAGAGAAAAAGGAGAACAGGGAGGCCAGATTGGAGATGGAAGGGAGTGAAAAGATTTTGAGTTATCGGCACGTGAACATGCAGGAGGGTGAAAGGTGTGCACAGGATAGAGAGAATTAGAATGATGCAGTATACTAGGGTCAATGTGCTGTAGATGGACTGAACCAGGGCATGTGAAGTGTCCAGGGTAAACCATGGAAAGATTTGTGGAGCCCTGTTGTAGATTAGGGAAAAAATTCTGTACTACTTTCCATGTTTTTTTTTAAAGTTATTAACATGTTTGATTGAAATAAGTGACTAGTGTATGGCAGCAAGGTAGAATTGCTGTATGAAGGATTAGTGCTTAGGCTTTCTTCCTAAATAAACCCATGGACAGCTCATATTCAAAAGATCATATATAACATTGCTTCAGTGATATATCATATTTGAGGCTGTATATGAAGAGAGTAACTAGTGAGGATGAGAATAGAAAAACAGAAACTGTTATTTGAGCAATTCTCTAGAAGTTAAGGATATATTATTACCTAAATCATTATATCTTATTCATTGTAAACAAAATTCTTATATGAAAACTATTTTTCTGTCTAAAGTTTCTGGTGGGGGAATGGCAAAAGGAAATAGTAGAGAAAATGGTAGAGGCTGGAGTGCCTGTTGCCGAGTTGGAGCAGTATGAGCAGCATGTATTGTCAGCATTGTACTACTATGGTTCTACTGAAAATATAGCCACAATAGCTGCAAGGTTGGTTAGAATAAGATTGTATGTTATCCATTTTTGCATATCTATATATGTTTGGATAGTACTTTAGTGAGATATCTTATTCTTTATGATGCTTTTTATGACTATATATTAACTCATATTTAGTACTGTTTGTCTCCTGTAACTGAAGGTAATTTGGGGTTGGTTTGCTTGAATAATCCATTGCTTATATGAGAAAGTGTACTGACCATTTGTTGCAACAACAGACATTGAGAAGACATTGAAATGATTTGAAATTATTATATAAAAGCCCTTTTATTTTATACCTACTTACCTGTTCTTGACTGAGTGAGGCAGTGTTAGGAACAGATGACTGAGCCTTCAAGGAAATATTCTCATTGGGCTCCTTCTTCTGCTCTTTCTTTTAGAAAGTGATGATACAGGAGAGAAGAATATCCATCTCCATAACTCCCATCTCTCGTAGTTGCCTTCTTGAACACATTGGAGACACATGGGTAATATTCTTTTTCCCTTATGATATACTAAAATAGAATATAGTACAGAGGTGAAGTAATATGTGAAATGTTTGCATCACCATGGATGAGCACTGAAGATACATTTTCAGTACAAGACTCTTCATAGATACAGATGGTATAAACACAGCAAAGACAGGGAAACAAGAGTAAGGCTTGAATTTGGGGTTAGACCAGTTACGTTAAAAGAAATTAACGTGAATGAGTGATTGCCAAAAATTCAGGATGATATAAGTAACCCAGCCTTCAGGGCTGAGTCATTCAACTTTCAAATTTAACCAGTTCAGATTTGTCAGATAATGTGGTTGTAATTTGTATGTTAGCTTTTTATTATAGATGGAATAGGACTAGAAATATCAGAATACTCCTAACATATCCAGTTTGGCTTTCTGAACTTAAGCACTTGTGAGGGTATTGGTGCTCAGTGAAATGGTTCGGCATCTGTAGCACTTGTGAGGGCACTGGTGCTCAGTGAAATGGCTCTCCTGTTTATGGAATTTGCCAGTATAATGTCTGGACATCCCACAGTCCATTGTTTTTACTGGTTTGAATTGATAAGGAGGACTTGAACAGAGATGAAGATTATCTAAAGAAGACCAAAACCAAACAAGGAAGTACAGGAATGAACATGACATGGAAAATGGACTGAGAAAAAAGGAAATCACAGGAGATAAATCATTAATGAATGGGTGGAGTATGAATATAAGATTGTACATCGGTATCAAAGAGGATGGTTCTATAGAATAATAGCAAGAATATGAAATTATTATAATAGTAGTTGAAAAAGGAAATTGACCAGATTTTGCTAACTGCAGAGACACACCAAACCAGTTGAATTGTTTTTCATTAGAGAACCAAAGGAATAATATCTCTGAATGAATATGCAAAACTCAAGAACCTCCTGATGACAAAGAAAGGAACAGTAAAACTTTGAAAGACAACATATATAGATATACAAAGTCTGATAAGTGAAAACTCCAGGATCAAAGTAAAAAGTAGTTTACATCAGTGAATAATCTAGGGACGATGACACAATCTAGATCAGTTTGACAGAACTTGGCTCGGTGAGAAAAGAAGAATTGAAGCAAATTTGGAACAGTTTGAAACATTCAGAATAGATAGAACCAAATTTAGATGGAGAGATGTAACAATTATGTGTATAATAAGCTAAAAGGAAAGCATATAGTGAAGTTGAGCCATACTAAATGTGAACAAATTATAGTGACCATCCCAGCCTTAAACATAATAAATCTAGTGTCATGTAGGCAACCAGTAACCAGAGGAAATGACTTCAAAGAATATCAGCAAAAGCTGAAAAAGTTGTGAAAGGATTTGAGCAACTGGATCCCAGAACAATATAAGATGGTGACTTTAACTTCCTAACTTACCTTTCATTGCATGACAAAAGGATGGGTATATTATTGATTTATTGTAGATGCAAATAAAGTGAAAAGAATAATAGATCAGCTGTGAAAAGGGTCACTATGAGAGGCTGATTTTCCTTTGTGAATCATTCAACCATGTACAGAGAAAGCAGAGACTGACAAGAGGTAACAATTATATTTACAAAAGATATAACACTGTTTTTAGGTAAAGAAGTAAATGATACAAGCATATCAAATCATGATAATATGGAAATCACTACAGTATACAGTGTGGAAATGAATCAGTGTGAATGGAATACAGTAACCAAGGACAGCAAAAGATTGAGTAACATAAGTATTCACCATGATCAGTCAGACTGGAGAATGATTACTGAAAGGATTGTAAGCACAAATTGGAATGAGATCTTCAGAGGCAATAACTTAAATTGGAATGAGATTTTCAAAGGCAATAACATATTGACAAACAAAAAGAAATGTGCAAAATGGAAGATACCAACCAATACACAGAAAACAGTGGATGAATAGAAAAAGAGAATGGAAAAAGCAATGAAAGAGGCAAGAATGGAAGAGCTTGATGAAGAAATAAAGAATGCTGATACAGAAATAATGAAATCTCATTGAGCAGAACACAGAGTGAGTGAAGTGAGAGTATTATAAAACATAGAAAGAAACAAAGTTACTATTCACACACTTGAACATAGGAAAAAAAACAAAAAACAATCAGAGACTGGACCCTTTAAAGTGGGAGAAAATTAGAATGATCCCAGTGGACTATGCAGGATGTTAACTGAATGATGCAAACCAGTATTCAGCCCAAAATGAAATTTGAAATTAAATGATGAACTGTTTAAAATTGATGGAAGTGCATTCATAGATATGAAATATCAGATGATATAATCAGAGTAATTGATCAGTTCAGAGAAGATTTAACTCCAGGACCAGATGGAATCCCAATCATCTTCCTCAAGAAGACTAAAACATCGATAGTGATGTTATTGGTGAGGCAAAGTTTGGATGAAAGGAAAATTGCCACATTCACAGAATGGCGCATGTAACACCATTATAAAAATGGAGGCAAATGCCTGAGCAGTTCATTTGGTTGTTATTCACTGTCATGACCACTCTTAGGTTACTGAAACACTGCGTTTTCTCAAAATTTTCTCTGTTCAAACCCACACACTCAAACTAATTTGTCTCTTTGCACTGTCAGATGTGATAACCTTGCTTTTATTCACATATACTCTCAATTTCCTCCTTTCACTTACACTTCCAAACTTAGACATCTTCTTTTACAGTTTCTCATTCGAATCTGCCACCAGTGCCATATCATCGGCAAACAACAGCTGACATATTTCCCAGGCCCCTAACCATCTACATACTGCATACTTGCCCCTCTCTCCCAGACTCTTGCATTTACCTCCCTCACTCCCCCACCCATAAACAAATTAAACAGCCATGGTGACATCACACACCCTTGCTGCAGACCCACCTTCACATGAAACCACACATCCTCCTCTCTGCATACTTGAGAATACTCCAGAATTGATAACACCTTTCACAAAGCACCTCTCCCAACCCAGTTGTATGCTTTCTCTGGATCCTTAAATGCCATACTCTCTTTCTCACACACATTCTTCAGTACAAAGACTTGATCACTATAAATGACATTGTTCCTCCCCAGTCTCATGCTCTGTACATGCCACCACCCTCTCAGTCACCACTTTTGTATTTAACTTACCATGTACACTCAACAAACTTCTACCCCTGCGGTTTGCACTTACCTTTGTTACCTTTTCCATTACACATTGGCATTATACATGCATTCCTTCAGTCTTCAGGCACATCACATTGATCATTGCTTACATTGAAAATTCTGAATAACCAATTAACAACACATTCACTCACTTTCTTAAGAAATTCAATTGCAGTACCATCCACCTCAGCCACATTACCACATTTCATCTTATGCAAGTTGTCTGCACCTCTTCTCTTTTTGCCAAACCATTTGCCATGACTCTCCCTTTGCATACCACCCTAAATTAAACACTGTACATCTGTTACCCTATCATCAAACATAGTCAACAGTCCTTCAAAGTACTCACACCAATTCTCCATCTCATCACTGCCTGTTACCACTTCCTATTTCTCCCCTTTACTGATGTTCCCATTTGATCTCTTGTTTCTTTCACAGTATGAATTTCCTTCCAAAGTGTTTTCTTAGTCTACCTAAAGTTTGCTGCTACGTGCTCACCCCAGCTCTCATTTTTTCCCCTTTTTTAGTTTCTACACCTTCCTCTTAACCACCTGCTGCCCTGTCTTGTACATCTATCAATCACTTGCATTCCTTCCATGTAAGTAATGCCCTCAAGAGCAAGGTTATTAGGTACAGTAGGGTTGAGGGTCAAGTCAGTTGGGAGGTAAGTTTGAATGGAGAAAAACTGGAGGAAGTAAAGTGTTTTAGATATCTGGGAGTGGATCTGGCAGCGGATGGAACCATGGAAGCGGAAGTGAAACTTAGGGTGGGGGAGGGGGTGAAAATTCTGGGAGCCTTGAAGAATGTTTGGAAGTTGAGAACATTATCTCAGAAAGCAAAAATGGGTATGTTTGAAGGAATAGTGATTCCAACAATGTTGTATGGCTGCGAGGCGTGGGCTATGGATAGAGTTGTGCGCAGGAGGGTGGATGTGCTGGAAATGATATGTTTGAGGACAATATGTGGTGTGAGGTGGTTTGATCGAGTAAGTAATGTAAGGGTAAGAGAGATGTGTGGAAATAAAAAGAGTGTGGTTGAGAGAGCAGAAGAGGGTGTTTTGAAATGGTTTGGTCACATGGAGAGGATGAGTGAGGAAAGATTGACCAAGAGGATACATGTGTCAGAGGTGGAGGGAACGAGGAGAAGTGGGAGCCCAAATTGGAGGTGGAAAGATGGAGTGAAAAAGATTTTGAGTGATAGAGGCCTGAACATGCAGGAGGGTGAAAGGCATGCAAGGAATAGAGTGAATTGGAACAATGTGATATACCGGGGTCGACATGCTGTCAATGGATTGAACCATGGCATGTGAAGCATCTGGGGTAAACCATGGAAAGTTCTGTGGGGCCTGGATGTGGAAAGGGAGCTGTGGTTTCGGTGCATTATTACATGACAGCTAGAGACTGAGTGTGAACGAATGTGGCCTTTGTTGTCTTTTCCTAGCGCTACCTCGCACACATGAGGGGGGAGGGGGTTGTTATTCCATGTGTGGCGAGGTGGCGACGGGAATAAATAAAGGCAGACAGTATGAATTATGTACATGTGTATATGTCTGTGTGTGTATATATATGTGTACATTGAGATGTATAGGTATGTATATTTGCGTGTGTGGACGTGTATGTATGTACATGTGTATGTGGGTGGGTTGGGCCATTCTTTTGTCTGTTTCCTTGCGCTACCTCGCTAACGCGGGAGACAGCGACAAAGCAAAATAGATAGATAAATAAATAATCATAATAATTATTCATACATGTCTGCCATTTACCGTGTTAGCAAGGCAGTGTCAAGGACAGATGACTGAGCCTTAGAGGGGAAAAATCCTCACTTGGCCTCCTTCTCTGTTCGTTCTTTTGGAAAGTAAAACAGGAGAGGAGGATTTCCAGGGTGTCCTTCTATGACACACTGTGAATGTGAAGTCAGTATTCTTTGTCCTCTGTCCCCAGGGATATATAATGATAATTATAATGATGATAATAATGATAATGATTATAACAATATTAATAATGTTGATAATAATAAAAACAATTATAGTAATAAAAATGATGATAGTAATAGTGGGAAACAGGTCAGTAGTTGTTTGCTTATGATTCAGCACTGGTGGCAGATTCAAGTGAGAAACTGCAGTTGGTGATTGAGTTTGGAAGAGTATGTGAATAAAAGCAAAGTTATCAGTTTTAGTTGGGATGAGGGACAGATAAGATGGAGTATAAGTTTGAATGGAGAAAACATGGAGAAAGTGAAGTGTTTTAGATACCTGAGAGTGGACATAGCAGTGAATGGAACCATGGAAGCAGAAGTGAGATTTAGGGTGGGTGGATAGGGGGGGGGCAAATATGTGGAAGGAGAGAACATTATGTGGGAGGGCAAAAATGGGTATGTTTGAAGGTATGGTAGTCTAAACAATACCAGATGGATGTGAGGCATGGGCTATAGATATAAGGTTTTGTAGATGAGGGTGGATGAGTTGAAAATGAAATGTTTGAGGACAAAATGTGGTATGAAGTGGTTTTACCGAGTAATTAATGAAAGGGGTTAGAGAGATGTGTGATAATGTAAAGAGTGTGGTTGAGATAGCTGAAGAGGATGTGCTGAAATGGTCTGGACATATGGAGAGAATAAGTGAGGGAAGGTTGACAAAGAGGATATATGTGTCAGAAGTGGAGGGAATGAGGAGAACAGGGAGACCAAATTGGAGATGGAAGGATGGAGAAAAAATTTTTGACCAATCAGGGCCTGAACATGCAGGAGAATGAAAGATATGTAATGGATTGAGTGAATAGGAATGATGTGGTATACTGGAGTCAATGTTCTGTCAGTGGACTGAACTAGGGCATTTGAAGCATTCAGGGTAAACCATAGAAAGATCTGTGAGGCCTGGTTGTGAATAGGGAGCTATGGTTTTGGTGCATTATACTTTACAGCTAGAGAATGGATGTGTGTGGATGTGGCCTTTCTTCATCTGTTCCTGATGTTATATTGCTGACATAGAAAATGGTGATCAAGTGTTAAAAAAAGAATATTTTCATTCTTGATCGCCAGTTCCCCACATTAGCGAGGCAGTACTAGGAACAGACAAAGAAAGGCCATATCCACTCACTCATTTTCTGGTTATCATAATGGATGGGGAAGGATGGAGTGAAAAAAATTTTGAGTGATCGCAGCCTGAACATGCAGGATGGTGAGAGGCATGCAAGGAATAGGGTGAATTGGAACGATATGGTGTACCAGGGTCAACGTGCTGTCAGAGGACTGAACCAGAGCATGTGAAACATCTGGGGTAAACCATGAAAAGGTCTGTGGAGCCTGTATGTGGATAGGGAGCTGTGGTTTCAGTGTATTACACATGACAGCTAGAGACTGAGAGTGAACAGATTTGGCCTTTTTTGTCTGTTCTCCTGGCGCTGCCTCACTGAAGCTGGGGGTAGCAATGCTGTTTCCTGTTGGGTGGGTTAACTCTGAAAATGGATAAAAGCACACATCAGTATGTACATGCGTAAATGTCTGTTTGTGCATATGTATATATATTAGAAAGGATCACAATTGAGCGGGTGATCAAGTATGTTCCTGCGAGTCCACAGGGAAATGAAACATGATAAATTCCCAGGTGCACTTTCGTGTAATAATCACATCATCAGAGGAGATACAAGAAAGAAATATAACAGTCATTTGATATACATTAAAGAGACGTAGCTAGGACGCCATTTGGTAACAAGTGACTACCCGAATGTAGGTCGGGTGCGTTCGAGTCTGGCAACAAGCGTATCATAAACTTTTTTCGTTGTATATCGGTTGACTGTTATATTTCTATCTTGTATCTCCCCTGATGATGTGACTATTGCACGAAAGTGCACTTGGGGACTTATTGTTTCATTTCCCCGTGAACTCATAGGAATGTGTATGTGTATATGTTGACATGTATATGTATGTGTGTGTGGGCATTTATGTATATCTGTATTCTTTATTATTATTATTATTATTTTATTCATTTATTTATTATGCTTTGTTGCTGTCTCCCGCATTAGCGAGGTAGCACAAGGAAATGGACGAAAGAATGGCTCAACCCACCCACATACACCTGTATATACATAAACGCCCACATACGCACATATACAAACCTACACATTTCAATGTATACATACATATACATCATATACATACACAGACATATACATATATACACATGTACATATTCATACTTGCTGCCGTCATCCATTCCTGTCGTCACCCCACACATGAAATGGCACCCCCTCACCCTGTGCGCATGCGAGGTAGTGCTAGGAAAAGACAACAAAAGCCACATTCGTTCACACTTAGTCTCTAGCTGTCATGTATAATGCACCGAAACCACAGCTCCCTTTCCACATCCAGGCCCCACAAAACTTTCCATGGTTTACCCCAGATGCTTCTCATACCCTGGTTCAATCCATTGACAGTACATCGACCCCGGTATACCACACCATTCCAATTCACTCTATTCCTTGCATGCCTTTCACCCTCCTGGATGTTCAGGCCCCAATCGCTCAAAAATCTTTTTCACTCCTTCCTTCCACCTCCAATTTGGTCTCCCACTTCTCCTTGTTCCCTCCACCTCTGACACATATATTCTCTTCGTCAGTCTTTCCTCACTCATTCTCTTTATGTGACCAAACTATTTCAATACACCCTCTTCTGCTCTCTCAACCACATCTCTTTCTTACCCTTTCATTACTTACTCGATCAAACCACCTCACACCACATATTGTCCTCAAACATTTCATTTCCAACACATTCACCCTCCTCAGCACAATCCTATCTATAGCCCACACCTTGCAACCATATAACATTGTTAGAACCACTGTTCCTTCAAACATACCCATTTTTACTCTCCGAGATAACGTTCTTGCCTTCCACACATTCTCCATTGCTCCCAGAACCTTTGCCCCCTCCCCCACCCTGTGACTCACTTCCACTTTCATGGTTCCATCCGCTGCTAAATCCACTCCCAGATATCTAAAACACTTCACTTCCTCCAGTTTTCCTCCATTCAAACTTTCCCCCCAGTTGACTTGTCCCTCAACCCTACTGGGGTAGACCACGGAAAGGTCTGTGGGGTTTAGATGTGGTTAGGGAGCTGTGGTTTTGGTGCATTACACATGACAGCTAGAGACTGAGTTTGAACAAATGTGGCCTTTTTTCTGTTTTCCTGGCACAACTTCGCTGAAGCAGGGGGTAGCAATGCTTTTTCCTGTGGGGCAGGGTAGTGCCAAGAATGGATTAAGGCAAGCAAGCATGAATATATATGTACATGTGTATATATGTATATGTCTGTGTATGTGTATCTATATGTTGATATGTATATGTGTATATGTTGATATATTTATATATGTATATGTGCATGTATGAGCATTTTTGTATATACATGTGTATACGAGTGGCTGGGCCATTCTTCGTCTGTTTCCTTGCTTTACCTTGCTGGTGTGGGAAACAGAAATTAAGTATAATGAATAAATGAAGAGGGTGTTTTGAAATGGTTTGGTCACATGAAAGAATGAGTAAGGAAAGATTGACAAAGAGGATATATGTGTCAGAGGTGGAGGGAACGAGGAGAAGTGGGAGACCAAATTGGAGGTGGAAAGATGGAGTGAAAAAGATTTTGAGTGATCGGGGCCTGAACATGCAGGAGGATGAAAGGCATGCAAGGAATAGAGTGAATTGGAACGATGTGGTATACCGGGGTCGATGTGGTGTCAATGGATTGAACCAGGGCATGTGAAGCGTCTGGGGTAAACCATGGAAAGTTCTGTGGGGCTTGGATGTGGAAAGGGAGCTGTGGTTTTGGTGCATTATTACATGACAGCTAGAGACTGAGTGTGAACGAATGGGGCCTTTGTTGTCTTTTCTTGGCGCTACCTCGCACACATGAGGGGGAAGGGGGTTGTTATTTCATGTGTGGCGAGGTCGAGGTGGCGATGGGAATGAATAAAGGCAGACAGTATGAATTATGTACATGTGTATATATGTATATGTCTGTGTGTGTATGTATGTATACGTTGAGATGTATAGGTATGTATATTTGCATGTGTGGACGTGTATGTATATACATGTGTATGTGGGTGGGTTGGGCCATTCTTTCGTCTGTTTCCTTGAGCTACCTCTCTAATGCAGGAGACAGGGACAAAGCAAAATTAATAAATGAAAATAAGAATATATATATATATATATATATATATATATATATATATATATATATATATATATATATATATATATATATATATATATATGTGTGTGTGTGTGTCTGTAAATAAAATGAATTAACGGGTTTTCTTTTCACAGATTCAAGATTAAGACTCATAACTTTCTGGATACTGTTATAAAATTTGCTGAATTCCTTTTAAGACAGCAAGAAAAGTTCCTGACTATGCCAACACTAGAAGAGAGGTTAGTGAAATAGAAATAACAGTAGACACTAGTTTGATTTTTTAACCAATGTAATTGATATGTGCCACAAAGATCTTTTGTATTGATTTCCAGAAAACCTAATTTTATCAGAAGTCAGTTAATTGTAATTGTTCTGATTATACTCTTACGTATAGTGATGCCAACACTATCAGTAATGACAGTACTGTACCAGTGTCTTCAGACAGTCTTTGTTGGATGCATTGAACTTGCATTTGTGACAGCATTCCTTGAGACATTTTATTAGATTCTCTTGAGCACTTTTCACATTTTAAAGTTGTGATTTTCTTGAGTCTTGTCTATAACCAATATGTCATCTCAGAATAGATTGCCCTTGACTCACCTTTACAAAGATGATTGATGTGTACTAGCCTGCTAACATTGGTAGCATATGAATGTTTAGGCATAAAATGACCCAAATATGTAGTTTTCATGCAGTATTCTTTGGATTTCTGTCCATGGATAATTTCTGAAATGTTTGTTTCAGATCATATTTAATGAACAATTGACAACTTGCCAGTGCTGCAAACATATCTTCATGTTTGGGTGGTGGATGTTGAGCCACTTGAAACTAGATTAACTGATATTTTGTAATCCCTGCAGACCTAAATGACACCATTTTGGGGCCCCATTCTTAGTATCTGACTTTTTCTCAACCTTCATTTGCCTCTAATTTGCATAGTTCCTGTACTTGTCATGGGAGGAAGGAAAGTTGGCATGGTAATTGTTTTCAGATGGAGAGTGGATTGTGCACCTTGGACTTGCAGGCCTAGTCACAGTACATTGTGCAAGTGGTGATCATGGCAGGAGTAGGTGTGGTGGGGTAAGCTCTGAAGCAGAGCTGCCATCCAAACATCCAGGTTAAATGACATCACCTCTCTAGGACCATTTTAAGAAAGATGGTGTAGGTGATTTAGTCAGACCACAAATCTACTCATTTAAGAGTGCAACTGATTTAGTCAGATCACAAATCTACTCATGTAATAGCTGAACCACTGAAACAAATGACTTTGCTAGTTACTTAACTCTTTCTGTGTGAGACCCAGCTTTCATAGGTTTGCCATTGCCATGCATGATACAGTTTTTATTGTTTTAAACTTAGCACATCTGACCCCTTAACTCCTCAGTTGAGTTTTCTTTCAAACCTCGTGAATATGTCTTTAAAACTGTATAAAAAATGTATTTATCCTTACAGTTTCAAAGATATGTGAATAAGTGTAAAAAATCTTTTCAGAAGTATATTTTGTCCACCACTGTCATTCTAATAATCTGTAGAAGTTTTGCAGCTGTGTCAAAACAAAACACTAAAACATACAAGACTAAGGCCTGAGTGTAAGATTTTGCCAATACACACTGACTGATTTTGTTCACTCTGATGATATATCTTTTAATGTTATGATCATTATGATCCACTAATAAATTTTTCATAATAGCAAAATTATAAAAGTCTGTAATATTACCAACTTCACCAGTCATATGCAGTGTTGTCAAGGTTAGGTAGGCACTGGCACACTGCATCCACTTGTGGTAAAAGCACCATCTCCTGCTTCATCTCAGTCAACTTTCAGTGCTGGAAGATTCAGATTCCATAAAATCTTTTTCCGCATGACCTAAAGCCAGATCATCATTGTCAAGTAATTCAGGATCATCTGCCTGGTGCTCTAGCTGAAAGCTACTTAATTTTGTTCCTGGGAAACTCATGGCTGAAGGAAGACTGACAGTAGGAGAAACTCATGCACTGCCAACTCAGCAACCATCTGGGCTCAATGGGAGGCCTTGAAATAGAGGAGCAAAACTCAACTCATAGATTTATGTGTAAGGGAGTTGCTTGCTTTGCATAGTTATCCTTCTAGAGGAGTTAAAGGATTAGAATTATGCCAATGATGTTGCTGACCCAACCATAACTTGCCAACAGACATGATACATTTGCTCATATAAAGGGAAATAACCATAACCATTTCACACTCCATCACTCAAGTTTTTATGATTTTTTCTTAGCTTATGATGAGAATTTGCATTACACATATGGTAGATTGATAGATCATATATTTAGTGTTGGAAAGTGTAATGTAAACATCCTGAAAGCATCCATGACATCGGCTCTTGAAGAGCACATGATATCTAGAGATTTATTGAGTACATATCTCTTCCTCTCCTCCATTACCAACTGAGACTGGTCATATAGTAACATAATTTTAATTTGTTTTGCATCACTTTGTAATTGTTTAGGAACGTTTTTAATTCTTGATTGTCCGCTCATTTAATGTGGGCCTTTAGACATGCTTTTTTTGTCAGATGTAATGAAAACATTTGCAAAGCACAACAAGCACACCCCTTCCCACACACACACACAGTCGAACAAACACAATCACCTAGGGTGAGTTAGTAAATGTTTCCATAACATATGAGTATATAGATAGACAGATAGATAGATAGATCTCCAGCTTCATTGCTAAGCATGGTTGGTAAACAAGTTGTTACACAGTCAGCTGGTAGTCCCACTGGTGTCAGGTCACCAACCAAAACCTGAACATTTTTATTAGACACTTTTAGGATGCTGAGTTTTTTTATGAGAAAAAGAATAATAATATGGGTATTGTATATAAGCTGAAATACAGTTGTACTTTGGTAGTGTGGTTTGCACCACCTTCACTCTCTGCCAAGAGAAACTGTCTCCCCCAAAGGAACACTGCTCCCTTCTTGGCTATGGGCCTGTTGTTTTCTTGAGGTATAGTTTTCCAGTAATAACTTAAACATTTCAATAACATTACAGGAAAATCGTCAGTAAGCTTTTGAAGTTTAATGCAGGCTGTGTTTTGTCAGCACTACCATAACCACTTCACTCAGTGCATTACTTATACGTTACAGTACATAACTGATGCTCAACCTGTACCATGTAAAGAATGAAAATGTATCAGAAACTAATGTTTTGTCGTTGATGTTGAACCAGTAACCCTATTCATCATGTCTTTCACTTTCAGAACTTGGAGTTGTTTGCCTTAAAATTGGGTTAAACATATTACTAAAGTACCCTTTTGCATATTCCATTCCTCTTCAATGAAAAAGCTGAGTTTTAGCTTGCCTTTCTTCTTTTTTTGCAGAAACAAAATTTTGTGTATTATCTCCAGAACATAGCAGTCTTACCTACAATTTTGTTACCAGGATAACAATAGCTGAGGTAATCAAGCATGACTCTGGTTTCCCTGGAGTCTTTGGGGCTATGGATGCAGCACTTATTCACATGCAGACACCACTTGATCAAGATGAACAGGAATATTGCTACACTAAAGCTGCATTGGGATCCAAGTGTGCTTTTGTCTTGCAATTCATAGTGGACCATAGACTTCTATTCAGAGATATTCATTTGAATGCTCCATGCACTGGTACACGCATTCAGGTATTTCAGGTAAGCTTTGCAGACTTATTGTATTTATAATACCTTCTTGTTCATGTAGTAGTAGTAAGCACTGTACTTGTTGTTATTTTGTAATTTGCTTTTCAAAGTTTTGTCTTTGATAAGTCACAATAATTAACCATTGTTGTTGTTAGGAACTCTGAAGCAAAGTGATACATTTAATAAAATGATTGAGCTGCATTAATGAAGTTTTCTTTTCTTTTGGCATGCATGTCATCAATCTAGGAATCAGGTGCATGGTTTAATCTGCAGAGTCTTACGAGTTCAGAAACACACATTGTTGCTCCAGCTGTGTACCCACTTGCACCAGCCATCATGACACCACACATGACAGAAGTGCTGTCATACCAGGTGGGAGTCCTTTGCCTTTAACTTTATATGATGAGATATGGATATGAAGAACCATATCTACAGAAAACTGAAATGACATGTGTTTTGATTTTTTTTTTTAGGAATACCATATATTTTCATGTATCACTGTTGTAGAGCACTAAGAGAACAGTATAGTAGGCCCCTGCACAGTAAGTTATGTTGGAGAAAATCTACATAAGAGATGCAAAAATAGACAGAAAGAAAATATGTTGAAAATAATGCCAGGTATATAGAGAAACATTACTTGTATTGCAACAGACTTTTTAGTATCCATGAATGATTGAACCAAAATCTGTACATAAATAGAAATTTATGAATTACAGGGATTCTTGTTCCCATCTCTGTATTTCTCCAATACTGATGGTATTGCTCTACTACTATTAGAAGTTTGTTGTAGAATTAGTAGATTCTGTAAATAGGGATGAGTGAAACACTCCATAATTGCAATACAAATATGTAAATGCAAAAATCTCAGAATACACGAAAACTTGAAAGACAACAGGTATGTCATATTCACAAGCAGTTGTTTTTCTTTAATGAACCTTTGAAAATTGCTAAAAACCTTTACTGAGATGGCAAATCAGCATTGGCTGAAAGTACTAAGTTGTCCATCTCATCTTATCTAGGAATATCTCACCAGTACTTCACTCTCACAAGCTGGTTCAAAAACAGATTTTCTTCTTTGTCTTCTTTTTCCTCTTCTTCTTCTTCTATCAATTCAGAAAATTTACTGACCATAACGAAAAGATATGTCTGGATGTTGCAAGTAGTTGAAGCATGAAGACAAAAGAGAAACTTCTGATTGTAACAAAATTGGAACCTAGGTTGTAGCAGGAAGGCAACTTCATCCTTAAGAAAATAGACCAGAGAAAGAGTTCCTCCCCTCCAAAATGTAAAGTAATTGTTGTAGGGTACTCTTGGATTGTCTTAACATCAGAGGAATCCAACATTAGAAATTCCAGCATGATTTATAATATGTAAAGAGAAAATTTGAAGAAAGAAAGCTTAACTAAAATGAAGGGTTGAAGGCTACACAGCTCTCTGCTTTTAAGAAGAGATTGGAGATGGATGACCTAAAAAAGCCTTTGATTTCCTAAATCAATTGTATGATGTTGACAGTAAGCAGTTCTTTATGAGGTACAGTACCAGAGTCATCAGAAGCTGAGAGAGGGGATGGTTAAGAACAGTGTAAAGATATATTGGCTTTGTGTAAGAATAGGAGATAGTTGGAGCAAGAAGACTGTGAATGCCTGCATCTCACAAAGATTTAAAAGTCATTTTGATAGTACTAAAATTCTGTCCCCATAATGCACAAAAAAATCATTACATACACATTGGCTTTGGCAACTCTGAGTTAATAGAAGCAGGAAGATGCAATCTCCTTGGTCAGGTTAGTACAGTAACACCCACACTACTGCATTTACCTTTACATAAAGCCTGTTTTGCCCACATTTCTTGTGTTCACATGTCATCTGTACTGCTTCAAGTTTCAAAGAATCAAGAAATATGAAGGACATCTTGTACTCTGCAGCACTCTACAGTCTTTTTCCTTTCACCCTGCTGCATCTGGCCCTCTGATGTGTTTTCCTCTCCTCAAACTTCTATTTACACCACACCACTTACCCCTCATTATGGCAACGTCACAAACCATTCTCTTGTTACACCTTTGCCAATCATTTGACTGCTTTGACCCAGACATGCAGCCCTCATGAATAACCAAAACTACAGTGTAAAGTTGGTAGTTTAACCAGTTAGTTAACTTGTTACATGATATATGATCAGCTTGTGAATCCATCACTGATTACAATGCAGCAACTAAATACCCGTTACTTGTATTTCTGTGTTGGTAAGATTAACTCAGTTGTAATTAGTATGAATCAAAAGAATATATGCAGAATGTGTAACAAGAGAGGTGATGTGAAATGTGCACTAAGAGAGGTAGTGTGGGGTTTGCATCAAAAGAGACAGCGTGGGATATACATCAAGCAAGATGGTGTGGGCTGTGCATCAGTTTACCTCAAATTATGCAGAGTACTTTTTCATCAACAGGATTGTTAATATGTGGAATGATGTACAAATTATAATGGTTGAAAGTGGTACCATAGATACTTTTAAGAATAGGCATGATAAATACTTTGTTTCAAATCTGCAACAGACATTATTTGTGCCCCTTAGTTACATCACAACAGACATTATCTGTGCCTCCTTTGGTACATGGAATGTTTACCATAATTTTCTGTTTGAAATTTCTGTAAGTCTTTCTGTCTTACCTCACTAATCTATGAGTCTCTGATCTGTTCCACTATCACAGACAGCTTCATAAAGATCCATTAGTCTGTTAGTTAGGTGGTGTGGGATGTTCATCTTGCAAGGTATATGGGATGTGAATCAAACAAGATAGAGTTTTTAAGGTTTAGGTGTCAAGAGAGGTGATGTGGGGTGTGGATCAAGCAAGGTAGTGCAAGGTATGGATCAAGAAAGTAGGGGTGGAGTGTGAATTAAGAGTTTAAATCAAGAAAGCTGGTGAGGGTTATGGATCAAGAAAGGTGGTACAGGATGTGTATTAAGAAAGGTGTGAGGTGATGATCAAGAGAGATACTGTTGGGTGTGGATCTAGAGAGGTGCAGGATGTGGTGGATGAGGAGAGGCTGCTGAAGATTAAGAGAGGCTACTACAGATGATACTGATTAGATAAGGAGGCTAATATATTTTTTCCTGCCATCCTACTGTCCATCCACCTACTTTCATATATTATTTTCTAGCTTATTAGCCCCACTCTTCTCTATGTTTTATGTATTATTCTATCATTATTATATATATTTTTCATATTAACAATTTTTTGTTATAAAACTGTTTTAAATGGATGCATATAAACTTGGTTCAGATTTTCTTCATCAAAATTTAATTGGCTAGGAACAAATCCACCCCCCTTTTTTGTACATTGTAAACATATATTTTTTTCTTCCAAATTCACTTGTACTGATCTTTCCTAGGAGCTTAACTTGCAGTAAAACTAGGATAAGCAAGGAATATTTTTTGTTTTTACTTGTTATTAGTAATTGCATACCAGTGCACCTATATTAAACTTTTGATATTCTGATTTTTATTCATCCAGGAGGCATTATTTAATGAGAACCATAGGGAAGCTCTCAAGTTAGTGGCTAGTACGATGACAATATTCAAATCAAGATTTAGGCGCATGCAGCTATTGGAACGGCATGTTGAAAACAACAGGAAGTTTTTGAGGGCCACCTGCATTCTTCATAATATTGCTCTCATGCAAGAAGATGAAAAAGTAAGAGCTGAATTTCCTTCTGTTGAATGTTAATACGAATCCAGCTGCATAGTGAAGTATGGATATAACATGTGAAGTATGGATATAACATACCTTTAAATGTTATACTAGTTATGCCACAGAAGCAGTTTCTTACTTAGTAGTTTCAGTTGTAGAGTTTTAAAAGGTCTGCCTAAATCCATTTATAGGTATATAACATTAAAGATGAAGCTTGTAGGCTGTCAGAATTGCACTTATATTTCACACACACATTGTTTGTTAGAACTTTCATATCATTTTGATGTTGCTTAACTTTGGTGTAGACTAGTTGATTGTTTATAAGGATGATAGAATTGCTGTAAGACTTAGTGTTTAGTTGGAATGAAAGTTCATAGTTTCATCAAAAAATCATATACGCTCCAAAAATTAATCAAACCAGGTATGTGTATTGCAGTGAATAGACCAAATTCACTGTCATATGAAATGTTTTTCATCATTCCCTCCTACTTTTATCACTGGCTTTCTTTTTGGTACCTTCTGCTTTCCATTTATGCATATTTGATAAAAAAAAAAAATCCCAATTTTATAGCATTCTTATTTCTTAGGGTACAGATACAAGTAACTTCATCATCATCTTCATCACAGCCAAGACGAAATGTGGAATTCTCTAGCAAACTGGAAAATTTCAATCATCAGTGTCCATTATTATTAATATGATCTGCTTATTACATAATGTCAGCTGCTAGTGCTTATTTGTAATGTTTGGTTTTGTAATTTCTCATTCATCTTATTATAGAAGAGTGGGCTGTTGTGGTATGTTTCATTCCATACACTGCAAAGCTTTGAAAATCTTTACCACTTCATGTCTTTCCTAACAACTATAAGTTACCCTTTCCCTTATTATACCAGTATACTCAGGCTGAGCCCCTTTTTTTTTTTTTTAAGGTAATTTATATTCCAAAAACTATTATCCCAAGTGTGAGATTCTAGATCTGTTTCTATCATTTCCAGTATACAAAAGGTGTTGTTTCTCTAAACAGATGACAGTACAAGCATTTACTTGCATGAATAGGTGAAAGCATGTCAAGGCATATCAGATGAGGTGCTAGCATCTGGCTTATTTCTTCTTGCCTTTTCACTAATTTTTCACCCCTGTATGCTCTATGATAATGAATATGACAGTGATGATTATGCAGACACTGGAGAATGAGGCATTGATACTAATGAAGATGAAACTTTCTTTATCGAGGAGATTAGTTCCAACTATTGTCATGCTGATGCTATTGGGAGGACTAAAATAAGGTCACCCTTACCTTGTATAACACCCACCCAACCATTTGCTTCTCTGGTAATAATGTTATCATTTGTACATATTGCTTTCATCTGAGTATGTTGTAATATTTCTGTAGTTTTTACTATTTACAATGATTTTTGTATTCACTGAGAAAACTCGGATTCACAGAAATAGTATACTTCAACTTGTTATATATTCTTAAGTATTAACCTTTTTTCACACACATTCGCCATTTCCCTCATGAGCGAAGGTAGCATTAAGAACAGAGAACTGAGCCTGAGAGGGAATATCCTCACTTGATCCCTTTCTCTGTTCCTTCTTTTGGAAAATTAAAAACGGGAGGGGAGAATTTCCAGCCCCCCACTCCCTCCCTTTTCAGTCGCCTTCTACGACATGCAGGAAGTACATGGAAAGTATTCTTTCTACCCTATCCCCAGGGATAAAAGTATTAACATATGTAACAAAATATTTTTAATGTTACTTATCCTATATGTACACATTTAGAAATCAAAATAAGAAAATTGGAATTTTCAGAAAAAGATATGGTAAGGTCTAAATTTAAGGCAGATTTTCCACTTCTGCCAAAACTGTCAAAATTCATGAAATACTTTTCCTATTCTTTTCTTATTTCTCCCTCTTTAACCTTTTTTCACATTTCTGTTAAGGATTATCGTTAGTGACTGAAGCTTCAAACATAAAAAAGAAGTTAATATAAGGCATTTAAATTTTCTCTTGCAACAAAGTATCACAGCTCACATTGCATTCTCATTCTGCAGGTGTTGGCTAACCTGTCACTAGAGTACAATAGTGAAATGGATGATGAAGGATGGCACAACGTGGAAGTGGATGAAGTGGTGGCAGAGTTTGGTATTCTAGGTGGGGAAGAGAAGAGACATTATCTCACAACTGTCATGACTCCTCGCTATGATGACTCCTTATCTTGTGTACAATTTTCACCTCATATTGGTAGTTAGCTTGCTGAGACTTGTGTCATATTAGATTTACGGAAAAGTGAACAGTATGTATATAAAATGTACAAATATTTGATTATCATTATTCATAATTTAGATGACTGATATCAAGGATGTATTGAAAAATATATACAAGTAGACATAGTAAAACATGTATTTTCCTCTTCCTTTGATAAATCCATTGTTGAAATAACTATTTAGACTCCTTGAATACAGTTCAGGGTAGCACACCTACTTCAGGTAACTGGGATTTCCTGACCTCTTCTTGCCTTGCTGCAGTTTAAAGGCTGAGGAGCTTTAGTTTTGTAATGTATTCACTTTTTCCATCCCATGTTAATGGCATTAGCTGTTTACAGCTAATGGACACAATACAAGTGAATTTCAACTTTTTTACAAGGTAGCTTTGTATATGTGTGTGTATATATATCCAGGCCCCACAGACCTTTCCATGGTTTACTCCAAACATTTCACATGCCCTGGTTCAGTCTATTGACAGCACATCAACCCCGGTATACCACATCGTTCCAATTCACTCAAGTGATTGCACACCTCTCACCCTCATTTATGTTCAGACCCCGATTGCTCAAAATCTTTTTCACTCCATCCTTCACCTCCAATTCAGTCTCCTGCTTCTCCTTGTTCCCTCCACCTCTGACACATATATCCTATTTATCAACCTTTCCCTACTCATTCTCTCCATGTGTCCAAACCATTTCAACATACCGTTTTCTGCTCTCTCAACCACATTCTTTTCATTACTACACATCTCTCTTACCTTTTCTAAGTATTTCTCGCACATATTCTTCAAAGCAAACACCTGATCTACATATCCTCTATCACTTCTAAAACCACACTGTTCCTCCCCAGTCTGATGCTCTCTACATGCCTTCACCCTCTCAATCAATGCCCTCCCATACAATTTTCCGTTCATACATGTGGATTGAACCAGGGCGTGTGAAATGTCCAGGATAAACCATGAAAAGATCTGTAGGGCCTGGATGCAGATAGGGACTTGTGGTTTCATTTTATTACACATGACAACTCGAGAATGGCTATGGCCTTTCTTCATCTGTTCCTGGCGTTACCTCTCTAAAGTTGGAAACGGCAGTCAAGTGTGAATGAAAGAAAACTATCACCCCTCTCTCTTATACTTATTCCTTACACAATCAACACCCCTCGCACCACATAGTATCCTCAGGCATTGATAATTAATGGTTTACTGAGTAAATATGTAGCCATGTGTAGTAAGTACAGAGAAAATAAGTTTACTGTAGACATCAGGTCTATGATAAATGGAGAAGCTATCAAGAGATAAGCTTTATGTGAATATTAAAGGTTATTTAAAATGTTCACAGTGGATGGAGTGGGGCTGTTCTTTTCGTGGTCTCTGAAAGTTTGAATTTTGGTACCATACTGTAACTCAAGGACAAGGCATATCTGGTGGTAGTAGGTAAAGGTAATAGTTGCAAAATGGTGCAATAGTTTCTTCATTATTGGATGAGGTCCAGTGGTGCTTAGAATGAACTGGAAGGAGCAGTGCACTTACCATATCCTGAAAAGTAGTACAAGAAGGACTGAGGATGATCTTGCATGCTTTTTCTGCACCTTTTCTAATCTTCCCAGTTGCTTGGTGGATAACAGGAAGACTAGTTGAGGGAGGTATGGGTGAATTTAAGAGGAAAACAGTTGTAGAGGTGCTCTTTAGGTCAAGCATTGGGAGCCCCAGTATCTTAAGCCTAAGGACAAAATAGAGATAATGTTTGAGGGATTATGGTGCTGAGTGTTCCCTCAAGCTTAGTTTGTCCTCTAGTGATGTCAAGAAACTTGGTAGAGTGATCAACCTGGAGGTGGGTGGGATGTAATGAAATAGTAGGAAGTGGGGAATGATTTGAGATAAGAGCAATCTGCTGCTTCACATGATTACTGTATGGCCATTGGCAACTCAAAGGTGAGCCATTATGATAACGGTATCTATCCCTACTCCTCGAATAATTGGAACTCTTACTCTCTCATTCTTTCCCAACAACCATGACCTAGTACATTTTAAAGGAGAGTTTTCACTTCGTCCAAAATTTGTAAATATTTCCCTTGTCTCTTCTTTTTCCCTTTTATTAACCTCTACATTTTAATTAAGGCCCAGCCTTAATGTGGACTTTTTTCCTTGAATGAAGCCTCCATAGTAAAATGAAATATTACTTGATGGTAACAAGGTTGGCAGTGGTTGAGCTCTGGAGAGGTTGTAGGGTTGGGGGTTGTTTAAGAGGATTTATGGTTGGGAAACCTGTTGAAAATTCTGACACCAGTGTCAGAGCCGTCAACATATTTCCATTGAGCAAGTGCATCAACTGCAGCAGCATTTATGACGACAAGGAAACACGATGATCCCAAATTTGTATTCAGTGATCATAGGCCCTGAAGTGCTGGGTTGGTTCAATAGATGGCAATGTGATGTTGTCTGTTTGTTTATGTCAACGTAACCATGAAAATGAAAATGCAGTCAACAGGAAAATGACAGTAGATCTCACTTATGAAGCCATAATAAACATAAAAGTAATATCATCATAGCTTGATTTTCATGTTTTCCCAAGAAGAAAAGTTACTTAATAGTTTTTTGATAAACTATTAAGATAGAGCCCATTTAATTATGAGGATTACTTATTTGGGATAAATGGCAACCAGGCAGTCAATAATTCTTTTGTAAAAATATTTACAGAAATTTACGGAACAGTTTAGGCTACCTACTACTAAGCACTTTTGCGTTATGACAAGTAGTTCATTAATTAAACTGTTCCCATATTTCAGAAGCTACAGATCACCTTTTCATTTATTTAAGAAAGTTACAAATGGCTTGCAGTTGGGCTATGGGAATTATGATGTCAAAAGTAACTGACTTTTATACAAGAATAAAGGCGAGGAATATTAGTGTGAACAAGTTTGGGTGAAGCCCCCATGCCCAGAGGATAAGCTGCGATTTCATTATACCAATATGTTAACTCGATTTCCATAATGATTTAGCTCTGTGCTAGGCACTTTACTGAAGTGATTTGCTGTTGAATTTTACAAAGTAACGACTGTTGATACCGAGAAACGTAATAAGAATTAATTAACGCATCTAAATCGGGTGTTTTCCGTGTAGCAGGATGATCTGGAGATAACTGTTAAAAATTATCTTAAAAAAAACACCAACGTTGGCTTTCCAAGATAGGAAGGCTTTGTCTTGTATGGGGTACAGTGGCTCCCTTGTTGACTGCTCCATCTTGCTATAATACAAGGACCCTATTGGAAATAAGTCTGTAAAGCTTTAATAGGTCATCCTATTGGATGCTACTATGTACCTTGTTGTGGTGTAATGCACATGTGTATACCTATCATAATGTACTAGTGTCCCTAAAGTCAATCAATCAATCGACGTGGCTCTGGCTAAGTAGACATGACCCTAAGTAGACATCATCTAGCTTGGTCAAAGGAAGTGGTTTAGGCTCCACGTTATACTGCATTTCAGTATTTTTGCCCTGTACAATTTCCATTCTCTCCCATCCATTTACAAGCCCTGCCCACTATTATTATTATTATTATTATTATTACTATTATTATTATTATTATTATTATACTGCATTTCAATATTTTTGCCCTGTACAATTTCTACTCTCTCCCATCCATTTACAAGCCCTACCCACTTTTATTATCATTATTATTATTATTATTATTATTATTATTATTATTATTATTATTATTAAACCCACTATTTTCGCGTTCATAGCCTCCCCGATATCGGGATAGATTATAGTGGTTGCCTCGCACCATACTGTCCAGTTTCATGAGGATTGTTAAGAATCGTCAAAGATATTGAAAATAAAACAATTTTATCAATATTTTCCAAAATAGAATATACAGGCGCCTCTGTTAATTTTAACTGCACCACATGTAATGAATGGTAGTAATTATATAGGACTGTAATATGAGTACTTTACTCGTGTTTGAAGTGTATCTGTTCTGTATCAAAATACTAAAGTTGGAAGAATATTATACCATATTGCCCATCAATTTTTTTTTTCGTTTCAATCTAAGTACATGTATTTCTAGTTTATTATTTGCATTAATTTGCTAGGTAAGATGTTATCGTGTGATTATTTTAGGAGGAAGATTTTTGGTATCTTTATTTTACGTATTTTACTGACATATATATGTAAATGAGACGTTATACTTTGTTTCTTTTCCCAAAACATTAATCACAAACTTTTGATATAGTGACGAATTTCCAGTGAAAAATGTAGAGCAATTAATACCCAGTGCAATTTGTGTTTCCAATAGATCAATGTGATTTGTTTATTTCAAATGTATCAAATTTCAGCTCCTTATTTTGCTAATGAAAACTGAAAAGCTGTGTTAAATGTTTGGTATACAGTGTATTAAGTACAATATTCTATTTAGGAGAAAAGTTAAAGAACAGGTATAGAGAAAGTTAAGAAAAGGAAAATATTTAAGAAAGGATGAAATAAAAGGAATGGGGCGAAAACCCTTATCAATATGATCATTAAATACGTTTTATCATAACTAGTCTGTTCTTACACGTTTGTATTACTATATTCATGTTAAAGTCTCAATTACATAATGAAATTATATGAATAAAGTTATCTTAACTGAAATATAGCATATTGATATTATGATGAAGAACAATGGCCGTGAGTACAGAGGAAGCTATACATACCAAGGAAATGAAAAATGTATACATAGATAAGAAAAGCTTCAAATGCCATATTTTAGCTGAATCTAAATTTCGTTTAGTAATGAGTCTGCTCAACAGATGGCGCAGCTAGGCAAGTGTAGCAGTGTTATATATTGATGGTGTTGGGTGGCATCCCTGTATGTCGTGTGCCATTACCGTCTCTGGTGCTGCCCTCTGAAGACAACGTTTGCACCTCTGTTGTCCGTGGAACCTAAACTGGCTGAACACCCCCATTAAAACAATCAGGTAAGGTTGCAAGTTGTTCATATTTAAAGCCTCTGTCCCAGCATGAAGCAGTATGACTCGATAGTGAATATAAATGTTCGTTTGAAAACCCCAGGTTGAACCCTTAACTTCCATGTCGAGAGGAGCGAGTCGTCTGCTGCTGGTCGTGATCAGCTGATGACCAGCCGGTTGTTGGATTTACATAGATTTAAAAGTGGGTTTTAATGTCTTATGGTCTCCAGTGTAGTCACATAAGTGTCGTCTCAAAGTGTATAATGATGTAGTAAAGTGTTAGATGCTGAGGGAGTCTTTGTGAAGGAGTTGGTAGCAGTAGGCAGTCTGTGGGAAGGAGTTCACTTGAGTTTTGATATGGTATGTGTGGTAGTTATCACAACAGGAAGGGTTGTTATCTTTAGGCAAGTTATAATTAGTCATATGATAATTAAATATATCGCGACATGATCTTATCTTGTAAGAATTAGTAAGGTTGAGCATGTTATGTAATTAGTACATTTCCAGTTTAGTTTTGAATGCTTATTGGTTATTTTATGCATATATATATATATATATATATATATATATATATATATATATATATATATATATATATATATATATGGAAAAAAAATTGTATTGATGGAATTGATTTCCCTTTGTGATTTTTAATATTGTTTTGGGTAAAATTTCAGGGTGTAATTGCACGTATTTTTATTGAAATTGAACAAAATTGGTATCAGTAAATTCCCTGTATTGTTAAGAATTGATATAGAGGTTGGGGTTTTAGTTGTGGCACTTCCAGTGTTTGTAGGAGAGGAAAATTGTGAGGTAGAAACGAAGATATGAACGGTTGAAAACATTACTGTTATATAGTTAATACTTTTATATAAATCTAGCAAATAGTAGACATAGCGGAGGATTGCATTCAGGCATCAATATCTTTGTGAGGACATTAGAAAAGTGACCAGTTATGGATGGCTCATAAAAAAAGAATGGAACATTCACTTGACACTTGTTGGGATTTTACAAAACTTTGTTCCCATTGTAAGTTGATATACAACTAATTGAAATTTATAATTATGCCTCAGATCGAATCGGAATTTTGCAAATATATTGGATGAAATTAAATATCTCTTAAGATATAGATCCAGTTAATACTAAGAAATGTCTTAAGAGTCAGATTCCTATATGTGTGTAGACTTTTACTTAATGTTTTCCTTTCAAACAAAGTGAATCATGGTGGAGTTAAGTGTAGGATGTTGAGATAATGAAATTTTTCCATTGTTAAAACCCACAAGGCATCTGTAGCAATGAAATAGGAAGTTACCTTTATATATTTATTTGGAGTGTACATTATTTATTATTTAATTCCTGATTTTTCCACTCCCTCGTAACCCTTCCAC
Organism: Panulirus ornatus; assembly: GCF_036320965.1. Lineage (NCBI taxonomy): Eukaryota > Metazoa > Arthropoda > Malacostraca > Decapoda > Palinuridae > Panulirus > Panulirus ornatus. Next base: position 56,747,801 of record NC_092242.1, read on the forward strand.
TTACAAGTTATTCAACATCAAAAGATAGGTTGTTGGTAAATACTCATATAATTCTTTACTGTAGTAGTAATGATTCCATTAAGGTAGAATATACATAATAAACCTGGAAAATGCATGTCAACCTTCTGGTCCATTTTCTGACATTTTACCAGATTCTCGGTTCACTCTTTTCACTAGTAACAAATTGAAGTAATTGTTTCTTGAAAATGTTGTAATATTAACTGTTTTACTTTGGTAAAGGTATAAGGTAAAAGTTCAGTTTATCCTTGTAACAAAAATAAGTACATATACTTTTAGCAAACTTTTAAGGTAAAAGCTCAGTTTACCTCCACAATGATATTAGCTTTTAAGTGATTGTATACAAGCCTAGTTTTATACTCGCATAGTCTTAGTAGTTTCTAAGTGATTGTATACAAACTAGTTACCCATGTGGAGTATACAAACCAGGTGTGGTCCCCTTATAGGAGAATGCATATGATTGAAAATGTATTGAAGAAAGCAAACTGGTACCTGGCATTAGTAATCATAATATGACGGAAGACTGAATGCTCCAAGATTACAGTCACTGTCATACCAGAAGCTACGGGGGATATGAATGAAACATATAAAATTCTGAGTGCATAAGGACATGCAAAGATCTTCAAAAAGGACCTGGGTTGTATATTGAAATATACTTTGTTCCAGAATGGTTGGTTCATGAAACTGTGTACCTTGTAGTGTGTTTGAAAGTGGGACAATGAAGTTTTTGAAAAGCAGATGGGTAAAGCAATTTTTTATGGGTATAGAGCTAATGTGGTCAGCAGATAGGACCTGACCTTTAACAAGGTCTCTACAGAAGAGCTGTTGCCATAGGTTAACATTGCCTGCTTTTTTTTTTTTTTTTTTTTTTTTTTTTTTTTTTTTTTAATAGAATGTAGTAGTTACAGAGCATGAGTCTGAGAGCTTTAAGTTGATTGTATTGAGTAAGGCAATAGTAGGAGCTTTAGAGTTGTTGAATGTAATGGGGGTGGTAGGAAAGGATTGAAGAGAGTTTGAGAAAAAACTGCATTCTGGGGATCTCCAATGTAGAATTTGAAGTTTTTTGAGATGAAACCAATGTTAGTGACTGTCATGGTGTGGGCTGTGAAATTTGCTAACCGCTTTCTCTCATTTTCAAGGAGGGTGGTGTCAAGTATTTTTGTCCGAGGTTGTGTCAGGGACGATGTCGAATGCTTGATGTCTGTTGCAGCTAGTACTGTGTAGCAGGGGTGTTGTAGCTGGTTGAAGTCATATTGGGTATGTTGTGTGAGGTCACCAGGCAGCATGATGGTAAAGTGGTTGGGTATGAAACCATGCTTTGTGGGTGAGAGTGTGATGCTTTGATTCTGTTGTGGATTGGTTTTTCACATAGTTTGGACATTGAGGATGGAGGTGAAAGAGGTTGGTTGGAAGTGGGGAGTTAAAAGGGTTTTAGGATTTATATTATGTTGGCAAATTATCAGGTGTTAGGGATTTTGTTGTGTAGCCAGGATTGGTTGAAGATATATGTAAGTACTTAGATTGCAACTGGGCCAGTGTTTAGTTTGCAAGTTTGAGATGTCTGGGGCTGTAGTAGGAGAGGTCTTGAAGAATTTTAATGGTATTTTTTATGTCGGTGAAAATGGAGGGTGGGTGGCTAGTTGTTTATGTATGGATTTTGTTTAGGCTTTTCATGATTTCATTATATATGGGTTAAATTGGTTTATGGCTGATTTTTTAGTGTCTCAGGAGTAAGTTCTTTGGGAGAAGAAATTTCATTTGAATGGGTCAGAAGTGTTCATGAATTGGGAAAGAATTATTGCAGTAAGTTAGGATGTGTCAGAGTTAGTTGCTGTGATTGTGTTGAAGGAGAGCCAGTTTTCTGTTTTCTTTTCAGTGATTAGGCTTAGTGATGGTTTTGATTAGGGTTTGGATTTGTTCTCTGATTTCTGTTAATGGTGAGTGGTTGTCTTTTGAGCTGGTTCTTTGTTTTATTAGTTGTCTAACTGGGGAAGAAGTTTGCATTATATTTCCTTCTGTCTTTGTGTTATGTGATTCTTGAAGGCTTGGTTTGAGTTGTTGTTGATATATCTATTCCTGTTAGCATTGCAGGTAAATTCAAATGGAAAATTATGATATACTCACTTGGTAGGCTTTTGAATTATTATAAAACTTTGATGTGTATCTTTTAACCACATAAATTATGGGAGAATCACATTTGTAATGACGTGTTCTTATCTGTTTCACATTTTAAAGTGTCTTTTTTGAGAGATTTTACATTTTATATTTGGCATTATTAAATGGAATCAGCAGATGATGATTATCACATTAGCTTACTTTTGCAAGGAGATGCGTGGTGTCTCTTATACCAAAAATAAGCATTATAGTTTGTCATGGGACTGTGAGACTTCACGATGCTGGATCTAGGTAAACTGAAATTTCATCATCTTGTGCAGGTGTGCACATAGTTACTTAATTACTTACATTTAGAATGTTTTTATGAGGTATCTTGATATGCTTGTTTTAATATGTGATACTCGTCATTAACTTCCCTTCAATTTCACACAGAATGTTTTCCCGTGTGACCTCCTCCTTGGTTCGTCAGGTGACACGTGTTGGCACCAGAGCATATTCTGATGCCCCAATGGCTTTTACATTTGCATCTCAAAACCGGGTAAGTTTTATAGATTTTTTAAGGACATATTGGATACCCTTGGGGATAGAGGAGAAAGAAAATTACCCTTATATCTATTGTTTGTCACAGATGACAAAGAGAGGCAGGAGTGTGGGGGTTTGGAAGTCCCCCTCTTCTTTATTAATACTTTTGAAAATAAGAAACAGAGGAAGGAACTGTTTGAATTATTCATCTAAAGCTCATTTGTTATCAACATGGTGAAACATATACATGTGCTGTTTCCATTGACTCGTGCCACTCCACTGTCAGGCGTATGGTATATGTTAGGATTACTGTCAAGCATATGTAGTGAGATGCATGTTATTTTTTTAATTGTTTTTGTAACGATTATGGTTACTGAGTTTTTGTAAATATTCTCTGTCTAGTAAGTGTGTCACAGTTTTGCAAATTATTGCATAATGTGACGTATCCTTGACATAGCCACACAGACTGGCTGGCATGGAAAAAAGGTAGGCTTTAGCATTTAGGAACTTTATGTGGGTGTCATTGCAAGTAGTTATAGCTGTATATTTTGCCTTGAGGAGGAGTCTGGCAATTCAAGGATTTTTCTAACTTTTGATTAAAACAGATGTTTGTTTGTCAGTAATAGTTGGTAGGCAGCCAATGACTAGAAGGTATATTACGATACTACTGCCAGGTATTGGGAGGGTTAGTGACAGCTGTGTATTGAGCCAATACTTCAGTAGTTGTCAGGTTGCATTCTTTTTACCCAGCTAGCTGTCTTTTCTTTCTGTCTCATCCACACATGGATCACTGGCATTCTGTCAATAAACATACTATCTCTCTGTGTCACACATAACACGAAAACACATAACTCACGCAGCTCATTCTTCGTAACTAGATTTTCCTGCATTGAACAATGTGCTAGCCCTGCCGTTTGGCAAAATGGTAGGAGCAATAAATAAAAGTTGTAGGTAGGAACATTTAGGCAGGAGTAGCAAGTGGGAACATTAAGAAGGAGCATTAGGTGGAAGTACTCAATAAGAACATTAAGTAGGAACCTCTGCAAACACTTTGCTAGAGTTGGCTTATACCATTGGCTTGTTAAGGGTGAGGCACTAAAAGCAAAGAAGCAGCACTGGAGTTTGCTAGTTATGGAGACACCATTGCTGTGTCCACCTCTTTAAAGAGGGAACATGCATCAGAGAGATGTAGGTTGATTTATAGATTGATCGATACCAAATTTTCTCATTTTTTATTTTAGATGGATGGAGTATTTATCTTTTTTTCATGTTGGATGTATCTTTTATTTCAGATGGATAGAGTATTTATCTTTTTTCATGTTGGATGTATATGTTAAGTCAGAATAAATCAAACTGTTCTATTATGTTGGTATTGTAGTCGAGACAGAGCCCAAATCATTGTTTTCTTGCAGGTATTTTACAATGCAGAAAGTGTGAGGCAGGTTGATGTGCCTTCATTTTCCGGTAGTTTTGGTATCCTGCCTTCACATGTTCCCTCCCTGGCTGTGTTGAAACCAGGTGTCTTAACAGTATATGAAGGTGATGGAACTGCTAAGAAGTACTTCGTTAGCTCTGGCATTGTGACAATCAATGAGGACTCCTCTGGTTAGTTAAAGAAATAGTAATAGTGTATTTTGTAATTATTGAAGGAAATTCATTTCACTGTGTAGAATGTTTTTAATATATGCTGTAATTCATTGAGCTTGAAGTACATAATTTTCTTTTGTATAAAAAACTGACAATAATTTTTATCTTGTAACTTGTGTTACTGGATTCTACCTGCTTGAGGTTGTTCCGTGAGTGAGGAGTCAACTTGGATGAGGTGTATAATTGTCAGTTGATGAAAGAGATTACAGTCTTTTCAAAGAACTTCTCACATCATAAGAGCCCATGTCGCTTTTACTTAGTTTAGTGCAGCCTTGAGGCTGCAGGAGCCTCTGGATGGTTGTCCTGGGGTTATAGCCCCAAGCATTCCATCATAATGGGATCCTGAGGTTTTTTCATGAAATAATAGTATCCTGTTATCAAGAATATATTTGGTCAATATTAGTAATTTATCAATTATGTAGTGATATTTATATTTATTTTTCTTTAGTTCAAATACTTGCTGAGGAGGCTGCTGGTGTGGAAGACCTTGACCTTGGTTCAGCACGGGAAATTCTTTCTAAGGCCCAGTCTGAAGCAAATACTGCAGCCACTGAAGAGGCTAAAGTTGAGGCTTTGATTGCTGTAGAGGTAGCAGAAGAGTTGGTCAAGGCTGCCGAATCAGGATAAGGGCCTCTGCATTTCTACAGAGTTGTTGTCATAGATCCAGCAGTTTTATATTGTATGATTTTTACTTCATGACAAGTTTGTAGACTATGTTTGCCCAAATTTCCTCATCAGCACTCACTTTATTCTATAAACTTGAACTTTTTCTCTGACTGATTCAAGGGAAACCTTATTTGTTGGTGTATAAGGTACTGTAAAATTATGTAAATAAATAAGGTTAAATTTTGTTTTGTTTTTAATGCAGTATCATTTCCTTTCTACAAATAACCAAATGTACTCATCTGCTGATGACTCAGCACTGCATTCCTCCACAACCTTCAAATCTGCTCCTTCCTCTCTTACTTTGTCTGCATCTTGTCTCAACAGTAATTCCTCAGTACTCTTACTTGTACAGGATATCCTAGTGGGTTAGATAATACTTCCTCCCTCTCAACAAATAATGCAGTATTATTTCCTTTCTACAAATAACCAAATTTACTCATCTGCTGATGACTCGGCAAATGATCAACCAAAGCTGATGCTGAATGATGAGAGGGTTTTTGTAGACTTTGAGCCAATCCACTGTCGGGGTTAAGGAGCATTATCAACTGGATATACTGATTCAGTGTAATCCACTTAGATTACCAGGAAACTGAACCATGGCCAAGAATTGGTTGTTCTTTGGGAAATCATTGAACAAAAAATACTGAGCTACCTCATCAGTACATGGAAGATCTTTTAGCTGAAGAATATGCAGGGCCAGCTCTAGAATATGAAACTGCATCACTCATGAGGAGGACTTGCATATCTTCCACACCACAATGTGGAGAATCCAAATGATATTAAGAATGGACAATTCTTAGTTTAGCTCTGCCAATATCCTTCCTAAAGCAACAAACAACATCACTACTGACGTACACCATAAACTGACCATTACACATGCCAGAAAAGTTCTGCTTTGTATTGATCATGCAGTCTAATATAGAGGAACTTCATAACACAAAAGTGCTTTTCAAGGGCCAGACCTGGGGAACAGGGTGACAGGCATACAATTAAGTTTCAGGTAGCATTAAATTGCTGTGATGGGGGATATAGAGGCAATACTCTACCAAGTAAAGGTGACTACAACAAAATGCTCTCGGTCTCCATGGTGGCCTCCAGGAGATAGTGGAGGGAAACTAAATTTAGCGTGTAATACATCATGAGGTGAATCAAGTTTAGTATGTAATACACCATCATGAGAGGAACTGAGTTTAGTGTGTAATACACTATAATGATATCTGAGCTTAGTGTGTGATACCCAGAGGTATACAGGATGGCTGTACATCTCTTTGAAGGTGTATGAAATCTGCAACCTTTGTTCTCTACCATATACCCAGGATTATGGTAGTGAGTTTGATCCAGAGTGGCAAGGACTGTGAGGGAGAATCTTTATGTTGATGGCTCGAAAGTTTGTTGGTAGCATGAACAAGGGTATCAGAATAGTTACCCATGTGGCTTAGTCACTGTCAGAGGGAGGTTTGCATCTTAACAATTGTGTTAGCAGCAAGAAGGTCTTGGACTCGGTTCCAGTTGGGGATAGATTAAAGGTTTGGATCGGCTTCCCGTCGAGTATGGTCTTTGGATTGAGTGGAACATTCACGATTACGTGCTCAGGATTACAATAAGAGGCAAGCTTTGAGAAAATACCAGAAGTTTACTTAACATTATCTGCCCAATCTATGATTCTCTGGGATCTGTGTGCCCATATGTTTTGAAGGCTAAGAAAATCTTCCAGGATGAATGCAGGTCATGTAGAAGCTTGGATGGTGATATAACTGATGAAGATCAACAATAATATGAGAGATGGCTGTCAGTTTTGTCAAAGTTTGAATGTTTTAGGGTCCAGTGCTGTGTAAAGAACTGTTAATTGAATCCGGTAAAGGTACTTCAGTTGCATCACTAATGATACCTCCCAGGATGCTTGTAGCACAGTTTCCTGCCTTAGGATTGTAACTGCAACTGAGAGTTCTCTCTGGCTCAGTGATTGCTAAATGTAGACTGGCCTATATTAAGCCCATTACAACTAGAGCTGTCAGCAGCAGTAATGTCAGTCAAATTGGATGGCCTGCTGTGCATGAAGCTGAAATTGTAATTTCAAGAGTCTTGTTGAGTGACTATATGATTGTACATTACAGTACATCGAAAATTGAATCAAAGGTTTCCAAACAGTTGTGACAATCCATGATGGTTCTTCTCTTAGGCAGTGGAGGTATTTAGATACCAAGTCCAGTCCAGCAGATGATGCATCCCGAGGTTTAGATGCTGAGATGTCTAATATGAGACGGAAACAGGGGCCGCAGTTCTTACAGATGGATGAAGAAGATTGGCCCATACAGCCAGGTGAAGTTCTGAATGTGTTGGAAGATGATAAGGAAGTTAAACAAGAATCCAGTTTGCTTGCACCAATGTCAGATGTTCAGATTAGCTCTGTGAATAGATTACTTGAGAGGTATTCTTGATGGTTCAGCCTCAGGAAAGCGGTGGCTCGGATTTGTAAATTTGTAGTCAGGTTGTTCCTGCTACTTCTGCTGAGAAAGCATGGCATTTGGTAAGGATGCACCTTGAAGTCGGTGAACTTCAGCAAGCAGAAGCAGTTATCATCAGGCACCTATTAAAGAATGAGTTTCCTACAGGATCTGGATTACCTAAATAAAGAGTATAAGGTTTTCACCAAGAATAGTCCAGCTTGTAAAGATGAGCCATTAAGGTCTGTGAGTGGTCCTTTTAGGATCAGAAGATGACTTTCAATAGCCACCATCTCCAAGGAGACAAAACAACCTTGATTCTAACGAGACTGTCACATTGTCCAGATGATTGTGAAACATTCAGGCAAAGTTGAAACGCTGAGGCTGGGGATATGTAATGTGGCTTGTCTGACAAACCTACTGGATTCCTCAGGTTCCCTCAGGTTCGTCTCTTGATCAACAGGGTTTTCAAGATGTGTCTGACTTGTGAGAGGCTTTGGGCTTCTTCTGGAGATGAGTTGATGGCCAATTTACCAGATGATTGAGTCATTGTGGGCGAGACTGCGTTTACGGACATCGGAGTATATTGCTGTGGTCCATTCTTGGTCAAGATGGTTGGGAGAAGATGAGTCAAGATGAGTTGGGAGAAGAGGTATGGTTGTCTGCTTTCTTTCTTAGAGGAATGCTCTTGGTGCTCATTAGGAAGCTGCATTCCTTGGATAAAGATTCTTTCATAAATCCCTTCTTAAGATTTGCTTCTTGTTGGTTGGGGGGGCAATCATGAGACTTTGTTCAGACTGGGACTAATTTTATTAGAAGGGAAAAAAAAAAAAAGAGTCGAGAAATGCTATTCATAAGTGGAATGACAGGAACATATTTTAAACTAGATAACAAAATTTAACCCACATACGGTAAGAGTCTGGGAAAGACAGAATAGGTCATTGTAGAAGGTTCTCAACACTAGATCAGGCTAAATATGACGAACGTCTAGTTGCCATGTTTTTAAGTTAATTCTTGAATTGTTCATCTGTCCTTATGTCCTCTGTTATTTCTAATACTCAATCCACGATGTTGTCATCTCATAAAAGATCAAAACTGTGCATCTGCAGTAAATCTGATGCTACTGTAGTCTGCAAAGAAACGAGTTATATTTGCTAAACAAAGGATGAATTCGAAATAAGTTTGTCTAGGAATCATTCGCGCATTGATCAGGTGGAATGGTGACATATGGTCAGGTGGATGGAATGGTGACATATGGTCAGGTGGATGGAATGGTGACTTATCTGGAAAGATTTGTACCAACACAGTAGAGCTGTAACGTATTATGAACTGGTACGCTACAGGCCCTAGCTGCTGGCTGACACTTCCATGAACCAGCCGTCTATGGTACAAGACTTTGACTTGACAGATTGTACTGGTATCGAGGTTTCAGCAGCGCATTTTCATACGGCCTGAAGAATCCTCGATTGTGGTTGAAAACAGTACACTTCCTTCATTACTTCACTTTCCTTTCTGAAATAAGTTGATTAAAAGGTTACATAAACATGATTAACCCGCTGAAACATTTTATTGCATAGGTAACTCTTAATTCAATACGATAATTTAATGAGTAATTACAAAAAAATGAGGGAAAGAGGTCAATAATCTTTGTAAACTGGCACCCACAGTCATGTCAACGGAGATGGTAGCCTTCCATCTGTGGTGTTCGGGTAATTGCACTCGTTCAACATCCTCAGGAAAACACTTTAACATACTCCCTGATTCGTAGAACCTAACGAGTCATGGCTGTTAGTTTGCAATTATACTAAAAATAATATAAGAAATTCTTATGGTTATGATATCGGACTGTTTGATAATTATATTGTTAATTCTAGGATTAATATTATTTAGTTGGGACAACCACACCCCAAAGAACACAACGACACGTGTGGTGGCTTTGGCTTCAGTCATGTGTAGCAATTTGCACCTCCGAAATGGATTTCATTGTATAAAAATGAATATAAAATGAACCTATATTTAACTTTTCCTCACAAAGTGAATACGATAATGGAAGATATGACAAGTTGTTGATAGACAGTATATAGAAAGTCTAACCAGAGCGATCGGTGACTCGCTATGACGTCACACATGTCTGTCCACAGTGGCGTCGGGTGAACATTTGTTCTCGCTAAAAGAGTTGTACGATTTTACGGAGTTGTGATTGACTGTAACAGGAAGGAAAGGTAAGATGTCCCTTGTTTTTAAGAACTGTGAATGCCGGTATGATTTACAGATGTCTTACCGGTGGGTAGGGTTTAAGTAGTCAAGTATTTGCAGAAAAAGATAATGTATTGAAGGGATCTTATTTTGGCTCAAAATGGCGACGGAACGGCCAAAGCTTTACCTGTGATTTTCTAAAGCGGTCTTCATGTTAAAGCAGTATAATACTCAGAGGTAGTATTTATTTATTTACAGTGATTCATTAAATTCCTTGGGAAAAACTGGTGTCTGAACATTGCTACACTTGCCCATAACAACGGAAAAATTGTGTACGAGCGAACAAAATATTCTCGTGAAATGGAGACTTTGTGCTTTGTCCTGGTCGCGAATATTGAACTTCTGCACAGGGAAATTATTTTCGCTTTTAAATATCTCTCACAACTTGACAATTGTAAAACATCTCTCAACAGCTGCCGGCGAATTTGGCAAAATTATGCCGTTTCGAGAGGAATTGGATGTGATTTAGAGTGTTTTAAACATGTAATTAAGATAGTACAACGAATATCGTGAAATTCGCTAATGTGAGTACAACTTGGTGGAGGGTTATTACAGCAGTCGCGGCAGCTGAGGCTGTAGGGCGGCACCTGACCGATGCCATCCGTGATCGCTTTCCACTAGGCCAGAATGCCGACACTTCGACTATGGGCCCCATACCAGGCGCTCGAACTAGTCCACAGAAGCCCATACTAAGTTAGTTGGGCGCTTAACACTTAGCACAGGGGCGCTTATACCAGGTCAAGGTAACCTACACGGCAGGTGCATATGACCCGGCGAGGTTCGCTCACACTTAATTTATAGGTTAGGAAATCTTGGCCTAGGCAAGGGAAGCCATTATTGGACCGAGGGTCACACTTTTACATTAGACCAAGAGACGTTTGCATAGGGCAAGAGGAACCTATAGTGGGTTAGGTGCCTACCTACCATAGGCAAGGGGAGCCAAAACTACACTGCCCTTAAACTAGGCCATCTCGGCTAACCCAAGAGAAGGGGGTATTTGCACTAAATTAGGTAGGCCTACTCTAGGTGATAGGGCAGGTGGCACTAGCACCAAGCCGAGGTAGGTCGGCCATTAGCACCTATAGTAGGGTACAGACTATGCCAGGCCAGTGGCATACACTTTTCACGGGAGTCGTAGTATTTTTTTACGACAATTTATAGAAACATAAGTCATAGAGAGTCCTTAGCATTAAGTCCGTAATGGCTCCGTGAAATTAGGGACGAAATCTCGTAGTTAGAGTATGAAAAATGGACGGACTCATTAAATTGTGAAGAAGCCAACCCAAATCGGATAATAGGCGAACTGTCTCTTTGAGACGGATATAGGGAAAAACAATAGATTATGGAGTTTAAGGGAATGCTCCGTCTAATTTTAACTAGACTGGATACTAAAGAATAGATTTATGACAGACCAGTGTAAGTTGTAGGGTAATATATTAAGATATACAGGGAAGGGACGAATATGGCCTCTTACCATACCGTTCAACTGATCGTCTCAACTGTGAACATTAATTAGCCTGACGAAAAATGTTGCTCACTTCACAGTTCATTAGTTTAACTTTGCTCTGAACTACTGCTCAAAGCAGTTGTTACAAACCAAGTTTCAGTATATATATATATATATATATATATATATATATATATATATATATATATATATATATATATATATATATATATATAGATAGATATAGATAATGCTTCATATGTTTTATGATCACACACACACACACACACACACACACACACACACACATATATATATATATATATATATATATATATATATATATATATATATATATATATATATATATGAGTGTGTGTAATGTAATCATAAAACGTATAAAGCATTAGGAGTATATCAGGAATCAGGATTAATTTACACCCTCACCATTTAGGGACGTACCGTATTAAGCAAATGAAAATCATGTAGAGAACAAGAAAAGGAAATTATTACCCCCTATGATATCCAGTAGAGTAGTTTCTAGATTGTAATGTTTAGTCAGCCTTTGTAGTTATCATTTGGCCTTTATAAAATGTATTTCACCTGAGGCTTGCTTAGTAACAGCATTGCTTTCTCTTATGATGCAATTTCTCAGAAATCTTGACGACTCCATTATTTCCCTGTAGCTGAACCAGGTCATTATGTGTGGATATTGCGGGGAGAACATATATATATATATATATATATATATATATATATATATATATATATATATATATATATATATATATATATATATATATAAGATATCCACATAATTCACATATAAGATTTAAGATGATATAAGTTCAGAAAGACCACCAATTTATTGAACCTTTAGATTTAGCCAGTTCTTGTGTGAGGAATTGCAAAAACCAGTTTGCATTTTTATTTAAAAAAGATAGAAGTGCAGTATATGAACTTTAGACTACAACAGTGGAATTATTTTTATATTTGTATACATTTATGCAGCAGCATATCCAGGAATTCTCTCTGGAAGTTAATGCTTTAACCAAGGTTCCCTCAAAGCTGTAGGGCCAGAAAAGTGCAATAAAGACATAATTTTCAGTAAGAGAAAGAAAGCAGTGTAAGAATAGAAACATTTTCATGTAGGCATTGTTATTATTGTACTTTCCCCACACACTGTTTTATCATATCAAGTGAATTATTATATTCCAGCTTCAAAGAGAAAAAGCATAAGTTCATTGGAAGGAAATTGAAGTATTATTAAAACACTGAATATAATACAGGCAAAGGCAGTAGATGACATGAAATAATGATACAGAATTCCACAAATGGCCAAACTAGGATCATTGAATGATAGAAGAGATATACACATGCATAATCATGTCCCTAAGCATCATTATGTATTTTGTTAGCAATATGGAAAATAGAGACAGGCAAAGCCAAAATGTCAGATTAAGGCATCTGGTGCAAGTGGTGGCAGTAATGACAAAATTTCCTGAGTTGATAGGCTTCTTTCTGTAAGAGGTTTTCTTGATGCAAGTCTTCATGCCATTTGTAATGTTGAAACAGCTTATATTGACAACCGTGATAACTTAAGTCATTGCTTTGGTTTTGACTTGTCGATTGTCCATTGTAACAGAAGAATCATTCATGTCAGTTTATTTTGATATGATGCCTTCTACTTAAGTTATTCTCATTTAGTCTTTAATTTCCTCATCTGTTCTTCATTCCCCCTTTCCAACACCCATGTTTTCCTTTGTATGGCTTAATGAAGATGCTAACTAGGTCAAAATGTCTGTTATTGCACACACTCCACATGTAATTTAGATTCACATAGAATATTTGAAATATCCATTATATAAGTTATGGTGTATTCACTGGTAACTTTTCAAAAGTACAGTAGTTTTTCCTTGTTATCCATGCCACTACACTTATGACCTATACTTAATTCAGGTAATAGTCACAGATTATTTCCTAGAATTTGGTTTTACATATACCAACTGTTAGTAGGTGGCTTTTGTTTCACATCTTATGTCAACAGAGTTTGTGTTAAAGAACAATCTTAGGAAATGTGAATGCCATGAAACAGGGAGGTAACCAGGATCTCAGAGAGTAGTAGAGAGATGGTTCATGTGCAAGACAAATGATTTCACTTGTGAATCATGTGGAAAACAAATGACCCTGACATATGTGTATCCTAGCAATATGCAAGCAAAGTGCACCTTTATATTTATGTATCTTGGTGTAGATATGTTATCAACGCTCTGTTCCCAATTTAATTGGATGCTTCAGGAGTTATTAGCTTGTAAACATTTCTCACCTACATCCTTGACTCATGATATTTTTTTACTTATTTACTTCAGTTCTAGTTAATGCTTCAAGTGAAACCAATGTCATTATTCATACCAGCTCTATTTATCAGATGCTTCTATGCTTCCAATACCCAGTCATTGCTCTTTACATCTTCACTCAAGTCTAAACAAGATTAATTTTCTCTTTGTCTGTCCATCTCTTCTACAGATTCAGTCTCCTCCACCCTATATGTCTACATGACTTTCATCCAAATATACATTTACACCTCATAATCTTACAACTTCATTCTCATTCTATCTGTCCAGCTACTTCCAACTGTACTTTGCAAATTATCCGTCTCCTTTGCTTTTATATTTTATTTGTCCTGACCTCTTACATATGGGCTTCACTGCCATTGGGAGAAGTACTTATTTGGTTGATCTTCTTTTCATCTCTATCCTACATATGTTGACCTTTCGTAATCATTACTAGTACCTTTTATTAATTCACATTCACTTATAGCATCCCTCTCTCACAATCCTATCGAACTGTCCCAACTTTTTATCTAACTGTTCTTCTGATTTAACAAAGAGTACATTATCATTGGCATAGAAAAACTGAGGCAACATCCATTCTGTGTTTCCATGGGTTAGTAGCATATAGCAATCACCCCCATCTCACACTCTTCTCATACAGTGCCTTATCTGTAAAACATTAAGTTACCGTGGTGACATCAGGTGTCCTTGATGCTTTCTAGATTTATTTGGAACCCTTACTTAGTCAGACGTATGCACTGCTTCCATTCTAAAAGCTTGTAAGAGCTCTCAGAAATCTTCCTTGCATGTCATATAGAATCACAAAATGGAGATCTTACTATTTACTTTATCATATACCTTTTCTAAATCTGAAAATGTTGCACAATTTTTCTTTTAAATCCTTCCTTGCTACTTGTCTATGTGCAAAACTCCGATCTACATATCCAGTTCCTTAAGCTGCCCTTGTTCTTCATTAGTGAATAGTTCACTAGATTTTTTAACATGATGTCACTTGTGCCACCCATCTCACCAGGCTTGCTAAGGAGGCTTATTCCTCAATGATTCTTAATCTCTTTTTCCTCTTCATGACCACTTTTCCATGCTTCCATAAGCTCACACTTTTCAGAATATTTCCACTGAGTTTCACCTCAGCTCTTCACCATCATGATCACCACTTAATTTGTTCCCCCCTCTCCTTCTCCATACAGGATCTTTATTGCTTTGCTTACTTCCTCCTCTTTAATGTCTTCCATTCCCACACTCCCATTTCTATCATTCTCACTCTCTTTCCCTCTATTGTTAAGTGTACCATTAGATATGTCTTTTAACTCTATCACTTTCACACACTTCTTTAAATTGTTCTGTCTTTATCTTACTAGCTCAGCTTTCATTAATGGTACTCTTCCTAGCTTGCCTGAAAACTGTGCTCTTTCACTTCCTACACAGATCTCTCTTACAGTACTTTCATTTTCTGCTTTCCAGGAGAGCTCGTCATTCAAAGGGTTTATCTTGGTTCTTATCAGATAAGTAATTTACAGGACATGTTTTGGAATCAGGCTATTATGTAAACACAGCAAACTATTTTAGTTAGAAATAGTGACAGTCAGAAAGGGGCTCATTTCTCTAGGACCCTTAAAGTTAGATTCCAACATTCATTTCTGCATTAATCTTCTATGTCTATTTTTTAATCAAATACAAGGTGCCATATCATGGATGGTGAAGGTGATGCTGGAGAGGAAGGTCTCAGTGCTGCAGCTGGGGCTTGGACCACTGCTACCTACCAAACTCAGGAACTGAGCAGTGTTGTGCATATCATCGTTCCCGACCTCACCTGCATACCTCAAAGTAATTATATAATGTTGACTCAACTTGTCATCACTTACTCTAGGCAGTTCCTTTTGGAACCATATAATCGTACAATATCAAGCATCATTTAGTGGATTGGTGCACCACAGTATTTTTTTTCTTTTGTGAATCATTGTTTACCACATGCCTGATATTTAAGCCTTAAGCCAATTATTCTGTATTACTTCATTTGCAATAGAATGACTGGCTTAGATCTTCAGTGGACCAATAATCCTTAAACTTTGCATTTTAAGAGAATTACACCTCCTCCTTGTGTGTGCAATTTTTTCTTTCCTTTACAGAGTATAATATGTATATCATCCAAGAGTAAAGAAAAAATTAATTTTTTGATAATTTTATTTGTATTCAAAGGCAAACTGAAGTGGAGATTGGGATGATGTGGTTTATTCCTTCCCTTTCCCTTATTGTGAAAAATGTTTGACAGTTACTTATTTGTTTGACTTGGTTTGTACTTAAAATGAATAGGGCTTAGAACATAAATGTGCTTGTTCCAATAAATGAAGCCGTCAAAGGAAACCATAGAGATCTGTGGTAATTGGTTGTGGATGGGGGCTCTAGATTCAATGCATTTTACCTGACAGCTAAAGAATGGATGAGAGCAAATGAGGCCATTGTTCACCTGTTGAAAGTGCTACCTCTGATGATAGATATAATGAACAAGTATGGTAAAAATGCATACTTGACTTTGTTTCAGTTACGCTAATTATGAATGTAACAACCATGTGCTTTGCTGTTATCCTCCTGTGTATTTTCTCTGAGAATTGTAGCCAGTTTTTACAGGGAAGATGAAGATTATAAAGACTGTGCTGCTTTTAGATGATAAGAGTATAGGGCCCCCTCTTACCTTATTCTGAAGTATTTTGATAATGAGTTGGAAAACATAAAAATCTAACTTTGCATTGAAAGTCTGTTCACATACTAAGTGTTATTCATAGTTGCTCTGTCTAGGGTGCAGGTTTTTATCAGTGAGAGATAAGTTTCCTCGCTTGCACTGTAAAATGTGTTTCCACCCAATGTGTTTTGAAAAAAAATGGGAAGCACATGTAACCTTTGTCAAAGGAATTCCCCTCCTAATGTCTTTTGTAAAAAAAGAAAAAAAAAGGGGGGGAGGAGAAACTTAACCTTTGTCTGAGTAAAAGCTCCTTGACAGTGTGCATAAGAAAGTCATACTATAGTAAGACACTTTTGATCTGTTTTTAGTGGATCTTTAACACTTTTCCTGTGACATTCAAGTTCATTTTAATAAGGTTAATATATAGAGGGTGTTTTGGTCGAGGTGGTGTGCAAAGTGAGAGGGTTAGGGAAAATGATTTGGTAAACAGAGAAGAGGTAGTGAAAGCTTTGTGGAAGATGAAAGCTGGCAAGGCAGCAGGTTTGGATGGTATTGCAGTGGAATTTATTAAAAAAGGGGGTGACTGTATTGTTGACTGGTTGGTAAGGTTATTTAATGTATGTATGACTCATGGTGAGGTGCCTGAGGATTGGCGGAATGCGTGCATAGTGCCATTGTACAAAGGCAAAGGGGATAAGAGTGAGTGCTCAAATTACAGAGGTATAAGTTTGTTGAGTATTCCTGGTAAATTATATGGGAGGGTATTGATTGAGAGGGTGAAGGCATGTACAGAGCATCAGATTGGGGAAGAGCAGTGTGGTTTCAGAAGTGGTAGAGGATGTGTGGATCAGGTGTTTGCTTTGAAGAATGTATGTGAGAAATACTTAGAAAAGCAAATGGATTTGTATGTAGCATTTATGGATCTGGAGAAGGCATATGATAGAGTTGATAGAGATGCTCTGTGGAAGGTATTAAGAATATATGGTGTGGGAGGAAAGTTGTTAGAAGCAGTGAAAAGTTTTTATCGAGGATGTAAGGCATGTGTACGTGTAGGAAGAGAGGAAAGTGATTGGTTCTCAGTGAATGTAGGTTTGCGGCAGGGGTGTGTGATGTCTCCATGGTTGTTTAATTTGTTTATGGATGGGGTTGTTAGGGAGGTAAATGCAAGAGTTTTGGAAAGAGGGGCAAGTATGAAGTCTGTTGGGGATGAGAGAGCTTGGGAAGTGAGTCAGTTGTTGTTCGCTGATGATACAGCGCTGGTGGCTGATTCATGTGAGAAACTGCAGAAGCTGGTGACTGAGTTTGGTAAAGTGTGTGGAAGAAGAAAGTTAAGAGTAAATGTGAATAAGAGCAAGGTTATTAGGTACAGTAGGGTTGAGGGTCAAGTCAATTGGGAGGTGAGTTTGAATGGAGAAAAACTGGAGGAAGTGAAGTGTTTTAGATATCTGGGAGTGGATCTGGCAGCGGATGGAACCATGGAAGCGGAAGTGGATCATAGGGTGGGGGAGGGGGCGAAAATTCTGGGGGCCTTGAAGAATGTGTGTAAGTCGAGAACATTATCTCGGAAAGCAAAAATGGGTATGTTTGAAGGAATAGTGGTTCCAACAATGTTGTATGGTTGCGAGGCATGGGCTATGGATAGAGTTGTGCGCAGGAGGATGGATGTGCTGGAAATGAGATGTTTGAGGACAATGTGTGGTGTGAGGTGGTTTGATCGAGTGAGTAACGTAAGGGTAAGAGAGATGTGTGGAAATAAAAAGAGCGTGGTTGAGAGAGCAGAAGAGGGTGTTTTGAAGTGGTTTGGGCACATGGAGAGAATGAGTGAGGAAAGATTGACCAAGAGGATATATGTGTCGGAGGTGGAGGGAACGAGGAGAAGAGGGAGACCAAATTGGAGGTGGAAAGATGGAGTGAAAAAGATTTTGTGTGATCGGGGCCTGAACATGCAGGAGGGTGAAAGGAGGGCAAGGAATAGAGTGAATTGGAGCGATGTGGTATACCGGGGTTGACGTGCTGTCAGTGGATTGAATCAAGGCATGTGAAGCGTCTGGGGTAAACCATGGAAAGCTGTGTAGGTATGTATATTTGCGTGTGTGGACGTATGTATATACATGTGTATGGGGGGGGTTGGGCCATTTCTTTCGTCTGTTTCCTTGCGCTACCTCGCAAACACGGGAGACAGCGACAAAGTATAAAAAAAAAAAAAAAAAATATAGAGCTCCAACGTTTGTTTGTCATTGGCCTTCAAAAGGAATCTCCTTTTAGTTTCCACATTTCCACAACTTTCTCGATGAAGTAACTTTTCATCATTTAGAATTGTTTATGAGGAATTGTACTGCTAGAAATGGAAATTTTGTGGTTTTTCATGTTACAAAAGGAAAAAAAATCTATTTTCAATTTTTGAAAGCAAAATGACTTCCATATACCCTCCAATAGGATTATCAAATAACTGTTATGTCCTTCTTTAAATATTTCATTCAGTCTTTGATATCTTTTATTTCCAGCTAATTTGCTATTGTTGCAGTGATAGTAGTTCTCAGCATTACATCAGTATGTTAGTTTACTACAAGTAAATATATTACAACTTGCATCACATTTCCTGTTTTATAGTTCAGGCTGAAATATCATATATGATAATCCATATCCTTTACATAGGCATGTAGAATGAAGTTGTATCCCAAATTTAGCATATTTTCTTGTTAAGTTCTTCCTAGAAGCCTTTCTGTGGTAAGAAAGTATTATCAGGAAAGATGCATTGTCTATCACCAAAATCAATTGTCTAGGCATTTTATATGAAATTTAGATAAAGATGGATAAAGTTTAGTACAGTAATACCATTTTCATCATTATATATGACACTACTAACTTTCAAGTTGAAGCTTTCTTGCGTACAACATTCTCACAAAAATACCACAAATGAAGAACCTCTAATACGCACAACCAGAAATTCATGATTTCTTCTCTAAAGTATAAAGTTAAGCCAAAACACATTTGTGTTATAGGAGTCAGCTTTTGAGCCAATACCTGGTCAGATTTTTTTTTTTTTTTGAAGAATTACTGGCTGTTTTTAAGACAGTTGTGTGCATAATGAACCATTTTTTATGTATGGTTGGTAAGCAACATGATACATCCTATGGTACAGGTAACAAATTTGCTGGATTCAGTTCAAGACATGCATTGCAAAATTAGAAGATCGTCTGGCCAGTCATGTAATTTCAAGTTTCTCCTAAACGTAGGGTCTAACTCAGTTCATAGGCTTTCTGTTCTTTCTTTTAGCATCTAATATGGAAGGAAATTCTTTTTCTGTAGGATTTATTTGTACTAAGTACTTCAGTAGTTATCATGGAGGACATATTGTGTTTTACTATAACTGGACAAATGCCATAAGAAAAGTTTTACATTTATGAAGGGTGCATGGGTAGACTGGGCAATATTAGAATGCAGAATCTTATCACTGTTTCATATGTCTATTGCTCAGTTCTGATTAATGGCTTTTTTAGAACATAAAGAAAGAGCTGGACCTTGTAGAATATTTACAAGATGTTAAGTGCAGATTTTTACTGTCTTACAAACTCCTTATCCCAGATGGATAATTGGAATTGACAGCTATCACTACTGAGTCATAAGAAGAGGAGTTCCAAAAGATATTTAACACCGAAAAATGATCAAATTTGAACACTTTCTTTTCTTCTGTTAACTTCTTTTTTTATTTTATTTTTAAGGAAGGTACTACAGTATCACTAATTACTGTATACTTAATATGCCCTCATTAAAGACAGAAAAAATGCTTCAAAGGTAGATAATTTCTTTGTCATTTTCTCTTTTTATAGCATACTGGATTGATTGATGAAAGATTGATTTAGGTGATGCAGTAAGACAGTGATTCCATGCGTAAGGATCAACGTAGTATTTATGATATTTGTTGAGTTGGATATGTGGTATCTCTTACTCTTAATGCATGTCTCAGTAGGAGTAAGTGGCACTTGTTTCATGGACTTCAGCCAGTGCACAAAATTCTTCAGTAAGATTTTAAGGGTTTGCTATATGTCTTATTTTGAAACGTGAAAATATTTAGTAAATGAAATGTTTTACACATGCCACTCTCCCTTGAATGGAGGAAAAAAGCATTCATGGTACAGAGAGATACATCCCATATATCCCTTTACTTTCACAGTATGTATTGAAATAGATTTTGTTAGGAGTGACTGCTAATTAGATGATCTAGTAATTGTAACCACTGTTCAAAGATTATTACTAAGCATCTTTTCAGGTCAGCCAAATGATGCTCTGGCAACAGCCCTTAATGAGGTTGCTAATGGTGGAGGGCTGGTGGGGCATGAGGATGCTGGACCCTCCCAAGTGAAGGACCCCCTCTCAGCCTTAGCAGCTGCTGCAGAACTTGACCAAGTTCGAAATGATGTTGCCGCTGTAAGTTTTGCATGTGTTTAAACTTTTCATGATAAAATAGTATCATATTTGTCAGTCTGATCATTGTGAAGTTAAACCCCTTTCCATGGTTTATGATTGTTATGTACTTATTGGCCTGGATGTAACTTCACTTCAGTCTGATCATTGTGAAGTTGAACCCCTTTCCATGGTGTTATGTACTTTATGACATGGATTTAACTTCTTATTCTAAGACTCATTTCTTATAATAGATATTAGACAAAAAGAAGTATTAACTAACTGTGGTTCATATTATCATTAGATATTCATAGAAAAATAGATTGGTAATGTTAAGGAGGGTTCTACCTGCGTCATTGAATAATAGCAAATATTGCTAAGTTGTACATTGGTTGAACGTATTATCAGCATTTTTTTTCTTGTTACTGCTTTTTTTTAATGCAGTGCTTGAGGGGCTTGTGCCATGTTGATTGTTAGTGTTGAACAAAATTTAATGCTGTCTCATCAAATTTTAGTCTCTTTTTTCAGGTTGCTGTTAGCTGTTAATCACCAAAGTTGCTGTTTGGCAAAAATAAAGATTTAATTGCTCTGTGAATTTAATGTGCTTTATGACTTACATGTTTGATATCTTTCAGTAGATGCACAACCAAACCAGTACATAAGAACATCACCCATAAGTGTGTTCATTCTGATTTTGGAAAAGTGTGTGAAAGGAGAACGTTGAGAGTAAATGTGAATAAGAGCAAGTTTTTAGGTTCAGTAGGGTGGAGGGACAAGTAAATTGGGATGTAAACTTGATTGGAGAAAGGTTCGAGGAAGTGAAGTGTTTTAGATATCATGGAGTGGACTTGGCAGTGAATGGAAATATGAGGGAAGCGATAGAGAAGTGATAAAGAATGTGTGGAAGGAGAGAAGGTTATCTCAGAGAGCAAAAATGGGTTTGTTTTAAGGAATAGTAGTTTCAAGAATATTGCATGGTTGCGAGGCATGGGCTATACATGGGTTATATAGAGGAGGGTGGATGTGTTAGAAATGAAATATTTGAGGGCAATATGTGGTGTGAGGTGGTTTGATTAAGTAACGAAAGCGTAAAAAATATGCATGGTGATAATAAGAGTGTGGTTGAGAGAGCAGAAGAGGGTGTGTTGAAATGGTTTGAACATATGGAGAGAATGAGTGAGGAAAGGTTGGCAAAGAATACATATGTGTCAGAGGTGGAGGGAACAAGGAGAAGCAGGAGACTAAATTGGAAGTGGAAGGATGGAGTGAAAAAGATTTTGAGTGATTGGGGCCTGAACATACAGGAGAGTGAGAGGCATGCAAGGAATAGAGTGAATTGGAACAATGTTGTATACTAGGGTTGACGTGCTGTCAATGGACTGAACCAGGGCATGTGAAATGTCTGGAGTAAACCATGGAAAGGTCTGTGGGGCCTGGATATGGATAAGGAGCTGTTGTTTCTGTGCATTACACATGACAGCTAGAGACTGAGTGTGAACAAATGTGGCTTTTTTTGTCTGTTTTTCAGGTGCTACCTTGCTGAAGTAGAGGGCAGCAATGCTGTTTCTTGTGGGGTGGGGTGGTGCTGGGAATGGATTGAAGGCAAGCAAATGTGAATATGTACATGTGTATGTTGATATGTATATGTATGTGTATGAATGGATGGGTCATTTTTCGTGTTTCCTGGTGCCACCTTGCTGATGTGGGAAACAGCAATCAAGTATAATGATTATAACAATAATGATAATTTTTTTCTTACATCACATTTCCTGCGTTAGTGAGGTTGTAATAAGAACAGAAGACTAAGCCTTAGAGGGAATATCCTCACTTGGCCCTGTTCTCTGTTCCTTCTTTTGGAAAATTAAAAATGGGAGGGGAGGATTTCCAGCCCCCCTGCTCCCTTGCCTACTATGACACGCAAGGAGTATGTGTGAAGTATTCTTTATCCCTTATCCCCAGGGATTATTATTATTGTTATTATTATTATATTTTTCATTTATTTATTATATTTTGTCGCTGTCTCCCGCGTTAGCGAGGTAGCGCAAGGAAACAGACGAAAGAATGGCCCAACCCTCCCACATACACATGTATATACATAAACGCCCACACATGCACATATACATACCTATACATTTCAATGTATACATACATATACATACACAGACATATACATATATACACATGTACATATTCATACATGCTGCCTTCATCCATCCTCACCGCCACCCTGCCACTCATGAAATGGCACCCTCCTCCCCTGCATGCGCGCGAGGTACTGCTAGGAAAAGACAACAAAGGCCACATTCGTTTACACTCAGTCTCAAGCTGTTATGTGTAATGCACCAAAACCACAGCTCCCTTTCCATATCCATGGTTTACCCCAGATGCTTCACATGCTCTGGTTCAATCCATTGACAGTATGTCGACCCCAGTATACCACATCATTCCAATTCACTCTATTCCTTGCAAGCCTTTCACCCTCCTTTATGTTCAGGCCCCAATCACTCAGAATCTTTTTCACTTCATCCTTCCACCTCCAATTTGGTCTCCTACTTCTCATTCCCTCTACCTCTGACACATATATCCTCTTTGTCAATCTTTCCTCACTCATTCTCTCCACGTGACCAAACTATTTCATTACACCCTCTTCTGCTCTTTCAACCACACTCTTATTATTACCACACATCTCTCTTACCCTTTCATTACTTACTCGATCAAACCACCTCATACCACTTATTGTCCTTAAACATCTCATTTCCAACACATCCACCCTCCTCTGCACAATCCTATCTATAGCCCATGCCTCACAACCATATAACAGTGTTGGAACCACTTTTCCTTCAAACCTACCCATTTTTGCTCTCCGAGATAATGTTCTCGCCTTTCACACATTTTTCACCGCTCCCAGAACTTTGCCCCCTCCCCCACTCCGTGACTCACTTCTGCTTCCATGGTTCCATCCACTGCCAAATCCACTACCAGATATCTAAAACACTTCACTTCCTCCAGTTTTTCTCCTTTCAGACTTACCTCCCAATTTACTTGTCCCTCAACCCTACTGAACCTGATAACCTTGCTCTCAGCTTTCTTCTTTCACACACTTTACCAAACTCAGTCACCAACTTCTGCAGTTTCTCACCCGAATCAGCCACCAGCGCTGTATCATCAGCGAACAACAACTGACTCACTTCCCAAGCTCTCTCATCCACAACAAACTGCATACTTATTTTCTTTTCTTTTCTTTCATCCTTGCCATTTCCCACATTAGCGAGGTAGTGTTAAGAACAGAGGACTGGGCCTTTGAGGGAGTATCCTCACCTGGCCCCCTTCTTTGTTCCTTCTTTTGGAAAATTAAAAAATAGAATGAGAGGGGAGGATTTCCAGCCCCCCACTCCCTTCCCTTTTAGTCACCTTCTACGACATGCAGGGAATACATGGGAAGTATTCTTTCTCCCCTATCCCCATTATTATTATTGTTATTATTATTATTATTATTATCATTTTCCATAGGGATCAGGGAGAAGGAATACAACTCACATATTACCTGCAAATCAAAAATAGTGACAAAGAGGGTTAGGAGTGGGGATCTGAACATCCTTCTCTTCAGTGTTATTACCCTCCAAAAGGAGTACAGGGTGGTTATGGATTTTTCCTCAAAGGCTCAGTTATATGTTTCTGATGTACTACATCACTTAGGTCACTAGACAACAAGGTGAAAAAAATATATATCAGTTTTTACTTTAGTTAGTTTTATAGCTGTTACCAGGTCTTTATATATGTTTTGCAGTATAATTTTTTCTTCCATATTAGGTAGAGCATATGATGGAGGAAACAAAGTACAGTCATTTGGCAAGTGACATGGGAAGTGCAGAGCAACAAGGTGTGGCAGTCATGGCAGATGATCCAGATGGGATGCAGCATGGGGTAGTGGTCAATTTGCATATGGAGGTAAGCATCTAAGGATAACTGACATAAATAACTTGTAACACCATGTAACAGTCTGAAAAGATGTGGATACATCTGTTTATCTCACTGAAGTGCTAATGTCCTGACTTGACTTCAAAATTTTGAAGTGATGCCCATTATCCTGTCATCCATCTGTGTCGGATTGTTGTTCTGGTTTTTTGTCTCATTACAATGCAACTACTGGATGAAACTTTATCTTTTCTATCTTTATACCATACACTTCTTTTTTTCTTGTCTTCATACTCTTATTGTTGCCCTCACTGTAATTGCAACAATTAGACTTTTTTTTTATGTTATTTACCTTTTTTTTTTTTTTTCATTGAAGCCTTAGTCTTGATTAGGACTGCTCTCCACAACTGGAAACTTTTTCCCAAGAAGAAAAGAAAATAGTATAATTTATCTCATCTCTCTGTCCTAGTCAGATACCCCATGCCAATTTTAGACCTAGTCATTCAGTAATGATATGCCAGTTACCCAGTATCAAAATTAATTTTTATAATTGGTCCAGTGTCATTTCATGGTTTAAGGATTTTCTGGGATTCATATTCGTATATGGTACTCTCACGTAAAGTTTGTACTCCACTGTTGATATATGCATAATTGCAGATGCAACAGGTCTAGTCAGAGATGATTATTCTGGCTGTTTTGTCATGTACAGTATTGTTTGGAGTGGGAAGATCACTGTAAGTAAAATTCATATGCCACCTCAAAGCCTTCCATGATTAAAAATAAAAGAACAGATTTTCCACTGTTATCAGAGAGAAACTGATTTTATTAACTTGCCTTCTGTCATTCACCCTTGGAAAAGGAATGCAGGACCCTCAGGCTACATTGGCAAACATCCTTAACTATGGCAGTGGCTGACATCAATTGGTGTTCTCTTACAAGACAGCAGCTGCAATCAGTTGATGTTATGTCTTTTCCCTCATCTGTCTAAATATTTAGCTGACTTTTTTGTACCATTCATAGCCTATAGAGATATCTTCCATTGATAATAAGGCACAAGGAAAAACCTGCTATCCTCAGTACCCTTACAACCACATTATGAATGCACAGCTGTCCACCTTAAGGCTGTGAGTACGTGGTGACCTCTTAGAAAATACGTTGTTTGTTGAATGACCTAGGTTTTTAAGAGGAACACTCATAAGCATTGGTTAGTGAGATTAGTAAAGAAAAGTAACATGAGAAATGTGAAGAAATAAGTGGCTTAGTGATTTTAGTGGGGGATTACATAAGAAGGAAAGGGAGGAATCTTCAGTGAACTTGTACTTTTCAAAGAAATTATGAAACATTTGTGCCTGATGAATTAGTTTATGTAATTCTGGGGTACTGAAGGACTTTGGTAAAAGATGACAGATAAATCCCTAAAACATTCCCAAAGAAACAACACTTTCGATATCTTTTCCATACCTGCCAACCACTCAGGCCCCTTACATTCACAGGTAACGCAAAAGATGTAACATTTCTATAGATATATAAGTTATTCACAGACAAAGCTGTGCCAGTGTATGAAATGAGTATATGTGATGATAAAGTTTTTAGTGTAAAGAAAAACAAATCCTTCAGTATGCTTCCTACACCTGCTGACCAACCTCCTTCACCTTGAATGTATGTGAAAGGTGTGATATTTCTAAATGTGTTTATGTTATTTACCACCAACACTGTATCTGTATTCTGTATCTCTGGCCAAAGGGTTTTCTCTTATCCCTGTCCTTACATTTCTCCCACATATACTCTATTCATTGCATTTTTTCACCATTTCTCTCCCTCCAGTACTCTTCCACTCCAGTTCCCCATGTCTCAGGCAGTCTTCCTCTCACACTAACCCCTTTAATTGTACTATCATATATTCCTTGTAAACTTCTCATCTTGCATTCTTTCCACATGCCCAAACCTCCTCAAAGTATTGTTTCACCTACTCCTCTGCTCTAGTATTCATTCCCTTTGCATTCCTGCCATACCACGTCTCTCATACACCCCCTCATTCCTTTCTTCATTCCATATCCTTGTACTACATGTTCCTCACAAATAGCTCATTTCCTTATCCTGGATTCTTGACCATATGTGACTCATTCTGTTTCTGTGTTTCAGCTGTATAGGTCAAGGTTGGGAGGACTATGCTGTCCCTTAATCCTTTCTTCACTTCCATACTTACACCTCTACCCTTCATAATTCTGAAAAGGGACGGACCCATAGACTCTCCTACCATGTACTGCTCTCACTCATCTCTCCTTTCATATTGCCAAACTTAGCCAAGATAGCTCGTAAATACTTAAATTCTCTCACCTCTTCCAGTCTTTTTCCCCATATCTATAACACAGATTAATGCATTTTTCCTTTCATTCTGTATGATTTTGCAAAATCTGTACTTTCACTCTGTTTCCTTTCTAATGCCATTACTTAAATTTTATCTGCATTTACCTTCAGTCGCCTATGCTTACATACATCATGAAATACATTTACAAACTTTTGCGTCTCTTCACTCTCAGCAAATAATGCAGTATCATCCACAAGCAGGCTTGTCACTAACCACCATCTCTGCAACCCCTTTCCCAAGTTTTGCTTTCACCTTTCTTATCACTCCATCCAGATATATGTTAAAAAGCCACAGTGACATCACACAGCCCAGTTTCACACCCACATGTGTGTCAGAACTTTTGGTCAACTCTCTATGCACTCTTACACATGCATTATCTACTCAATAGAAAGCTTTCACACCATTCACCAGTTGTACCCCTACCCTATTTATCCATAACACATCCCATAAAGCATCCCACTCAAGTGTCATATGCTTTCTCCAAATCCATAAAAGCTGTATACAATTTCTTACCTTTCTCTAGATGCTTTTCCACTGTAATTTTCACCCCAAAAATCTGATCAATGAATCCTCAGCCTTCCTTAAAACCTCCTTGCTTCTCACTTATTCTGCATTCAGTCTCTTTCATCACTCGGTCCATCAATGCTTGCACACACATTTCTGGATATACTTAACAGACTTATTCCCCTGTGGTTGCTACATTTATCCTTAGCACCTTTTCCTTTGTATTAAAGAACAATAGTAGGTCGTACCAAATCCTCAGACACAACTGTCTTTTACCATATCAAATGCATCCAGTTCATCATCATACTTTTTGTACTAATCTTCAGCATTTCAGTTGTTATCCCATCCACTCCAGTGCCTTTCCTACCTTCAACCTCATTATCACCCTTTTTACTCCCTTCCTTTAGGTCCTTACTCTTGCATCCTCTTCCTTCCATCCTCCATACCCATGGATGTGATATCTGCTTCCTCATCTTCTCCATATTCTTTCCATCTTCCTTTCACTTCCTCCTTTTGACTGAGCAACACCCCTTCCTTACTTCTCGCTTTTCCATCTCCACTTCTACATCTCCCTCTTTCCTATTTCACCACCTTCCAGTACAGTTTCTTATTTTCCCTAAACTTTTCACTCAACTTTTTTCCAATATCTTCATCTACTCTTTCTTTGTTTTCCTCCACCAGCTTCTTGCATATCATATTCCCTCCTCCTTTGCTGAACTTCCAGTGGTTTATTCATTTTGATCAAGCTACCATATGCCTTTTTCTTCTGTTCCACAGCATTTCTGTTCTCATCTGTCCACCACACATTTCCCTTTGTATTCTTATATGTCATGACTTTGTATTCAGCTACTAATTCTTCAATGTTTACATCTTTTTCTAAACATTTCAGGCACCTCATTCACACATGACTGTATCTGTACATTTACTGCACTTCCATCTAATATTTTGGTCACCCTCCTTTCATACTTCTTGCATTCCTTCTGATTCATTTTCTCACTTGACAACATTTAATCTCTCCATTGTTCCTTACACTATACCTCCACTTCTCACTCTATGTATCAAGTAAGAGTGCACTTGAAAACATTCTCAATAGATTGAAAGAAATGTAATTCCATGTTATTAGAAGCAGTTTTGGGCAAGTTTGTTTATGTGAAGGAGAGATAAGGGAGAGAGCAGTACTAGATGGAAGAGTAACTGGGTCCCTTAATAGAATAATGGAGGGTAGAGGTATAAGTGCGGAAGTGAAGAAAGGAATCCAGGCTGTGGAAATGAGGTATTTGAGAGGAGCATGTGGTATGACTAGACAGAATGAAGAAAGATGAAAGGGTGTTTGAGAGATCTGGTTTGGCAGGAATGCAAAGGGGATGAATTGTGGAATGGTAGAATGGGTGAAATGTAATACTTTAAGGTTGTTTGGGCATGTGAATAGAATGCAAAATGGGAAGTTTAAATGGAGAGTATATGACAGTATGATTAAAGGAGATGATGTGAGAGGAAGATCAGCCTTTGACATAGGGAAATAAAAGAGAAGATTACTGGTATGGAGAGAATGGTGTAAGAATGTGTGGAATGGTGGATGCAAGGGGGGCATGTAAGGACAGCGGTAAATGGAGACTCTTTACCCATGGCCACCCACTTGATGGGAGTTCCTGGAGGAATGGGTGTCAGAGATATAGATGAATAGATAGATTGTCAATTGCATTATTCACACACCCTCTGGGTGCTCACTTACCATAGCAGCTTGCCAAAAGAAAAGAAATGATTAAAAAAATAATGTACTTATTGAGTTTTCTCTTACTTTTGAATGCTTGTCTATCAGTTAATAAGAGGATTTTTTAATTTTTGGACACGCCATGATGGAATTTCTGGACATGCCTGCCGTTTAATGGTTAGACACTCGTAGAAGACCAGTGCTATTAATTTCTCATCAGTCTTATTCTTGTATATGTTCTAGGATCTGCAGGACCTGATGTTAGTTTAAAGGTGAAGTGAAGCTAACAGAAACTCGACTTCCTTCCCCTCATCTGTTGTTTTGTAATATATCATGAAGATTGGAACATTCCTCAGCTCTCAAGACCTGTGTTGTAAGTACAGTGAAAATATTCTATCCTGTGCAAAGCCATGTGCCAGCTTGGAAGCATCATTACCAAAGGCAAACACTGGTTTGTAAGTACAGACATTCAGATGTACGCTAATGCTGTGCGAGATTTGATGATTATAATTAAAGATATTGCAAATATTTACATTCAGCTGAGGTAAAGGAGACAAGAATGACAAATGTTGGAGACTAAAAAAAAAGTGGGATGAGTAGTATCAGTTTTTACACCAGCCTATATCAGGACTGTATGGACATAGAAACAAGAAACCAAAGTGATCCAGCTGCAGAGTGAATTGTGGTGAACAGAGACATACAGTACAAACATGAATGAAAGAGCAGCTGAACAAAGTTATAAGATGGATCCAGAAAAAATATTTGAGTAGGAGGAGAATGAGAAGTTGAACAAATTATGCAAAGAATCAATACCTATCCAGGACATGATAACAAGACCACTTTATAGAAAGATTAAAAGTGGGGATGGCAGTGAAAATGGGAATGTTAGAACTACACACAAATATTAGAGGATATATAGTTATCAGCATATAGATAAGGGAAGAAATGTAAAAACAAACAAATCATGTAAAGTCATTACACCGTATTTTACAAAGTTTAACCCTTACACTGCAGTTACCATCATTTGATGTTCTCTTAGGAAATGGAGGCTCACTTCATTTGATATTATATCTTATTCTGCCTCTGTTTAGATATCCTGCTAAATGTAAGGAAAGTTAAGGAGAGTGAGGGAGAACTGTGGAGAAATGAATTACTTATAGAGTGATTTTACTGAGATTATGTAAGAAGGGAAGCCCACATGGGAGATGTCCCTCTTTGACCTCCTTCTTGTGGAAGAAATTATGTAACAAGTGCGCATGATTTTCTCTCTGTGTACTCCTAGGGTGATGGTTGACTTCAGAAACTGACAATATATGATAAGTTGAAATATACCCCTAAAAGAAAAACTTCCAATATCCTTCTAATACATGCCAGCCCTTCCCTGTCTTTACACCGATTTGTATTGTAATATGATTTGTAGTATTTCTAAAGGTAAAGTTCCATTTTAAGGGGAGACCACAGAGGTAACTTATGGGTTTTATGCAAAACACATTAATGAAATCCATATACTAAAAAGAAGTGATTTATACCAGAGGAGTATGATTAATAGCATTAATATTTCCTTGTGAGAGGTGGCAGAAGGTCAGTGACGATTAAGAGAAATGCAAATGAAAGCTAATAAAACACCATTTGATTAAACTGATCATATGAAAACCTCATCTCGCTTCACTCACCCTGGGGTCAAGATTTACTTTGATATTCAATACTGTAGCATGAAGACGTAAAGCACACTGTCATCATCTTCCTTCTGTCATGCTGGTTGCATGTGACTGGCAGAAGCAATTGGCATCATGACATTTACTCCTCTGTTTTCAAATAGAATTAAAATCAAATAGGATTGAAAATATGATATACCTGTTAAGTGCCTGCTGAAATCTTTGGGGATCTTCACCTCTTCTGCCTGGGCTGGGTACAGTTTAGATTGTTAGGGAAAGTTAGTTTAAGTTTTCATAGGTTCTGTTGATTTTGACAAAAGTGAAAGAGAAGAGAGAGGCATTTGGATGATACTTGCAAGGAAGGAGTGCAAATGACTGGGAAATGTATAAAAGAAAGCAAGAGGAGGTCAAGAGGAAGGTGCAAGGGCTGAAAAAGAGGTCAAGTGAGAGTTGGGGTGAGACAATATCATTGAATTTTAGGGGAAATGCAAATATGTTTTGGAAGGAGGTAAATAACGTGTAAGACAAGAGAACAAATGAGAACATCGATGAAGGGGGCAGGGGGTGAAGTAATAGCAAGGAGTGATGAAGTGACAAGGAGGCAGAGTGAGTATTTTGAAGGTTTGTTGAATGTATTTGATGATAGAGTGGCAGATGTAGAGTGTTTTGGTTGGGGTAGTGTGTGAAGTGAGAGGGTTAGGGAGAATGGTTTGGTTAAGAGAGAAAAGGTGGTGAAAGCCTTGCTGAAGATGAAATCTGGCAAGGCGGCAGGTTTGGATGGTATTGCAGTGGCATTTATTAAGAAAGGAGGTGACTGTGTTGTTGATTGGTTGGTAAGGATATTCTGTGTATGTGTGGATCATGATGAAGTGCCTGAGGATTGATGGAATGCATATATAATGCCACTGTACAAAGGCAAAGGGGATAAAGGTAAGTGTTCAAAGTACAGAGGCATAAGTTTTTGAGTATTCTCGTAAAATTGTATGGGAGGGTAGTGATTGAGAGGGCATAGGCATGTACAGAGCATCAGATTGGGGAGGAGCAGTGTGGTTTCAGAAGTGGTAGAGGATGTGTGGATCAGGTGTTTGCTTTAAAGAATGTGTGTGAGAAGTATTTAGAAAAACAGATGCATTTGTATATGGCATTCACTCTGACCCTCTCACTTCGCACACCACCCCGACCAAAACACCCACATCTGCCACTCTGTCATTATACACATTCAACAAACCTTCAAAATACTCACTTCGCCTCCTTCTCACTTCATCACTTCTTGTTGTTACTTCCCCCCTTGCCCCCTTCACCAATGTTCTCATGTGTCAGAGGTGGAGAGAACAAGGAGAAGCAGGAGACCAAATTGAAAGTGGAAGGATGGAATGAAAAAGATTTTGAGCGATCGTGGCTTGAACATACTGGAGGATGAGAGGAGTGCAAAGAATAAAATGAATTGGAACGATGTGGTATACCAGGGTCGACATGCTGTCAATGGACTGTACCAACATGTCACAGGCAAATATTCCCCAATTAAAAGCATTTTTACAGTAAAAGGAAGAGAAGAAAGAAGGGTTATATGAAGAGGAAAAGGCAAAAGGTAGACTAGAATTCCACAGTGTAGTTGTTCAAGGGAAGAAGGAGGTATCATAACAGCCAATGCTCAAGTGGCCAGTTTCCGCTTAGAAACTGTGGGAAGCAGTAGCCAAAAGTCTACCTCCGGTCCAAGCCTGCAGGGCAGGAACACATGCAGACAACTCATGATGATAGCAGTCAAAATGTTACTTGTAGAATACAGAAAGAGTGGCATCATTTTGGCATATAGAAAGGTAAGGTTTAAGAGAGGTGATGCCAGGAGAATTGATGAGAGGCTTTTGATTCTATCTAAGTTAACAGAGAGGTGGAGGATGAGCCACTCCAGATGTGTAAGCAGTATTTGGATGAATAAAACCATTATGGATATGAGATTGTTGCTAACAGAAAAAGTAATTATGGCACCTACACGACTCCCAGTGTTGAGAAGCAGACTTTGTGGTGTTGATTATGTGTGATTTCCATGACATGGTAGAGTATGGTTATACCCAACATGTATATGTTATTACAATGTTGATCTGATGTGTTTTTGAAATGATTAAAAGGGCTGATGTGTTTTTGAAATTATTAGAAGGGTAATAAATGATTCATAGGGAAAGATAAAGGGGGAAATTGCATTTTAGCAGAATCATACTTGATAAGGTCACTACTTCCCCTCAAGGAGATGCTGCACATGTCTGATTTGAGAGAGGAAATATGTTCAGGACAAGAAAGAGGATGAGTGTTAAAGAGAAGAAGTGAGGGAAAGTAAGTTGAATTATGTAAACTGGAATTATCAACATAGGAGTGAATAGGGGTAAAAACAAGAGATCATTAATTGAGAGAAAAGAGAATAGGCAGTAGGACAAAACCTAGTGGAACACCATTGTTGATAGGATGAGAAGGGGAAGTTGTTTCATTGAAAACTACTGCATTATAACCGCTAGAGAAGAATCTATGCAGTAGAGAACAGAAGGAAGCAACAGATCAAAAAACAAAGAAAGTTTAGAAAGCAAAGACTCAAGCTGCACCCTCTCAAATGCTTTGGAGATGTTGAGGGCTATTACAAAAAAATCACCAAAATCTCACAGGAGGACCAGAGGTGAGTATGCTGCACAGGAAATATCACCATTAGAACCACAAAAAGCTGTACTAGTGACTAGAAAGAAGGCATGGGATTCTAATTGTTCGAGGAAAGAAGTGTAGAAGTATTAAAAATGTGAGATAGCAGAAATGAGAGAGATTGGGTGATAGAAGCAAGCATCAAAGCAGTCTTCTCTCTAACTGATGGGTATGCTTCCAAGTGGATGGAAAAGTCTGGGTGTCTAGACAAGCAAAAGAAGCAAGCAAGAATTAGAGCTATTCAGAACTTAAGGAGGTATGCCACATGAGCCATACTCCTTGTCTACCTGGAGCTGGGAGAGTACTGGAGAACCCTGTGTGAGGAGAATATAGTAGATAGCAGAGAGAGCATAGTTTCAGTGAGAATAAACAGGTTTGGAGGATTAGAAGCTGAAGCATTCAAAGTTGGGTTAAAGGAAAACAATGTACCGAAAAGAGCAGCTTTATCAGTTGGAGTGTTGGCAATAGATTGATTAGGTCAAAAGAGAGGAAGAAGGGGTGGATTACAGAAGCTGGAGAAGTAATTGGTTAAGAACTAGAAAGATTTTTCAGTAGAGGTCAAATTAGCACACTTTCTTTTAATGAAGGTGTGCTTATGAAACAGTTTTGCAGTGATATCAAGCATAAATGAAAGCATAGTTGGTTTCAAGGGTAGGAAAGAGTTTCAAGGGCTAGTTGCAACATCCATGATGTGACAGACAAGAGAGCAGGGAGTGATCAGATTGTGGTTTAGGGGAAAAAGATATGGGATTCCATCCCAGCTAAGATAACCTCTGCTTTGAGTTCAGCAAACACAAGGCATCCTGACCAGATTCATCCCAGTGAATATCATAGAAAAAACTGTACAGGTCTCCCATAGAGCTAAAGTTGGCATTTCAAGGGGGATAGAAGGTGGGCATGTCCAATTAGGATTAACTGAAATAAGATTTTGGTCATAAAACCTTAAAGGGGCAGAAATGGCACATAGATAGTGGATGGGCTCAGGTAGATAAGAGGTCATGTCTGAAGAGTATTTATGATGTTTGGTGAAGTAGGGTGTTTAATTACTTGTTCCAGATAGTTAAAGAGGAGAAAAGAAAAAGTCTGAACTCTACCAGGACCATCCTGGTTAGAGCCTAACTAATCCTTGTGATGTACATTGAAATTCCCTGCATAAAGGATTGTAGTGAATGTATGTGAAGAGAGTGGAGTTTTATTGCAAAAAGTCAGTAACTAAAGAGGTGTGTGTAGTTTGTGGAGTTAGGGGGAAATAGATGAAACACAAAAGCAAAGTAATGGAGGGTAGAGAGATTTTGAGTAAGATGGTATCAAAGTTAGGAGACTCAAGATTCTTTTTGTACAAAAGTAGGTGTAAGGAAGACTTGGGTGTGGTGAAGATTGCCTTGAACTGACAGGCCAGTGGTTTCAAGGCTGCAGTGAAGATGGCAGCAATGTCTTTTCAAAGGCCAGAGGTTTTCTGGGTTTAGTGAAGATGGCATTTGACCTGACACATTAAGGTCTGGTATAAGGCTAGAGGTGTCAAGGTAGAAGAGATGGGGATGTAGGGAAGATTGCCTTTGACCTGATCTGTGAGGGTCAGGTCGGTGACCATTGATGTTAAATGTGTGGTGAACATAACCTTTTTGACCTGATCTATAATGAAACAGTGAGCATAGGTTTTAAACTGACCTGTGAGCAAACATGTTAGTGGTTGTTAATGTAGAAGGCATATTGCATTTGCATGCAAATGTTGATGTTTGAGGTTTCTACCTTATATTTCCTCTTTGTCTCAGTTTTGGTTTTCTTAATTTTGAGCACTTTTTTTTATCTTACTATATCTCAGTCATGGCTTTCATATTACTCTGCTCCTTGACTGTACCCTAATGAAGTTGGTCTTATTTTATCTCATATCCTCCC
Organism: Panulirus ornatus; assembly: GCF_036320965.1. NCBI lineage: Eukaryota > Metazoa > Arthropoda > Malacostraca > Decapoda > Palinuridae > Panulirus > Panulirus ornatus. Next base: position 56,783,082 of record NC_092242.1, read on the forward strand.
TTAGTCAATTTATTTCCTCCCTTAGGTCTTGCATCATCTTGATCTGTCTGCCTATAAACTCCATGAATATAGGTGGGTAATCAGCCTTACCTGGATATCTACTTTTCCTGTCATCCATAGTCTTTTCTCCTAACCCTTAGAAGAAATAATGCTTTTAGTCTTAGGTATAGTTGACCATTATTGAAGTACTTGTTTTTCAGGCTTTTCAGCTGCATTGCAGAAACAATGGAACCCACTTGTTAATACAGACTGTTCCAGGTTTATTTTTCTTCGTTTTTAAGACTACTGTCAAAAATTTCATTCATTATTTTGTATTTGTTTACATCTTCATAGGTGAGTGAATCACTTTCTGTGCTTTAAGTTTGTGCACAGTTCTTTGCCAATTCCAACTCAATTTTACAAGTACCTAGACTAGAATGGTGTCGTTTGAAATCGTGCTTTTTATCAAGATGTGTCCTGTATCACAATGTAAACATTACATTTTCCCTTTGTATGTATTTATTTAAGTACGTACCTATGTTTTTAATCTCAGAAAAATTTCCTTCAATGCAGGAAAAAGCAGTGCCCATGGAACCATTGCCACTTGCTCCATTTCTTCATCCTGATGATCCTGATGTGAAGTTTTGTAATGAGGTTTACCACTACCTCAATTCTGGAACATTCCCAGAGGGTGCTACTGATGTATACAAGAAAGTAATCAAGAAACGTTCTACTAATTATTTGGTTAGTATGTAATTTGGATATACATAGATGTATCTTAAATGATAATCATTCTTAGAACTGTTTGAAGATAATTATTTTGATTTGATGAAACAAATTATTGTGAATTTGTTTGTTTAAGAAGATTCTCATATACTTTAGATATTTTTTGTGAGAACAAGGGTAGCAAGAGTATGCCAGATTGAATGACCTTGCCCATTTGCTAGTCTGTGAGGACACGGCAGGGAACTCCAGTTCTGCAAAATTGATGGTCTTAAGGGATGTGGAGTGTTGATTCCCTCATGCTGTTTCTTGAGAAAGTGGACACTGACATTTCCTGTTGTAGTAGATGGTGTAATGACACTTTGTATTTTGAGTGCTAGGTGTAATGGACTGCAAACTATCAATCATGGGTGAAAATCCGTTTGCTATATATGTTTCTTGTCTTGGACACAATTGTTCCTCAGATCTGGTTGGGCAGGGTACAGTTGATTGTTGTTGCACACCTTTTGCATTCTGTGATTTTGTGGAACAGTTGTACATTTTTTTCACAGCTTCAACTTGACAATACAAAACATGATTATGCCAAAATAACACTGTGGCACTCTCTGGTTAGCTCATGCAACAGCATAAGCTTTTCTGGGTAAGGGGAAACTGTTTACCTTTTCACTGCAGCAGGCATAAAACGTAGCACTCCTTCCTAGGAGTAAGTAAAAGAAGGAAAAAAAATTGCCTGACAGTGAAGATAGTGCTTTCTTCTAATTACAGAAATGTATAACTTGTCTAAGAATATTCATCCAAACAGCTGTTTTGTAGTTCAAAAAAATTAGGTGTTGTCAAAAAGGTAGCATTGCCAGATGCTGAAGTATACCTATGTGTTTTTATTAAATCAGTTTTTACTTTTTATTACTCACTGTACCCCAACACAGCAGTATATATTATTTGTGTTAGCATATAGCAAATAGTATATTCTGGATTGATATTTTATTATGGTATTATAGTGTACGGAAGAATGTTTACCATTAACAACATTATTATTTTTAAGAGTGATGCCTTATAGTAAAGGAATGTGATTGATTGCTGTATAGTAACAAATAGTAGAATATCAAAGGCCAACATTTACCATACATACTTGGACAAAACATCTCATGCTGAATATTGAAATGCAGAATCCATATGTGAACCAGGTTCAGTAAATGGAAAGAATACTTCTGCAAATGATAGTCTTTCACTTTGTTTATAGTTGTAATTTTTTAACTCTGTGTGTTATTTACAGATAAATGAAGATGGAAGATTATCATACGGTCATAAGATGCCTAAAGAGGTCATAACTAGTGCTGAAGAGCAGCGGCATATTATAGAAGCAGAACATATTGACCAGATATCAGGTAAATTGCAGTTTGTTAAGATTCAGTGGAACAAATTTTTTTCTTAGTGTTCTTTCTGGCTCATGTGATATTGGTCATTCTTTGTGAGAATATTAAATAAAGATGATACATGTTTGTCCTACATGACATCTTATTGATTTACATCGGCCATTTTGGATAACAAGAAATACTGGTTATTCAAGTTTTTTGTTTAGTATAATAAATCATTCAGAAATTTGCCATCCTTGTTTTATGAGGGGTTATATTTTGAGAAAAACTCACTTAAAGAGAAATCACATAAAGCACTGGTGGATTGTCCTGTTACCTTCACATTATGTAGCTTCTGACAGGGAGAAAACTTATCTAGCAGTCCTTTACCTGCTTGGTTCATTTACATTATGTTCTTTATATAAACACTTGTCTTCTTTGTCTCATACTCTGTATATGATGACAGCACTTTTCTTCTTTATCTCATACTCTGTATATAATGACAGCATTTCATCCATCTTCTCCATAAGATAGGGAAGTATTGAACTACATCACTTCAAATTTTTGCTGCATTCTTCTTTATGTTGTGGATTGTAGATTCACCAAGGCTGTAAGCAGGCCCAAACACTGATACTCCCTCAACAGCATAAGCATTTCATAAGATTTCTAGTTTAACTTCTAAGGCCCAAGAGATTCTCTTCCTGTTAACTGCTGGCTCTGGAGTAGATATTAGATGTTCGGATGCTATATTAACGAAAATAGTGGGGTGCAGGAGAATCACATATACTGGTATGCCCAAATTGCATAATTAACACATCCACACATAATGGTGACACCTGTGAGACTAACTTGCTGAGAGGAATGTAGCAAATTCCACCCAGGACCCACACTTGCTCCACCCGTCACCCCTCACTGAAGGTTTGGTATACTTTCTACCGTGCTGATTCTTCCTCACTTGCATCAGTGTGTCATAAGATTTCTAGCTTTGTTTTTTTAGGTCAGAGAGGTACTCTTCCATTTAACTGCTGATTCTGGGATAGATGTTGTTGGATGTTTGAATGCCACATTTACAAACACAGCAAGTTGTAGGAAAATAACATAAGGAGTTATATCCAAATCACACAAGTAGCAAAGATATGCACACAACAGTGGTAACTGCAAGACTGACCCGCTGGCAGGAACATGCTCCACTCAGGACCCACACTTACTCCACCTGCCAGCCCCTACAGAAGTTTTGGCACACTTTTTATTGCATACACATTTTGAAATATTTTACCTATTTGTAAATATTTTACTTGAAGGAAATGCTAATACATGTAAGCAAATAAGCACTACCAAATGCCTCAATCTTTGTTTACTGCTTGGTGATGTCATAGATATTTGTCATGCCAACTGTGAAGTCCTTCATAAGTGCTACCTTGGACTTGCCCTTAGTCAGCCTTTTTTACTACTCCATCTCCTTTTCAAGGTTTAATACATTCCTCTTGCGCTTCGTGTTTAACTTAGCTTTGAGGAGCTGTCAGGCAATTGCTGACAGTGCTTGAAAGGGGCCGTTGTCCACAGTAGTAATCAGAGGTGCTCAAAATACACAAATATGCACAAGTACACAACACTATGCCAGAGAGCACATGGGAGATGGTAAACAATCACTGCACCACAGAACACCGGATGATGCGTACTATCTATCCCTAACATATGTCCAAGTTCCGCTCTGACTGACTGGTCAGATCTTGAAAAGAATGTAAGTTGGACATATGTCACCTTGGCAAATAGAACTCATATACCTGTACAGCATTTTTTTTATCCTACTCAGTTTCAGTCATGATTATCTCATTTTTTATTAACCAGCTTTATTATACAATTCTGGCATTTCTTTTTACCTTTTATTTAAGATTCCTTAGTTCATATTTCATCATTTTTAATTTTTACGTTATGCAAGTTCTATCATGATTATCTCATTTTTGTTGAACCAGTTTTATGATTTAACGTATTTTTAATCACTCTATGGTATATTAAAAAAAAAATCTTTGTTTTATTTTTACCTATTCAGCATCTCCTTTGTCAGCCCTTGCTGCTTCACCTGTGACTCGAACATTGTACAAGCTATATCTTCTTTTAAATCTGTTGAACCAACCATGACTTTTTGTGACGTTCTCGATGTAATCCTTACCTCCTCGCTCTTTCAAAGTCTCAAAAAGACTTCTAGCCTTTGCCTGAATTGTTAGTAAGCTTAGTGGTACATGTTTTTGAAGTTGGTCTTCCAGTTCTCTGTATCTCTGCACGTCTCACACCTTCCTTTAAGTTCAGATCTCATGTTTCACACCATCATAACACCGTCTCCTTATTTTCCCCCTTTTCCTTCTTCCCTCCATTTCTGACATATATACTCTTTTAGTCATCCTTTCCTCACTCATTCTCTCCATATATCTAAACATTTAAGCACACCCTTTACAGCTATCTCGTACATACTCCTCTTACTGCCACACCTCTCTCTTACTTATCATTTCTTGTTTGATCAGCCTCCCTCACACCACAGATTGACCTTAGACATTTCATTTTCATGACATCCACCCACTTTGCATTTATGTCTAAGGCCCACACTTTATATCCATATAACACCATCCTTGCCCTTAGAGACATCCCTCATTGCACCTAGGACCTTAGACCCCTCACCCATCTTATGGCTTATTTCAGCTTCCATGATTCCATTCACTTCTTTATACACCCCCAGATATATAAATAATTCCATTCAAAATCACACTCCAATTGACATGTCTTTTTCAACTGCTAAACCTAATAACCATGCTTTTTTTCACAATTTCTCTTAACTTTCTCCCTTCACATGCTCTCACAACCTTAGACACCCACTTCTAAGGTTTCATACTCTAATCTGCCATCAGTGTCATATCGTCAGTATACAGAAACTGTTGCATCTCCCAGAAGGTAGGGGGATTAAAGTTTTCTAACCCTCAGGGACCCAAGAGTATTTCACAAAGCTCACTGGACACCACTTTGGAGAGAAACAATTTTTCATTTTCCAAAGTTACATTATCAGAAAGTCAAGGACAACTACTACTTAGGGAATTAGGCTTCCCTGTCCATTGCATCTGCTTTGGTTTGGAATTGGAAACATTAGTTTTGAAAAATTGATTCTAAAGAATCATTCCTGTATGCACTTTATCCATCCCCTATAGATAGGAATAGAATTAATGGTCATAAATGATTAGAAATTGCTAATTATGTATAAAGTTATGTGAAATGTATTTAATTTATTCTCAAACTCAGGTGTCCATTTTGGTGTGAAAAAGATGTACAGTAGCATATTCAGTAAGTACTACTGGCGTTCCATGTATGTTGATGTTGGCAACTACTGCAGACGATGTGAAAAATGTACCGAAGTTGCTGTATCTAGCTTCCGTGACCTGATTCCTGGAGATGCAGATGATCCTGTTGATGAGGATATCCAAAAAGTCACCACACTACCCACAGACCGAATCATTCGTGTATGGAAAAAGGTAATAGCAAAATCCTTTTATTTTTTGATTGTTGTTAAGGCTATCCTTGCCCATCTTTCATAACTGTTAAGGAGATACTTAAGTAGGCTTCATATTGTCTTTTTTTAACAAACCTATCAGTACTCATGTCTACCCTGAATTTTGGGCGTCTGTACCATGTGTATTTATGGGTGAACGAAAGCACTGTTTGAGGGTGCATTTTGTATTAAACATTGGCTAAACATTTATAGAAAATATGAGTATGTTATTATTTGGTTCATACAGAATCCATATGATTATACAGCAGTGATCCTTGGTCAAATGATATGTGATAGAATTTCATAATGAACACTCATATCTCAAGCAGAAAAGAGAATATATGAGAACAGTTGCAGGTACCTAAACCAGTTGCTCCACATCATAATGTCTCAGCTGGTTATAATGCTTGTCTTTTCTTTTATCTTCAGTTTTCCCACAAATTGCTTTGCTCATTTTGTTAAGTGTTGTTTCTTTGTATTACCATCAAATCTACCTTAGACCTAGTTCTGACCAGTTGTCCATCTTGCATATTAGATTTTACACCTCTACCAACTTCCTGTTACATTACCCCAGACAACACATACAGACAGCTCACAAGAACAGTAGCCAAAATGATTATGTAGAAAAATGTGTGTGCATAAGACAAGGGAACAAATGGGAACATCAGTGAAGGGGGCTAATGGGGAGGTGATAACAAGTAGTGGTGATGTGAGAAGGAGATGGAGTATCTTGAAGGTTTGTTGAATGTGTTTGATGATAGAGTTGCAGATATAGGCTGTTTTGGTTGAGGTGGTGTGCAAAGTGAGAGGGTTAGGTAAAATGATTTTGTAAACAGAGAAGAGGTAGTAAAAGCTTTGCAGAAGATGAAAGCCGGCAAGGCAGTGGGTTTGGATGTTATTAGAGTGGAGTTTATTAAAAAATGGGGTGACTGTATTGTTGACTGGTTGGTAAGGTTATTTAATGTATGTTTGACTCATGGTGAGTTGCCTGAGGATTGGCTGAATGCTTGCATAGTGCCATTGTACAAAGGCAAAGGGGATAAAAGTGAGTGCTCAAATTACAGAGGTATAAGTTTGTTGAGTATCCCTGGGAAATTATATTGGAGGGTATTGATTGAGAGGGTGAAGGCATGTACAGAGCATAAGTTTGGAGAAGAGCAGTGTGGTTTCAGAAGTGGTAGAGGATGTGTGGATCACATGTTTGCTTTGAAGAATGGTTGTGAGAAATACTTAAAAGAACACGTGTATATACATACACGTCCACACACGCAAATATACGTACCCATACATCTCAATGTACACATATATATACACACACAGACATATACACATATACACGTGCACACAATTCACACTGTCCGCCTTTATTCATTCCCATCGCCACCTCGCCACACATGGAATAACATCCCCCTCCCCCCTCATGTGTGCGAGGTAGCGCTAGGAAAAGACTACAAAGGCCCCATTCGTTCACACTCAGTCTCTAGCTGTCATACAATAATGCCCAAAAACGCAGCTCCCTTTCCACATCCAGGCCCCACAGAACTTTCCGTGGTTTACCCCAGACGCTTCACATGCCCTGATTCAATCCATTGACAACACCTCAACCCTGGTATACCACATCGATCCAATTTACTCTATTCCTTGCCTGCCTTTTACCCTCCTGCATGTTCAGGCCCCGATCACTCAAAATCTTTTTCACTCCATCTTTCCATCAATACTCATATTTGTATTAAAACTTAGATGTCCTTTATTAATATGTCTCTTTTCAAACCTAAGTAGGTTCTATATGTAAGTGATTATATAATCTCTGATTTCTTTATGGGTTCTAAGCAAGTAATTGTAGCCTATTGATTTAAGCTAGAAATCATTATTGTTAATTTTATCTCCAATAATGATCTTTGATATTACTGCATTAGGTATAACAGATTTAGCCAGATTTCTATAGAAAGGTTCAATGCCTACAAAATGAAAAAAATGTCACTTATTACTTTATTATGGTACTTGAATGTTTTTGAAAGGACTGTTGTAAAAAATATCTTTGGAACTAAAAAATGATACCATACTTTTTGTGTCATGAATGCTGTACTTAGTGCAGATATGTGCGTATCATGGAGATAAAAACTTTTTCGTGCTCATTCATTTCACATTCCTAGCAAATAACATTCTTCATGCTCTACAGGTACAAGTAAAAATATATGGTCCATACAACAGGACTGTGTATGGCAATGAGGTGCTAGTCACAATTGTTGACCCTTTCTCCAGGTGGATACTTGCCCAGGCCAGTCCTGAGGCAGGGGTGGAAGTTCGCTGTGCCAATTTTATCTTTGATGCCTTTTGCCAGTTTGGATTTGCGCAGTGCCACGTAAGTTATATTTTCTTTTCGGTAGAAAAAGTGCATAGATAGCTTACAGTAAAGATTGGAGATGAAATAAGTAAATCAAGAAGAAATATTTGGGAGATAGATGGTAAGAAGCATGAACACAGTGAAGAACTATGCAAGTGAGTATGATGGATTTATTATTAAATTTTTGGAGACAAGTAAAAAAATAAATGAAATGATAATACAACCAGAATACAAAGGAATCATTCTTTAATGTGTTCTGAGTAAAGAGAATGATTACTCTGATTTACAACTTTATCTGCTTCCATGATGCATGTATACAGGTGGTTTTGTGATTTGATTGGATACCTGTTGAAGAGGAATATTTAGTACTGTACCTAGTAACCCCACCCTGCACGTATGTCTTCACCTTTGACTGAAATGAAGAATGCCCTTTGTGAAATTACAGTATCTACTGTCTACTTTATGGATAACATTTAACTTCCAGTCATATGCATGTTTTGGAAATTAATGGCCTCATCCTAACTATGTATGCTGCACATTTTGAATATTCTCATCTGCATTTGAAGGAACCAGCTTTAACTAGTCCACAGAAATATCCACAAGGCTCATTTACCCTGGGAAAACCATGATAGGGTATGTCAGCCACCCAATCACTGGCTACACTCCGCTGCTGTCCCATTGTAAACAGGGAAGACTGTGGAGTTTAGATGATGATAACTTAGGAGGATGATGTCTTGGGTCATTGGTTGTACAGCAGTTTTAAATTACAGCAATGCACCAAGATTTGAATGCCTAAATATCCTTGCTTCTCATTTCCTGTATGACCTTTGAATCACCTGCTAACCTCTTCAAAGAGGGGTCTGTACCTTCAGGCAAGTGCTTTACATACAAGAGTAATGGTCCCACAGAATAGCCCTGTGGTACTTTGTTGGTTACTTCTACCCATTTAGAGAAGGCTCCTTTGAAATACATCTTTTTTCTCCTACCACTGACATCATCTGTCCATTGTATGGAATAGTGTATACAAGGGAGTCATGTAAGGATAGGGATAAGTAGAGACTTTTGCTGTGGCCACCTCCTCGATGGAAGTTTCTGGAGGGAATGGGCATCGTAGATGCAGATAGATAGGTATGATTCACCCTCTTGATCCCCCCCCCCCCCCCTTGCAATTTAGTGTCAGATGTTTTCTAGTGGTCCAGATACAAGCAATCCATTTGGCCTTCCCTTTTGTCCAAGACAGAGCTCACTTTCTCATAGAAATCTAAGAGGGTTTGTTATGAATGACCTTTCCCTAAACCCATACTGTCTCTTACTTTGGTAAGTTCTCTGTTGAAAGCAATCTATTTGCTTATTGACTATCTTTTCCAGAACTTTGCAGACCACACTTATCAGAGACAGATCTGTAATGTCTGTTCTTGGTCTCCTTTTCTATAGATAGTTATGACGTATGCACTTTTCCATTCCCTTGGTACTCTCATTAACATTTTGAACAATATTTCAAGAAGTTTTTCTGGTGTATCTGCATTTCAGCACTTAATTGAATTCATTGGAAAATGAGCCTTATATGGGTCAAGACCTGTTATTTTGTTAATCCCTATTCTAAATATCTCATTGTTTTATAAAACCTCCTTCCCATTCTATCTTACTGGTGTTGGATCTGTCGTATTTTTACCTGTGAGAATTATTTTAGACTTGTTATCCAGTTCCTCTCATATCCTTACTTCGTCGTCGACATTTCTTCCATCTGAGTGGCTGCTGCTCTTTGTGACAATATATTCTTGGTGAATTGGAGAAAACCAGAAGCACTTCTTCAGAACTTCTGCCTCCATTGTAGCAAATACAGAATAACCAAGACACCATTGTTCAAAGTCTTCATATGAGAACTGTGCCTCCGGAGGTGGTTTACCCCATATCTCCTTTAGACTACAACCTGAGAACAGCAGGTCCTGTAACAGTGCCCTGGAGGTTTGTGAAACAGTATTTGCAGAGTCCAATTTCCATCCTCTGTATCCTGATTAGTCATTTATGATGTGCAAGTACGAGGATAAAATTACTTCAGTATAATTCCTATGAGTCCACTGGGAAAATGAAACACGATAAGTTCCCAAGTGCACTTTCGTGTAATAATCACATCATCAGGGGAGATACGCAGGGGAAGGGGGGTGTCATTTCATGTGTGGTGGGGTGGCAATGGGATTGAATAAAGGCAGCAAGTATGTTTTATACATGTGTATATATGTATATGTCTGTGTATGTATATATATGTAAACATTGAAATGTATAGGTATGTATATGTGCGTGTGTGGACGTGTATGTATATACGTGTATGTGGGTGGGTTGGGCCATTCTTTCATCTGTTTCCTTGCGCTACCTCACTAACGCAGGAGACAGCGACAAAGTATAATGAATAAAATTATTTACTATTTTATTATTCTCATTTACTCTCAGCTTTCTTCTTTCACACACTTTACGAAATCAGTCTCCAGCTTCTGCAGTTTCTCACCTGAATCAGCCAGGATTGCTTTATCATCAGCGAGCAACATCTGACTCACTTCCCAAGCCCTCTCATCCACAACATACTGCATACTTGCCCCTTCTCCAAAACTCTTGCATTCACCTCCCTAACAACCCCATCCATGAACAAATTAAACAACCATGGTGACATCAAGCACCCCTGCCGCAAACCGACATTCACTGAGAGCCAATCACTTTCCTCTCTTCCTACTCATACACATGCCTCACATCCTCGATAAAAACTTTTCACTGCTCCTAGCAACTTGCCTCCCACACCATATATTCTTAATACCTTCCACAGAGCATTTCTATCAACACTGTCATGTGCCTTCTCTAGATCCATAAATGCTACATACAAATCAATTTGTTTTTCTAAGTATTTCTCACATACATTCTTCAAAGCAAACACCTGATCCCCACATTCTGTACCACTTCTGAAACCACACTCCTCTTCCCCAGTCTGATGCTCTCTACATGCCTTCACCCTCTCAGTCAATATCCTCCCTTATAATTTCCCAGGAATACTCAACAAACTTGTACCTCTAATTTAAGCACTCACCTTTATCCCCTTTGCCTTTGTACAATGGCACTATGCATGCATTCTGCCAATCCTCAGGCACTTCACCATCAGCCATACATACATTGAATATCCTTACCAACCAGTCAACAACACAGTCACCCCATTTTTTAATAAATTAACTGCAATACCATCCAAACCCACCGCCTTGCTGGCTTTCATCTTCCGCAAAGCTTTTACCACTTCTTCTCTGTTTCCCAAATCATTCTCCCTGACCCTCTCACTTCGCACACCACCTGGAAGAATCTATTTTTGAGATGATGAATTACTAATTCATTTCTTAAGTGATATCACCCTCCCCTTGAATTGTTGTATTTTGCCCCACACTCAAATTAGATACAGTATATGCTCATGTCTTTTTAAGTAGTCATTATTATTATACTTCATTGCTGTTTCCTGCTTCAGTGAGGCAGCACCAGGAAACAGATGAAGAAAGCCCCATCCACTTATACTTACATATATATACATACATGCACACACACGTACATATGTACATACATGTACATACACATATAAACACATCCATTCATATGCGTACACATACACAAACATATATGTATATGCACATTTACATATTCATACTTGCTTGCCTTCATCCATTTGTGGCACTACCAGCTTGCATCATATACATCCCATCATGATATGCTAATTAGAACTTGTTAATGTACAATATGGAAAATGAGAAGTAAAATTGAGCTCTGGCCTGTTGTATGATTACAGACCATTTAGTTAGATATGAACAAGTTAGAGGGAATTCAGAAACACTTCACAAGCAGAAGTGAGGGACTGCAACATATTAACTGTCATGAGAATTTGAAAGAACTCAAACTGTACATCCTAGAAAGAAGGGAAAGATACACATGATAATCTATGCATAGCAGCAAAGTGAGGGTTTCAAGATTAATGTTCTTAGCCGTAAAGTATCTCAGCAAGGAAAAACAATAAGTCTTCGGTGACATCCCGGAATATCCCAGAAAGTTACTGAACAAAGATTTACAAGATCCCAGGAGGAAAAATGAAGTGATTATTCAGTGCACTGCCAAGTGAAATAAGAAACATGCATGGTACAAGTACAAAAACATTTAAAAGTAACCTAATGATTAAAACAGTCTTCAAGATACCCAAGAATGCATGATGGCAAAAAGAAACACCTTTATTAAACAGCCAGGGTATGTGGTGAGTGCTATGTGTTAATCCTGCCTTCTGATAATGTCTCATTATTGGTACTTGTAGGTTGATGAATAGGTGCTTTAACTGAAAGTATAGCAAACTACATATTTCCTGAATTGATGTATATAGATTGTGTAGCATGTGGTATGCATACAAAGAAAACTTAGTTTTGTGATTAGAGGTGTAGGTTGTCGACAGTTAATTCGTGATTTCCTCAAAATCGTAGGCTGTAATAAAGAAGGGCCTTTGAGTGGATATGCAATTTGTGCAACCCAAGGTACTAAACATGAAGTATACCCGGCAGCAAATGGTTTCGAAGATGAAAGCAGTGATATGGCAGAGATTTAGGAATTTGGAAGCAAAGATAGTGACTGTGATGTGATAAAAGAAAACGAGTAAGACAATGATGAGGCAGCTGAGAGAAGACAAAAGCAGAGTGGAAAACAAGGAAACAAGAAAAGCTAAATTGAAAGGGAAGGATAAAGGGGATTAGACAGCGGCAAATAAAATGTCAAGTAAGATTATGTGAGGTTAAGGTATGCTGTGTGAGAATGTCTTAGGACTTGGTTAATGGATATTGACCAAATTTATACCACTGATTCAGTCAAATTTCCACCTCTGATTAAGATTTGGAGTTCATAGGTCAAGGTCAAAAGATGATATTCATTTGGGGTTACTATACTGTACATAGGAAGCATATATGTTTTACAGATATATTTTCATGTTTGTTGACAGAAGTATTTTATTTCCACTTATTGCATGATTTATTGTACTGAGAGTATTTGAAGTTGTCTCTTTATCCTATTTTAGTAATGATTACAGAGTCATATGTCATTCATAAGTCTAGTGTAAAGAAAGTATTTAGGAATTACTTTTTGTAACTTTGTAATTTTTACTTTTATGACTTCGAGGTATAATTATGCTCGAGTGTGCTCCAGTAATTGATTTGGCAAAGTATTGAATAAGTATAAACTGGTTAGGGTTATTTAAAAGTATACCGTGGCTAGTAATTGATTATGCATTATTGCTGACTGCTGTTTCTATTCCAGGTTGTTGGCATGAGTTCTGAAATGTTTGAACAGATGCAGGCATGTTACAAAGAAAAGTTTGATAGAGCTCAAGATGTCTTGCGAAACTTAGTACCCTTTGATTCTGAGGATGCCCAGCAGAGCTTTCTCTTCACATTACAGGAAGAATCTCGAGAGTGTTCTTGGGCAGGTAAAGATAATAAGATTATGCATGAACAGGTTCATGAGACCTAATGGAGATGAAAGGGTTGTAGTAAAAAAAAAAAATTCTGAGTGCTTAGGGTCAGAGCATGCGGGAAGATAAAAGTCTTGCATGGGAGAGAGTGAATTGTTGTTTAATTTGTTTATGGATGGTGTTGTTAGGGAGGTGAATGCAAGAGTTTTGGAGAGAGGGGCTAATATGCAGTCTGATCTGGATGAAAGGGCTTGGGAAGTGAGTCAGTTGTTGTTCACTGATGATACAGCACTGGTGGCTGATTCGGGTGAGAAATTGCAGAAGTTGGTGACTGAGTTTGGTAAAGTGTGTGAAAGAAGAAAGCTGAGAGTAAATGTGAATAATTGCAAGGTTAATAGGTGCAGTAGGGTTGAGGGACAAGTCAATTGGGAGGTAAGTTTGAATGGAGAAAAACTGGAGGAAGTGAAGTGTTTTAGATATCTGGGAGTAGATTTGGCAGCAGATGGAACCATGGAAGTGGAAGTGAGTCACAGGGTGGGGGGAGGGGGCGAAAGTTCTAGGAGCGTTGAAAAATGTGTGGAAGGTGAGAACATTATCTCGGATTGCAAAAATGGGTTGTTTGAAGGAATAGTGGTTCCAACAATGTTATATGGTTGCAAGGCATGGGTTATAAATAGGGTTGTGCGGAGGAGGGTTAATGTGTTGGAAATGAGATGTTTGAGGACAATATGTGGTGTGAGGTGATTTGAGCGAGTAAGTAATGAAAGGGTAAGAGAGATGTGTGGTAATAAAAAGAGTGTGGTTGAGAGAGCAGAAGAGGGTGTATTGAAATGGTTTGGTCACATAGAGAGAATGAGTGAGGAAAGATTGACAAAGAGGATATATGTGTCAGAGGTGGAGGGAACAAGGAGAAGTGGGAGACCAAAATGGAGGTGGAAGGATGGAGTGAAAAAGATTTTGAGCGATCGGGGCCTGATCATGCAGGAGGGTGAAAGGCATGCAAGGAATAGAGTGAATTGGAATGATGTGGCATAACTCTCGGTTACATCCTTTCACATATTCTCCCAGACTCAGCCACCATCTTCTGCAGTTTCACTTGAATCTGCTACCAGTGTCATATGTGCAGCAAACAACAACTGACTCATTTCCCAGGTCCCCTCATTCTTTACAGACTACATACTCACCCTTTTTTCCAAGACTCTGCATTTACTTCCCTCACCACCTCATCCATAAACAAATTTAACATCCATGGTGACATCACACACCCTTGCCACAGACCAGTCTTCACATAACCACTCTCCTCTTTTCCATGTTGAACTCATGCCTACACCCTTGATGAAAACTTCTCATTGCTTCTAGCAGCTTTCCTCTAAAACTATATATTCTTAAAACCTTCCACAAGGCATCTCAATTAACCCTGTCATATGTTTTCTCCAGAGCCATAAATACCATATATAGATCCTATTCTTCTTAGGATATGTCACTCATATTCTTTTAAGCAAACACTGGGTTCACATTCTCTACCACTTCTGAAACCACATTGTTTCTCCCTAGTCTGTTGTTCTGTACATGTCTTCACTCTCTCAGTTACTGCTTTCCCATACAACTTACCAGCTACACTCAGAAGACATCTCTGTAGTTTGAACAGTCACCTTCGTTCCTCTTGCTTTTATACATGCATTCAGATATTCCTCAGGTACCTCTTCATGATCCATAGATACACTGAAAATCATAACTAACCAGTTAACAGTACATTCACTCCATTACTTATGAAATTCAAATGCAGTACATCCACTCCACTGCCTTGACAGATTTCATCTTACATAAGGCCTTCATCACCTCTTCCTTTATTATGAAACCACTCTCCATGATTCTCTCACTTTGCATACCATCCTGACCCAAACACCCTGTCACCAAACAGTCCTCCAAAGTACTCACTTCATCTCTTGCTCTTTTCGTTATTACCTGTTACCATTTCCCCATTTGCCCCCTTCACTGATGTTCCCATATGTTCTATCTCTCTCTCCTTTTATTCTTACGAAAGTTTACTGATACAGGCTTACCCCACTTCTTGACCCAAGCTGCTTTCTTGTATGCATCTCACGATGAGCACTTCATGCTTGGCTCCTTTCAAGATATTCTCTTAATAATGAACAAAAATAACTTCAGAAGTAAATTTTGCTCTCTTCTTTCACTCTGATGATGTATAGAAGTTTTGTATATATTTCAGCTCATGCTAAAACGTGTGGAAGGGACAGAACCTTGAGGGACACTGTTGTAGATGGAGGGGGAGAGGCTGATCCTTCAACAAGTACAGAGATAGATCAACCAGTGAGGAGGATAGATGTGAGGGAGCAAAGTGAGGGAGAGAAGAGATCCCCAGTGCCACACCCTGTTAAAAGCTATGGATATATCAAGTGCAACTGTAAAGGATTCTCCAAGATCTTTCTGGGATAATGGCCAGACATTAGTTAGATAGTTAAGAATATCACCAGTGGATCTCTCCTTATGGAAATCATGCTGGTGATCAAAAGTATGTGAGATTCAAGATGTCTGAGGATATGGGAGTTGAAGGGTTCAAATACTTTGGAGATACTAGATATCAAAGCAACAGGAAGATATTTGGAGGGCATAGAATGGTCACTGTCCAAGAGATGGGATGTACCTACACATGCCTCTAAGAAGAAAGAAACATTTTGGTTTTAAACAGAAATAGAACAGATGTGCAAGCATAGGTGCAGGTACAGAGGCACACTTTTATGTATTGACTACTAAGTCTGTGTCAAGTTGTAGTATATTTTTTGGTACTTTGAGAAATACAATATATATATATTTTTAATTCTATAACGGTGTAATTAGATAATCACCTTATGGTGGTAATTCTTGATCCCATTCTCATGATATACTGCAGTTCAGTGTAACTAGGACACAAGTACACACATGTGTGTGATGGCAGAGTGAAACTGTGTTGATAAACAAGCTTAATATGATAAGCCATTGACACTAATGCAGATTATTGGCAAAATCTCATAGCAGAAAGTAGGTAGTGTTTCATTATCAAATTTATTGCTTATACACCAACTTCTGATTGTTTATTGACTTACTGCTTCATTATTTTGTCTCTTTATAAGACTTCCTATTTTCCTTAGCCATTCTTAGAATCTTACATACTCCCCTCATATAATCTTTTGCGCCTTTTTACTTGTTGGACTTTTTACTGTCTTACACCTGTTCCTCATTACAGTCATTGATATGAGTTGCATCACTTCTTGTAACTAAATGCCTCTTTTGATGGTTTTTTCAACCATCCACATCCTTAATACTGAGCCATTACTTTTTAACATCCTTTCTAATAAGTTTACCTAGCTTTGTGTTTTGGCTTTTGGTTACTCTGGTGCTGTATCTCTTGAATTCTTTCCAGTCAGTATCATCCAGCTGATTTAGAAACTTGAAGGCTGTTATCTGATCACTCTTCTCTGTCCTATCCTCTATGCAAGACACCTTTATAGCACTCAGCCTATCATTGCAGCTCAACTTTCTTAATTAAGTTACCATCTTAGTTGCTTTTCTCTGCACCATTTCATTTAGATCTCTGTGCTTCTTATGAGGCGTTATCTAGTGTTCGTCTGATACATATAGTGAATAATTTTATGAATATGTTCATGCACCACCTTGTATCTTAAGCTCTCTTATGATCACTTAACAATTTGACCTCCCTTTTTTCTCAACTGTGTATTTTAGCCAAATGGCTGCCTGAATTTAGTGAAGTGTCCTATACTTTATATTTGAATATGATACTTACATTTGCCTCTTTCCCAATTCTCCTAATATATAGCTCAGGCAACAGTATATATTTCTTTCACGTGCATATAATTCATTTTCCGCCAGGTTATAATCACACTGAGGCCTTCTTTCACCTTGTCCTATCCTCATCATCTTATGCTTACTTGGACTGAATCTCATCATCCATTTATCTAACCAACTTTGGAGTTTGTCTAGATCCCCTTGTTGGCTGTTGCAGTCATCATCATCATTTTGTACACTCACATAAAAGAGTCCATTATGAAATGATAGATAATAATTCAAACATAGCCAAGAATATTCTGAAAGTTGTTTGATTAGATTGTAATACAAACACAGCAAAAAAGTACTCTGAAAGTTTTAATACTTTTGTTTTGGCCTGGCTCACTGCTGCTGAGGGGCAAAGTGGGATGTGTTTGATAGGTTTGGCAACTGATTAGAAACAAGGACAGGGAAACATTATTTCTTTTTTAATGTTGAACTTGTTTCAGTCTGTATTCATATATCACATACAGGTAGAGTTTAGTGGAATCTATATAGACTTATTACTTTGCACATGCTAGAAATGTAGTGTAATGAGTGAGAGGGGCATAGGGGAGGATGTATTTGATAGGTTTGACAACTGATAAGAAACGAGGACAGGGAAACATTATTTCTTTTCTTCTGTTGAACTTGTTTTCAGTTTGTGTTCTTTTTTGACACAGGTATAGCTTTGTGAAATATATATAGAATCATTACAGTGCACATGCTGAAAATGTAGTGTGATGAGTGAAAAGTGGGTAGTACTTTGGAGGGTTTCAAAGGTTTTGTTTCTTTCATATTATCACAGTCTACTCATATTTGATATGCAGAAACAGCATTGGTAGTGAATAACCTGAATATGTTTAGAAATATTACATTTCTCACCATAAAAATGTAGTATAATGAATGAGAGTGGCAAGCTAGTTGTGCAGAGGATAATGTGGGTGTTCTTTACTTTGAAAAATTCTAGTTCTTTACTTATCAATTAAACTTGTTCCCAGGATCCTTCAGCACACCAGGGTTACACATAGAGAAAATAAATGCAGGCGTTATGTAATTATTCCATATGAAGAAAGGACAATCCAAGGGTAGTGCATGTTGCTTTCCATGATATCCACTCTGCTCTGTATATTTCCTTATGTAATTACTCACTAAGTCTCTTTATTTCATAACTCTTCTTATTTCATTCTTCATCACCAACTGATACATATGATAAATGTTCATCCTGATTGTTGTTGGATCAACAATATGTTTTCTGCAGGGTCAGTGTATGTGCACAAATTGCTGGTCAATGCCCATACACATATAATGGTGATTGTAGGGGTACTGAGGAGATCAGAATTTTTTTCCTGCGTCTTCCTGATGACAGAAGAGACCTCTGTAAGCTATTAATTGTACAGAAGGTTAAATGGATATCTAAATGGCGGTGTGAAAATTTAGATGATCATGTTATGCTGGAACCAGTCCATTAAGGATCAACAGTTGGTGATGGGAGCAGATTATGGGTAATTGGCTCGGTATTTGAGTGCAGAATCATGTCCATAGATGGGATATTACCTATTTAGAAAAGACAGGTGGTAGGATGGATATCACATTTCATGTTATACTTGTCAGAAATTTAGATCCATTATCATTATTATTTTTTTTATATCTCCATGACCCCTTCTCCAGGGGTTCCTGCAGCTTCAAGGCTTCTGTGCCATAAGTAGCACAGAAAGGATGGACTTCTTTGTACTCCAATTATAAGACTATGCTGAAGGTGACTTTTCACTTGTGGTGTAACCAAAAGTACATAGTCCTGTAATGCCTTCCTTTGCCACAGAGTATCATATTAATTATATGGTATTCAATGTGAACAGCTTGATGATTATACTTTAAACTGACTTAAGAATGTTTTTATATTTACAGGTGAAATTCTGGATCATTTTTGTGCGGAAAATGTAACTACATGGGACCAAGAAATTAGTCGTTACCTTTTCCAGTTTCGCACTATGTCTGCATCTAGTGGTGGAGTAACGCCCTTCAGTGTCATGTTTGCTCGAAACCCTACAGGTATGCAACCAAAAATCTTGGGAAAAACTAATTATCCTTCTAGATACCACTTTTCATCTCACTTTCCAAATAGGTGGTTGTATTGATTGTGGTTTCCTGGAACTGCTTTTTCTTTAACAATTGCCTTAAAGAAAAATGAAGTAAGTGACATCATATCATTGTACTGTTAAACTGGAAACCCAGTTGCTTTCATTAGGGATACAGAAAGCATTCTGACAAAATTGCATGGTCAGTTCTCCACTTCCTGTTAGCCACTGAATCAGTAGTAGATCACATGGACTTTCCTTTTTTGGGATGTCATATTCATATATAAATATACATTTTTTTTAGCTTGGCTTCACATGCATGCTTGGCTCCTTTCAAGATATTCACATAATAATGAAAAAAAAAATCACTTCAGAAGTAAATTTTGTTCTCTTCTTTCACTCTGATGAAGTATGGAAGTTTTGTAGATATTTCAGCTCATGCTAAAAAGTGTGGAAGGGACAGAACCTTGAGGGACACTGTTGTAGATGGAGGGGGAGAGGCTGATCCTTCAACAAGTACAGAGATAGATTACCCAGTGAGGAAGCTAGATATGAGGGAGAGAAGAGATCCCCAGTGCCACATCCTGTTAAAAGCTATGGATGTATCAAGTGCAACTATAAAGGATTCTCCAGTATCTGGGATAATGGCCAGACATTAGTTAGATAGTTAAGAATATCACCAGTGGAACTCTCCCTATGGAAACCATGCTGGTGATCAAAAATATATGAGATTCAAGATGTCTGAGGATATGGGAGTTGAAGGGTTCAAATACTTCGGAGATACTAGATATCAAAGCAACAGGAAGATATTTGGAGGGCATAGATTGGTCACCGTCCAAGGGATGGGATGTACCTACACATGCCTCCAAGAAGAAAGAAATGTTCTGGTTTTTAAAAAGAAATAGAACATACATGCAAGCACAGGAGCAGGTACAGAGGCACACTTTTATGTATTAATTACTAAGTCTGTGTCAAGTTATAGTATATTTTTTGGTACTTTGAGAAATACAATATATATTTTTTTTTTTTTGTTTCTATAACGGGTGTAATTGAATAATCACCTTATGATGGTAATTCTTGTTCCCATTCTCATGATATACTGCAGTTCAATGTAACTAGGACACAAGTACACATGTTATATACTGTTTGTGATGGCAGAGTGAAACTGTGTTGATAAACAAGCTTAATATGATACGCCATTGACACTAATGCAGCTTATTGGCAAAATCTCATAGTAGAAAGTAGGTAGTGTTTCATTATCAAATTTATTTCTTATACACCAACTTCTGATTGTTTATTGACTTACTGTTTTATTATTTTGTATCTTTATAAGACTTCCTTCCTATTTTCCCTCGCCATTCTTAGAATCTTACATACTCCCCACATATAATCTTTTGCTCCTTTTTACTTGTTGGATTTTTTACTGTCTTACACTTGTTCCTCATTACAATCATTGATATGACTTGCATCACTTCTTGTAACTGATTCGAAAGTATTACCAAGAAACTTAATTGCAGGTTATGTAAGTGAAGAAGAAAAAGAGAATATCAATATTCTTGAGGAGGAGAAAGCTCTTGAAGTTCCATCAAAGAGGAGAAGGCTTCAAAGTTCAACACTACAGGTATATCAAGTTGAAGTTCAGAGATCTTTCAAATTGTTTATTTTCGTGCATAACTGGACATTTTACTTTGGGAAGAGCAACCAGGCAAAATTAATATACGTTAAGTGATTTTAGGTGAGAATTAGGTTCTGCATCCAAGATTTTTTGGTAGTTGATACTGTTAGGTGTTTAGTTTATTAAGAATTATGAAATGTAATGAGAACTATTTGAGTAAATTAAGGGGTTTCATGAAGAGTGTAGATTATATGTAAGAAATATCATGGAGTGATTGATTTAAAGTTTGAGTAGGATAGATTATTTCCTCCTACTTTTTTTAGTATATTTGTTGAGGGAACAGTAATTTCTTTTCTGACTCTCCTTGGGTGAATTACTACCTCTTATGTGGTGATGCTTCTCTCTCCGCCAGTTGCATAGCAGAGGTTTTTCTTGCTTGCTGGAATGGAAGCTTTTATTCCATTGTTCAACCATTCCTGTTCTGAAGCCATTCATGTAAGAGATCAGGCATATTAGGTTGGAAAAACTCTCCTTCTTCTGGGTCCTATTCAGCTTTTATCACAGCAAGCACATTATCCTTGAGGAGAAGCATTCCTTTTTACAGAAGAGATAACATCTCTCATTATCCACCGATAGGTCTTTCTGGTCTTTAGCTAAGGGCATCTGTAACAACTTCTGTCACTCTGCCTTCCCTTCACTTTTCTGCTCTGACATTGCTGTATCTGTCACTCCCATAGATAAGGCAACTCTCTTTGGATCCTGTTTCACCTCTAACTCTACTTTGGATGAATCTAAGTTTCCTTTACCCCCTGATGCTCTTCTTACTAATCCTGTGCCCCTTCCCATAATCTCTTTTTGTGTTTTTCTGAAAAGCGCTTCTTTCTCTAGGCATAAGCAAGGTTATGGTCTTGATGGCATCCGTCCCTGTGTGCCTCTGAACTTGGACCTGTGCTCGCTCGTTTGCTCCATTTCTGTTTAAAAACCAAAACTTTCCCTCTCTTTGGACGCATGCATTGATACATCCCATCCCTAAGAAAGTTGACCATTGTCACTTCTCTGACTGTTGTTGTATTGCTTTGACGTCTCCCATTTCCAAAATATATGAATCCCTCCTCATCTCCCATCCTTAAACACCTCTCAAATCACAGTAGTCTTCTCTCTCATTACCAAGATGGCTTCTGTAAGGCAAGATCCTCTGGTGATATTCTTTCCTATCTTACTATAGTTTGGTTATCATTCCTGACTCTCACTTTGCACACCACCCAAATCAAAACACCCTACATTTGCCACTCTATCATCAAACACATTCAGCAATCCTTTAAAATACTCCATCTTCTCCTTGCTACCTGTTATCACTTGTCCCCTTGCCCCCTTCACCAATGTTCCCATTTTCTCTTGTCTTTTGCTTATTATTTACCTCCTTCCAAAACATCTTTTGATCCTCCCAAAAGTTTAATAATATTCTCTCACCCCAGCTCTCATTTGCCATCATTTTCAACCCTTGCACCTTCCTCTTGACCCCTGGCCACTTTCTCTTATACATCTCCCAGTCTTATGCACTCCTTCCTCGTAAGTACCATCCAAATGCCTCTCTTTTCTCTTTCACTAACAACTTTACTCCTTCGTTCCACCATTCACTACCTTTTCTGATCTGCTCTTTTCCCACTTTCTTATGCCACATGCATCTATTGCACATACCATAACTGCTTCCCTAAATACATCCCATACCTCACCCACTCCCCTCACTTCATTTGTTCTCACCTTTTGCCATTCTACTCTTAATCTTTCCTGGTACCTCTCACTAGTCTCCTTTCCAAGCTCACATACTCTCACCACTCTCTTCTCCCCATCCAAACCCACTGCCTTGCCAGATTTCATCTTCCGCAAAGCTTTCACTACCTCTTCTCTGTTAACCAAATCCTCTTCTGCTCTCTCAGCCACACTCTTTTTATTTCCACATATCTCTCTTAGCCTTTCATTACTTACTCAATCAAACCATGTCACACCACATATTGTCCTCAAACATTTCATTTCCAACACATCCACCCTCTTCGATACAACCCTATCTATAGCCCCTGCCTCACAACCATATAACATTGTTGGAACTACTAGTCCTTCAAACATACCCCTTTTTGCTCTCCGAGATAACATTCCCTCCTTCCACACATTCTTCATCGCTCCCAGAACCTTCACCCTCTATCCCCAACCCATGACTCGCTTCCATGGTTCCATTCAATGCCAAGTCCATTCCCAGATATCTAAAACACTTCACTTCCTCGAATTTTTCTCCATTAAAACTTACATGCCAATTAACTTGTTCATCAACCTTACTGAACCTAATAACCTCGTTCTTATTCACATTTACTCTCAACTTTCTCCTTTGACACACTTTTCCAAACTCAGTCACCAACTTCTGCACTTTCTCACTCAAATTAGCTACTAGAGCTGTATCATCTGCAAACAACAACTGACTCACTTCCCAGGCCCTCTCATCCCCAACAGACTGCATACTTGCCCCTGTCTTCAAAACTCTTGCATTTACCTCCCTAACCATCCCCTCAATAAACAAATTAAACAACCATGGGGACATCACACACACATGCTGCTGACCGACATTCACTGGGAACCAATCACTCTCCTTTCTTCCTACTCGTACACATGCCTTAAATCCTTGGTAAAACCTTTTCACTGCTTCTAGCAACTTACCTCTCATGCCATATACTCTTACTACCTTCCACAAAGGATCTCTATCAACCCAATCATATGCCTTCTCCAGATTTATAAATGCTACATACAAATCCATCTGTTTTTCTAAGTATTTCTCACACACATTCTTCAAAGCAAATACCTGATCCACACATCCTCTACCACTTCAGAAATCACAATGCTCTTCCCCAGTCTGATGCTCTGTACATATCTTCACCCTCTCAGTCAGTACCCTCCCGTATAATTTCCCTGGAATACTCAACAAATTTATGCCTCTGTAATTTGAACACTCACTTTATCCCCTTTGCCTTTGTACAGTGGCATTATGCTTGCATTCCACCAATTGTCAGGCACTTTACCATGATCCTCACAATCATTGAATATCTATACCAACCAATTAACAACAGTCATCCCCTTTCTTAATAAATTCTACTGCAATACTATCCAAACGTGCAACCTTGCCGGATTTCATCGTCTGCAAAGCTTTCACTATGTCTTAAGCAAACCATTCTCCCTGATCCTCTCACTTTGCACACCACCCCAACCAAAATGCCTTATATCTGCCACTCTATCATCAAACACATTCAACAAACCTTCAAAACACTCACTCCATCTCCTTCTCACTTCATCATTACCTGTTATTACTTTCCCTTTGCCCACTTCACCGATGTACCCATTTGGTCTCTTGTCTTACGCACGTTATTTACCTTCTTCCAAAACATTTTTTTATTCTTAAAATTTAGTTATACTTTCTAACCCCAACTCTCATTTGCCCTCTTTTTCAACCCTTGCACCTTTCTCTTGACCTCCTGTTGCTTTCATTTATACATCTCTCAGTCATTTGCACTCCTTCCTTGTATCATCCAAATGCCTCTCTTTTTTTCTCTTTCACTAACAACTTTACTTCTTGATTCCACCACTCACTATCCTTTCTAATCTGCACACCTCCCACCTTTCTCATGCCACAGGCATCTTTGACACATGCCATCACTGCTTCCCTAAGTACATACCATTCCTCATGCAACTCCCCTCACATCATTTGCTGTCACTTTTTGCCATTCTGCACTCAACCTCTCCTGGTACTTCCTCACACAAGTATTCTTTCCAAACTCACTTACTCTCACCACTCTCTTCTCCCCAACATTCTCTCTTCATTTTTGAAAACCTCTACAAATCTTTACCCTCACCTCCTCAAGGTGGTGGTCAGACATCCCTCCAGCTGCCCCTCTCAGCACAACATTCAAAAGTCCCTTTACATGCCAGTCAATTAACATGTAATCCAATAATGCCCTTTGACCATCTCACCTACTCACATGTGTATATTTATGTATATCTCTTTTTAAACCAGGTATATTTTTTTCATACATATTCTCCATTTCCCTCTTTAGGTAGGTAGGGTTAAGAACAGAGGACTAAGCCTTAAAGGGAATATCCTCACTTGGCCCCCTCTCTGTTCCTTCTTTTGGAAAGTTAAAGAAAAAATGGTAGGGGAGGAGTGACAGTGACCCCGCTCCCTCCCCTTTTAGTCGCCTTCTGCGACACGCACGGAATATGTGGGAAGTAGTCTTTCTCCCCTATATGTTTATACAGATTTCAATGAAAATATTTTTTTTTTATCAAGGTTTGATATTGATTTTTCTCAAGACATTTTGAGAAATTATTGAAAATTCTGTTTAATGACCTCATTACACATATTTTGTAATATTGTAAACCTATTGATTATATATATAGAGAAGCTGAAATTTTAGGAAAACCAAGTTCAAGAATTCAACCTTCTTGTTTTATGGTTGATAATGTCTCATACAATACAGAAAGCCTGAATTCAGAAAAATTCACTATAGGTATGATTAAATAAAAATGAAAACTAAACCAGTCACTTTAATCATGTTTCTATGCATCCTGTTGGTGCTATTTAGCTTGCTTAACTTACAATTGAAGTTGATTATTAAGGAGAGTGTATATGTAGTATTTACATATCTTTCAGTGTCGTCATTGCCATGAAACCTTTACCAGCAAGATTAGCTTTCGTATTCACCAGCGTAAGCATACTGAGGAGGCTCGAAAACGAGGCACAATGGATGGGGAAGAACCACTTCGACCAGTTCTTCAAGAAAAGAAACCTCAACCCCGAAAAATTTTAACACGCAAAAGAAGGAGACCTTTTGGGAGAGGTAACAAATGGTTTTAGTTCTTCATGATTTTTTGCATAAAAAGTATGTAACTTAGAGTGAATAGTTGATAGTGTAAAAGACATGGCCTTGTCTCAGGTGGCATTCTTTTGTCAGAGGCTGTAGTCATGGACAGAAGTCTTTGTCAAGCTTGGCCTTGGCTAAATGTAATAAAAGGATGAACAGGTTGGGGAAAAGGAAGAAAAGAATGAGAAGAATCTAGTAAGAGTTTTAGGAAGATGGCACCTGAACAAGATTTTTAAATTTTTCTACCATAGACTGCATGATATGTTAATACCAAATGTATACACTGACTTTAGGAATTGCAGATATATCTGAAAAGAAGGGACAGTTATAAAGAGGGTTTTAAAAAGAAACATGGAGAAACTGAGTTTTAGAGGCTCCTGTTGTTAATCATGTTAAGGTTAAAGTCAGAGTTCTAAATAAGCCCACCTTAGGAGACAGAAGATGAGAAGTTACCTGCTCAAAACCTTTCAAGTTTTTCAAATACATTGGTGATGTAGACAAGCCACAGCTCTTTGAGATATATAATGAAAGAGCAACAAGAGAATTTAATATGGAATTAAGCAAGAAAATTCTAAGAAAGATGTATAAAAGAAAAGTACTTGTATAGCATATTAGTGGTGGATGAAAAGAACAGAATGACTGAAGACATTGTTAATGCAGATAGCATACATAAATTTAGTAAGTTGTATGTTAGTAGATGACTTTCAAGAGATTGGGCCCCATGAGTGTTAATCTCCCTCCCCATATAGTACAAAAAAGTAATTATATTTAGATTATTACTAATCTGACAGTGTTCTTTAAGAAAAGTGATGGATGTTAGTTGTCAGGAAGTTAGGAAAGACAAGAGAGATTAAAGACTTAGTAGATTAATGGTGCAGGGTAAGAATTATATTTCACAGTGACTCGCTCTTAAGTTGACAATGACTTCAGAATAATCATGTGATGCAGTGGCTGGCTAAGTATTACCCTCTATATGGTTTAGGTGATAGCAGCAGCATTCAAGTAGCTAGCTCTTGGAAGTAGAAATTTAGGTGGTATATATATATATATATATATATATATATATATATATATATATATATATATATATATATATATATATATATTATATATATATATATATATATATATATATATATTTTTATATTTTATATTATACTTTGTCGCTGTCTCCCGCGTTTGCGAGGTAGTGCAAGGAAACAGACGAAAGAAATGGCCCAACCCCCCCCCCCCATACACATGTATATACATACGTCCACACACGCAAATATACATACCTACACAGCTTTCCATGGTTTACCCCAGACGCTCCACATGCCCTGCTTCAATCCACTGACAGCACGTCAACCCCGGTATACCACATCACTCCAATTCACTCTATTCCTTGCCCTCCTTTCACCCTCCTGCATGTTCAGGCCCCGATCACACAAAATCTTTTTCACTCCATCTTTCCACCTCCAATTTGGTCTCCCTCTTCTCCTTGTTCCCTCCACCTCCGACACATATATCCTCTTGGTCAATCTTTCCTCACTCATCCTCTCCATGTGCCCAAACCACTTCAAAACACCCTCTTCTGCTCTCTCAACCACGCTCTTTTTATTTCCACACATCTCTCTTACCCTTACGTTACTCACTCGATCAAACCACCTCACACCACACATTGTCCTCAAACATCTCATTTCCAGCACATCTATCCTCCTGCGCACAACTCTATCCATAGCCCACGCCTCGCAACCATACAACATTGTTGGAACCACTATTCCTTCAAACATACCCATTTTTGCTTTCCGAGATAATGTTCTCGACTTCCACACATTCTTCAAGGCCCCCAGGATTTTCGCCCCCTCCCCCACCCTATGATCCACTTCCGCTTCAATGGTTCCATCCGCTGCCAGATCCACTCCCAGATATCTAAAACACTTCACTTCCTCCAGTTTTTCTCCATTCAAACTCACCTCCCAATTGACTTGACCCTCAACCCTACTGTACCTAATAACCTTGCTCTTATTCACATTTACTCTTAACTTTCTTCTTCCACACACTTTTCCAAACTCAGTCACCAGCTTCTGCAGTTTCTCACATGAATCAGCCACCAGCGCTGTATCATCAGCGAACAACAACTGACTCACTTCCCAAGCTCTCTCATCCCCAACAGACTTCATACTTGCCCCTCTTTCCAAAACCCTTGCATTTACCTCCCTAACAACCCCATCCATAAACAAATTAAACAACCATGGAGACATCACACACCCCTGCCGCAAACCTACATTCACTGAGAACCAATCACTTTCCTCTCTTCCTACACGTACACATGCCTTACATCCTCGATAAAAACTTTTCACTGCTTCTAACAACTTGCCTCCCACACCATATATTCTTAATACCTTCCACAGAGCATCTCTATCAACTCTATCATATGCCTTCTCCAGATCCATAAATGCTACATACAAATCCATTTGCTTTTCTAAGTATTTCTCACATACATTCTTCAAAGCAAACACCTGATCCACACATCCTCTACCACTTCTGAAACCACACTGCTCTTCCCCAATCTGATGCTCTGTACATGCCTTCACCCTCTCAATATATATATATATATATATATTTTTTTTTTTTTTTTTTTTTTTTGTCGCTGTCTCCCACGTTTGCGAGGTAGCGCAAGGAAACAGACGAAAGAAATGGCCCAACCCACCCCCATACACATGTATATACATACGTCCACACACGCAAATATACATACCTACACAGCTTTCCATGGTTTACCCCAGACGCTTCACATGCCCTGATTCAATCCACTGACAGCACGTCAACCCCGGTATACCACATCGCTCCAATTCACTCTATTCCTTGCCCTCCTTTCACCCTCCTGCATGTTCAGGCCCCGATCACACAAAATCTTTTTCACTCCATCTTTCCACCTCCAATTTGGTCTCCCACTTCTCGTTCCCTCCACCTCCGACACATATATCCTCTTGGTCAATCTTTCCTCACTCATTCTCTCCATGTGCCCAAACCATTTCAAAACACCCTCTTCTGCTCTCTCAACCACGCTCTTTTTATTTCCACACATCTCTCTTACCCTTACAATACTTACTCGATCAAACCACCTCACACCACACATTGTCCTCAAACATCTCATTTCCAGCACATCCATCCTCCTGCGCACAACTCTATCCATAGCCCACGCCTCGCAACCATACAACATCGTTGGAACCACTATTCCTTCAAACATACCCATTTTTGCTTTCCGAGATAATGTTCTCGACTTCCACACATTCTTCAAGGCTCCCAGAATTTTCGCCCCCTCCCCCACCCTATGATCCACTTCCGCTTCCATGGTTCCATCCGCTGCCTGATCCACTCCCAGATATCTAAAACACTTTACTTCCTCCAGTTTTTCTCCATTCAAACTTACCTATATATATATATATTTACATTTATATTTATTATACTTGATTGCTGTTTCCCACATCAGCAAGGTAGCGCCAGGAAACAGACGAAAAATAGCCCATCCACTCATATACACATATATATACTTAAATGCCCATACATTCTCATGTACATACATACACATATCAACATAAACATACATATACATACACAGACATATACATATATACACATGTACATATTCATAACTGCTACATCCATTCCAGGTGCTACCCCACCCCACAGGAAACAACATTGCTACCCCCTGCTTCAGCTAGGTTTCACTAGGAAAACAGACAAAAAAGGCCACATTTGTTCACAGTCTCTAGCTGTCATGTGTAATGCACTGAAACCACCAGTCTCTAGCTGTCGTGTGTAATGCACCGAAATCACAGCTCCTTATCCACATCCAGGCCCCACACACCTTTCCATGGTTTCCTCCAGACATTTCAAATGCCCTGGTTCAGTCCATTGACAGCATATTGACCCTGGAATACCACATCATTCCAATTCACTCTATTCCTTGCATATCTCTCACCCTCCTGTATGTTCAGGCCCCAGTTGCTCATAATCTTTTTCACTCCATCGTTCCACCTCCAGTTTGGTCTCCTGCTTCTCCTTGTTCCCTCCACCTCTGACACATACATCCTCTTTGTCAATCTTTCCTCACTCATTTTCTCCATATGTTTAAACCATTTCAAAACACTCTCTTCTGCTCTCTCAACCACACTCTTTATTTCCACACGTCTCTTACCCTTTCATTACTTACTTGATCAAACCACCTCACACCATATAGTGTATCCTCAAACATTTCATTTCCAAGTTAATTGGGATGTAAGACCGAAACATTGGAGGAAGTGAAGTGTTTAAGATATCTGGGAGTGGACTTAGTGACGAATGGAACCATGGAAGTGGAGGTGAGTCACAGTGTGGGGGAAAGGGCGAAGGTTTTGGGAGCAATGAAGAATGTGTGGAAGGAGAGAACATTATCTCAGAGACCAAAAATGGGTATGTTTGAAGGAATAGTTATTCCTACAATATTATGTGGTTGCGAGGCATGGGCTGTAGATAGGGTTGTACGGAGGAGGATGGATGTGTTGGAAACGAAATGTTTGAGGACAATATGCAGTGTGAGGTGGTTTGATCGAGTGATTAATGAAAGGGTAAGAGAGATGTGTGGAAATAAAAAGAATGTGGTTGAGAGAGCAAAAGAGGATGTGTTGAAATGGTTTGGACTTTGGACATGTGGAGAGAATGAGTGAGGAAAGATTGACGAAGAGGATATATGTGTCACAGGTGGAGGGAGCAAGGAGAAGTGGGAGACCAAATTAGAGATGAAAGGATGGAGTGAAAAAGATTTTGAGTGATCAGGGCCTGAACATACACGAAGGTAAGAGGCGTGCAAGGAATAGAGGGAATTGGAATGATGTGGTATACCGGGGTTGATGTGCTGTCAATGGACTGAACCGGGGCATGTGAAATGTCTGGGGTAAACCATGGAAAGGTCTGTGGGGCCTGGATGTGGATAGGGAGCTGTGGTTTCAGTACATTACTCATGACAGCTAGAGAAAGAGTGTGAACTAATGAGGCCATTTTTGTCTGCTTTCCTGGCACTACCTTGCTGAAGTAGGGGATAGTAATGCTGTTTCCAGTGGGGCAGGGTGTCACCAGGAATGGATGAGGGCAAGCAATTATGAGTATGTACAAGTGTATATATATATGTAGATGTCTGTGTATGTATATTTGCGTATGTGGGCATTTATGTATATATATATAGGTATATGAGTGGAAATGAGATGTTTGAGGACAATATGTGGTGTGAGGTGGTTTGATCGAGTAAGTAATGTAAGGGTAAGATAGATGTGTGGAAATAAAAAGAGCGTGGTTGAGAGAGCAGAAGAGGGTGTTTTGAAATGGTTTAGGCACATGGAGAGAATGAGTGAGGAAAGATTGACCAAGAGGATATACGTGTCGGAGGTGGAGGGAACGAGGAGAAGTGGAAGACCAAATTGGAGGCGGAAAGATGGAGTGAAAAAAATTTTGAGTGATCGGGGCCTGAACATGCAGGAGGGTGAAAGGCGGGCAAGAAATAGAGTGAATTGGATCGATGTGGTATACCAGGGTCGACGTGTTGTCAATGGATTGAATCAGGGCATGTGAAGCATCTGGGGTAAACCATGGAAAGTTCTGTGGGGCCTGGATGTGGAAAGGGAGCTGTGGTTTCGGGCATTATTGCATGACAGCCAGAGACTGAGAGTGAACGAATGGGGCCTTTGTTGTCTTTTCCTAGCGCTACCTTGCACACATGAGGGGGGACGGGGATGTTATTCCATGTGTGGCGAGGTGGCGATTGGAATGAATAAAGGCAGACAGTGTGAATTGTGTGCATGTGTATATATGTATGTGTCTGTGTGTGTATATATATGTGTACATTGAGATGTATGGGTATGTATATTTGCATGTGTGGATGTGTATGTATATACATGTGTATGGGGGTGGGTTGTGCCATTTCATTTGTCTGTTTCCTTGTGCTACCTCGCAAATGCAGGAGACAGCGACAAAGCAAAATAAATAAAAATAAATATGAGTGGATGGACTGTTCTTTGCATGTTTCCTAGCACTACCTCTCTGACATGGGAAACAGCAATTATGTATAATGATAATGATATGATACAGTAATCAGAATAACAGTGTGTGCCATCCAGATTTCCTTAGATGTGTTCAATAGAGCTTGTAGAGCAATGTATATTGTAAGATGAGATAAAAAAATTTTACTGATCAAAGAAACCTCAATTATTTCACATTGTTACTTTTGCCAGATTGGACTCCCAGATACTGAAATACATCTTGTATGGCTACATTTGAAGGAATTGTAGTCCCAACAACATTGTATGGTTGCAAGGCATGGGCTATAGATAGATAAGGCTGTATGGAGGAGGGTGGATTTGTTGGAAATGAAATGTTTAAGGATAATTTTTGGTGAGGTAGTATGATCGAGTAAGAAATAAAAGGTAAGAGAGATTTGTGGTAATAAAAAGTGTGGTTGGGGAAGCAGAAGAGGGTGTGCTGAAATGGTTTGGATGTATGGATAGAATGAGCGAGGAAAGGTTGACAAAGGGGATATGTGTCAGAAGTGGAGGGTCTATAGGGCTTTGCAAAATATATACTTTCACTCTGTTTCTTTTTAAACGCCATCAGTTGACTTTCAGTTGTATTTCTCCTCAATGACTTCCGCATACACCTTTTATGAAATACACTTACAACTCTCTGCAACTCTTCTTTGTCCTCAGCAAACAACACAGCATCATCTGCAAATAGGCTTAACTTTAGCCACTATACTTCACTGCTACACTCCCATCTTTACACCCATTTTTCCTAGTTTTGCTTTCATCTCGTATTATCACTCCATCCATATATATATACATATTAAAAAGCACAGTGATGTTACACAAACCTGCCTCAAGCCCACATGTATACCAAAACTTTTGCTCAATTCACCATCTACTCTGACCATGTATTTGCTCCTCTGTAGAAGGCTGTCATACTGTCCAACAGTTGTTGCCCTAACTATGGCATATATCCATAACTCCTCTCACAAGGCATTCCACTTGACTGTCATATGCTTTCTCCAGATCTAATAAAGTTGCATACAGCTTCATATCTTTCTCTAGATACTTTTCTACACTCATTCTCATTGCAAAGATTTGATCCACACATTCACTATCTTTCCTAAAGCCCCCTTGCTCTTTACTCATTCTGTATTCAGTCTTTTCCATCACTCTGTAAATCAATACTTGTGTATACTCTTTTGCTGATGTACCTAACAGACTTATTCCCCAATAATTGCTACATACAGCCTAAGCACCTTGTTCTTTGCATAAAAGAACGGTAATAGTTTTCACCCAATCCTAAGACACAGCCTTCTCCTTCGGTGCTAAATTACATACGAAATGCATCCACTCTATCACATTTTCTCCTCCATCCTTTAACATTTCACTTGTAATCCCATCCACGCCAGGTGACTTTTCTACCTTCAACCTCATTAACACCCTTCTTACCTCCCTTCTTGCTATAGTCCCTTGCACTTGTATCCTTTTCCTTCTGTCCTCCATACCCATGCATGTAAAAGC
This sequence comes from Panulirus ornatus, assembly GCF_036320965.1. NCBI lineage: Eukaryota > Metazoa > Arthropoda > Malacostraca > Decapoda > Palinuridae > Panulirus > Panulirus ornatus. Next base: position 56,816,451 of record NC_092242.1, read on the forward strand.
TGATGCCTCACCTTCCACAATCGTCAATCCTGCAAAGTGCTCTTTCCATCTTCCTTTAACTTCCTCCTTCTGATTCAGCAACTCCTCTCTTTACTTCTCACATTTACACCTCCACTTGTACATCCACCTCTTTCTTTTTCACCTTCCAGTAGAGTTTCTTATTTTTCTTAAACTTTTAATTTGTCTTCCTTTGTTTTTTACTTTCCTCTATCAGCCTCTTAACATTAATTCCTCTTAAGCATTTTATATTCTCCAATCCTCCTTTGCTGAACTTCCACTGATACATTCCTTTTGAGCATTCTACCATATGCCTTTGTTTTTTCTTACAGCATTTCTAATGTTGTCTGTCCACCATGCATATTCACTTTTATTCTTATGTCTCACAACCTTGTATCTCACTACTAATCTACTACCTTTTACAGTCTTTCTCAAAACATTCACATATGACTGCATCCATACATTTATTGCATTTTCATCTAAAATTTCTGTCACCCTTCTTTCTTACTCTTCTATGAATTTTTTCTGATTCCTGTTCTCCCCATGCCAATACTTTTATCTCTCCATTCTTCCTTACACCATATAAGAATAAAACAGTATGAAGATACAAGCAATATAGTCCTCAACTTACCCAGGAAGAAAAAAAGGACTGTGATGGAAACAGATGGTAAGATTGTCATTTTACCATTTGATTTGAATGGTAAGATAACTATCTTACCACTCCAAGTATTCTTGGTAGTAGATTGACAGACTTCTGCCATCTGACTGGGATTCCTTTATGGCATAAGCAGACTGTGCATAGCCCAGTTTGATGGTTATTGGGTACCAACTTAAGTTGCAGTTTAGTGCCAGTGATATGACAGATGTAGCCAGTAAGATTTAATTCAGGCTGAACAAGGAGGGTTCTTTAGGACCTCAGCTGATTGGAGGGTTATCATTTGTTTTTCTGTTTTTCTATCTTTACAACAGTCAATACCCAGATACAGCAGCCTGTTCCCAGACTAACTTTTGATGAAGCTCTATAATCATCAGTGTACATTAAAGAGTACACCATGATTGAGGACCTCACCTCAAAGGAAACCCACTTTACCCAGCTTCCACATGGAGTGTAGTCTTGAAGACACAAAGTCCCATAAAAAGGGTCTTTGGGTTATATAATGATGGAATAATAGTGAATGGGTAATAGATCATTAAGTGCCTTTGGTAGATATGTGAGCAAGGTGAAGAACATACATTAGAAGAAAGAAGGCCATAAAGAGAAACTTATGCCTTGTGACATATGTGTATTTCTTGATGATGACCAAGGCCAATATATGGATGTTCTGATAGGCTCCCTTGGTGTCACAAATCATCTTAGAATTACTGATGTAAAACACTTTCTTCAAACATACCATTCTAGAATCATGCAGTATTTGTTTCACCAAGAAGTTTCATGTGTTGTTACAGTATTTCTAAATGAGCTAATTATTCTGACACATTTATTTCATTATGCTAGATTTAGTGAATAAGTTATGAAGATATTGTGTGATATACTGATCACACTGCTTTCATGACAGCAATGAATTATTAGATGAAGAGGAATAGGTCAAATATGATCTATTGAATATATGGCATTACAAGAGTTTAATCTCTTTAACTTAGTGTTGTTTTTCTCAGGTCCTGAACGACTCCTGACACTAGCCTCATCTGACTGGTCAGATCAACAAAAAGAGAGTGTTCCAAACGATGAAAATCGGCAGCAATTAACCCATAACACAGTTGCAGCAGTTAAGGCTCTCCTTAATGCTACAAAAGAAGAACGAAGCAAGCGGGGAAAATATATAAAGTATACACCAGAGTTACGAGATGAGATTGCTCAGTATGCTCTTGCACATGGTAATCATGAGGCTACTGTTTACTGGTCACACAGGCTTGGTGGAACAGTTAGTGAAAGTACTATTCGAAACTTTATTAAGACGTACAAAAGTTATACTGCTGAAGTGAAGGAAGAAATAGGAAACTTTGCATTCCAGTTTGGTATAGATGGGGCTTCAAAACACTTCTCTCTAAAATTAGGCCATGAAGTAAGGAAAGGGTTAGTGCGAAAATTTAAAAAGATTTATTTAAAGAAGTTCCCTCAGATTAGTGAAGCGGGAGGGGATCTTCAAGTAGGAGCAACTGGAAAACGGGGTATGAATATACCAAGTACCTCAGCAAGACAAAAACGCTCCTTTTCTCTTCAAATGAAAGATGAAATTGGGAGGTATGCTTCTCAATATGGCATTACTGCAGCCATTCAGCATTATTCTGAAAAGCTTCAGTTTTCTGTGAAGGAATCTACAGTACGCAAATTTAAGAAACAGTTTATGGAGAGAAGTAATGTTAGTGGTGCTGCTGGAAGTGGTGCTGCCAGTGAAAATGCAACTGTAGTTGGTGGTGGTACTGTATTAACTGACCACCAGGCAACAGCTCCCCAAACAATTGATGTTCTTCACCCTTCTCTTTCTGTATTAAATACGCCTGCAGTCTCTGGTACTGTAAATGTAAGCACAGCCAACAATTTTGTATATCAGCACCCATATCACTTGAACATGGCACCAGGACCTCAAGCAAATACGGTTCTTCCTATGAATCACAATTCTCTTGCATTCCATCAAGGTGGAGTTATTAACCAAGGGATGACTGCATCACTTTCATACCAGCAGCCTGGAGCACCTCCTGGGTCTTCGGTTATTATGAACCAAAGCTTCACTCATCAAGCCCCAACTGGATTTCAGCAAGGCTATGTTGGTGGATTCTCTCAGGGTGGTGGTGCAGGGGGTTCAGTAACACATGGTGGACAGATAGCACCCCTTGCAATGACCCATACAAGTGTGGCAGCAACCAGCATGGCCCATTCTCCGCTGCCACTTACCATGAGTGGTGCACCAGCAACACATATATCACAGTTGAGTCATCACACTGTTGGTCCTTCTGTTAGTCAAACCCATCTCACCCAAGCCCCCACTGTGCCTCACACCGTTGCAAGTGGAGCACAGCATCCACCTCACCACCAATTAATTACGTCATTCCACCAACCTCTAGCTGGTTCTGTTAGCTTTGAGGGTGCTGCTTTGCAGGCCCACACACAAGCTAATTTGAACAATGAACCCCTTAGTCTTATGAAGGAAACCCATGAGCAGCCCACAGGAGTTAGTTTAGGAGGCCAGGGGGATGATAGTCTTCATGGTCCTGGTACAGATGGACCTGCTCCTCAGCAAAGTCTTGGTCACATGGGAGAACAACCTGGTACATCAGACCAGCAAGACAGTATTCTTGGTATAGAAGATGATGATGACTATAGTGATCCTCCCACCCCAAGGAAAAAGAGACAAAGAAATCGTGCTAAAATAAGAAAAGGAAGTACAGGGCTCAGTAAACGTGGAAATTATGCATCCTATAGCCCAGAACTTCGTGCTGAGATTGGCAAATATGCAGCAGAGCAAGGAAATCTGGCAGCTGTTCAGCATTTCAAACACCAACTAGGGTTTGAGATACCAGAAAGCACTGTTCGAGGATTGAAGGACAAATATCTCATCAAGCGTGTCAGAGGCAAGAAGGAAGTGATTTCAATTGGATTTGCTCAACGAGGAAGACCCATGAGATTAGGAAAATATGATGAAATTGTTCAAGATTGTATAAGAGAACTGGTTAAAGATGGAGAAAAGGTAAGAATATATTGCAACATTTGTAAACTTCAGAAAAGTAAAGAAAAGGTAAGTATATATTCTAGTTTTAATGAACTTTCATTTCTCTTCAAGTTTAGTTCATCCTGCAAGCTGTAAGAGTATAGAAACCTCAAACACCACCTTTTCATGCGACAGATTCTGTCGTCCTTCAAAATACTCACTCCATCTCCTCTTCATATCTTCATTGCTTGTTACCACTTCCCTATCTTCTCCCTTCATTGATACTCCCATTTGCTCTCATGTTCTCTTTGCACTAATTACCTCCTTCCAAAACATTTTCTTATTCTCTCTGAAGTTAGCTGGTACTCTACCCCAATTCTCATTTGCCCTCTTTTTAATCCCCTACACCTTCGTCATTACTTCCTGCCTTTTCTTCTTGTGCATCTCCCAATTATTTGCTCTTCTTCCTTGGAGGTAATGCCCATGCATTTCTCCTGTCACTTTCACGTCCAGCTTAACTTTCTAATTCTGTCAGTCATTACTCTTCATCACTGTCACCCTCTTAACCCCAGACAAATATGAATCTAAATTACACCATCCCATGACCCTCAGTGGTCAAGCACTACCATTTAACAGAACTCCAACCATACCATGTTTAACACACAAAAGTGGGTATGTTTGAAGGAATAGTGGTTCCAACAGTGTTGTATGGTTGCGAGGCGTGGGCTATGGATAGAGTTGTGCGCAGGAGGGTGGATGTGCTGGAAATGAGATGTTTGAGGACAATGTGTGGTGTGAGGTGGTTTGATCGAGTAAGTATTGTAAGGGTAAGAGAGATGTGTGGAAATAAAAAGAGCGTGGTTGAGAGAGCAGAAGAGGGTGTTTTGAAATGGTTTGGGCACATGGAGAGAATGAGTGAGGAAAGATTGACCAAGAGGATATATGTGTCGGAGGTGGAGGGAACGAGGAGAAGTGGGAGACCAAATTAGAGGTGGAAAGATGGAGTGAAAAAGATTTTGAGTGATTGGGGCCTGAACATGCAGGAGGGTGAAAGGCGGGCAAGGAATAGAATGAATTGGATCGATGTGGTATTCCAGGGTTGACGTGCTGTCAGTGGATTGAATCAGGGCATGTGAAGCGTCTGGGGTAAACCATGGAAAGTTGTGTGGGGCCTGGATGTGGAAAGGGAGCTGTGGTTTCGGGCATTATTGCATGACAGCTAGAGACTGAGTGTGAACGAATGGGGCCTTTGTTGTCTTTTCCTAGCGCTACCTCGCACACATGAGGGGGGGAGGGGGATGGTATTCCATGTGTGGCAAGGTGGCGATGGGAATGAATAAAGGCAGACAGTGTGAATTGTGTGCATGGGTATATATGTATGTGTCTGTGTGTGTATATATATGTGTACATTGAGATGTATAGGTATGTATATTTGTGTGTGTGGACATGTGTGTATGTACATGTGTGTGGGGGTGGGTTAGGCCATTTCTTTCGTCTGTTTCCTTGCGCTACCTTGCTAACGCGGGAGACAGCAACAAAGCAAAATAAATAAATAAATAAATATATATATATATATATAGTTTTTATTATTATTATACAAATCGCTGTTTCCCATGTCAGCGAGGTAGCGCAAGAAAACAGATGAAGAATGGCCCAACCCCCCCATACACATATATATACATAAATGCCCATACATGCACAAATACATACATATACATTTCAGTGTATACATACATATACATACACAGACATATACATATATACACGTCTTCATCCATTCCCGTCGTCACCTTGCCATACAGTTCCCCCCTCCAGCGAGGTATAATTCTCACTTCTGTGAAATTACTTTATCTCAATATAAAATTACTGAGAAGGAAATTAACCTACCAACTCACACTGCAAAATCATTTTATAGATCAGGAATTTATATATTCTCCAATCTGTAGAATGACCTTATTTTACACTAAAATCACTTGAGTGGGAATGTAATTGTTATATCACACTAAAATTACTCTATAGAGCAGGAATTTAACCTAATTATGACTTTATAGAGTAGGAATTTAGCTGAGTGATATAGATACATGTAGAATATCCACCTGAAAAAATATCACAATGCTAACTACAAAATTGCAGTTCTCTAAAACATGCCATGTAGTGAAGAAATTCCTGGTAAGCAGTGTATCCAATAAATTTGACATGGAAATTATCTCAAATTAGAGAAATCTGTGAATTAGAGAAAAGCATTTAAAAAGTTAAATGAAGGGACATCACACTAGAAATATGCTGTTATATGAATGCTGAAAGAATTTACCCAAAATGGTAATGACATGATTTTGATTTAATTATAGCTTACCCTATTTTTAACAGTTAGAATAAATATGATTTACCATTTGATTTTTTCCCTTCAGGTTTCATCATTTTTAGCCATTGCAACAGCAAAGCAGGTATTAATGCAGTATGAACCTAGTCTTCTAGAAGAGTATGGGGGACCTGTCAAGTTGAATCCAACCTGGGCTAAGAGTTTCCTTAAACGTATTGGACTTCATCAGTTGGCATAATGTTACTGTGACTTAACAGTGTTATTATCAACAAAAGGATCTCAGGATGTTGTTTTATTATATTTAAAAAATTACCCTATAAAAGTAAGAATTTTTTGTCACCAATTTCATTATTATTAACATTGTCATCTAACTTGAGAGGTTACAACTGAACCTTCTTAAGAAAAAAGAATATTTTTTTCATATTAATACCTCACAATGACTACCTCTTATTGCTACCTCCAATCTTGGATGTACAATACATACATATCTGCTTGTGTAATATTGATCAAGTTATAAGGTGGCTCAAAATGAATCATCTCCAAGATTGGTTGTAAGTAAAGTGATCAACTCCTTCATATGTCATAACTACTTCATGTTTAAAATCATATATGATATCAGTATAAATTAAATGAAAGCTTTTATTCTAACCACAGACTTATTAAGTGTCTCCTCAACAAGAAAACATAAGTAACAAACCTGTATTATTTCATCCCAGGAGAAGATATGGGCATGTGTAGAGTTATAGTACGGCTTAGATTGTTGACTATCATTACTGTAAGTGATATGATTTTTTTATGCTGGAGGCTTTGTTCACAGATGGAAGTCCACATCAAGGCTGGGCCATAAATGAAATATTGAGAGGTTAATGAAAGGGAAGAAGAGAAAAAAGAAAGCATTGTACAAATTTTGGAGGCTGTGTAAAACCTTGTCTTTTAAAAAGTGCCTTGTCATAGTTATTGGAAAAGACATGAGAAGGTAGAGAGTTCCAGAGCTTCAAGGTGCCCCACCTTTGTTGCTGATGGTCACACAATCATGTGATATAGCAGCTTGCCAAGTATTGCATAGTTTAGCTTGTTGGGGCACACAAGCAGCCAGCTCTCAGGAGGAAAAATCAAAGTAATACCTTTAGGAGAGGGAGAGTGAACCAAAATGTGGTGTAGAGCAGGTGGGCCATATCTTGAAGTTTGCATCAGAGAGTTTATTGATTAGACCACTTTGAACTCAACTCTGTCTAGTAAGGGTGCAGAGCTAGAACTACTCCACATATAAGAGCAGACATATAATGTCTGGTCATTATCTCTGAAAGATTTTGGGGAGTCATATGTAGCTACCCTTGATATAACTAAGGCATTTGACAGGGTGTAACACCGGAATCTCAAATCTAAGCTTCCCCTCTTTTGGCTTCCCTCCCTCACTTTGCTCTTTCATATCTAGCTTCCTCTCTGGCTGACCTGTTTCAGTGGTTGTTGATGGATCAGCCTCCCCCCTTTCTCCATCAGCAGCAGTGTTCCTGAAAGTTCTGCCCTGCTTCGTACATTTTTTTCGCCTTTTTTTCAACAATTTCCTCTCCCACACAAATAATCCTATGCACTCATATGGCAACTCAACACTGCATTCATCTACACCCTTCAGGATGATCACAAAAGTACCCATGACATTGCTGTAATCTGGTGAAGCCCTGTCTATATGCCCAGCATATTCCCCCACCTCAGCTGTCTGTGCCTTTGTTCTTGCACCCTCAAAGGTTAGCTAATATCTTTGGAGGTAGAGTGGTAAGGTATTCATTATTTGAAGTGCAAGTAAGGATACTAGCAGAAAAACGAATTTTATAAACTTAAAGCTGCCTCTGAGAAAGTCCCTTATTTTGTCCTTCACCATTGTATTTTTGTAGTTGTACTGTATTACTCTCTGAGGGAATAGGCTCCATTTTGAAATAAAAAAGTGAGGAAACCAGCAACACAATGAACATCTTTAGTTACTCCTCTCTTAAAGATGATCATCTCTAGCAAATCTTTCCAGATTAACACATGTCTGTCTGCTCAAACACTTGAAAAAGTTGGCCTTACTGATAGAGGCTACAGTAAGTATCTGATTAGCTGTTCTTTAGTAGCCCTTTGAATTCATTACACTGTCTTAAATGTAACAGAACAATACCACGTAAAAAGAAGGGATTAGCTTAAAAACTTATAATGGTGTAGTTCACGCTTGAATTATTAAGTATGAATATCATGTGTTTTGCAGGATTTCTATACTGGGGGTTTGCAATGATTCATGTGAAGCACAACCTGTTAACTAACAGCTGGCATATGGTGTCTTGTGAGGTTCTCTACCAAGATTTTACCAAGTGACAAAAAAAAGACCATTTTTAGATCGGTCAAAATCCAAAGTTAGTACCATTGAAGTGTGGTAAATGTTGCCATAGTTTGGTGTATGCAGGAAGGTGTGTGTATGTGTATGTATGAGGAAAGGAGACCCCCGGAAACCCCTTTTCCTCCCCTTCCGGAAGCAAATCCTGGATACGGTCTAAGTGTGTATTTAAACAAACCTGAAATATTCATAACTACATAGTCTAAAGAACAAACAATTACAAAATATTAGTATTATAGTAATACATTAGAAGTAAATTTATTCTTTATTCATAGAGGTATTGTGGAGTAATGAACCCTCGTAACATGGAGGAAACGTAGAACATTTGTCTTAACATTCACTCAATTTACACGACCTCATCAGAAGAAATTACACAGAACCAGGTTAGTTTAATAAATGAAACATCACAAGGAACAAAACTTTTTTTTTTTTGTACAACCTGACCCACTAACTGATAAAGAGGAAGGTATTTATGTAAGGTAAAAGCAAAACTTGGCGAGATGTCCATTCTGCCCAATCTCACATTTTAGCCTGACTTTATTTATACCTCATTTTACCTGAAGTATCTGCTCTATTTTGTGTAGTTTGCAGCTTCTTTGTTTAGAAAATAAGAACCAACAATTTCGAAATCAAACAATATGAAGTTATTTAGCATGGTCAGATTGCAGCCGTCACACATGCAGTATGAGAAATGTTGAATTACATTCCAATGTTCAGAATGTGTCAAGTAACTCCTTTTGCTGCTCTCATTCAGCACAGCTAGGGACTATGTATATGTCTTTGGTAGAGCACTGTATGTTACCAGAAATGTGATACTACAGGAGGGGAAAGAGTACGTAATGGCTTAGTGGCTAAACAAAATAGGGGAAGAAAGATGACATACGAATTAGAATACTATCTTTTTACGTGTATGAAACCTAGAGGAAGAAAAACGCGTTTATAGGATTTTTTTTATTTTCAAGAGTGATCTGTGAGAGAACATTGTATTTTAGAGAACTCAGAAAGCTTATTTAGATAATATTTTTAGTTACTATTACCAAACTTTCGTTACAACTGATTACAGCTGTTGAAGAAAATTAAGATTCTTATAAAACCAGCAGCCAATTTTTTTATCTAAAAATAAATTCGGCTAAAATATATATATATATATATATATATATATATATATATATATATATATATATATATATATATATATATATATATATATATATATTTATTTTTTTGTCGCTGTCTCCCGCGTTTGCGAGGTAGTGCAAGGAAACAGACGAAAGAAATGGCCCAACCCACCCCCATACACATGTATATACATACGTCCACACACGCAAAGATACATACCTACACAGCTTTCCATGGTTTACCCCAGACGCTTCACATGCCCTGATTCAATCCACTGACAGCACGTCAACCCCGGTATACCACATCGATCCAATTCACTCTATTCCTTGCCCTCCTTTCACCCTCCTGCATGTTCAGGCCCCGATCACACAAAATCTTTTTCACTCCATCTTTCCACCTCCAATTTGGTCTCCCACTTCTCCTCGTTCCTCCACCTCCGACACATATATCCTCTTGGTCAATCTTTCCTCACTCATTCTCTCCATGTGCCCAAACCATTTCAAAACACCCTCTTCTGCTCTCTCAACCACGCTCTTTTTATTTCCACACATCTCTCTTACCCTTACGTTACTTACTCGATCAAACTACCTCACACCACACATTGTCCTCAAACATCTCATTTCCAGCACATCCATCCTCCTGCGCACAACTTTATCCATAGCCCACGCCTCGCAACCATACAACATTGTTGGAACCACTATTCCTTCAAACATACCCATTTTTGCTTTCTGAGATAATGTTCTCGACTTCCACACATTCTTCAAGGCTCCCAGGGTTTTCGCCCCCTCCCCCACCCTATGATCCACTTCCGCTTCCATGGTTCCATCCGCTGCCAGATCCACTCCCAGATATCTAAAACACTTTACTTCCTCCAGTTTTTCTCCATTCAAACTTACCTCCCAATATATATATATATATATATATATATATATTGCACACACACACACGATCGCCATTTCCCGCGTTAGCGAGAGAGTGCCAGGAGCAGACTAAAAACTGCCACGTGAGCTCGCATCCATTCTTCAACTGTCATGTGTTATGCACCAAAACCTCAGTTCCCTATTCACATTCAGACCCCACAAACCTTTCCATGGTTTACCCCGGACGTTTCACATGCCTTGGTCCACTCCATTGACAGCACGTCGATTCCAATATACCACATCGTTCTAATTCACTTTATCTCATGCACACCGTTAAATCTGAATATCCAGTTTCCAATCGCTCAAAATCTTTCTCCATCCTTTCACCTCCAATTTGATCTCCCGGTTCTCCTTGCTTCCTCCACCACTGACATATATATCCTCTTTGTCAATCTTTCCTCACTCATTCTCTCCATGTGACCAAACCATTTCAACACATCCTCTTCTGCCCTTTCAAACACACACTTTTTATTACCAAACCTCTCTCTTACCTTTTCATTACTTACTCGATCAAACCGCTTCACACCAGATATTGTCCTCAAACATTTCATTTCCAATGAATCCTGTTCTGCAGAGCCATGCCTCGCATTTATATGATATTGTTGTGAATACTATACCTTCATTTTTGCCCTCTATTCAAACCCAAGCCCCATTAACCTGTCCCTCAGCTCTGCTCTTCCAAATTACGTCGCCAACTTCTGCAGTTTCTCACTCGAATCAGCCAACAGTGCTGTATCATCAGCAAACTGACTCACTGACCAGACCCTCTTATCCCCGACACACTAAATACTCGCCCCTCTCCAAAACTTTGGCCGTTACCCCCTTCACCACAAATTATCTATTGACACATGAATAAGACATTTTGGTTGTTGGATGTAGCTTGACATTGACATATTTAATAATCCTAGCAGGTTATAGGCCTAAAGCCCAGATACCCAACTAACCAATAAGACATGGGGAAATATGGAACTAGTTGGTAAAATAATGGTTGACGGCTTATGAATAAATAGGCTGCTGTACTTTGATAAGTTCATTGCTGAGGTTTTTCAGCTGGTCTAACGTTTGCAACGGCACATCCCTTTCTTAGATGATGTATGGAATTTACTGTTTACGTGAGCCTAGACAGCATTAAATATTCATGCAATCATACTTCGAAAAAATTGTTTCGGTATAAAGCAAATTACTGTACTGTGGAGGTATTATTATTCACGACACTATCACTGTACTGTAATCGTTTGCGTTATACGAAAAACCATACATTTCTAGACTAATTTTTTTTTTTTTTTGCAAAATATTAATTACTGTCTTAAGGTCAAGACTGTGTTGAAACTGACACTATTTCGGTTGCAAAATATTCATTACTGTCAAGACTGTGTCGTAAATGACACTACTTGTTACATAAAAATATTACCGTATGTAACGAGTACAGCTGCTTCCTCGTTACTAAACGACCAATCGTTATTTTACCGACTATTTATCCTCTACCGGGACCACGTCCACGACGACGTTAGTGCTGGCTTATCTGGGGAGGGCAGAAGGATAATGTAGTGTTACTTCATGTGTGATAAGGCCATTGCGTCCTTAATATCGTAGTGTAGTTACTGCCTTGCCTTGGTCATCTTTTCTGGGGTGAAGATAGTGAGATTAACGAAGAACTTCAAGGGAAACTGACCATAATGACATCGAGTATAGGTAAGCCTCATACTTTTAACTAATTCAGTATCTCATTGTTAGGGATACACTTGTTGCGCACCATAATAATAATTTTTTTTGGAAAACAGGTTGTTAGATAATACTAGTCAGGGTAGAGCATGGTTGTGGTGGTTGTATCATATGGTTGACCCTGGTCTTAGGGAAGATAATGTAGTAGTTGTTGGTCACGATTGTGCATGTGAACAAGACACAAACAAAACCGACCATTAGTTGAAGTTGTCATGACATTTTTACAAAGTAAAATATGTTACAAGTTATGATAAGGGGCCAGAATGCTACCAGCGCAATTAGGGGAGCCGCCACACAAGAGTAAACGGTAGTTTAGGGGCACCAGAGACATGATTTACGAGTTTGGGTATAATTCGCATGGATTGACCCAGTTGATTTCAGCCTGGAGAGCATGATCTGAAGCATTTGTTTCCTTTTGAAAAATGATGTACGAGCTATGATCAGGTGGAATATAAGACAGAGAAACACTTGTAATCATCAAGAGAACCTATGGAAACTTCACTTCGAAATATTCCATATCCATTGCCATCATCTTCCCTTTACCACATATAATGCATGTGGTTTAAGTATATATATATATATATATATATATATATATATATATATATATATATATATATATATAGGGGAAATTCAGTTTGGAGAGGTTTTTACAGGTTTTGTTGTGTAGAAATGTTTGCCCTCCCCGCTATCATTGTTTATATTAGGAAAGAAAAGTAAAGCTTCAAATAACATTCAACTATTCAAGGTTAGGATTTAATGTACTCATTTGGTTTAGGTATTATTTTAGTGTTGGTTTTAAGTTAGGTTAAGGGTGAGCTGTCGCTTTGTGGTTGCATATACCTATTGGTATGAAAAGATCCTGTTTAAGTGCACCACAGAAGTAACTTGCATTTGGTTGAAACATATCAGTGGACTACTTTGAGTAGGTACAGTTGGTTTCGACTATGGAAATTTGTGTATTACTGCTCAAATTATCACAATATTAGGGTTAACAAAGTGGACAGGGCTTTGAAGATGAAGGACTTTTAGATTAAGATATGGATAATTTATGACATAGCATTTAATAACATAGCTAAAGTAAACCTAACCTAACCCAGCCTTGGTGCGGCCTTAATTGAAATGTGTTCTTACACCTAAATAATAGAGATTTTTGATGTATATCAATCTGAGATGGGCATTTCTCAGAGATGGTAATGTACTGATAATGGGGGATTTCAATTATAAAGTGACTGACTTAGGGAATGTGGATTCTCAGGGTGACAGGGAGCCTTAGAAACAAGCTTTTAGAGTATATACAGGAAAATTTTGTTTGCTACCACGTCAGTCAATAGGCTAGAATAAGGGAATCTGACATCAGTACTACATCTAATCTTCTCACAGATAAGCATGGATATGAAGATTACCATACTATACTGTATATGTTAACCAATTGAAAAAATTATGCAGTGCTTAAGTTTCAAAATAAGGAAATTAAAAGAGCAGAGATGAGACAAGGCATAAAGGAGGTATAATCATGGGAACTTGCTTGCCTTCATTCCATTCCTAGCACCACCCCACCCCACAGGAAACAGCATCGCTACCCATAGCTTTGGTGATGTAACGCCAGGAAATCAGACAAAATAGACCACATTCGTTCACACTCAGTCTCTAGCTCTTATGTGTAATGCATCAAAACCACAGCTTCCTATCCACATCCAGACCCCACAGACCTTTCCATGGTTTACCCCAGATGTTTCGCATGCCCTGGTTCAGTATATTGACAGCACGTTGACCCTGGTATACAACATCATTGCAGTTTACTCTATTCCTTGCATACCTCTTACCCTCCTGTATGTTCAGGCCCCAATTGTTCAAAATCTTTTTCACTCCATCCTTCCACCTCCAGTTTGGTCTCCCACTTCTTGTTTCCTCCACACCTGACACATATATATCCTCTTTGTCAATCTTTCTTCACTCATTCTCTCCATAAATCTAAACCATTTCAAGACACCCTCTTCTGTTCTCTCAACCACACTCTTTTTATTTCCGCATATCTCTTTTACCCTTTCGTTGCTTACTGGATCAAACCACCTGACACCTCATACATGTCCTCAAACATTTCATTTCTAACACATTCACCCTCTTCCATACAAGCCTCTCTATACCCCATGCCTTGCAACCATATAGCATTGTTGGAACTACTGTTCCTTCGTACACACCGATTTTTGCTCTGAGATAATTTTCTCTCCTTCCACACATTCTTCATTGCTCCTAGAACCTTTTCCCCCTACCCTACCCTGTGACTCACTTCAGCTTCCATGGTTCCATTTGCTGCTAAGTCCACTTCCAGTTATCTAAAACACTTCACTTCCTACAGTTTGTCTCCATTCATAGTTGTTTAATTTGTTTATGGATGGGATGGTTAGGGAGGTGAAAGCAAGAGTTTTGCAGAGAGGGGCAAGTATGCAGTCTGCTGTGGATGAGAGGGCTTGGGAAGCGAGTTAGTTGTTGTTTGCTGATGATATAGCGCTGGTGGCTGATTTGGGTGGGAAACTGCACAAGTTGGTGTCTGAGTTTGGTAAAGTGTGTGAAGGGAGAAAGTTGAGAGTAAATGTGAATAAGAGCAAGGTTTTTAGGTTCAGTAGGGTTGAGGGACAAGTTATTTGGGAGGTATGTTTGAATGGAGAAGAACTGGAGGAAGTGAATTGTTTTAGGTATCTGGGAGTGGATTGGCAGCAGATGGAAGCAGAGGTGTCACAGGGTGGGGAAGGGGGCGAAGGTTCTGGGAATGTTGAAGAATATGTGAAAGGCGAGAACATTATCTCGGAGAGTATAATGGATATGTTTGAAGGAATAGTGGTTCCAACAATGTTATATGGTTGCAAGGCATGGGCTGTAGATGGGGTTGTGTGGAGGAGGGTGGATGTGTTTGAAATGAAATGTTTGAGGACTATATGTGATGTGAGGTGGTTTGATCGAGTAAGTAATGAAAAGGTAAGAGAGATGTGCGATATTCAAAAGAGTGTGGTTGAGAGAGCAGAAGAGGGTGTGTTGAAATGGTTTTGTCACATGGAGAGAACGAGTGAGGAAAGATTGACAAAGAGGATATATGTGTCAGAGGTGGAGGGAAGAAGAAGCGGGAGACCAAATTGGAGGAAGGATGGAGTGAAAAAGATTTTGAGTGATTGGGGCCTGAACATACAGGAGGGTGAAAGGCGTGCAAGGAATAGAGAGAATTGGAATGATATGGTATGATGGGGTCGACGTGCTGTCAATGGATTGAACCAGGGCATGTGAAGCATCTAGGGTAAACCATTGGAAAGGTCCGTGGGGCCTGTATGTGGAAAGGGAGCTGTGGTTTCGGTGCATTACACCACTGTTTCCCATGTTAGCAAGATAGTGCAAGGAAACAGATGAAAGAATGGCCCAACCCATCCACATACACATGTACACACATATATGCCCACACAAGCACATATACATACCTATACATTTCAGTGTATACATATACTTACATACACAGACATATATGTGCATGTACATTATTCATACTTGCTTCCTTCATCTCTTCCCGTCCCCACCCCGCCACACATGATTTGGCACCCCCCTCCCCCCTCGTGCATGCGAGGTAGCGCTAGAAAAAGACAACAAAGGCCACATTCATTTCGTTCACTCTCAGTCTTTAGCTGTCATGTGTAATGCACCGAAACTGCAGCCCCCTTTCCACATCCAGGCCCCACAAAACTTTCCATATTTTACCCCAGACGTTTCACATGCCCTGGTTTAATCCATTGACAGCACATCGACCCCGGCACACCACATCTTTCCAGTTCACTCTGTTTCTTACACGCCTTTCACCCTCCTGTATGTTCAGGCCCCGATCACTCAAAATCTTTTTCATTGTATCCTTCCACCTCCAATTTGGTCTCCCACTTCTCCTCGTTCCCTCCGCCTCTGACACATATATCCTCTTTGTCAGTCTTTCCTCACTCATTCTCTCCATGTGACCAAACCATTTCAATATACCCTCTTCTGCTGGGTAAACCATGGAAAGTTTTGTGGGGCCTGGATGTGGAAAGGTAGCTGTGGTTTCTGTGCATTACACATGACAGCTAGAGACTAAGTGTGAACAAATGTGGCCTTTTGTTGTCTTTTCCTAGCGCTACCTTGATGCGCATGCTGGGGGAGTAGGGTGCTATTTCATATGTGGCGAATGGATGAAGGCAGCAAGTATGAATATATACATGTACATATATGTATATGTCTGTATATGTATATATATCCTCACCTGGCCCCCTTCTCTGTCCCTTCTTTTGGAAAATTAAAAAAAAACGAGAGGGGAGGATTTCCAGCCCCCCGCTCCCTTCCCTTTTAGTCGCCTTCTACAACATGCAGGGAATACGTGGGAAGTATTCTTTCTCCCCTATCCCCTATATATATATGCATGTATACATTGAAATGCATAGGTATGTATATGAGCGTGTGTGCATTTATCTATATGCATGTGTATGTGGGTGGGTTGGGCCATTCTTTAGTCTGTTTCCTTGCGCTACCTTGCTAACATGGGAGACAGCTAATAAGTATGATAAATAAATAGATAGATAGATAAATATAGCATTAATGAGAGGGCTTTGATTATTGCTTCAGTTGGCTGTACTGTCTTGTGTAACACGATAAAGGGTAAATGTTCATAAGTAATTGGTTTTATGGTTGTTAATTTCGCACCCAGAACCTGGTATGCAGGGGAGTGCCATTCCCTGCACCCCACTCACTATGCACCTGCTACTTTGTGGCTTTTAGCTTCTTCAAAAGATATTATACCATATAAGTACCCCAAATTCTTGTGTATATTATGATTTTTAACCTATACTCCTTTTAACAGAACCAGTTCTGCAAGGAGTGGGCCACACCATGTTAGTGCTTTCAGGGAAGGGTGGTGTAGGCAAGAGCACTGCAGCAGTTCAACTTGCAGCCACACTTAAATCAGCTGGTCATCGGGTTGGTATATTAGATATTGACCTCTGTGGTCCCTCCATACCTCGCATGATGGGTGTTGAAGACAGGGATGTTCTCACTACTCCTGATGGGTAAGTAATAGTGTTGCAACATTTTTATGCAATTTTAGTTAGTAAATTTGATTATAAAAGTTATTTATTATTTTTTTTTTTTTTTTTTTTTTTTTTTTATACTTTGTCGCTGTCTCCCGCGTTTGCGAGGTAGCACAAGGAAACAGACGAAAGAAATGGCCCAACCCCCCCCCCCATACACATGTACATACACACGTCCACACACGCAAATATACATACCTACACAGCTTTCCATGGTTTACCCCAGACGCTTCACATGCCTTGATTCAATCCACTGACAGCACGTCAACCCCTGTATACCACATCGCTCCAATTCACTCTATTCCTTGCCCTCCTTTCACCCTCCTGCATGTTCAGGCCCCGATCACACAAAATCTTTTTCACTCCATCTTTCCACCTCCAATTTGGTCTCCCTCTTCTACTCGTTCCCTCCACCTCCGACACATATATCCTCTTGGTCAATCTTTCCTCACTCATTCTCTCCATGTGCCCAAACCATTTCAAAACACCCTCTTCTGCTCTCTCAACCACGCTCTTTTTATTTCCACACATCTCTCTTACCCTTACGTTACTTACTCGATCAAACCACCTCACACCACACATTTTCCTCAAACATCTCATTTCCAGCACATCCATCCTCCTGCGCACATCTCTATCCATAGCCCACGCCTCGCAACCATACAACATTGTTGGAACCACTATTCCTTCAAACATACCCATTTTTGCTTTCCGAGATAATGTTCTCGACTTCCACACATTTTTCAAGGCTCCCAAAATTTTCGCCCCCTCCCCCACCCTATGATCCACTTCCGCTTCCATGGTTCCATCCGCTGACAGATCCACTCCCAGATATCTAAAACACTTCACTTCCTCCAGTTTTTCTCCATTCAAACTCACCTCCCAATTGACTTGACCCTCACCCCTACTGTACCTAATAACCTTGCTCTTATTCACATTTACTCTTAACTTTCTTCTTCCACACACTTTACCAAACTCAGTCACCAGCTTCTGCAGTTTCTCACATGAATCAGCCACCAGCGCTGTATCATCATATATATATATATATATATATATATATATATATATATTCCAAAAAAGAGAAAAAATTTAATTTCATTTGGATTGTTTACTGTATGTGAAAATAGCATAAAGCACATTCATTATCCACCAGTTTTATACTCTGTAAACATATTTACTAGTCTGCCCAAAGTAGATATCCAGCAGGGCTTAAGCTGAGTTTCATTGGCAGCCACTTCCACATGAAAAGTCTCAGGGTTTATATTATAAACTTGCTAGACTAAGAAACACTTTTAAGATCCTAGGACACATGTTGGATGGTTTATCACTTTGCAAGTCATACTTAACTCATTAAATTTTTAACTCAGGTATCTTTATCAGAGGAACATTGTGTAAAAATGGTATTGTTGTTTATGAAAATGCCGAAAGTAATGTTAGTATATTTACCACAGTGACCTGTGCTTACCTATTATTGAAGTTCCAGCCATCAGGTCAAGTTGTTTTTCCCTGATTAACTGAGTCCTGTAAAAGGGTAGAGTGTTTTGCTGAATATGTAGAATCTTATTTCATAGTAATTCATAAAATGGTTTTAGCATTAAAAATGTCCTACATGGTTCCTGTGTGCTAATTGTGTAGCATACTTGAGAAAATTTTTAACCTTATGGCTAACAATTGGACAGTCACTTAGGGAATTAGAGAACTCTTCTTGGCACATCCCCAATCAACACAAAATGAGAGAGTTTGGCTTTCAAGTTTGGGAACCAATGTGGCAGTTTAAGTGATGCCCCTCTGATGGCCTCCCAGTAGGCCTCTGTATTTGTCTTCCTGATCATACTACCATAAGTTACTGATTCAGTAAAATGATGTGCCAGGCAAGGATTACAATTCCAGAATGATGTTTTTGTACCATCAGTCTGAAAAGTCTCAGTTGATTCCCATTCAGATATTTACTTGGCCCAGGCATAGTTAATGCACTTGGATGAGTTCTCTTTGTCTTCCAAGGGGAGTTGTTTTGGGCTTTGAAAATTATTTCAGCAGTCTGAACCTAGGTATGGTGTGTCTTTGTTGATTAAAGCACCTTTTGGGTAAGTTCATTTTACAGCTCAGTGCAGTGACATGGCAAGACTAACAAGGTGACTTCCTATGTAAACAAGCCTTTCCATCTTTAAACCATTGACTACCAATGTGCTGTATACAGTATGGGATGCCTCTGGCAGTTGCATGTATGCTGTACTTCATACAGTATGGGACTTATAAAAATCTTGGGCACCCTTACATTCCTCCTTTGTGTACACAATTCCATGCATTCTTTCCCCATTTCTTTTCTTCCAATGCTGTTCCACTCTGTTTCCCCATTTCACAGGTGGTCGTCCTCTCACAAAGTTCATGTAATTAAAGTTCTTTCTTTGTAAATAACATGTAAACATTCAATGGCATATTTGTAAAAATTATGTAAGTTTGTGAAAGGTATGTAAAATGCTTATAAAATACTTGTGTAATGTGAAATCTTGCCTTGAAAAAAATCATATACCATGTAATGTGATAAGATTAGAATGCAATCACAGATAAAACCATTAATATGTGGTGATCTGCTCATAGATAAGGAGCATCCATACTGCCAGCATAAATCCTGTCCATCCCTTCAGCATCCTCCAACATCAACACAGTGGAATGAACTATTTTTTTGATGAATTATGATATTGATATACTCTTTAATGAAAAGGAATTTTTACATTATTTATGTTTTGTGCTTATGGGGATGAATCTTGGAGGCAGTACCACTGTTTAAGGGTTAATTGAGGTGAGTCATGGTATTTTCTGAATAGTTTTTGGAAAAGTTTTGATTAACAATATATAGCGGAGAATGGGTTAGTGAGACAGCATAGACCTTCAGAGTCATGTTTTATTACTACTTTTCATAAGCAGGTTCATCAGTAATGTCTTCCTTTTCAAAAGAAATTTGTCAAACAAATCACTGCATGTACATGTCTCATAAAAGGGTTCATATACTTGAAAGGAAGGATCTTGGTTTTGCCCCTCCATAATCTCCAAGTTTTTGCTTTCCAACTCCAAAAGTAAACCTGGTCAGTTATTGCTCGCTTGCAGTTTAGAAACTAGACTAGGTGCCTTCATTTAGGATCTTGGACATAAATTATGTGATTCTATGACCTTATGACCCCTTACAGGAATTATATATATAACTTTATATCTAAATGAAATTCAGTAGTTTATCAGTCATACAATTTCAGTACACCAGTTTTGTGAATATCTTTTGATGTCAGTTTGGGACAGTGTTTAGCCTTAATGTAGAATAGAGGATTTAAGACTTCATTTCCCAGAGGATCGTTTTTACTGTCCCAGACTTGAGAGTTTTTTGTAAATTTCCAGGAAGACCATTTTATCCATTGTTAGGTTACAGCTACGGTATGTAATGGATTTGATCAGTGCCTTCAAGTATCTGAGAGAGACTTGCATAGCAGTAGGTTGAATAACTGTTTACTCATTAGTTTTACACCATCAGTCACCATATTATGGAGAGCTCATTGTCAGGCTCAGAAAATCTGTTTTAGTATCTGAGAGACTCCTCTGAGTTTAGAGATGACATCTAGAGATGCTAACCATTCCAGTTGATTCATCCTGCCTGGACAATTGCAGTATTGATATGGTGATAAAAAGAGAGCTCAGGGTGGCTATATGATGTCTCTTAGCTGGATGTGACATAGTTTACAGTGTTTATGGTCTGCTGACTGTTGGTGGGTGTCATTAGCAGTATGGAACTGCTAGATATGAGTGGGAAATGGTTTTCTTAAAAAGTTTTGCTGAACTGAATTATAAAAGAACCTTTGAGAACTTGTTTCCATAGCTTACAAGGAAAGCACAGAAAAGTCTCATGAGAATTTAAAAAAGTAAAGAATCTTTTTTTTGCTAGTATGATATTATCTTAATTGACCTGAGGAAAGAGGGAATCATATACTGAAGCAGAGGTAAAGTGAATGCCCATTGTCTAATATTTAGAATGATTTACCATTTGATTAAGCTGTTCCATCTTTGGTCTGCCTAATAGGCCTAAACATAGTGGTCTGAAGATGTGCATCATCATTTCCTTATTCACCCCATTTGTTTATTGGTGAACACATGATATTGTTTGTAATAAGCAGAATGTCTAAAGTATTGTAGGTTTACCTAACAGGTAAGATTGATTTTTGTATAGTTTTGGAAGAGCTCGATATTTGTAAGTGGTCATCTTGGAGGTAAGATTGATTTTTGTATAGTTTTAGAAGAGCTCGATATTTGTAAGTGGTCATCTGTGGTGGTTTAGAGCCACTGCACAATGATTTTTTAGGGGCTTGTTGAATTATTAATGTTCAGAGACATACTTGGACAAACATGAGAGTTGTAATACAATGTACCTTCATCTCACTTCATTGTGGCTTGGAAAAGTTTCTCTTTACAAAGCTTTATTTTACTTTCTGTAGGTAATTTGAATGACACAATTTCATCATAGTTTTCAAAGAATGTATGACATCCCTCTCTTAATTTTTGCAGGAAGTGGATTCCAGTTTATGTTGATGAAGAAAAAAGATTAAGTGTTATATCTATTGCATTTTTCTTGGATTCTAAGAATGATGCAGTCATCTGGAGGGGTCCAAAGAAAAATGGTAAGATAATAAAGCAAATTTCTTATTTTTTCAATGCATAAGAATATTTACATTTATTGTATTTTATTATAATACTTGTTCGCTGTTTCCCATGTCAGTGAAGTAGCACCAAGAAACAGACAAAGAAAGACCCATCTACTTATAAACACTCATATATACATACACATCCATACACTTACATGTACATAATATACATGTCAGCATGTACACATATACTTATTTATACTTCCGTGCCTTCATCCATTCCTGGTGACACCCTGCCCCACAGGAAACAGCATTGCCAACCCATGCATCAGCAAAGAAGCACCAGGAAAACAGACAAAAAAGGCCACATTCATTCACACTCAGTCTCTAGCAGTCATGTGTAATGCACCGAAACTAAAGCTTTCCTATCCAAATCCAGGCCCCATGGACCTTTCCATGGTTTTCCCCAGACGCTTCGCATCCCCTGGTTCATTCGGTTCTTTGACAGCTTATTGACCCTGGTATACCACATCATTTCAATTCACTCTTTATATATTTAGGAGTGTGTGTGTGTCATATGTAATGTATCGAAGCCACAGCTTCTTATTCGCATCCAGGCCCCACAGACCTTTCTATGGTTTACCCTAGACATTTCATATGCCCTGGTGCAGTCCATTGACAGCATGTCGACCCCAGTATACCACATCGTTCCAGTTCACTCTGTTCTGTGCACACCTCTCACCCTACTGCATGTTCAGGCCTCAATTGCTCAAAATCTTTTTCACTCCATCTTTCCACCTCCAATTTGGTCTCCTGCTTCTCCTTGTTCCCTCCACTTCTGACACATATATCCTCTTTGTCAGCCTTTCCTCACTCATTCTCTATATATGTCCAAACCATTTCAACACACCCTTTTCTGCTCTCTCATCCAGACTCTTTTATTAACACACCTCTCTCTTACCCTGTCACTACTTACTCGATCAAACTACCTCACAGCACATATTGTCCTCAAACATTTCATTTCCACTACATCCACCCTCCTATGCACAACCCCATCTATAGCTTGTTCCTTGCAACCTTATGATATTGTTGGAACTACTTTTCCCTCAAACATACCCATTTTTGCTTTCCAAGATAACAATCTTTCTTTCCATACATTCTTCATTGCTCCCAGAACCTTTGCTCCCCCCACACCCTATGAATCACTTCTTCCATGGTCCCATTTGCTGTCAAGTCCACTCCCAGATATCCAAAATACTTCACTTTCTCCAATTTTTCTCCATTCAAACTTACATCCCAACTGACTTGTCCATCAACCCTGTTAAACCTAATAATGTTGCTCTTATGACATTTACTCTCGACTTTCTCCTTTCACACACTTTTCCAAACTCAGTCACCAACTTCTTCAGTTTCTCACCTGAATCAGCCACCAATGCTTTATCATTGGTGAACAACAATTGACTCCCTTCCCAAGCCCTTTCATCCCCAACAGACTGCATACTCACCCCTCTCTCCAAAACTCTTGCATTTACCTTTCTAACCACCCCATCCATAAACAAATTAAACAACCATGGAGACATCACACACCCCTTGCCGCAGACCGACCTTCACTGGGAACCAATCACTCTCCTCTTTTCTTACCCATACACATGTCTTACACCTTTAATAAAAACTTCTCACTGCATCTAGCAGCTTACCTCCCACACCATATATTCCTGAAGACCTTCCACAAAGCCTCTCTATCAACCCTATTATATGCCAGGACTGAACCAGGACATATGAAGCAGCCAGATGAAAACACAGAAAGGTCCATGGGCCTGGTTGTGGACCGGGGCTGCTGTTTTGGTGCATTACACACAACAGTGAGAGAATGGATGCAAGCAAATGAGGCCTTTTCTTTGTTTCTGGCACTGCCTCACTAATACAGAATTGGTGAATAAATATGAATGAAAAAGAAAAATCACTTTATACTATATATGTCCTGCCCAAGGAGTCCCTTCTAACTTAATGATGTTATGCAGTCATATGAAGCTCCCTTAGTACCCGAGAAATTGGCCATGTCCACTGGGTTGGACCATAGATTGTAAAGTGCATGATATGTGTGCATCTGTGTGCAGAGAGTGGAGGGCCATGAAGAAATAAGTTTTCATTGTCATAGTTGTGGCAGTTGCACTGAGGGCAAGAAGGGTCTTTACTTCTCAGCTTTAGAAACATTTCCTTCATTCTTCATTTAATACTGGGAAAACACCTTTCCTGATCTATCATTTGTATTCCTTAGGAGACTGTATGATTTTGGATAACCATATTAAAAGGATAATCGAATTTCATTATTTTGTAACCATGCTCTACCATAGAGTTTTTCAGTCGCAGAATTTTCCTACTCTATTCTAGTACTTTTCAGGATACCATATCTTTAAGTTGGTATATTCTAAGTACAAACAATCTCACTGTAGTCATAACTGAGGTGCTTCCAACTGTCATGCTTTCCTTCCCACTGGCATCCTCATTCCTAACTTTCAGATCCTAACTAATCATCCTGATTGTGTCAGTTACCTTAATCAGAGTCCCACAGTATGTAAGTTTGATTTCTTCTCTGCATATCTTGGAAATATCCCTTAATTTTCTCTCTTCTTCCAAGATGTAGAGAAAGACTCTCTGGAGGTTAGACTAAAATGTGTAGCCTATCTTGATATATTTGACAAATCTGTTCTCCTACTCTGGTTTCCTATACCCTCCTCACTTGGTGTAAATAGAGCCAGCAGCCTTTTATAGCACTCATAAATGGCTAGGAAGAAGAGTTCAGATGCCATTTTTTGACTGAAAATTTTGAAAGAAAAATCCTCAAACCTTGAGATGAAAGCTGACTCATTGCAGTTGCCAGTTTGAGATAAACATTTCTAGTCTCTTTTTAATATTGTTTTTCCTTACTGGGTCTCTGTGCTCCATGATTATTTGCTTCCATTCCAGTTTTACGCCTTCTTTCATAAGTGCATTGGTCAATGCCTCTCCTATCAGTTACTGTAAGTTATGAGCCATTTTACCTCTGCCTCCATGGATATTTACTCTTTACTCCTAAAACATGCCTGGGTCCCTTATGTTTGTTCTTCACCCCATTACCTGAGGAATATGTGTCTAACGAGGATTTTCATTGGGTGATGTAGATTAATAAGGGGTTTTGCAAAGGAAAGCCATTGTTGGTTGTGGTGTTTTTGGGAAGTGACACAATTGGTAGATCATTTTCTTGTGAATTGCCTTGTGCCCATTGAGATTTTAATGAAAAGACAAGAATAGTAGGAAATTAGGAAAAAAGGAAGTAGTGTCACTTACAAATAACAGAATTAAAATCACCAAACCAGAAAACACATTATACTGTTGGGTTGTTTGTATACCCAGATGATGCCTCTTTCATTGAACTACATTTTTACAGTTTGACACATGTTACATCTTAGCTTTTGGATATGTGGGAAACTAAGCTCTCAGAGCTTGGGGTCTTCATTTATTTAATTTGAATGTGTGCTGTAAAAAAAATTCCAGTTTAAAACAAAATATAGTTTTTACATGGTCTGGCTTGTGATTCAGATTTTAGTTAGCTTAGGGATTAGGTTTATTTGTTCATTTCTTAATGATTTCAGGTTGATAATGTCAGTATAGTGAAACCTACTGACCTATCCCAGTTATTCTAAGGAATTAGTACATACTTTTTATACATGAATTATAATCTTTGTATTCTGATATTTTATTCAATATTGCAGCCATGATTAAGCAGTTACTAACAAGTGTTTTGTGGGATGTTGACTACTTGATCATTGACACACCTCCAGGCACTTCTGATGAGCATATTTCTGTCATGGAAAATATAAGGTAAATACCCTTTCAGAATTTACCATATCAGTATGTAAATTTAGAATACCCATCTAAAAGTACCTGATAATGAGCTGTGTGCCAAATGTGTATTTGTATATATTTCTTTTTATACGACCTTGTCGTAAGAGTAAATGTGAATAAGAGCAAGGTTATTAGGTACAGTAGGGTTGAGGGTCAAGTCAATTGGGAGGTAAGTTTGAATGGAGTAAAACTTGAGGAAGTAAAGTGTTTTAGATATCTGGGAGTGGATCTGGCAGCGGATGGAACCATGGAAGCGGAAGTGGATCATAGGGTAGGGGAGGGGGCGAAAATCCTGGGAGCCTTGAAGAATGTGTGGAAGTCGAGAACATTATCTCGGAAAGCAAAAATGGGTATGTTTGAAAGAATAGTGGTTCCAACAATGTTGTATGGTTGCAAGGTGTGGGCTATGGATAGAGTTGTGCGCAGGAGGATGGATGTGCTGGAAATGAGATGTTTGAGGACAATGTGTGGTGTGAGGTGGTTTGATCGAGTAAGTAACGTAAGGGTAAGAGAGATGTGTGGAAATAAAAAGAGTGTGGTTGAGAGAGCAGAAGAGGGTGTTTTGAAATGGTTTGGGCACATGGAGAGAATGAGTGAGGAAAGATTGACCAAGAGGATATATGTGTCGGAGGTGGAGGGAACGAGGAGAAGTGGGAGACCAAATTGGAGGTGGAAAGATGGAGTGAAAAAGATTTTGTGTGATCGGGGCCTGAACATGCAGGAGGGTGAAAGGAGGGCAAGGAATAGAGTGAATTGGATCGATGTGGTATACCGGGGTTGACGTGCTGTCAGTGGATTGAATCAAGGCATGTGAAGCGTCTGGGGTAAACCATGGAAAGCTGTGTAGGTATGTATATTTGCGTGTGTGGACATATGTATATACATGTGTATGGGGGTGGGTTGGGCCATTTCTTTTGTCTGTTTCCTTGCGCTACCTCGCAAATGCGGGAGACGGCGACAAAGCAAATAAAAACAAAAAAACCAAAAAATGACCCTGTCATGTGATGGTTCTTCCTTGATAGCAAAATAATACATGGTGTTGTCTGTTTCAGACATTGTTGATCATGATATATAGGAGTCTTACTTAATGAAAGATTGATAATTTATTGGGAACCTTTTATACAGGTACACCACTGATATTTCGGTACTCTTGGTTCCAAAGCCTTGTCGGATTAACCATTTTGCCAGACCAACTTTAGTCACATAATAATAACTCATCAGCTTACCTCTAACCCATTAATTGTACATCTCCCATGTGTCTAAAGTATTCGTCTGCATTACACACCTGCTCAGAACTGAGGTGCTCATCTGCTACGAGTTTTGCAAATTCGTTCACTACTAGGCAGCTCCTTTGTGGTATGAAGACCACTTCTTTCCACACACTTTATTCATGGAAATTCCATAACGCTTCTTGAATCTTTGAAGCCATCCTTCACTATAGTCAAGCTCATTTTGTAATTCAAGTTCTTTATGGAACAACTTAGCCTGGTCCATTATCATGCTACCTGACAAGTCCACTCCATCATTCCAACGCTGTCAAAACCATTCCGTCATCACTCGATCATGCTCAGTACTCATACCTTCTTTCATGGTTCTTCTAACTATCATTTGCTTCTTGGAATCACTGTCTTCATAGAAACATCGAAACACCACGGTCCATTTTTGCTTTCTGAGATAATGTTCTCGCCTTCCACACATTTTTCAACGCTCTCAGATCCTTCGCCCCCTCCCCCACCCTGTGACTCACTTCCATTTCTATGGATCACTAGTACACGTGTCTGACCAACCACATTCATGATGATGTAATCCTTATAACTGATTCGCCCTTAATCTTTGACTTGTAACATACTTATCTGCTTTTGTGTGAACTCATAACCATGCAAAAGAATTTGAGAATTAAATCTTTAATGAGTATTTTAGTTTTGAATGTGTCAAACATTTGAATCAATTGTTTACCATTTTTAAAGAATGTATGCCTAATTTGTTCATTTATTATGTAAAATATTTCTCATTTTTATTTCAGGATATTAACTTTATTCATAATTATCACTACCAGCATAATTGATTTGCACTCTGACTGACCTGTCTGTAGAGTTGATGTGAATGGCAGTGTTTGTCTCTTTTGATGAAACCCTCCATTTTGCAGTGAAAAAGTAGAAGCACTTATTACATATTAGTGTGAAAGTTTTTGTTTCACCTTAACACAGTGGGTGTAAGTTTTGGTTATGCATAAATGCTCTGAGAAGCTGTATGTAGTTGCTTCACCTCTTGGAATAAGGAAAGGATGTAATGGTGATAGAAATAAGAGAACTATTCACAGTATGCATATACATACAGTATGTATATTCTGAATACAAAGGATTTTTTTCCAGAGGTGTACCTGTTCTTGGTGCTGTTCTGGTAACAACACCACAGATGGTAGCAGTTGCTGATGTTGCCAGAGAGCTAACATTTTGTAGACGAACAGGAATCAACGTACTTGGAATTATTGAGAATATGTCTGGCTTTGTCTGTCCTAACTGCTCTGTAAGTAGGTTATATTTTTCATTTTTGTACTGCTACACATTATTTGTTTACATTATTATTTTTTCATACTTGGTTTCTCTTTCCCACATTAACAAGGTTGCACCAGGAATAAAGAAATGGCCTCATTTATTCTTATATACATTCTCAAGCTGTTGTGTGAAGCACAACGACCATGGCCCCATCCACAACTAGACCTCTGAGACCTCTGGCTGCATCATGTGCCCTTGTTCAGTCCATTTCAACACTCCCTATATACCATATCACTCAAGTTGGCTCTATCTCATGCGCCTTTCACCCTCTTGCAAGTTCACGTCCTGAGCACATAAAATCTTTTTCACTTTATCCTTCTATCTCCAGTTCAGTCTTCTCCTTCTTGTTTTCTCCTCTTTTGACACATGTATCCTCTTTGTCAGTCTCTCCTCACTCATTCTCTCCATATGTCCAAACTATATCAGCACTTCCTCTTCAGCTCTCAACCACACACTTCTTATTACCACATCTATCTCTTATCGATACCTTTATGACGTGGGAAATGGCGAATGTGTGAAAAAAATCTCTTACCCTTTTATTTCTTATTCATCAGACCAACCCCCAACATATTGTTCTCAAACATGTCTACCCAGCACATCTATCCTCCACACATTCTTCTGATTATAAATTATCCAAATGGTTGGCTAAACATCTTAGCCAGGTTAAGGAAAAATCTCTCCATTGCATGTTAGATTTTGTAAACAAGGCTAGGGACATTAATTTGCCTGAACATAAACTCATTAGTTTTGATGTTAATTCTCTATTCACTAAAGTCCCCATTCATCAAACCATCACATACCTAAAGGGAAATTATTCAGTTTCAGTCTTGCCTTACTCCTGCCCATAAAACTTTTCATGGACTTAATAAGCTGTGTTCCCAATAATGTTTTCCAAGATGAAGATAATTTTTATAAGCAGAAATTTGGCCTTGCCTTGGGAAATTCTCCTAGTCCCATTCTCAATTACTTATTCACGGAATACTTTGAGATTCTAACTTCAATCAATACTCATCCAAATATCTGGCGTAGATATGTTTGTGTGTGGTCCTTCTGGCCATCTTTCCAAGATTATGATTTTTTCTTTTATAAATTAAATTCAAGATTGAATGGGAAAAAGAAGGCAAATTGCCATTTCTTGATGTGTTAATAATTAGGGAATCTGATCACTTATCCTTCAAGATCTACAGGAAGCCTACCAATGCTGAGAACTGTATTCATTATTTTTCAGTGTACAGTCCTTCCGTAAAAATCC
This sequence comes from Panulirus ornatus, assembly GCF_036320965.1. Taxonomy (NCBI): domain Eukaryota; kingdom Metazoa; phylum Arthropoda; class Malacostraca; order Decapoda; family Palinuridae; genus Panulirus; species Panulirus ornatus. The sequence goes on from NC_092242.1 coordinate 56,845,945, forward strand.
TGTTCAAAAAAGAGGTGCTTTGTTTATGAGAGAGACATCTATAGTATGGGTCAGAACCAAAAAGTGAAGGAAATGTAGGGCGACAGAAGGTGCTAGCGATGCCCTTAGCCAAAGACCAGAAAGACCTCTTGATGGATGATGAGGAGAGGTTGGTGACTGAGTTTGCATGAGTGTGGGAAAGGAAAAAGTTGAGATTGATTGTGAATAAAAGCAAGGTTATTAGGTTTAACAGGGTTAAAGGACGTATTAGTTGGGGGTGTGAATTTGAATGGAGAAAAATTGGAGAAAATGAAGTTTTAAATACCTGGGAGTGTACATGACAGCAGATGGAACCATGGAAGCAGAAGTGATGAGTGATAGCATGGGTGAGGTTTTGGAGAGGGATAGATCTGTAGTGTGTTGTGGGTGGGGAGTTGAGGGGATTGGGAGGTGAGCCAGTTACAATTTTGTTGATGACACAGCGCTGGAGGCTGATTCAAGTGAAAAGCTGCAGAAACTGGTTTCTGAGTTTGGGAGAGTGTGTGAAAGGAGAAATTTGAGAGTTCATGAGATTAAAAGCAAGGTTATTAGGTTTAGTAGTGCTAAGAGACAGTGTGAGTATGATGGAGAAAAGTTGGATGAAGTGGAATGGTTCAGATACCAGGGACATGGCAGTGAATGCAACCATGATCTGAAGTGAGTCATAGGGGTGATAGGGAGATAATGGTCTTGGGATACTTGAGGAATGTGTTGAAGGTGAGATCATTATCTGGAAGGGCAAAGATGGGCATGTATGAAGGTTTAGTAGTCCAAATGGTGCTGTGTGGGTGTGAGGCATGGGCAAAGTTTAGATGAGTATGTACAGTGCAGGATGACTGTTAGAATTGAAATGATAAGGACAGTATGAGGTTCGAACAGGGTTAATCTATATAGGAGTAATAGCATGAGAGGGAGGGATGGTAATATGGAGAATGTAGTTAGGATAGCTGAAGAAAGTGAGCTGATTTGATTTAGACATATGTGGAGAATGAGTGAGGAGAGGTCAGAAGTGAAAGGGACAAGGAGAAGGGGTAGACCAAACTGGAGATGGTAGAATGGGGTGAAAAAGGTTTTGAGTGTTCAGGGCCTGAACATGCAGGAGGCTGTAAAGAATGTAAGGGATAAGAGTGAATATGAATTGAGGTGGAGAGTGTGTGCTAGCAATTATCTCAGCCAAGTCATGTGAAGTGGTTAAGGAAAATCATGGAAAGGTCTGTGGGGCCTGGTTGTCGATAGGGAGCTGTTGTTTTAGCGCATTGCACAACATATAGAGTGGATGTGATTCAATAATCAGTTCTTGGATTTGCAGAATGTCAGCGAGACTCTTCTCATTTTCATGTAGTAAGATGTGAAAGAACTTTACTGAATTACTCCACCTTTAGAATGATCAGTGTTATATTTGTTTTATGGATGAAGTGTTAATAAGTTAATAGGTACTCAACAATATGTTGTCTGTTCAGATTTACTAGTTTAATTAGAAAATGGAAGTATTTCCATGTGAAAAGAGTTTCATAATTATACCTGTACCCCAAACATTTTATTCAAGCCTCAGGAATGTAAGAGAGAACCCATCCCAACCATAATCTAGCTCACTACTTGTGTGATTATGTGGAGAGGGTGCAAGGCAAATAAGAAGTAGGTGTTTGGTGTCTTCACTGTGGTAGTTGCATCAGGGCATAAGGGGTCTTTAGATATGTTGAATCTACATTTGTAACAATGTGTGACTCGTGCTTGTCTGAGGAGAGTGGTTTCAAATGGATATATGTCTGGTTGGGTGTCATTTACAGCTGTATTGGTAGAGTGGTACTTTAGTGTTTGTCAGGTTGTTTCAGTATGCATGTCTTTTGTCTGTGTTCCATATGTTGGGGGATCTAAGTAGAGGTTGTTGAATTGTAAGGCAGGAGTAAACTTTTTACTTCTACTTAGGGGTTGGTGGTTAGTTGTAGAGGACTTGGATGGGAGGGGGTCTCAGGCTGTTGCATAGAGTTGATTCCTGAGCATGTTTAGGTGGGATTGTATTAGTTAGATCTTTGCTTCAATGTGTAAGTGTTGAACTTTTTTGGTTGCTGAGCAGCTAGTGATTGATATGAATACTCTCTTTTGTGTGGCTTGCAGCATTATTATATTGGGTTTTGAGTGTGGTGGAATACCAGGCAGGTTAGGCTTGTTTAGTGTGGAGCTGATGAATTGTTTGTTGGGGATGCTAAGGGGCTAGGTAATGTTCTTGGGCATTTAGTTAGTATATGGAAAGCTGTGTAGGTGTGTATATTTGCGTGTGTGGACGTATGTATATACATGTGTATGGGGGGGGGGTTGGGCCATTTCTTTCGTCTGTTTCCTTGCGCTACCTCGCAAACGTGGGAGACAGCGACAAAGTATAATAAAAAAATAAAAATAATTGCTTTGCTGTTGATATTTTTGGTGTGGGGAGTGTATTATATGCGATGCCCAAATGTTTAGCCGTTGGATCAGTGGGAGCGACTCTCCTTTCAGAGTGACTGAAGGGTGAGTCACATTTGTCTGTTGAGGGTTAAAAAAATGTTTGAAGGCTTCTTTGATAAGGCAGACACTCTGTTATGGGTGAGCCATTGTTACAATTGTGCTGCATGCTTATTTGTTGCTTCTTTGGTGTCAGGGTGCTGTGATTGTGAGGTTATCTGCATATGAGAAGCCATTCATGTTGTGGTTTGCTGGAGGTAATTGGAGGTTATGTAGAAGGATATGAAGGAACTGGTGTTAGAGGAACTCCATTGTCAAGTTGAGTTTTCAGGTGAAGCTGTTTTGCATGATTTTGGCATGGTAGCGAGCTATAAAACTGACATGCCATCATTTGTCATAGTTGTGAAGGCTGGTGTCAAGTATTTATTATGTGGGGAAAGTGTCAAATGTTTTGGTGATGTCTGTTGTCACTAGTATTGTGTGGGATTGGGGTTGTAGTTGGTTGAAGCTATCTAGGATATGCCATGTGTAGCCTGTGCTGGTGGTCAAGTGGTTGGGTCTGAAACTTTGTTGTGTGGGTGAGAGTAGGATATTTTGCTTGGTGCTGTAGTGGATCAGTTTTTCTCTGAGTTTAGATACTGAGGTAGATGGGGTAGGTTGATTGAGGGTTTTAGGGTTGTTACAAGTTGGACCTCTTTAATCCAGTAACATTGAGACCTGGCCATTACCAAACCACAGAAAATGGCAGAAATAGAAATTGACCTGTAAGGGAACCCCGTTTAAAAATATATGCCCAACCCCAAATCTTGCCGGCTCATTCCACATACATATTGTTGTGTTATTAAAGGCAGAACAAAGCTTAAAACTGGAGATAATACAACTATTAATGCTTCCACACAAGTTTTTATTGTTACATTAGAAATACCCCCAGATAGAAACCGCAGTATCTTGGGCAAGGGTTTTTTGTGGCATATGACGCCATTACAGGGTAGATTTGTCATCATTATACACTTGTTCTGGGCTAAGTTTTCTGCTGCCACTAACTGTGGAAATTCATCAACAAACTTTGTCGAATCTTTGTGATGAGTAGTTAATGTAACGAACGACCATTGGTTGGTAGTTGGCGTTGCTCAACCCTTGTTACTATTGTTGTTTTATTGTTATCATCAAGGCAGCCAGCCTGGACTGTGTCTGTTCCAGCCAGGCAGCCAGCTCATACACACTATCACCCTATACATATTGCAGTTGGTTGTTTAATAGAGAATTGGAGTTTTTATCGTTTCTTTTAATACGACCTTACACTACAAATTTCCGTGTCATTACTATGCTCACACCTTTATTACTTGGGAGCTTAAAACACTTTATAAGTGCACTGTCTAATTCTGTACTCCTGGCACCTTTCAAAGTTTTCCAAAACTAAACTTTTCTGGCTTTCATTTTCAGTAAAAAATGAATATAAGAAATTAACAGGACAGTTAACTAGCTTGGCTACAGTGTAAACAGATTTTGGTGCCTTAGTGCTGCTAACAGCACCACCCTAGTGGCATATCCTCAAACTCATGGCAACAAATTCAAAATGTGTTAGACCCTGGGAGTTACTGAACCACAGATCGCCGGATTGAAGAGGTACTACCTGTATTATGTTGGCAAGCTTCCAGATGTTAGGATTTTGTTGTGTAGGCAGAAGTGTTTGAAGATATCTGTAATTGCTTTGATATGTTGTCAGGACATGTTGCTAGAGAGTTCTCTGTTTTGATTGCAACACATGTTGCTGTTGGAGTGAAGGAAGAGTAGGCAGTTGTTTCTGGATAAATTTCATTTAGGTTTTTCCTAACTTTCCAATTTAAGGGTGAGGTCTGTTTAATGGTGACATTTTGCAGCTGATTTTCATTTAGTGTAATATCCTGTGACACAAAAGAATAAAAGACCCATTTTCTTTCAGGAGTGCAGCAACATACTGGCTACTGGTGGTGGAGAGCAGTTAGCGGAAAGGACTAATGTACCCTTCTTGGGTCGAGTGCCTATTGATCCTAGCTTAGCCCATTGTACTGAGGAAGGAGTAAGTTACCTTGAGAAATTTGCTAATTCTTCTGTCAGTAAGGTTTTTTGGGCTGTTATGACCAAGTTGCTTGGTAGTGAATCAGATGAGATGGAAGTAGAGAATTAAATTGTACCTGACACCCAAGGATGTTTCAATAAATGAAAATAAGATTTAAAGTTCTTTCAAATCTAATGTAAAAACTAGATTAGTAATACATAGAGTAAAAATACATTCATTTGAAATGGATATACATTCTAAAAAATGGTTTTGAAACCGATTTGTCAACCTTTCCTATCTTTCAATACATACATATGTATACATGGGTGAGGAGAGATGGAAAGCAGGAATTACTGGATTACATAATAATGATATGGAAATGCAATAGAGACCATTGGATTTGAATATGTTGAGAGGGGTAGCTAGGGGGATGTCCAATTATCACATAATAGAGGTAAGGGCATAGATTTGTAAAGGCTTCAGGAAAGGAGGAAATGATATGGGTGAGAAAATGGTGAAAGTAAGGGAGGCTGGAAAAGGCATAAGGTGAGAGTAAATGCATCTAAGGGAGTGGACAAGGAATGAGAGGTCTTTAGAAAGGCAGTGCTGACGTGTGAGAGAAGTGTGTGGCATGCAGAAGGTGGGCAGGGGAGAAAGTGCAATGAATGATGGGAAGATGAAGTTGAGTTGATAATAAAATACAAAAGGGAAGTGTTTAGGTGTTCTTTACTGGGAAGTAATGCGAGTGACAGAGATGTATAAGGGAAAGCAGCAGGAGGTGAAGAGGAGGGTGCAGGGGCTGTGAAAGAAGGCAAGAGAGAGAGATGTTTTGAAAAAAGGATTATAAGATGCTTTGAAAAAAGGTTAATCATGTGAGAAAAACAAGATAGCAGATGGGAACATCAGTGAAGGGGGCAAATGGGGAAATGGCAGCAGGGAGAAGTGAGGTGAAAGGAGATGAAGTGAGTACTTTATGGGATTGTTGAATATGTTTGATAAATTGGGTGGTAGATATAGGGTGTGTAGGTCAGGGAGGTATTTGAAGTGAGAGACTCGTGGGAAATGTTTTGGTGAAAGCTATGCATAATATGAAATGTGGTAAGGTTGCTAGAGTAAATGGTATTGCAGTTTAATTTCTTTTGAAAGTGGGTGACTGTTGTTGTTGATTAATATGTAAGGTTTATCAATGTATTTATATAGGGTGAGAAGCCTGAGGATTTGGAAAAATTTCCCTAAGTGCCTTTGTATACAGGCAAAGGGAATAAATGTGAATGTTGAAATTACTGAGGTATGTTTGTTAGTGTACATGATAAGCTGTATGGGAGAGTGGTGGCATGCATGGTACATCAGATTGGGAGGAACAAATGTGGTTTTATAAGTGGTAGAGTATTTGTGGATTAAGTGTTTGCTCTGAAAAGTCCGTGAGAAGTAGAGAAACAGAAGGATTTGCATGTGGCATTTATGAATCTGTGGTTTTGATGCATTGCACATGACAACAAGAGAACAAAAGTGAGTGAATGAGGCCTCTCTTTGTTCCAGGCACTACCTTGCTAATGCAGGAAATGGCAAATAAAAAAAAATTCTGGTATTACATAGCCATAATATTTTTAGATCACACTTGCTATATTTTCACTTGCTCACTTTTTCTTTTTGTATCAGCTAATTTTCATTTCATCCTTAGTGTAGAGTTTGAAGCCAGTAAGATAAGGATGCAGTTAGCAAACCAGAGACCCACTGTTGGTCATAAGATGTTTAACTGCACACCATGGCTTTCACACACACTGCACACTAACTCTTTGGTATACTGTATCTACTGTACCAAACCCTGATACATAATAAATCCCTTGATACAACACTTATGCAATATAACTATTTAAGACACACATCTTTAAATCCACAAATAGCATGATCTATCTGATACCACATTGCATTATCACAAGTATCACTATTATCTTGGCAACTATCTGAGAGTGTAAAGTTTCCCAGCTGGGTTGTTAAGAGTTTACTTGGAGTAGATTGGTTATCCACAGTAAATGAAGAGGATATTGGAGTTTGTATAACTGGTGCTATTCCTTTTGAGTGATTCGTGGGAGTTTCTAAGCCTTGTCTTCTATAAACAGATCTTTGGTTACTTAAACAAGGGCCATCATGAAAATTTTGGTTATGAGTTTGAATTCCATTTAAGGTTTCTACACTTTTTTCAGATGTACTTAATCTATTTCCTCCATCAGAAGAGTCACTTTTGCAATGCAAATTGCTGTGGCTATTAATGTCACTAGAAAAAGAGTATCGCTTTGATACACTCGACAAGTCAAAACCTAGTGACCTTTTTGCTGCAGTTTTTCTCGAGGAAGGACTAGAGCACTGAATGATCCCAGAACCAACACAAGGAGTAAGGTCCATAGAGTTTCCAACTTGTGGAGGATTGTGCACATTAATGTGTATTATTTGTGCACAGGAATTTGGAGCATATCCAGGACGAGGTACAAGACCAGAAGTAATTATATCAGGTATTGATGATATAGTTCGATTTTGCAAAGTACTGAATGTCTTGAATGTGGAAGGAGAGTGCTTCTGTAACATTACCCATACTTTCTGGATACCACAAGGTCGATTCACAAGATTCAGCAAGTCCTCATTTGTTATGAGAGTTCTGTAAAATACAATACACATAGTTATGTCATTATATTGTTAATAATGCTTTTCAAAGGCTGATAAAGTACCTCTGTTTACCAACTCATAGATCAGCTGTTTTGCATAAAAGCTTAAGAAGTCACGAATTTAATATGACATGCTTTGTCATATATTCAAAGCCTGTCCTCCCTTGCTGGATCATTCATTAGTTGAACCCTGACCATGTATAAATCAACAGACCTTTCCATGGTTTACCCTAGACACTTCACATGCCTGGTTCAATCCACTGACAGCACATCCACTTCAGTATACCACATCGTTCCAATTCACTCTATTCCTTGCACACCTATCACCATACTGTATGTTCAGGCCATGATCGCTCAAAATCTTTTTTACCCCATCCTTCCACCTCCAATTTGGTCTTCCACTTCTTCTTTCCTCCACCTCTGACACATATATCTTCATCAATCTTCCCTCACTCATTCTCTCCATGTGTTCAAACCATTTCAACACACTCTCTTCCACTCTCTCAATCATACTCTTTTTATTACAACACATCTCTCTTACCCTTTCATTACTTACCTGATCAAATCACCTCACACCACATATTGTCCTCAAACACTTCATTTCCAACATATCCACCCTCCTCCACACAGCCCTATCTATAGCCCATGCCTCGCAACCATATAACATTGTTTGAACCACTATTCCTTCAAACATATCCATTTTTGCTCTCCGAGATAACGTTCTCTTTCTCCACACATTCTTCTTCACTCCCACAACTTTTGCCCCCTCCCCCACCCTATGACTCACTTCCACGGTTCCATTTACTACTAAGTCCACTCCCAGATATCTAAAACACTTCACTTCCTCCAATTTTCCTCCTCTCAAACTCACATCCCAACTAAATTGCCCCTCAACACATTAGACTTTACCAAGTAGGTAAGAAAGAAATGCACAAAAACTGCATTCTTCTATGCCTGAAAAACAGCACTTGTTGTATGTATGTACTGGTCTCCTTGCCTTACCACCATCTCACCAGGTCAGGCCAGGCTACAGTACTCCCTGTTAAATTCCACCCAAAACTGACAATCTGCAAATGTGATACCAAAATGTACATCTGGATACATGCTACTGATCTGTGTTTGAACTGACTTCATACAGTGAAAAGGTGTTGAGATATCACTAGAGAAATTACAGAAGAAAGATGGATAAGTTGATACATTTTATGTATGCTTGTTTGGTATCTTTATGAAGGTTTCTGGCCATACATCTGATTGTTTTGGGTATATGTGAATTTTAATTATATGTTGTAATTCAAAATTTTGTCAATGATGACTCTGTATTCATACTTCTATTGCAGCTATGGAATGTCTTGGCCATCCAAGTACAATGAATAGAATGATTCTGATTATTATCATTATTATTACAGGTAGATGACCCTAAATCTGACAACCTGATAACCAACTGTTTCAGTGGCTTCTCCATTGGATTTAAAGAAAATCTTTATAACCATTTCTGATTACTGTTTTTCAAGTAAAGTGAAAATATTGTTTAAGGGTTGTCTCTTTCACTGTAGACTAATCATCTGTAATGCTGCTTTTGTTTGTTTGGCATGGTGAGTATATGCAGTAAATGTGATCTTGGTTCTAGCCAGCCTTTTGCTTCTTCAGCCCTCTATTGGTGTTTGCTGGGACTTTTACTGTTTTCTGTTGATCTGTATCTCTGAAGTCTGTTCCCACCTGGAACTCCCTCATGGGGGTGGCCACAGCAATAGTCTTTATATCTAGTGAACTCCAATGCCACTTCTCAGCCTTTAGTGCCTCATTCTTGATAGCCCACTAGCAGAGGGCAACTAATTTGTGTTTGCATAGGCTTCTACCTAATGCTCCTACCTACTACTTCTATCTACTGCTTCCTCCATCTTGCCAAAAAGCAGGGCTAGCACATTGTGCTAACCACAGGAAAATCTAGAGTTTTTGTACAAAGAATGAGCTGTGTCAGTTAAGTGCTGTCAAGTGTTATGTACCACAAGGAGAGGTTGTATGTTAGTGGACAGAGTGCTAGTGGTCAACATATGGGTAAGGCAGAAAGAAAAAACAGCTATCTGGATCAGAGGAGCGCAACTTGACAACCACTGAAGTACCAGCTGACTACACAGCCATCACTAATCGTGGCTAGTACTGGTAATATACCTTCATGGAGAAAAATTTCAAAAAGGCAATGATATAGCCATTTGGCTGGTCAAAGTGCCAAGAGGGAGCATGTATCTTACCTAAAAAACTGCATAGTATTGTGTCGACCATCTAAGCTCTCAAGCTCCCGTACTGTTTTGTAGTTATGAGGGAGACTTATGTTGAAAAGCTCACGGCTGGATAGTATGGAGCAGCCTAAACTTATATTAACTGCTACGACATCACCTTCTTCAAATTCAGTGCGTAATCTCTGAAAAAAGTTTCATTTTTTTTTAATACAGTACTTCCAAAAATAACATTTCAGAAATCAATTTCTTTTATCCATCTTCGGAAAGTTATTTACAGCATACCTCTGACTCCAAGAAAAATCAAACTCTCTAAGCTATCCTCTGATAAAACAACTTGAAATACATTGGAGAAAGAGTTTTGATGTTATGATGGAGTACCAGCCCAGACGTGTACACATACTAGATTGGGGTCTATATACAGCTAGACCAAACCAACTACTGAGGCTCATTTGAACACTAAGCTTTAGTGATAAAGGACAGCACCATAAACCAGCATAAGGTAAAGTCTTGAAACCGATTAATCTAAGATTATTCTGTATCAGTAATGTACTTTACTTACCTGTATCACTAATTAATCTAATTAGAGTATACTGTATCATTAATGTATGTTTTTACCTGCATCACTGCCTTGAAATTTTCAATGAAGTTCTTAACCTTTCTCAGCCATCGTTGTCTTTTTCTTTCCAGATTTTGTCTCACAATTTCTTCCTTTCTACTGTAAACCTGAAATATCACAGTGTAATAACATTTAGTGCTTAAAAGAAGAGGAAGAAGAATAAAAAAGTTTTGAAGAATGGAAAATCATTTCTCTACTAAAGATAGTTCTACAAATATCTAAGAGAAAGCACTTACTCATGGGGGTCCGAGCAAAATGGGATGAATTCATGAGCATTTACTCCTTTGTACCACCATAATAACTTGCAAGATCATCAGATGCTTGTTCAGTGGCCAAATGGACCTACAGTAACCCACTCAAGCCTATGACTTCATATCAAAGAGGTTACTTCGTCAAGCATAACTAGCCACCACCATCCATTCACAGCCAAGAATCAAGATATGGTTTTCAAAAAGAAAAGAGGGTAAGAAAGGGAAAGGAAACTATGCAAATGGATGCTCAGAGGGCTCTACTTAGAGGAAATTTTTTCCATTCTTCAAAACATGACATTTTTTTTATCCAATGAAGGAGTCCTAAGAGCATCTGATTGCATAGGAGGAGCAGCTTGACCTTCATGCAGTGGATGACATCCATGGATGATCTCTTACAAAATGATGGCCAATATCCATGGATATTTTAACTTTTCTCACCACTGATTAAATATCCAGCTGACTTATCATACAGTTAGGATCCTCTAGAGGTCTCCTTTATTGCCAGAAATGCATGAGAAAAAATTCTGATCAAATCAGTACCCCTACAGTCACCAATATAGGTACACAGTCATCGACATAAAAGTCATGCATAAACAGTAACCTTCCACAATACATATCTATGTTTTCTAATTTTTTTTTCTGGTCTATGGCACTGTTGTGGCCACTGCAGAGTGATTTACGAGTGTGGGATTTTCCTCTTTCACTCTTGAAGCCAATCTTTTGATATTACATAAGTCATTGGTGCTACCGATTATGAGGGAGAGGGATAATGTAGGGTCAGATAATAAACATGTTAATGTACTGATATAAAAGAGTAGAGATGACTTCAGATATCTTATGCTTCTACAGCATGTGAAATTTCATTATCAAAATCAGTATTCCACTTAGCTGTGCCATGATTAATTTGATATGAAAGGTAAAAAGTGAGTTCAGATGTCTTTAGAGATATAAATCTGACCCTGTGTGGTACATACATACATCAATTAGATCCTTATATCTTTTATACTATTCGCCATTTCCCGCATTAGTGAAGTAGCATTTAGAACAGAGGACTGAACCTTTGAGGGAATATCCTCATTAGGCCCCCTTCTCCGTTCCTTCTTTTGGAAAATTAAAAACGAGAGGGAAATGCATTAATGATAAAGGAAACTACACATTTAAAGACCCTAAAGACAAGTTTACATTTATTACAGCTTCATTCAGTTTTTATATCAACATGCAAACCAAACAAAGCTCTACAGAATCCAAACAAACAAGTGTCAGGTGTTTTCTTTCAGCTGGCACATGATGTTTAGTTTTCTAATGCACAGGGTAAATGATGTCAGGATGCCACAAGCATCCTGATATCATTTTCCACTGGCTAGAGTTGAACAAATAATGTATATATTCACTCGACTATTCATTTTGAGTTTTTATTAGACAATTACCTTTGACAAAATAGCCCTGCCCACTTTATGAGACCTTAAAATTGATGGAGCTAGAGGAATTGCAACTAAAATCCCATCCCTTTATATCAAATTTACACATTATAAAAATCCATTGGTACCAAATTTACTAAATTCTAACATGAAAAATTGTGCATTCCTATTTTGGAATGTTACCTCAAATTTTGCTTGATACAGCTAGATACCCCATATTGGCATATCAAATAACAAAATATTCCACTTCATGCTCTACAAATATATCTATAATCTCAAAGATATGAATAAGGCACCCAAAACAGGAGGCCACTGCCTTCAAACTGAAGTTATTCGAAATTTAAATCAATTTTTACCTTATTCATTAGACATCCCTTGTAACTTTGAAAGGTAGAGAATAAGGTAGTATGTGATTCTGAGGGTTAAATTAAGGTGAAGATTACCCTGGACTGCTCTCTCTACATATTAAGACTGTAGGGCGACTGTTCTCTGGCAGGCTCCTACTAAATGCTTAGGTAAAATGAAACTATCAATAACCACTGACATGTTTTGTCAATGTCAGTACATAAATGCTTTCAGTATGATGAATAATGTCAGATTATAATGCTTCCCAACCTGACTCTCATTTTTCTCTTGTTCTGTTGCCGATGTAGCCAGGTGCTCCTCTTTAGCCACTTCACGCACTAGTAAGTCATATTGGAGTGGGATCTGACGTCGTTGGTACAATATGTATTTCAGCAGGTCTTCGATAATTTTGATGCATGAGGATCTCGTCAAATTCCTTTCTAGCTTCACGTCAATGTTAATTTTCCTTCTCTTTCCTTGCTTACTAGTCATCCCGTCTTTGTTTATATTGCACTTCCCAGCTGATCATGGATGCTTCCCAAACACTTTTAGGTCTTTGCTATAAAAATGATAATAGAATTAAATGAATATTTGTTTTAAGAAAGATTTTGTTTTATATTTTCATTTCAATCTTTTATTCAGTCATTTAAATTTCGTTTATAATCGTTTTTGTATAATGCAAAGATGTACTACTTCACCTAGGGAAGGGTCCTCTACGTTTCTAGGGAAGGGGTTTGAGGGTGTATTATAAAAGCTCACTTTCTGTGCAGATGATGGAGTGTCACGTGCAAGAAAACATAGAGTAGGCTTAAGGAATGATATTGACAAAATAGCCTGAATAAATGCAGATTAGACTTAAGAGTATTACAAACATTATTAGCATGAAAAAAGAGCCGGACATATGAGCGCCAAAGTAACATGAACGTGATAATTTGGGAGTAAAAATGAATCGTTTGACATTGTTTGTGAGCAATCTTAGAATTATAAAGAAATATAAACATGGAGCTTATTTTATTCATGAAAAAGTTTCTCTTCCTATAGGTGTGTTGAACACTGAAATACGTTACCGCCATGTATTGAATGCTAAAACTACCTTCAAAAGTATTATAGACAAATATTTCATAAAGTCAGGTATACTCTTGAGTAAAACGCTAAAAATAACCTTATAAACGACAGCGCTAACAGGGACATAAGAGAGAGATTATGTAGAAGCGGGTGGTCGGTGATAGAAAACTTGTGAACGAAATTACAGTTTCTTGTGAAGTTATTTTTTTTTTTACCAGACAACCCAGTCGTGAGGCAATCAGGCTTCCTGTTGTCTGTCCTATGTGGAAAAAAAAAAAGATGGTACACCCGGTCATTGCACAAAGTTGAAATAAAGTTTTAATTGGAAATGTATACTAAAAAAAAAAAAAAGAGGCATAGCCACACCAAAAAATATTTTATGCACCAGATATATTTTACAAAAACTTCAATGGACATATTCCAAAATACCGTATATGTGTAAATATAAGGGAAATAAAGTATACTCTAGAAACAGCATTAAGAAGGATAATAGTTTTAATGTGAAATCGCTGTTTATCAAAGTGCCGGTAAGTGATGTGTTATCCTTCCTCCCAAACATCTTGGGAGACAACATTGATGACATTCCCAATAAAAATATAATTAAACTAATAAGATTGTGTGAAGAAAATTCATCTTTTGCGTTGGAGGGCAAACATTATACAAAATTCGATATGTTGGCAAATATTTACATGGAGTATTTTGAAAGCCATTTGCTAAACGCTATAGATGAAAAAAAAAAGTTTGGCTCAGACATGTAGACGACGTATTTTGCTCTGGGCCTAATATTCTATCCACTGAGGACTTTCTGCATATGTTAATTAAACTCAATAGCTCCATGAAATTTCCTCATGTAGTCGAGATGAGTAATAAGTTACCTTTTTTGGATGTAGAGGTCATCTGGTATAGTCATCTGGTGTAAAGCTATCTTGAAAACTAAGCTTTACAGAAAACCAATAAATATACGGTCTTATGTCTATTATTATTCAAGCCATCATATTAATATAAAAAGGTCGGTTTTCATATCTATATCCCTGAGAGAATATAGGATTTCAGATCCTGGATTTTTAGATGATGAACTGAAAATTATTCAGTACATTGGACAGAATCTAAGATATCCAATAAATATACTTAACCAGTGTCAGAACACAGCAAGGAAACGTTTCTATAGTGGCCAATATAATAAACCAGAAAGTAAAAGTCACCAAAGAACCCTTGTTCTTCCCTTCCATGAGAATTTTCTCGAATGTTTTCACAATCTCAAAAATCTTTATGTACAAGTAGTATTCAAATATAACTACAACATCAAGAAAGCCCTTATCAAAAGTAGCCCACCAAGTAATAAAGATATTGCCTTTAAAGTTCCAAGTACAGATTGTAACTAATTTCATATTGGACAATCGGGGAAAGAATTGGAGGCTTGGTTCTCACAACCTAAGTATGGTGTTAGGGTAGACCAGCAGAGCAACGGCTTATTTTAATATAAAGTTAACGGCATTATTTTAATATGAATTGCCTTTGATCACCATATCGACTAGGCTGCAACTAAGACCATAGATAAATCAAATTGTTTTAGTGAAAGAAATGTAAGTGAATCATGTTTGATCTCTGGAACATTTGATTATAATGTACCTATATCCTTTGGCCATTTTAAATGTGACAAACTGTTAAATGAAATAATGATTAAGAAGTATCCACCAGAATAACCTTGTCCACACACCATGTCAGGTGAGGAAGGTCAGATGTCAGGTCACATAAGTGGTGCCTACCAGCACTCCATGGGGGATTATGAAACCCCGGCTCACTTCTACTTTTGTGCTTTTAATGACCTCAAAACTTGTATCTCCCCCACTGCTTTTATTTTCCTCTTTCCAGTGGTGTGTGTGTGTGTGTGTGTGTGAGGCGGAAATGTCATGCGTGTGGCTCCTGGTAATCAATGGGGTTTGGAACCATTTATGGATTATGTTACTTGGGCTGAGAGAGAACCTTATAGTTTTCCATAAAAAAAATATGTATATTTTCTGTAAACGCAGCCCTTAGGATTTTCTGATGAATTTTGGGTAAAATATGCCTCATAATACTGATATTGCTAGAAGCAACATCCATAGTTAGGGCTTTTTAGTTGGTGGGGAACTCAAACCAAATCATCATGATCAAATTGCCAAACTAAAAGATTCTTGGTCTTATGAGCAGGTTTGGAGTTAACTCTGTAAAATTACGGGATGTGGAAATGAATGACCCTAAAATCCAGATTAGAGTATTCTAGATCTTTCATTGTCCCACTTGGTGACGTCACGACTGGAAAATCCATTAGGATTTGATAAGATTTACTATATTAATGGAAACTCTAGACGTTTAGTGTACGAATTCTGTATGATATGTGGATGACAATGTGGGATATTAATATGATAAGTACATACGATGCACCAAGTTCTACATGTGACATTTTATTGTTAAGCTGTCCATTTTAAGTATGTCAGAAAAGGAAAATTCTACCGTGAAATGACATTAAATTTGCAGTAATGGTAGCAAAGGAGGTCTCTTGCAGGAACTCAATGTAATTGGCTACGGACAATTACTATATAAATTACATTTATATAGTAACATACAATTTGCTTTTTGGTTGCCAAGTGTTACATTTTCGTGATACCGACTTGAATGCGTCGTAACTCTAAAATAGCAATAGTAATTTAGTGCTAAATTCACAATAGAGGGTACCAATTCTCTCATTATCAAAGTCGTATTTGGATGTGATAACTTGACCTTGATTGTCAGAGGTCAAGCCATAGTTTGACCGCAGTAATGGGTCTGGTCTGTATGCTTAATCAATGAACGTCACATATTATTTTTGAATATTTTTTCAATGCCCAAATCATTTCATTTTGTTCGTGATGTTCATCATGAAGCAATTTTTCTGTACGGTACATGCAATGTGCATTACTAAGTTAATTTAGAAATGCTGCATCATCATCCCACCCATGTGATGTACTAATACTTTTGAAACGATGTAGTTTATATAACACATAAGTGAAAGATTAAGCACATGATCATGATAATAATGATAATGTTTGTATAATAGAAAAAAATCATTAATACAACCGTGACGTAATGCGATGCCATGTCCTGATTTCTGGGCGGAGGGAGAGGCACTTGCTCCCAGCCAGCCAGCCAGGTAGTTACGTCAGGCTTAAGCAGCGACAAGTTGCACACTCTGCACCTACAATTGCGTCGTGACTTGCCAGTGACATCTACCATGGCACTGAATCGTATAATGTCACGATCTTTACCTTACCTGGCTAACAAGACTATTCGAATCACTGTCTCGGCTGAATACCACGAAAAGGTAAATATTGGTTGGTGGATTAATGAGGTTGTTGGTCATACACCAGCCATAGAGGGGGGACCTCGAGCTGACCTTTGAACGGCAGTCCAGGTTTTCCTAGTAAGAGTATGGTGACGGGTGGTTGACACCCTTCAACATCACTTGTCATTTATGAACCATATGAACTGTGCATTCATTGTTACCGGCTGGTAGTTCTATGGTGATCACTTGCCTTCCTTGCACCACAGTATTCATTGAATTATGTACAGAAGTTGATGCAGTCAGAAATTCATGGAAATATCTGTAATCATCTATTTTTTTTCCATCAGTCATTCAGTAGGATCCGAAGTGCTCCCGGCACCTCAGAGGACGAGTCGCCGCCACACTAGTGTGTAAAAGCAGACCAGGCCAGTGTTCACCCCTAGGCTACCCTTGAAACTCACCCTCGCCTTCAGGTTAGGGTGAACATTGGACTGGATTTGCTGGTTTTGCACACAGTCCTGTATGGCGAATATTTTCGAGACAGGGGTAGCATTTCATCCCCATATCCAGCTACTCTCTAGTTATACCAATACATCAAAACCAGCATAGGATGTTGATTGGGTTGTTGTGGTAGCATAGTGTTACGATAATGAAATTTATGGACTGTGGTATAATTCCTTGCTTTTCCATCGTCGATATTACATGAGGTGATAATGGTGAGGTTGATGAATGTTAAGGACAATTATGGGCCTTATCTAATGTAGACATAGGTGAAACTTTTGTAAAATGTCAACAGAATTTTTGAAATGCTTTTTCACTTATTAGTTGGATTTTCACTAAGTTCTTTAGGTACCTAGTCAGGTAACTTACAGTACATGTAACCCAAAGTTCTTAGTATATTGCGATGATCTTGTGAAGATCCCTCTTATCCCTGAGCTCTAGGGTGTACAGGTATAAGTATTGCTTATCCTAATTTCAGAAAATTCATCAGGCTAGTATATTAGTGATATACCAGTTGAGTTCTGTTGGAAGTCAACTATGCAAGTGTCATTATTCTAACATTATGTCAGTGTTGTGGTTATGTATACCCATTTTTTTCTTATGGACTCTTCAAAAATCGGCATCCTGGTAGTATTCTGTTAGGTTTTGATAAGCGGTTAGTTAAAGGGTTAATGTAAAACAAGAAATACAAAATTATGTGATACTATTTATACATGCTACTAAAAGCCCAGGGCCACTGTTTTTGTTACTGATGTTAAAGAAGAAGACATACAAGTTTGGGTGAGTGGAGACAGTGATAGATTTGGACATGTTTTGTGATTTCTTAATCATGGTTTGATAATTGATTAGTTAGGAATGTGGGAGAGGGCAAGTAAATCATGTCTGCCTTGTTTGTTTTGCTGCACTTTAACCCTAGATGAATCATTTGATTGAATTTGAGCTGCTCCCAGAACATGTTCAGCCACTTTATTTAAGATGATACTGTTGTTACCTAAATATACTTATAGGGAGATCTTACTGAACTCAGCTTGGCCGAGTAGAAAGTCACCTTTGGCAGTGCTGCATTATTGTGAATAGGGTTTCATCAAAGAACTCACTTCAAAGGAGCCTAAATTTCCCTGCTGCCTGAGCCTCTTAGAAAGAGGTCCTTGGCAACACCAGGACACCTTAATAATAGGTCGTAGGGTAGTTATGATAGCAAGATAGATAGACTAGATGAAGAAAGAAATGAAAGGGTGTATGAGAGATGTGTTATGGCAGGGAATGCAAGGGGAGTGAATTGTAGGGTGGTAGAATGGGTGAAACATAATACTTTAAGGTGGTATGGGCATGTGGAAAGAGTGCGAGACTGGGAGTTTACAAGGAGAGTGTATGATAGAAGTAGAGGGGTTGATGTGAGTGGAAGACCACCTGTGACATGGGCAAATAGGTTGGAGGAGTACTTGAGGGAGAGAAATAGTGGAAGAATGCGAGGAATGGTGTGTGCAAGTGAGGTGTGTAAGGACAGGCACAAGTAGAGACACTTTTGCCATGGCCACCCCTTGATGGAAGTTCCCGGTGGGAACAGGCATCAGAGATATAGATGATAGATACTGTATGGAGAGGGAGTTTTATGCTCACAGGGCCCCAACTCTTGAACAGTCCATATCAAGCAACTTTAAATTTCTGTATGTTGTCTGTATGAACCATGTCTTCAGTCATTGTATTATTATCCCTCCCTATGCTGGCCCATAGTATTGAAAATGTTGAAAACTATTTGGATTGGACACACACACTTAACACCAGTATTTGAGCACTCTCACTTCTGAATTTGTAATGAGTATTTTGACCATTCCTTAGGGTCATCAGTTATATGCACTTCAGCTTTATTGTTTAACAAGGTAGTTATATCACAGAATTTGACTACTTAGTTAATTTAATCACTTTTCACTTAAAGTCCCCAGAGAGATTGAATCATCCTCCACTTCTACAGGAGATTTTAGTTTGCAATGATTGTATGTGGTAAATTATGATTTTGATTACACATTGTGACATTTAAGATAGTGCTTGATGTTGTGTGCATTATATACTGTAAAACTTTCTAATTTTGTTAAGCAAAATATGCTTTAGTAAAAATTCTCTTGAAAGGTTACCTGTTATATGCAGTTGGGTGCATTTGTAGGTAATAAAATTCTATGAATCTAACAAATACTGCTCTCATAAATTCCAGGTGATAGACCATTATGAAAACCCACGCAATGTTGGATCTCTTGATAAGAATGACAAAACAGTTGGAACAGGCTTGGTAGGAGCCCCAGCCTGTGGTGATGTCATGAAACTCCAAGTTAAGGTAGACAGTGATGGCAAGATTGTTGATGCAAAGTTCAAGACATTTGGCTGTGGTTCAGCCATTGCCTCGTCATCCCTAGCAACAGAATGGGTCAAGGGCAAGACGGTGAGTTGTGGGTTTGAGGTATTAGGCTTATCCTAGGAAGCTGGAGATCCTACCATTCTTTCTAGCCAACAGAGATGTAGTTGGGAACCCCAGTTTTGCAAATTGATTTCTGCAAATGAGGACATGAATAAGAGCAATATGATCACCTGCCTTCAACAAGCAGTACAGATTTGTGTTGATGGTGGGAAAGTAATGGATGCATACAAGTGGGTGTAAGTCATAAACACCCTTAAGGAAGGGTGTATGTGAAAAGGTTAAGGAATGTTGGGATATTTAACTGGAATGGATTGAAGGGTGTGACACCACACTGATAAAATGATAAAAGTAGTTGACAGTCAAAGGTGTGGGGATGTTAATGAACAATGGGTAATTTGTTAATTTAGCCTTTTAATTGGTATTAGTGTACATACAAACCCTAAGGTGATATACATAATTTTTTTTTTCTTATATATTCTAGCCACAATTGGTCCATGTTTTCCTGAGGCCTGTGTAAATACCACATTTCACCTGCCATCCTAATTAGCATGTAGCTCATTTCCACAATTCAACACGCATATTGAATAAGTAGTAACATAATGATCACGATAATATATGTGTGCACATACATATAGAATTCCTATTACGGTCAAGATGCATTTTTAAGGAATTCGTTAAAAGGGGTTGTTATAACAAGGTGTATATGGAAATGCATTCCTGACTGTCAATTTTTACAAAAGTAAGTGCTGTAGAATGGCTAACTTTAACAAAAATAGATCTGCAGATCTTAATTTGGTGTTTCATAGATAAAACAAAGGCATTGTTAATATGAATACCATATGAAATTAGATTAAATAACATTCACAGGCATGTCAGAGGTTGCAGTGCTCTTCACTTCCTCAGCACTTTGAATGTGTGCTTACACCTTCCTGACCTGCTTGCCTTTGTCTTCAGTGGTTTATTTTTTTTGTGGGAAAACTTCATTGGAACTAAGGAAATGTGGATTGGCTAGTTCTCTTTATCCCCTCATTGCTATGAAGTATCATTTTGATGGTAGACCAATTGCCTGATGATTACCTGTCTCAAATCTGCATATCACTTTCATCTTTAAGTCTATATTAATCACTTTCCTAGGCACCTTGGGTACTGTACCTATACTCTCACTTCCTGGCTGTTTTCAAGATATAATGGGTTTAGAATGATCTCTAAACATACAACGTAGATAGCTAAAGTGAGAGAAACTAATTCTGAATTATGGCTGGCTGTACACAACTGGGTTTGAGTTTGCGAACAAAGATGTTGATAGATATATTTTTTGTTTTTTCTTCTTTGTTTGATAGATTTTATTTCAATTTGTTTGTTAATTGACTTGGGCAGTGTCTGCAGAAAAAACTTTTTTGCCTTCCTGTACATTTTCAAAAGCAATGTCAAAGTTACATTTTATCACTGTCATCTCTTCCTTGGCCTTGATTGCTTCAGCAGATGTCTGGGCATGGGATGGGCAAGGTTTCTGAAGTATTTTGTTCCATGTTTTGGTTCCATAGGATCCTGATGATATGAATGAGGAAGCACTGATGAGGTGTTGCTGGAGGCAGCTACCTGATCGTGTTTTCTGAGTGCCAGTGAGTCGAGGAATTTCCTGCTTTCTTCTTTGTAGAAAAGTAAAAGCCAACAATTTTGAGGCACAGGTGGAAGAATTACAGTGCCCGGAGGTGAAATTCCCCTAATGAAGTGGCACTATAGAATAGAGATGTCCTGCCTTCTAAAATATGTGGGGGTGGACAAGGCTTTTTGTGGACGCTGAATATACTTTATGAAATGAATTTTTTTTATCTGTTAGATTAAGATCCATTATAAGGGGTTTTCTTCAGAAAGGTATTTCTGAGTTATGCACATTGTGCATTTGAGAATTAAGCTGTATAAGTGGTTTGCTAATGTCTGCAGTGATTTATTTACTGGTTTATGAATGTATTTTCATTGAGAAGTTAGGATATAAGCAGGTGCACCAACTTCCCATAACTTTACTGTGGCCAGGAAAGCTTTGATGATTATTTTTTCTGCATTACTCTTTTCATGATTTAACATTGTTTGATAAGAAGACTCTACCTGTAAACACAGTAAAGGAAAGAGAAAACAGAGGTTGATGCAGTAGGTCGCTGGGTGTGTGTTAGGTTTAGAAATAATGGCAACGTACCAAATTTTCAGTACCCACCATCCCAACAGTTTTTAAATGTGCTGTGATGGATTTAAAAGCGTTTGGCTGGTTAGATGACTAATTTACTTTAAATTTTGCTGAATACTTACAATCATTTTCCCTATGCATGAGCACCATTTTCAAGAATGTGCTTGAAGCTGAGTGGGTTTGCAGTCATATCCCAACATAACATTTGTTTCCAGGCCCCTTGATAATCTCCTTCAATCAGCATTCCTTCCCTTCAGTCCCCAATATTTTCTTGTTAAGATGTTCAGTATGTTGACCTTGTTTTCACACCTAGATTGCTGTTTGAACTTAGTCTAATTTCAGCAGTACTCAAGAAGTCAACAACAGTAAGTTCACTGTGAATTCAAAACACCTAAGCTGAGACACAAATAATGTTGTCCATGGACTTGAAGCTAAATATTAAGTCTATTGTTAAACTATTTATTGTACTACTTTCATATACTCTGATTGGTATATGATTCTTTATTGAAGAAAAAGAACTTCACTTCTTTTCGGTAAAACAATGGCCTATGAGTTTGCCTCCAATACTATAAGTGAAATCATATGAATCAAGCCTTAATCAGTTTTGTTAGATCATGGATATTAAAGCCTTTTTTATCCCTGAATACCTGTATTAAATCACCTTTTAACCTCTTCTTTTCCAAGCTGAGTGAAGTCATTTAGTCAGCTTTCATTGGATTTGTTTCTTAGTCCAGGAATCATCATGGTAGGGGAACACTGTGCTCTCTCCATTTTTTTTTTTCCCAAAGTAGAATGACTGAACTGAACTAGATATTCAAAATGGGAACACACCAATGAATTGTAGAGAGTAGAGAGTGAAGGTAATTTCCCTAAACATAAATTCAAAAGCCCTACCAATGATTGTTTACCTTTTGCACTGCTTACTTTGCTTTGTCACCATGAATTATTATGCCCAAGTCTTTTTCCTCATTTGTTATTTGTAACTCAGTGAAATTCATTCAGTAGCTTGCCTTCGTGTTTTAACAGCCAGTATGTAAAAGTTTTCACTTGTGAGTGTTAATGTTCATTTACCAACTTTGAGCCCAGTCCATCAGTTTGTTAGTGGCAGTTTGAAGTTTCTGTTGCTGATTTATCTCCTAACAAAGGAAGCTTGAGACAGAGACACAGTTCTGAAGGAGAGATCGGTAATTATTTAGTGCACATAGAAATGCATTGAGAAAAATGCAGGTTTGGATGTTTGCAGACCTGTGGAAGGACTGATGCAGCATTACTCTTGTAACACAAGAATACAAGGTCTGTAGGGGAAAGATTATTCAGTAACTGTATCTGTTATCAGTGAAACTGTTATAGTGATAGCTAGTGTTGTTATTGATTAATTTATCCATCTATTCTAGCTGGATGAAGCTTTGAAGATAAAGAATGTTGACATTGCAAAGGAGCTGAAGTTGCCACCTGTCAAGCTTCACTGTTCTAGTAAGTATTTTTTTATATTATCTTATGTGATGAAACAAGTAATGTGTGCAATCTAGAATGCTCAGTAAATGTTTTATTACAGTATTCAGCATCTGCTGGACTAAGGATCTACTGCTGGAGGTGATATTACAAAGATATTATACTGAAATTTTTTTTAGCATCATATAACACGTGTATTCGAGGATGAGCATTTCTTCTAAGTATTGAAGTTTTTCTTCATAATTGTATCATAGCCCTAATAAAATGTGTTAAAAGCACATACCATTTAGTGCAGTAGTTGTGGATGTGTTAAAGTGATATGTAATACAATAGTAGATGACAGTAATATGATAAAGTGATTTGATAGTGGAAAATGCCCCCATCAATATCAGTAAAGCTCTTTATTTTGCTGTATCATATTAACCTTTAATGTATATAAGTAACACAAAACAGCATGTTTGAGGAAATATTTTATACATTTTAGTCCTTGTTAAATTCACTTCAAGTGATTTCACTCTCGATAAGTTTTCAAGAACACATTGAGTATGTAAAACAAGAAGCTGCTGTAATATATGAGTACTGTGAATTAGATGACTGGATTTTATGAATAGAATTAACTTCCATTTCCAGAATCCTTGGGAAATGTTCAGTATCTCTGCTTTAGAAAAATTGATAGTTTGGTACTTGTTTGGTCCTGACCATGCCGAACTAAAATCTTTTCACTGTATAATGAAAGTACATTCATATATACTGAATTATTAGAGTGTGATATAATTAGAGCCATTGATCAGCTGAAGAGAAAATTCATCTCCCAAGACCATATGAAATCCCAGCTAAATTCCTCAGAAAGATAAAATCAGTAATAGAAAAACCTCTGATATTATTAGTGGGGCAAAGTCTGGATGAAAGCAAAACTTGAAACATTCATGAATTTATCCCTGATGATATAGGAGAAAGAATACTGCCCACAAATTTCCCTGTGTGTCATAGAAGGTGACTGAAATGGGTGGGAGTTGAAGGCTGGATATCCTTCTGCTCTGTTATACTTTTTTAAGAGAAGGAACAAAGCAGGAGGCCAGCCAAGGAAGAATTTTTCCCTCTGAGGCTTAGTCATCTGCTCTTGGCACTACCTTGCTAATTTGGGAAATAGCAAATGTGTTTGAAAAAAACTTCAAGAATTGGCATATGTAGCATTAGTACACAAAGGAGGGTCCAAGCAGATAAGTTATGTGGATTTTGCATGTAATGAAAGTCTTTGAAAGGGTGTTAAAAGGACATAGTAAGCCAAAAAATCAAGAACAGCTTCATGAAAGAAGGCTGCAATGGACTTGTGCCTGGGAAAAGTATGCAGAACCAATTTTTTAGTATATTACATTATATATAAAAGTTTTGATTCAAGGAAGAAGCATGCACTTTTTTCTTGATAAACATTTGATGAAGTAACCTACAAAAATATCCAAGAGAAAGTAGCAAGGGAAAACATCAGGGTTTACTGACATGGATTAGGTTTTTGACTGCTACAGAATTTTGCAAGAGAAAGAATTAAACAAGAATTAAACATTAAAGGTAAGGTAGGAAGATGGATTACAGTGTGTCTGACAGAAAGTTGAAGGTGGTATCAAACAGAATGGTGTGTGAGGAGGTAGATGACCTATGTGGGGTACCACAAGAAATAGTTTTAGTCTCAAGACTCTTTATGATAACAATATTAGACATTGACAGTGAAGTAGATATGATAATATCAGACATTGATAACGAAGAAGATATAATAATGATATCAGATAATGATATTAGACATTCACAGCAAAGTAGATATAATTGATACCAGACATTGACAGTGAAGTAGATATATTATTAGATATTGACAGTGAAGTAGATATGATATCAGACACTGACAGTGAAGTATTTATTATTTTTATTTATTATACTTTGTCACTGTCTCCCATGTTAGCGAGGTAGCGCAAGGAAACAGACAAAGAATGGCCCAACCCACCCACATACACATGTATATACATGCACGTATACATACCTATACATTTCAACGTATACACATATATACTTTTTTTTTTCTTTTTTTTTCATACTATTCGCCATTTCCCGCGATAGCGAGGTAGCGTTAAGAACAGAGGACTGGGCCTTTGAGGGAATACCCTCACCTGGCCCCCTTCATATTTGCTGCCTTTATTCATTCCCTTCGCCACCCCGCCACACGTGAAATGACACCCCCCTCCCCCCTCACGTGCGTGAGATAGTGCTAGGAAAGGACAACAAAGGCCATTCGTTCACACTCGGTCTTTAGCTGTCATGTATAATGCACTGAAACCACAATGAAGTAGGTATGATGATATCATCAGGCCATTGGCAGTGAAATAGGTATAATAATGATATCAGGTATTGATAGTGAAGTATACATAATAATATCATGCATTGACAGTGAAGGAGATGTAATGATATCAGGTATTATCAGTGAAGTATATATGATAATGATGTCAGACACTGGCAGTGAAGCAGACATGATAATGGTATCATACATTGACAGCTTTTCTGATAACAATGGAGTATGCAAAAAGATTGCATCAGAAATTTATCAGGAGGTGGGAAAAACTTGGACACAATTTACAATGAGAAAAGTGAATCTGGTGGAATTTAGTGCATTACACATGATGGCTAGAGAATGTATGTAAGTGGATATGGCGGTTTTTTCTTTTGCTCTAGCGCTACCTTGCTAATGTGGGAATGGTACCATATTAAAGGCCCAACAGAGAAGGTGATAGAAAGGGCAAGAAATGTAAAAGATTTGGGTGTTGTTATGAATGAGAAACAAAATTTAAGAAGGCACATTGAGAAGATAACACTGTCAAATTATTAGTGGTGTGAATCTAAGAACTTTCATGAAAGAGAAGGAAATCTGTCAGTGAGAGTATTCAATGTATGTACAAGTAGCAAATTTGAATTCTGTATTGTGTTTTCACTAGTGAATTGAGTAGAAATAGATCAGAGTGAATTCAAAAGCACTTCCTGGGCAAAATTAAAGGGATGGAACACTTGAACTACCATGAAAGGCTGAAAGAACTACAGCTATATAGCTTTGAAGAAATATGAGAAAGATATGTGATAATCTGTTGATGGCACCATATTTAAGGCATCAAAGAAAATGTTAAACCTGAAAGTTTCATTCAAGGTGGATAAAGTTATTAAATCTTCAAGAATACCAATGAACATACTGAAAGTAAGTTAGACTGAAATATATGACAGTGCAACCAGGAAGCTAGAATGAATATTCATCATACTTTCAGGAGGAATAAGAAACATGCACTGAAGAACTACAGAAACATTTAAAAGAATACTTGACATGTAGTTGAAATCATTACCACACAAACCAAAATTAGATAATTTTGCTTTGCACATGGCTGCTGAGAATATTAATCTTATTTGTTAAGGATACCTTTGCTGTGAGCATTTTGTGTTAGGCCTACCAATGTGACTAAATTTCCAAGTATGTATTTTTTCTCTAGCAGTGTTACTCCAGAATACTTTTTCTTTCAGTATTAAGTAATACACATTACTTAAATGTGTGTTGAAAGTTTTTCTTTCCATATTTACAGTGCTTGCAGAGGATGCAATCAAAGCTGCTTTGAGTGATTATCGTATCAAGCAGTCTTCTAAGGAAAAGATGAAGAGGGAACAGTGAAACACTTGAAAGATGAACTTTTTTTGCTAAGCTTCAGGCTGTATACAATGAAACTTTATTTCACCTGGCTCAAAGAATTGCAAGACTTCATCCAGTCTTCAAGTATCTGTCATTTTAGGTGGCCTTCAAATGTGTGTGGGAAAGGATTATTTTTTTAAGTCATAAATAAAAAGCAAGACAATGAAAATTGAATTTTCAAGCATTGTCAGTCAGGCTGATAGAATTATAAAAGATTTTAATTCGCCTCATTAGCCAAGACATTTTTATTTAACAGTGGTGTAATTAATATTTTTGTTTTAACTTTAAAAGCATACACCCAGTCTTGTATTGATAACCATGTTTTGTTCTGAAATGTATCTTTTTAAGAAAATGTTCAGTGGAATCTCAACATGAAATGTTTATTTGAAATGTGGGATTTTTAAATTTATTTGAACAGATTGAAAGGTCAAGGTTCCTAATAAACTCAGGCAAATGAAATTTATGATTTTTTAGGAGTATCACACGTGTTGAATTTTTTTTTTTTTTTTTTTTTTACCCACTTTAATATTGGATGTTTTAGATAAATCAAGGAAAGTCTTTCAGATCAGGTGTCAGCGTAAAAGTGGGAAAACAAGTGAAAGCTTCTCTGTAGGAAATGGAAGCACTATGAAAGGGGATATTTTTAGGTGTGGACATAATGCTTCACATTATAGATTTTTTCTTTAATTATCCATTCTCACCTGGGTGACCAAGGGCTTAGTGTGCATACCAGATATGACAGCTTAGATTGATCTTTTGCTAGGCCAGCAGATACAGGTAGCCCGTTTGTAAGTTAGGGTTGGCTGTAACAAAAACTACTTGCCTTCATGTATCTGGGCTCAAGGATAGTCTGGACCTCAGGTATGTTTAGTATTATAAACATAAATCTGAGAATATTTTGAAAGTGCTGAATAATTTGAGGTTGATAGCTGAAGGAAGTGATACAAAAGTAGACACCTGAAGGTTAATTTGGGGAAAACTAGTGGTAAACATTGATTGTATGCTCTATCATAGATTTGTTGTTTTGATTACTGGTTTATTATTTGATGGTGGGATTTGAAGGAAGGTGCATAAAGTTAGACACCTAAAGGTAAACATTAGAGCAAATGAGTTGAAAATAAGAAAAAAATACTGTGATGTTTATGTTTAGGTGATATCTTGACTATTTTGCAAAAGGTAACCAGATGACTGATGTTGGTTAGGCATTGTAACAGTCTTAATTGTTAGCAAAGCTTTAAAATTTTAATCACACTTTTGTGTAGGGGATCCAAACATTTACATTAACTTCTTTAAGGAGTGCTCAGCCTACCTAATTATAATTAAGTATTGGAATTGTAAATCGGTATTGTGTTGGCACACACAGCTTTTAGAGGCAGAGTTTATGGAATGTGTAATGTAAATATATATATATATATATATAAATAAATGTATAGGTCTGCAGAATAAAATTTAAGTAAGCAATTGAGAATATGTTGTTATTCCAAATGATTCATAGAAGCATGGAATTTCATCTTTTACAATATAAGCCAAAGACTGTGTACGAAAGACAGAAAGGTACATACTATATAGACACACAAAAAACAAAAAACTTGAGTTTTAGACCTGATTAACTGTGCCATGCTTTGAGCTAACCCTTACTATACGAGATTTGTTTTTAGGCATATTATGGTATTTGGCTTATAGTTTTGAAAGATATACATACTTTCCCTTGTATTCAATGAGGTGGTTTGATCAAGTAAGTAATGAAAGGGTAAGAGAGATGTGTGGCGGAGTGGTGACAGGAATGGATGAAGGCAGCAAGTATGAATATGTACGTGTATATATGTATATTCTTAATACCTTCCACAGAGCATCTCTATCAACTCTATCATATGCCTTCTCCAGATCCATAAATGCTACATACAAATCCATTTGCTTTTCTAAGTATTTCTCACATACATTCTTCAAAGCAAACACCTGATCCACACATCCTCTACCACTTCTGAAACCGCACTGCTCTTCCCCAATCTGATGCTCTGTACATGCCTTCACCCTCTCAATCAATACCCTCCCATATAATTTACCAGGAATACTCAACAAACTTATACCTCTGTAATTTGAGCACTCACTCTTATCCCCTTTGCCTTTGTACAATGGCACTATGCACGCATTCCGCCAATCCTCAGGCACCTCACCATGAGTCATACATACATTAAATAACCTTACCAACCAGTCAACAATACAGTCACCCCCCTTTTTAATAAATTCCACTGCAATACCATCCAAACCTGCTGCCTTGCCGGCTTTCATCTTCCGCAAAGCTTTTACTACCTCTTCTCTGTTTACCAAATCATTTTCCCTAACCCTCTCACTTTGCACACCACCTCGACCAAAACACCCTATATCTGCCACTCTGTCATCAGACACATTCAACAAACCTTCAAAATACTCATTCCATCTCCTTCTCACATCACCGCTACTTGTTATCACCTCCCCATTTACGCCCTTCACTGAAGTTCCCATTTGCTCCCTTGTCTTACGCACCCTATTTACCTCCTTCCAGAACATCTTTTTATTCTCCCTAAAATTTACTGATAGTCTCTCACCCCAACTCTCATTTGCCCTTTTTTTCACCTCTTGCACCTTTCTCTTGACCTCCTGTCTCTTTCTTTTATACTTCTCCCACTCAATTGCATTTTTTCCCTGCAAAAATCGTCCAAATGCCTCTCTCTTCTCTTTCACTAATACTCTTACTTCTTCATCCCACCACTCACTACCCTTTCTAAACAGCCCACCTCCCACTCTTCTCATGCCACAAGCATCTTTTGCGCAATCCATCACTGATTCCCTAAATACATCCCATTCCTCCCCCACTCCCCTTACTTCCATTGTTCTCACCTTTTTCCATTCTGTACACAGTCTCTCCTGGTACTTCCCCACACAGGTCTCCTGTGGGAGGCAAGTTGTTAGAAGCAGTGAAAAGTTTTTATCGAGGATGTAAGGCATGTGTACGTGTAGGAAGAGAGGAAAGTGATTGGTTCTCAGTGAATGTAGGTTTGCGGCAGGGGTGTGTGATGTCTCCATGGTTGTTTAATTTGTTTATGGATGGGGTTGTTAGGGAGGTAAATGCAAGAGTCCTGGAAAGAGGGGCAAGTATGAAGTCTGTTGGGGATGAGAGAGCTTGGGAAGTGAGTCAGTTGTTGTTCGCTGATGATACAGCGCTGGTGGCTGATTCATGTGAGAAACTGCAGAAGCTGGTGACTGAGTTTGGTAAAGTGTGTGGAAGAAGAAAGTCAAGAGTAAATGTGAATAAGAGCAAGGTTATTAGGTACAGTAGGGGTGAGGGTCAAGTCAATTGGGAGGTGAGTTTGAATGGAGAAAAACTGGAGGAAGTGAAGTGTTTTAGATATCTGGGAGTGGATCTGTCAGCGGATGGAACCATGGAAGCGGAAGTGGATCATAGGGTGGGGGAGGGGGCGAAAATTTTGGGAGCCTTGAAAAATGTGTGGAAGTCGAGAACATTATCTCGGAAAGCAAAAATGGGTATGTTTGAAGGAATAGTGGTTCCAACAATGTTGTATGGTTGCGAGGCGTGGGCTATGGATAGAGTTGTGTGCAGGAGGATGGATGTGCTGGAAATGAGATGTTTGAGGACAATGTGTGGTGTGAGGTGGTTTGATCGAGTAAGTAACGTAAGGGTAAGAGAGATGTGTGGAAATAAAAAGAGCGTGGTTGAGAGAGCAGAAGAGGGTGTTTTGAAATGGTTTGGGCACATGGAGAGAATGAGTGAGGAAAGATTGACCAAGAGGATATATGTGTCGGAGGTGGAGGGAACGAGGAGAAGAGGGAGACCAAATTGGAGGTGGAAAGATGGAGTGAAAAAGATTTTGTGTGATCGGGGCCTGAACATGCAGGAGGGTGAAAGGAGGGCAAGGAATAGAGTGAATTGGAGCGATGTGGTATACAGGGGTTGACGTGCTGTCAGTGGATTGAATCAAGGCATGTGAAGCGTCTGGGGTAAACCATGGAAAGCTGTGTAGGTATGTATATTTGCGTGTGTGGACGTATGTACATGTGTATGGGGGGGGTTGGGCCATTTCTTTCGTCTGTTTCCTTGCGCTACCTCGCAAACGCGGGAGACAGCGACAAAGTATATAAAAAAAAAAAAAAAAAAAAAAAAAAAAAAAAAAATATATATGTATATGTCTGTGTATGTATATGTATGTATACATTGAAATGTGTAGGTATGTATATGTGTGTGTGGGCATTTTTGTATATACATATGTATGTGAGTGGGTGGGTGGGGCCATTCTAAGTCTGTTTCCTTGCATTACCTCAGTAACCCAGGAGACAGCAATTAAGTATGATAATGATGACAATAATAATACTTTTCTCATCTTAACATAAGTATGTGCATATGAATGGGTGGCCCATTCTTTGTCTGTTTCTTGGCACTACCTCATTGACATGGGAAATGATGATCAAGTATAATAAATGAATGAATAAATATAAATTTCTTTTAAGCTAACTTTTCTTAATTTCATGATTACAAGATAAGTTAAAACATTACAATTGATATGATAATGAAAATGGGGAATAATTGTATATTTGTGGTAAAAAGTACTTAATTGCATTAATTGAGGTTCAACTAAGACACAGGCTTGGTCCTAAACAAACAAGATGTATGGCCCCCTTCTCCTTCCCTGTTTTCATGTACTTTCCCCATGCATTTTGCCACTTCTTAAAAAGAAATAGATTGTGTTTATGTTGAATTTATACCAAACATTCATTAGAGCCATTTAATTGTCATTAGCAAAAAGATGAGTTTGGAATCTATAGGTATGAATGAAACAAATCATATTCACATCATCTATTAGAAACACACTGCTTATATTTATATGTATATAGATTTTTGTAAGGATTCCATGTGGTAGGTCTAATGAATGTTTGGTGTGAGAGGAAAGATACTAGGAGCAATGAGTTTTTATCAGAGAATGTAAGATGTATTTGAATAAGAGAAGTGAGTTAGCAATATGCCTGCATCAGGGGTGTGTGACGTTATCATGGACATTTGTTTTCTTTATGAATGGACTGGTGAGGGAGGTAAATACAAGGATCCTGGAGAAGAGGCAAGTATTCAGTATGTAGAGGGTAAAGGAGTTTGGGAAGCGAGTCATTTGTCAGTTGATGACTTAGCATTGGTGGCAGATTCAAGTGAGAAATTGCAGTAGTTGATTTAGGGAGAGTGTGTGTAAGGAGAAAGTTGAGAGAATGCAAGTAAAAGCAAGGTTATTAGGTTTAGCAGGGCAAAGGGACAGGTTAATTGGGTATGACACTGAATGGAGAATATCTGGAAGAAATGAAATGTTCCAGATGCCTGGGAGTGGACATGGCAGTGAATGAAGCCATGGAAGTGGAAGTGAATCATAGGGTGGGTGAGTTGGGGTTAAAAGTTTTTGGAGCATCAAGGAATGTGCAAAAAGGTCATTTTCTGGGAAGGAAAAATGGGTATGCTTAAAGATATATTAGTTTCAATGATGGTGTATGTATGCAAGGCATGGTCTATAGATGTGTAGAGGTGTTAGAAATTAAATGAGTACAGTATGTGATGTAAGATGGTTTGATCAAGTAAGTAATGAAAGGGTAGAAAGTTGAGGTAGTAAGGAGAGTGTTGCTGAAATGGTTTGGACTTAAGGAGAGGTTGACAGAGACAATATATGTCAGAACTGGAGGAAAAAAGATGGGGTAGACCACACTATAGATGAAAGGATGGAGTGAAAAATATATTAAGTAGTTTGTGGCTGAACATGCAGGAAGGTGTATGATATACATGGGATAAAGTTGGTGTGATGTGGTATGCGGAGTTTGAGAATGGAAGTAGGCAAATGCAATCCTTCTTCATCTACTCCAGGCGCTGGGAAATTGACAAGTATGAAAAATTTTGTTTTGTATCATTCGGTTGAATTTTGTCAACACTAAGAGTATTCAATTATTGTATATTTAAGGAAAAGAAACAAAGTATAGATATACTTCATTCATTTACATTATTAGAATTCATAAAACACAGGGACAACAAATATCATTTTCATATACATTAGCCCATAGAATTTTTTTTTTTAATAAAAAAAATACAAATGAATACAACAAGCACCCAAAAATAAAAGGAAGAAAGTTAATGGAATATACAAAACACCATGATATTTAGCAATTTGATGAATCTGGAATATCATGAAACAGGTACAGTACTAAGTGATTACAGCCATCAGTTTCAGATGATGCATTCTGTACAAGATAGTCAACCCTCCCACTAACTTGCACAACACAGATAACCCTCCCACCATCCTCTACAACATAGTCAACCCCCCAACAACTTGTACAACATAGGCAACCCTCCCACCATCCTCTGCAACATAGTTAAGTCCTCCACCATATTCTACAACACAGTCAACCCTCCTACTTTCTTGTACAGCTAAGTTAACCCTCCCACCATCCTGTACAATGTGGTCAACCCTCCCACCATCCTCTGCAACATAAGTCAACCCTCTCGCCATCCTAGACAACATAGTTAACCCTCCCACCATCCTCTGCAATATAGTCAAACCTTCCATCATCCTGGACAACGTAGTCAATCCATCCACCATCCTGGACAACATAGTCAACCCTCCCACCTTCCTGTGCAATATAGTCAACCCTTCCACCATCCTGGATAATACAATCAAGTCTCACACCATCCAGTACAACATAGTCAACCCTCCCACCATCCTGTACAACATAGTCAACCCTCCCACCAACATATTCAACATAGCTAACCCTTTCACCATCCTATACAACATAGTTAACTCTCCCACCATCCACCACAACATACTTGACCCTTTCACTATTCCGTACGAGATGGCTAACCCTCCCACCGTCGTGTACAACTCAGGAGTGACCTAAGTGTAATCCCCCCCCATGCAATTCATGTAATTTAGAAAAAAAAAATATCACAGGATATTGATGGCAGCTGTGTTCTTCTTGCACTTTTCTTCTTCATCTGCAACTCCCCCTTCCTCCTCTTCTCTTTCAGTGTAGCCACCAAATGGGAAGACAGATTTCCTGTATGAGTACATTAGTGATAAGCTTACAGATAAAATGCATATACATTCATACTTAATTTCCTAAGAAAATATATTTGATATACATTATAAACTTTAGAAAATGCTGCTCTAAAATTAGTGAAATGAACAGTTATGCACATATACCGTTGCAAAAATATTTAATTATTCCTTTGGCGTTTAAGAATTGAATGCAATAAATATCAAAGTGCCAATGCCT
Source organism: Panulirus ornatus (assembly GCF_036320965.1). Classification (NCBI taxonomy): domain Eukaryota; kingdom Metazoa; phylum Arthropoda; class Malacostraca; order Decapoda; family Palinuridae; genus Panulirus; species Panulirus ornatus. The sequence continues at coordinate 56,879,880 of NC_092242.1, forward strand.
TCTGCTATCTTCGAAGGCACATTTATCTCCCACTATCCTCCAGAAGATAAATAATCCTCCTACCATCCTCTTCAACATAGTTACCTCCTACCATCCTCTCCAACATAGTTACCTCCTACCGTTCTTTATGACATAGTTACCTTTGCCCAACATAGATACCTCTCCCACCATCATCTCCAACATAGTTACCCCTCATACCATCCTCTCCAACATAGTTACCTTTCCCAACACCAGATGTCGTTACCACCGGCGACATCTGGCACTGACGGCATTCACGTTGTGGCACACCCGGTCCCGCCATAGTCCAGTCTTACTATCAGTCGGACCTGGAGAGTTGTCGACCAGCTAAAATAAACAGTCATTCCATCCATTGGTCAGACTAGTGTCGGTGAAGGTGATATCTCTACATTTTATTGATAATAATGGCGCTTGAGGCATTGCACGGGGTGAGCCGGTACCACAGCAGGAGGGAGGCGCTGGAGGAGGAGGCTGAAATCCCTAATATTGGGAATTTAACAAATCAGTATCAGCTGTGCATGCCACCCTTCCCAAAGGTTGGTGTTTCATTAAGTACTGTTGCACTTAAGGGTTAATGGCTTTGTATAGTAGGGCCAGCCTGATCTATATCCTTTTCTAGCATATGCGTAATGAGTTTGTCTAGATTTAGTATTTTTTTTCAGTTATAAATGGGATGAAAATCAAGTTTAGCTCCGCATTGTTATCTGCCTTTTGATGTTAGATAATTTGATCTCATATGCAAATGTAGCATTTGAAGACTGTTGTAATGCTTGTGGAGCACGAATGTAAGTATATATTACTGAACGACATTAAGTAAGGTGGTTTGTAATGAGGTTTACGAATATCATGGAAGATGTAGAGTTATTGGGTTGTAGGTGTTGGGAAAAACGCTTGTCATGATTAGAAAAACTAATGGAGTCTTCACCTAACTCACCTCAGGAATAGAAATGGGGAGAGAAAGGTGTAGATTCCAGTTCACTACATAATTAAAATATGGATTTTGATAAACACATATAAGTGGAGTCCTTAGAATTAGGGAGCTGATGTATTTCTAGTCTGGATTTAGCAAGGTTAAGAGCTCAGAAAATGGGTAGGACTTTTATGAGGTAAAATCAAGTAAAATACATGTAATTGATGTAGTCAAACCAAACTTGATTTATGGTAACTTAGCTGAGGAAACTAAAGGAGTCCTTCCGAATTTGTAGAATATCATATTTTTAGAACAAGAAACGATAAGTTGAGAACTTTTCATTGCTTAGATGAGATTTTTTGAGAAAAGAGCATTCGAACATCTGTTTTTACAGCACAACGTGATGTATCAATAGTGCATGTGCCTCTCAGCTCAGTCGCTCTTTTGTTCCTGCAAAATTACACTGAGATATACTAAGTAAAGGAGTCAAAAAATGACATTAGGCATGAGTGGATGTTGGAACAGTAAAGTTCAACAACAAGAAATCCAGCCATTTTATCTTAGTTTTGCTATAAAATTTCTAACTTTTCTGGTCACACCTGTAATACACTTGCTCCATGGTTAGAGATGCATATAATTGCACCAAAGAAATGTTTTAAAACTGTATTGCATGACTTTCTCAGGACAGTGTGTTTAATCAGTCATATGAATAATATGTTTTTGACACCATTATAAAAAGGCTTTGATAAATCCCATTTGATACTAATGAAATCCATTCATCATTATATCAAATACATATAAACGTTTTGGTAAATGAGAAGATTGTACATCTAGGGAGAACGTTGAAATACACCAAGTTCACAAAGCAGGAATCTTACATTGTCGTACAGCACTGTATTGCCTGAGTTAATAAATCTGTATATGGTTTGAAGCCATCCAGTGGACATCAACATCCTGTGGACAGTGTATACAAATGACGAGATGGTATAAAGTTGGAAATTTATTGTCTTATTTTATAACTTACAAATATGAGACTTATTTGTTACGCTTCGATAATTCTTACATAGACAATAAGAAATGTTATTTCTTTATCCACGGAATTTCTCTGAAAATCATAGTCTTTTCCTCATAGGATGGAACTTAATTTTACAAATCAATCTTATCCCTTCTAAATCATGTACACTAATTAGCTTCCTTAAAATGAGCCCATTCATATGTGTTTTATCAAAATCAGGAAGTTGTATTTGTGGTGTCCCTAAACTGGAACTTTACCAGTAGAGATATACAATACCAGTATTGAATTTAATTGTTGCTGGAGAGGCATATCTGCTTGCCAATACATCTGTTAGTTGTCATCTGTTACCATTTATATGTACTTAGTCATAGGCATGACAAGAATATTAAACATATATATTATTCCCCAATCTGACGCTCTGTACATGCTTTCACCCTCTCAATCAATACCCTCCCATATAGTTTCCCAGGAATACTCAACAAGCTTATACCTCTGTAATTTGAGCACTCACCTTTATCCCATTTGCCTTTGTACAATGGCACTATGCATGCATTCTGCCAGTCCTCAGGCACCTCACCATTAGTCTTACATACATTAAATATCCTTACCAACCAATCAACAACACAGTCACCCCCTTTTTTGATAAATTCCACTGCAATACCATCCAAACCAGCTGCCTTGCCAGCTTTCATCTTCTGCAAAGCTTTTACTACCTCTTCTGTGTTTACCAAATCATTCTCCCTAACCCTCTCACTTCGCACACCACCTCGACCAAAACACCCTATATCTGCCACTCTGTCATCTAACACATTCAAGAAACCTTCAAGATACTCACTCCATCTCCTTCTGACATCACCACTACTTATTACCTCCCCATTAACCCCCTTCACTGATGTTCCCATTTGTTCTCATGTGTTCAGTAATATATTTACTATCCATAGGCAGTGGGGAGAAAGAATGTTGCCCTGGTATTCCTTGCATGTTGTAGGTGTCCAAGAGAGGTGGGAGCTCAGTGGCTGTAAATCCTCCCTTCCTGTATTTCTTTCCTAAAGAAGGAACAGAGCAAGGAGTTAAGTGAGGAATTTTCTCTTTAATGTTCAGTCATTTGTTTTTTTCACTCCCTTGCTTACATAAGAAATGGTGAGCATGTGTGAAAAAATGTATGAATATAAATAATTTTCCCATGAAGTCTCTCCAGAGGCAACTGCAGCCCAGGTAGTGCTACTACCAGTAGCAGGGAAAAGTAAACTCCTTTGAAGTGAGAAGTTCTTCGACGAAATTGTGATCTCTGTGGTACAGCCTTGCCAAAAATTACTTTTTACTTGTGATGTAACCTTATTCCTAAAATGTAGGCCCTCAAAGTCAATCACTCTTTGCTTTTGCTGTCCATATGTGTGAACAGTTGCATTGCATTTTGGTCTTTTCCCTCATTTAGACTGCTTACCTCTGCACCTTTCTCTTACATCATCTTTGTTTGTGAGATCTCCCCTTACTCTACATGTTGCCCTCTGGTTTTTCATTTCCAATATGTCCTCCTTCTTGGCCCAGGACGCACATTCATATTCTACTTTCACACATTCCTCAGTGCACCCATGACCTTAGCCTCCCTCCCACCCTTTGACTCCCTTAAGCTATCATGGTTCTGTCTGCTGCCGTGTCAACTCCTAGATGCCTAAATCACTTGACTACATTCAGGTTTCCCCCAGTTAAATGTACATTGAACCTTTCTCCTCTCTCACACTCTTCCAAACTCTCAACGTCTGGAGTTTCTCTCTGTTGTTGGCCGCTAGATTCATGTTTTTTTTGTAAACAGCAGCTGATTTACGTCCCATACTCCTCAACCTTAGATATAGTGTAAAACTGCCTCTTGCTGGAAGACCCCTTGCATTCATCTTTTTTACCACACTATCCATAAACAGATTGAATAACCATGGTGACACCACACATCCATCACATGTCCACACACACCTTTACCAAGAAGCATTCACCCCCGTCCCTTCCAGCTTGTACACATGCTCTAATGTCTTAGTAAAAACCCTTCACCCTGTATAGCAATTATGTCACCCCATAAATTTGTAATACTTTCTCCTGATCCACAATTTCCACTTGTGATTCAGTCTCTTCCTCTAGGTATTTTGGCTCAAAGTTTTCAAAGAAAACATCTCGTCTATACATCCAGTACTTATTCTGAAACATAGTGCTTCTGCTCAGTCTGGTGTTTTGTAAATACCACAACCCTCTCATTCATTACTCTCACCTTTCCAGGTATACCCAGCAGACTTATTTCTCTATAATTTAAACATTTACCATTGTTCCCTTTGCCTCTTTGTAAGAGCACTGTGATGGATTTTGCCAGAGCAGTGATATATGATGGAAAGGAAATGAAAGCTAAGTTTAATTTTTGTTTCATTTATAAAAAATTTACATTGGGACGTTCTTGATTTGAAATACTGTCAGTGTGTTGAAAGCCATTTGATCTTACACCGAGAGATTAGATATGAGGAGTATAATGATAGTGAACTCTGAATGCTAGCAGATGTAGCATAGAAAGATGAATATCCTTGCATTTCACAGATTTTCTAGTTCTTCACATACAATGAATGTATGAATTCATTTTACAGGATCAGTGCCAGATTGGAGAGTTTTTGATTGATGAAACTGGTCGCAAGATCAAGCTTAACTATGCTCATGGTACTACGACTCTTGGTTTTAAATTCAATGGTGGAGTTGTCATGGCTGTTGACTCGAGAGCAACATCTGGACAGTATATTGGTAAGTTAATCCCAAATTCAAAATTTATGTTAAATGAAACTCTGTTCCTTAACCTGCCAATACTTCTTTTTTGTTTTACTTATTGTCCATATTTTGATAATATCACAGCAAGATACCACTCAGTTTGTATTTCGGAGCTGAGAAAATATGTTTGTTTGTGTTCATTGCAACCCATTTTTTTTTTTATAGCATCTACAGTAAGTGTAGGCATTTCGGTATGTCTGGAAGGAATGTGAAAGATATTCATAGGAGTACACAACATAGGGCTATCAGTCATGGGGTTAAATTAGAGATGCTTAAGAGGTTTGATAATGGTCAGAAACTTTTGTTGATTTACAGGGTGTTGTAGTTGAATATGACAAACTCATGTTCTCTTTCCCAGTAGCTCTCATATTACCCCTCATATTATCTGCTTAAGCATCACTTGAAGCTCTCATCACAGTATGTTTCAGTAAGTCTATAAAATATCATTTGCATTGCCTGTGATAGACCATCATGGGGTGATGTAGATAACCTTAGAAACATTGATGATGCAGATAACCCTAATGCTTCTCCCCTTCCCCCCAGTAACTTTCATTCCATCCTTTCTCACTCCAGCTGCATGTAAAGTCCTCATTACCATGTTTAAGTACAATACATTTTTTTGGTGAGTTTTAATTTGGTATATTCTGACATATAATGACAAAGTGTGGTACTGTACATGGGTAGTAAAGCGAGTTTCAGATACATTGTAATCACTGGTGAGGAATGTATCCACTTCTTTTAACATGAATATCAATGATTTAACTAATGATGGTTTCAGGGTGTCCAGGAACTTAAATTTCTCTAACATACCTTGGGGCCTCAACGTACAACAGTGTTAGATCAATCACATAATTTCAGTATATAGTTCATAGCTTTGTATCCAGTAGAAGCTTGCAAGCACAGTTGCCTACATTCACTGTAACCATGGTAAAGAGGGTTATAAGAATGAATTAACAGAGCACCGTATATAGTATTTCATATTTATAGTTCTCATTAATAACAAAGGCTGGAAGAATGAATTAGTGACATTATAGCTTTATGACAATGTGCTTCTACTGTGTTGTTTTAGGTGACTTTTTTTTCCAGATCGTATTTGTTTACACTAACTGTGTCAGGAAAATTACCATAGCTTATTTCTCTTACCCCACATCCTCAAACTGCACAGTGGAGTCCCCTAGTTAGTAATACTTTCTCCAACTTTCTTCAGTCACTTCTTGTATGACCTTCCAGTATCCCCTACAAACCACAATGGAAAAGTATTCTCTTGTGCAGGAGACCTTATGTTCCCATCCTAGCATGTCTGGTAATACAGGCTACAAAAGACATGTAGCACTGCATCACAGAATAGTGTAATGCTGAAAACAGTGTTTGAATCCCCACAAAAATCCACCGTTAGCCACCTAGCTCATGACAGATATGAATCAAACTTCTCGCCTCATATAACCCTAATGACCAACTGCTTTCACTGCACAAAACTTCGCCCATACTAAATATTATGTATTATACACATGACAGTCACTCCCCACACCACTAACATTGTCAGTCATTAGTGTTGTCTATGCATAAAATGACGCTGGAGAATTGGCTGTCTTCTTATCATACCGTAATTATACTTGAAAGGACAGATAGATCTGTTAATAAGTTTCATGGTTTACTCTGACATAAGAGTCTAGTGCATAAGACAATATTTGAAGGATTTTTTTATTTATCTGCTTACAGTGCTCAAACAAGTACAGCTGCTATCAAAGATGTCTATACTCCAGATAAACTGAATATGGGAAAATTGTGATGTTCAATTCAGACAATGCTTCTTTCATGCTATGAAAAACAGAGATGAAAAACAAAGAAAAACAAAGAATGTTTGGGAATAGTCGATGCGTGGAAAGAAGTATTAGTGATGAAGGAAATAAAGACACTTATGGAGAGCATTTATAGGCCTCTGCAGATTTTCAGTCTGCATAGGACAATTTGAGGAAATAGCAAATGACTTGGCTGTATAAACTTTTTCATGTAAGTACTTAGGTTTACAGTATTGAGACCCTTCTTAAATACTTCGAACATGATACCTCAGAAAATAATGACCTGATAGCAAATTACTGCTTGAAGAAGTCCTCTGATGCTGACTACTGTGTCATCGATATTTTGTGTGAATTAACTGCACTAATGAAACAATTTTAGAAGAGTTGTTTAACAACAGTTTAAGTTGTACACTTAGCAAGGGTCAAGATCCACAAAATGAAAAGTTAGTATTTTGAGAAATTAAAGGAAAATTCAGTTCCATCATGTGCAAAATATAGGTATTTGCCAGTGAAACCATTCTAAGTTTCATATCTTTTCTGTCCTTATCTGAATGAAATGTTTCCCATAAATGAATGGACAGCTTATTACCCTAGCTCTCTTTCATCACGGCAAGTCAGCATTGAAAACATCAGCAGGCTTGTTCAGAAAAAGAAAAAAATTTGGACCTTATTCGACTGAAGTCATCTGCCCAAAACACCTTGGAGAAGGATATTAATTGTGAGCTAGTACAGTGATTATAGATGCATAATTTCAGAAAGTATGAATCACAGTTCATACAAAAATTGCAGGAAATAGTAACTTTCAGTCTACAAAATGCAGAAAATACTGATGTATATGTGTGCAACCTTTCAAGCATCCAGTGATGATTTTGAAGATGGTTTTAGCCATATGAATATCAAAACAATCACAAAACATTCAAAGAAGTCTTTTTGATATGCTGTTGAGAATTAGATTTCACATCTCAAGTGGTGAAGTAAACTTAGACAGTATATAAACACTGGAAGAGTGGAAAAGTTGGAAGAGGAAAAGCTCTTGACCAGGGAAACACATCTATGCCATCAAGATGGCCACCTACTTGCTTTGGCTTCCTTTCTAGTGAGAATGATTACTGGTCTTCTAAATACAGAAAATTGTGTATTTTATATTTTAAAACAAAAGACATAATGTTAACATTATGCTCCAGAAGAGAGGATATATATTTTTTTCCCTGGCAGACATAAAGACAGTCGATAAATAGTGTTTTATAAGTCAAGTCAAGAGGTATCATCCTTTAATTCATGCATAAAGTGCAAAAAGTATATTAAAGGTATTTCATGGAACGGTATCAAGAAAGTATGTTGTTAATATCAAGAAAATGGATAGTTCTTATACCTCAAGGGAGTAGATTCTTGTGAGATTCGTAAAGGCCACTGAAAGTTTTGCATGTTGCTTTTTTTTTGCTTATTTCACGTAAAACAAGCAGTGCACATTGTTGATTATCCTTTTTATATATTCTTCTTACTTCTTGCATACTTATTTTTAAAAAGATATATATTGCTTTTATTTCTACTGATGACACACATCCTCACTGCTTTAATGTTGGTGCACGTAACAAAATTCACTCAGCACAAGGTTAGAAAAAAGAAGGGGGAACATTCCCCCCCCCCCCCCCTCTCTCTCTCTCTCTCTCTCTCTCTCTCTCTCTCTCTCTCTCTCTCTCTCTCTCTCTCTCTCTCCAAAAGTGATGGAACTTGTTCACACTGTAATGATGTAGTAATCACTAAACATCCCCCACCCATCCACACCAACCCAAACATAAACACTCAGCTAGACACATTGCTCCCCCTTCTAAGATTACACTCCTAGGCATGTATGAGTTACACCTTCCTGTTTGTATTATCCACCACTCTTCTTCAGTTTGATGTGTATCCCTATACACATGAAGTCTTTTATGATTGCATGAAGCATTATTTCTCTGATGAAATGCATCTACTGCATTGGATGGTTAATTTTCTAGATAGTAGGATGATCTAAGTTTAATGCATTGAATTTTTTGCTTCCCCAGGATCTGGTAATGTGAAGAAAATTATTGAGATCAATCCGTACCTTCTGGGAACAATGGCAGGTGGTGCTGCTGACTGTACATACTGGGAGCGTGTCCTTGCCAAGCAGTGCCGCATATATGAACTCAGGTAGGACCTCAAACTGACGTAGTTTAAGGTTTTTATTTTATATTGTAAATTACAAAGCCTGAAAATACTGAATTGTTGGTAAGGTAAGTGCTTTAATGTAAAGGAATTATTCTGTCTCATTTATGAGGGTGGCCAACTCAAAATCTACATTTTTTCCTCTGCCTGGTGACAGTGTTCCATTAACATTTGGCCTCTTGTACTATTAACACCTTCATGAACTGACTTGTGAATAACATTGTCCCCTTCCAGGCATGGAGTTAGTTGTGACCTGGCACAGGAGATTTGTGCAGTACTTTTTTCTTTGGTTAGAGCAACTGATCCATTTATTTCATATGAAAGCAACTACATTCTTTGTACACTTGGTTGATATTTCACATAAGGCCAGAAAAAACAAAAAAGAAAAGAAATATTTTTGGCTGTGTGAAGTCATGCATTTTAGTTTTCAATAGTCAACTCAAGTTTTTGCCAACAAAAAACAAATAAGCAAAGTAAGTGTTATATAGCAAAAAATATGTCATTTATAAGCTTTACATTGGTGAAATCATAAATTTGATATGAGTAATACTAAGGCTGATGAACTGAAAAAACAGAATATCAAGAAAGTGTTTCAAATTTTATCCTTTTCTTTTTAGTTTGTGGCATTACTTTTTCCATTAGTTTCCAATTCCATTGGTTAGTATAAGTTTATAGTTATGGTATGAGGGACTAAAAGTAAGAGAGAAACCAGCTGATATTGTTGGAGTTATGGAAACAAAGCTTACTAAATAGATAAAACTCACCTTTTCTGTTCAGAGGGGTACTTGGTACGAAGGAAAGAAAGGAAGACAAAGGAGGAGGAGGTATAGCCCTCCTGATAAGAGATAACCCTGAAGTATCAGGAAACAGTAGTAAATGGCCCATTCAGACAGTACATAATGAGAAGGGTAAATATATGAAGAAAGTGCATAGTGGTGTTGATGATATGTAATCCTCCAAATTATTTTAATACTCCACAACAAATAGACAATGACAACAGTGAAGCAACAATCAGCATGGTACATGAAGCAGTAAAACATGCACTTCTCAAAGAAGGTAGGGTACTGATGTTGGGGAATTTCAGTTATAAGGAGTTGGATTCTCATGGTGTGAGGGAATCTTGTAGACAAGTCTGTAGGGGTGTGTACAGGAAAATTTCCTGTACCAGCTTGTTAGTGGATGCATTAGGATGTTATGGACTCTCACCCTTATTTGTAAATCCTATCTTCTCACAGACTAGCATGGATGTTGAAAGTATCATACATGATATGCCACTTGGAAAAAGTGATCATGTAATGCTTAAATTTGATTATTTGGTAAACGAGGAAGCTAAAGGATCAGAGATGAGTCAGGGCTTGAGTAAGAGATGTGATCATGGAAACTGTACAGAACTTGACTATTTCTGTGGTACCTTAGATATAGTTTGATAGCCAGGAGCTAGGGTATTCTGGCACATAGTTCTGTGAAATTTGCAATGACAGCTTTGGGAAATGTGTACTGTTAGCCTGAACTACAGAGGGAAGGTTAAGAAAAGGGGAAAAATGGTTTAATCAGAGCTATCAAAAAAACAAGAGTTTTGAGATGCGCACACTTCAGCCAGACAGCTTATGCTAGGTAGAAAAGAGCAAGGAATGGGTATTGCAGAATAAGAAAAGAGGAACAGAGAAATTTTGAAAAGAATATTGTGGATAAGGCTGGTGAAAACCCAAAACTTTTATATAAAGTCATCTGAAGCAGATTTTCAGCTAAGCAGATTAAGGGATTCGGAGGAAAAAATAGCTGAGGATGTTTTAAGGATATATATGGAATTGAATAACAAGTTCGAAAATGATTTCACGGTGGAAGACACTTTAAACCCATTACTAGTGAGATAGAATGAGGAGGAGGCTTTTGAAAATATAGAGATATCTAGAAAAGCTGTTAACTGAATACTGAAAGGTCTTGTCTCATACAAAGTGCATGATCCAGATGAAATTTCATGTGTCCTGAAGATGTGTGCTGGTGCACTAGACAGACCTCATCATAATCTCCCCTATTATCCTGACCTGGAGTACTGTAATGTAACATGTTATCTCTCATGCAAAAGTTCATGTAGAGAAGTATCTCCAGTTCTGATGTAAACCACAGTTTATATATCTTCAAGGTGGGTTTCGGTAAATTTTACTTGTTTAAAATACATGTAATATTTGGTTTGATATATCACCAGTTATCCCTGGGGATAGGGGAGAAAGAATACTTCCCACGTATTCCTACGTGTTGTAGAAGGTGACTAAAAGGGGAGGGAGCAGGAGTTGGAAATCCTCCCCTCCCATTTTTTATCTTCCAAAAGAAGGAACAGAGAAGGGGGCCAAGTGAGGCTATTCCCTCTAAGGCTCAGTCCTCTGTTCTTAATGCTACCTCGCTAATGTGGGAAATGGCGAATATGTATGAAAAAAGATATCACCTGTATCACAGCTTTAGTCCATATCAATCTCTTGTAATGATTTGTTAGTTCTGATTAGTGTGTATTTTTCATAATGCATAATATGGTTTAGGTGGTCTTAATGACTGTTGCAGCATAGTGTTAGGATTGGTTATAATTTTGTCATGGAAATTAGGAAGGATATTAGGGATATGAAATGATATATCAAGAGTGGTGGATTCTATAGTCTGAATATGGCTTCACTGCTAGCAAAGCAGTGAACAAGTTGTAGTTGATGTACCATTCCACTGCAGGAAATATTTTTCCATCTATCATCATATCTTTATCATTATTAAAGGGTCATTGCTTTTGTGTATTCTAGGAACCGTGAGCGCATCTCTGTTGCAGCTGCATCAAAGCTGCTAGCCAATATGGTGTATCAGTACAAGGGGTATGGGCTTTCTATGGGTGTCATGATTGCTGGTTGGGACAAAAAGGTGAGTTTCCTACTTATCAAATATCTTGTGCCATGTAGATATCCTAATTTATTTGATGTACCTGAATGAAAAGAATAAGTTGCCTCAGTGTAAGTATACTGAAAAATTCTGTATTGAAACTTCTGCAGGGTCCAGGATTGTATTATGTTGATAATGATGGAAACCGGATGCCAGGGAATGTCTTCAGTGTTGGCTCTGGGTCTATTTATGCTTATGGTGTATTAGACTCTGGGTATCGCTGGGATTTGACTGATGCAGAAGCACAGGAATTAGGTCGCCGGGCCATTTACCATGCTACACATCGTGATGCTTACTCTGGTGGTGTTGTTCGGGGTAAGTGGAATACCGGTCTAAAATGAAAGAATGGAATACCTAGAGTTATTAACATTGCAGAGTTTTGTGCTACTTTAACATTCCAGTACCCTTAATACATCTCTTACTGTGTACCTGTTGCCATTGATGTAGTTTATATATTTAGGATATCAGTCATTCCTATGCCTCTTTCTGTAATCTCTTTTCATGTGGTCCAAAAAGTGATGTTCTTTATGGACGTTAACAAGGCATGAGGACCAGTTGGCATTCGTCATCAATTTGCTTTTGAACTTATGCCCATGCTTACTGTTTAGTTTCTGTTTGAAAAACAAAATTTTTTCTTCCTGAAAACATGCATTGGGCATTGGTTCAAACAGTTGCATACAAAATGCCTCCAATAAACCCTTTGCTTTCAGCTGTATCACCCTACCTCATGCAACAATTCATTCACTGTCTTTCTCCATCTTTTTCAGTCTTCCTCTTCTCCATGTACTTAGTGCCTTCATTAGTCATTCTCTTTTATGATCCTTTATCTCCAGTCTCTCCATCTCTCGTCAGTTCTCATTTCTTTAGCTTCTTGAATCTCATGGTCATCTCATCTTCTCTCTGATTATGATTATCAGTATAGTGTGGCTTTCAGAGTAGGAAATCAACCTATGATATCCTTATTTCATCAAAAGTTCTGGGAGCAATGAAGAATGTTTGGAGGGAGCTAATGAGTTTAACTTATGCAGAAAGTCCTCGGTGGGTAGATTATTAGGCTGAAAGCAAAGTACGTCATCTACATATTGGAGCCAAACTATGTAGACAACTGTACCTCCTCCTATCTTTCAGTTATTGGAATGTATTTAAGTTGGTCATCATTGAATACAGAAAATCAGTTTTTCACAAGAGACTTTCGTAATATGAACTGTATACAATCTGTAGTCATATATTTGCTAAACCAACCATGTTTGTTTTCTTCTCTTTAATGGTAGGGTTAAATCAATAACGAGAATTATCTGGCTAGTTAACATCAAGTTGTGATCAAGTGCCTGTTATTCAAGGCTGTTACTGTGTTGTGTTTATAATCAGTGTTGTATAGTTTTTATTGTGTTGGATAACATCTATGATGCTTCTCTTTGATATTTGATAAGTTTGTCAATTGTTTCCTGAAGCACCAAAAAGCATTTTTTTTAACATCTTTTTATGTATATTTCCAGTTTACCACATCAAGGAGGATGGCTGGACTAAGATCACAGAACAGGACAGTAAGGACCTTCATTACAAATATGCTGAGGAGAAAACAAGGAAGCCACATTAATTGATTTTCCTTTGATTAGAGAAAGTGAGAATAATGACCATTACAAATATGCTGAAGAGAAAGTAAGAAGGTTTCTGTAAAGAAATTTTGGGCCCTATTAAAAGAAATTTTACGTGAACACAGATTAACACTCCACACTAATCTTCTCTTTTTGATAAAATTCATGTGATTTAAGACAAGTTCAGTGTATGATGGTACTACTTGAGAACTTATACTTTATAGTTCTTCATTTTGTTGGGTTGGATATATATTTATCAAGTGTAACCTGTGTTATATACACTTTTATGAAGAAATCTTTTTGCTAGTTTTTTGCTAATAAAGTTGAATCTTCATAATCTTGTTTTTATTAAGTGTAGTAGAGTTATGCATTGTAAGTTATGTCTTTTGATGATATGTTTGCAAGTACCTTGCAGCAACAGTCGCAACTTATTTCCCTGCTTTAAGCCCCTCCCCCTTTTTTTCAAGCAGTAATATTACTTGGTATGTAGCACCAGCTGTCTAGGTTTGATAACTTGATGTCTGAAATGAAGTTTAAGTGAATCATGTCATTTTTTTTATGGTGAAGGCTCCAGTAATGGACAAAAGTCCACATCAAGGCCAAGGCCGTAATTGAAATACAGAGAGAATTATGAAACAGAAAAAGAAAAGACAAGGGAAAGTATTTATGAATTTGTGAGAAAGTGAAAAACTTAGTCTTGAAATGTGTTAGGTCACAATTACTGGAAAGACATGAGATGGTAGAGAGTTCCAGAGCTTCGACCTGCAAGAAAAGAAGCAGGTATCAAAACGGCCTACCCCTGAGTTGCTGATGGCCAGTTCTCGGGAGCACAAACCAAAGTAATTACTTTAGAAGAGAGAAAGTGAACTAACATTGCGGTACATGGTAAGGAGGTCAAGTTTGGAAGTTAGCCTGGAAAAGTTTATAAGGCTGATTGCTTTTGACTCAACTCGTCAAGTAAAGATGCAGATCTAGAACCACCCCAAATGTAAGAGCAATACTCCAAACAAATCAATCTCTGTATAAGCAGAAGAGAAGAGAAGTTTCTACATCTAAACAGGACTACCAGTTTCTTAGATTGTGAGATGTACAAGGGGAAGTGGCAGGAGGTCAAGAGGAAGGTGCACAGGCTGAAAAAGGGGTCAGATGAGAATTGGGATGAGTATCTGTAAAATATCAGGGAGAATAAGAGTTTTAGAAGGTAAATAAGATGAAAAAATAGAACAAATGGGACAATCGGTGAAGGGGCAAACGAAGAAACAGTAACATAGTGATGAGGTGAAAAGATGTAGTATTTTGAAGGACTATTGAATGTGTTTGATGATAGGATGGTAAATATAGGGTGAGCAAGTCATGGGAAGTGGTTTGTAGAGGTGAGAAGAGGTGGTGAAAGCCTTGCGTACTGCAGTTGAATTTCTTATGAATGGCAGTGAATGTGTTGTTGATTGGTTAGTTAGGTATTTCAACATATGCATGAATCATGATGAGGTGCCTGAGGATTGCGTGTATAGTGCCATTTTATATAGGCAAGAACAAAGGTGAGTGTTCAAACTACAGAATAAACGTATAAGTTTTTTGAATGTACCTGATAAGTTGTATAGGAGAGTGGTGATTGAAAGGATGAAGGCATGAACAGAGCATCAGACTGGGGAGTAACAGTGTTGATTCATGAGTGGTTGAGAATGTGTGGATCTGGTGTTTGCTTTAAAGAATGTGTGTGAGGAGCAAAGAGACCGAATGATTTATAGGATTTATATGTGGCTTTTATGGATTAGGTGAAAGCATGTGATAGTGTTGATAGCAATGCCTTGAGGGAGGTCTTATGAATATATGACGTTGGGGGAAAGCTACAAGAAACAATGAGAAGTTAAGTTTTTATCGAGTTTACAGCGTGTGTGAAAAGGTAGAGGAGAGAGAGTTTCCAGGTTTGTGGCAGGGGTATGTAATGTCACCGTAAGTTTATGGTCGGAGTGTTGTAAATAAAAGCAAGGATCTGGGAGATAGAGGGGAGCGTGCAATCTGTTTGGGGTGAGGGGGTGCCTGGGAAGTGACTCAGATGTTTACTGATGAGACAGCAGTGGTGGCAGATGTAAGTGAGAAACCGCAGCTGGTGTCTGAATTTGGGAGAGTATTTGAAGGGTGGAAATGAAGAAAAGCAAGGTTATCGGATTTGATACAGCAGAGGAACAAATCAGTTGAGGTGTTTTTCTGAATGGAGAATATTTGGAGAAGTAAAGTGTTTTAGATACCCGGGAATGGACATGGCAGTGAATGGAATCATGGAGGGAGAAGTTAATCATAGGGTAAGAGGGCAAAGGTTTTTAGATCATTGAGGGATGTGTGGAAAGAGGTCTTAATGGGGAAGGGGGACAGGTATGGATGTGTTTGAAGGTATAATAGTCCCAATAATGTATGGATGTAAGACATGGGCTATAGATGTGGATGTGCAGATATTAAGAGTTTGAGGACCGTATGTGGTGTGAGGTGGTTTGACTTAAGTAATAAAAGTATAAGAGGTGTGTGGTAATAAGATGAATGTCATTGAGATAGCTGAAGGGGATGTGCTGAAATGGTTTGGATATATAAAGAGAATGAATAAGGAAAGGTTGACAAAAAGGACATATGTATCAGAAGTGAAGGGGACAAGGAGAAGAGGGACACCAAACTGGAAATAGAAGGATGGCGTGAAAACTATTTTGAGTGATCAAGGTCTGAACATGCGAGAGGGTTAAAGGCATGGATGGAATGAGAGTGAATTGAAATGATGTGGCATACAGAGAATGATGTTCAGTCAATGAACTGAACCAGGGCATGTGATGTGGCCAGAGAATATTATGGCTTAGGATGGTCTGTGGGGCCAGGTTGTGGATAGGGTGCTATGGTTTCAGTGCATTGCACATGACAACTAGAGAATGGATGTAAGTGAATGTGGGCTTTCTTTCTCAATTCTTGGCACTACTTCTGATGTGGTAAATGGCAGACAAGTATATATAAATAATTTTTTCATACTTAATCACTTTCCCCACATCAGCGAGGTAGCATCAGGAACAGAAGAAAAAAGGCCACACCTGCTTACGTACATTCTCTATCCACAACCAGACCAAATAGAACTTTTCATGGTTATCCCAGATGCCTCAGCTGCTCTGGTTCAGTCCATTGACAGCATGTTGACTCCAGTATAACACATCTTTCAAATTTACTCTTTCCCGTGCAAAAAGTGAAAAAGATTTTGAGTGATTGGGGCCTGAACATACAGGAGGGTGAGAGGTGTGCAAGGAATAGAGTGCATTGGAACGGTGCGGTATACTGGGATCGACCTACTGTCAATAGACTGAACCAGGGCATGTGAAATGTCTGGGGTAAACCTTGGAAAGGTCTGTGGGGCTTGGATGTGGATAGGGAGCTGTGGTTTCGGTGCATTACACATGACAACTAGAGACTTTCCAAGGTCTTTGGGGCTTGGATGTGGATAGAGAGCTGTGGTTTCGATGCATTTCACATGATAGCTAGAGACTGAGTGTGAACGAATAAGGCCTTTTTTGTCTGTTTTCCTGGCACTACCTCGCTGAAGCAGGGGGTAGCAATGCTGTTTCTTGTGGAGCGGGGCAGCACCAGGAATGGATGAAGGCAAGTATGAATATGTACATGTGTATATATGTCTGTGCATGTGTATGGACATTTATGTATATGTGTATGTGTGGATATGTACATGTATGGAAATGTGCATGTATGTATACATATGTGTATGAGTGGATGGGCCATTCTTTGTCTGTTTCCTGGCACTACCTCGCTGATAAGGGAAACGGCGATTAAGTATAATAAATGAATAAGTAATATATTTATTTTTTATATTATACTTATTTGCCATCTGCATCAGTAAGGTAGTGCAAGGAAACACATGAAAGAATGGCCCAACCCATCCTCATACACACGTACTTACATAAACGCCCACACATGCACATATACATACCTATACATTTCAACATATACATACACAGATATATGCATATATACACATGTACATATTCATACTTGCTGCCTTCATCCATTCCTGTCGCCACTCCACTTCTGACACACATATATCCTCTTTGTCAGTCTTTCCTCACTCATTCTTTCCATATGACCAAACCATTTCAACACACCCTCTTTTGCTCTCTCTTAACCACACTCTTTTTATTACCACACACCTCTCTCAACCTTTCATTACTTACTCGATCAAACCACCTCGCACCACATATTGTCCTCAAACATTTCATTTCCAACACATCCACCCTCCTCCGCACAACTCTAAAGCCCATGTCTCGCAACCATATAACATTGTTGGAACCACTATTCCTTCAAACATACCCATTTTTGCTCCGAGATAACATTCTCACCTTCCACACATCCTTCAACACTCCCAGCACCTTTATCCCCTCCCCCACCCTTTGACTCACTTCCGCTTCCATGGTTCCATCCGCTGCTAAGTCCATTCCCAGATATCTAAAACACTTCACTTCCTCCAATTTTTCTCCATTCAAACTTATATCCCAATAACTTTTCCTTTAACCCTACTGAACCTAATAACCTTGCTTTTATTCACATTCACTCTCAACTTTCTCTTGTCTCACACTCTTCCAAACTCAGCCACCAACCTCTGCAGTTTCTCACCCAAATCAGCCACCAGAATTGTATCATCGGTGAACAACTACTGACTCACTTCCCAGTCCCTTTCATCCACAAGAGACTGCATACTCACCCCTCTCTCCATGACTCATGCATTTACCTCCCTAACCACTCCATCCATAAACAAGTTAAACCATGGGGACATCACACACCCCTGCTGTAAACCAACATTCACTTGGAACCAATCACTCTCCTCTCTCTTCCTACTCGTACACATGCCTTACATCTTTGGTAAAAACTTTTCACTGCTTCTAGCAACTTATTTCCCACACCATATACTCTCAAAACCTTCCACAAAGCATCTCTATCAGTCCTATCATATGACCTCTCCAGATCCATAAATGCTACATACAAATCCATCTGTTTTTCCAAGTGTTTCTCATACATTCTTCAAAGCAAACACCTGATCCACACATCCTCTTCCACTTTTGAAACCACACTGCTCTTCCCCAAGTAGAATTTGTTTATTTGTGATTACATCCATAGAATCAGATAATGGTGAAACAAGCATAGAAAGTTGGTACATTGATGCGATGTTCATTTCCTCAGACGTTTCAAAGACTTCTTGCGGTGAGCTGCCCTAGGACAATCGCGTTGAATGGTCCAGCAGTAATCCGCCATTATATGGGTATCCCAGTGTCCCAGGCATATTTCTTCTATGGTTCTTAAATCTTGGTAGAATCGTTCACCCTGTTCCTCACTTAGGTCACCAAGGTTGTCTAGGAAACGACCCAAGTGGTTGTAGAGGTAATGCACTTTGATGTTCATTTTACAGCCTAGTTGACGAAAGAAGAGAGCATGTTCTCCGTTAGTTCAGAGTAGTTATCTGCTGTATGGTTCCCAAGAAAGTACCTTTCAACCAGAGTGAACATAGACCATGCATCTACCTAAGCACTGTTCACTGAATCTTGGAAAAATGGGTCTTTCATGAGTTTCCTGCTTTGCGGCCTGTTGAAAATACCTGCCTTCAGCTTCTCCATGCTCAGTGCTGGAAATTTTCGGTATATGTAGTCAAAGCAATTTCCTTCTTTGTTCAAAACCTTTACAAACTTTTATTAAACCTAGTTTGATGTGCAGTGGTAGTAAAATGACCTTATCTCTGTCAACCAAGGGTTCTGTAATTACATTCTTTTCTCCAACCACCATGTTTTCTCTCAGAGGCCATTGTTTTCTCACCCAATGCTCATCCTCAGCTCCACTGTCCCAAAGACAGATAAAGCTGGGTTACTTGACATACCCACTGCTGACCCAGGAGAAAAGTCACCATCTTAAGATCCAGACAGATTAGCCATTTGTGATCGTGGTATGATACCATCTTAAAGACCAGGGCGATTGTTTCATGCTCTTCAGTCATCTTAGTTGAGTGACCAATTGGGATTGATCCATACTTGTTCCCATTGTGTAGAAACACATTTTAAGCTCCGCTTAGAACTATCTATGCTCATGAGAGATATATTTATTGATAAGGGCATTATCTCAAAAACTATAGCTGCTAGAATGAAATGAAGGTCATGTTCTTATTCAGTGGCGTGAATATACCTAGAATCATGTCTAAAATATGAGGCATCATTTTTTTTTTTAATATGTTCCTGTGTAATGATTCAGTGTATAATCTCGGTTACAGTATCACAACCCAACTCAACATGTATATAGATTATGTAAATGTAAGAAAGTGTTAAATCTCAACTTTAAAGGAAATCAAAAACTTTTTTAACAGAAGACACATTTTAATGTTATTCCTAATGGTACAGGATAAGACTATTTCAGGTCTTTATGAATTCTTGTGATCTCTGACCGGCGGCCATGTCGCCAGGCTCAAACTGACGCACGACATATTCGACGATTGTACTGGTGGTAGCAACATTTCTCCTCCAGGAGACAGTCGTCGTCAGTTACACAAGAGATGTTCCTGTCCGACACCGGTGCCTCGCATAGCTTGTATATTTCGTCCGGCCGTAGAGAGTATGCTGGACAGGAGCCTGGATGGTTACCTGCAACAGTTTAGAGGTAAGATATATTACTATATACAGTACAGGGTCAAGCCAGGACCTTACGTACCCTGAAGTAAACCTTGTATTGAGCCGAGTCAATTTTGTGAATGAATAATGAACATTGGGAATGTCGTGAGTGTTATTACAGGTGAAGGAAGGCAAGGGGAACTGTGGTAACTAACAGAGGTACTGTTATGGGCGACTGGACAGATACATGGGATGAGTACACCCATGTACATGGAAGAAATGCACCCAGGTACATGGGAGGGGTACATCTAAGCACATGAGAAAGGGCCACCCAGGTATACATTAGGTGATGACACGTACATGGAAAGGGATCAAACCACCCAGGTGCATGGAAGAAGACTGTCCATGTACATGGGAGAGGACCTCCCGGGTACGTGGAGGGGGATCATCCAGACACATACATGGGTTGTGAAGATACCAGTACAATGTCTCTTTATTACAGTTTAGGAGAAATGTGACGTGACTGTACGGTAGGAATGAGGAAACCTGTCCAAACCACGACTATGATATTACCCTTAGAGTCGCAGCAGTAGTACTGTCCAGGCAGGTCCTGCAGATTACACCACTTCCTGCAGGGGATGCCCTCCAGGTATGGCAGAGGGCAAGGTGGGCCTGGTGGCCCGGCCCCTCGTCTCCCGGCCGCCACCCGTGCCACACACACCACCATCATGAGACACACCACGCGCCACATCGTCATCTTGCACTACATCATAGAGAATGAATATAGGGTTGGATCTCCGAGAGACAAACATATATGAGATATTGTACAGTTACTGATGTTTGATATAAGCACACTATGTTCTACGACTGTCTGCCTAAGATTCTAACATTACATAAAAACATGGAATCCTCAATTATACTAAGCAGAGGATATATTTAGCAAGGTTATATTTACGTCGAAGCTACATAGGCAAAGATGTATTCACCTGGGAGTGGAGAGTGTGTTGAATCACGACGCACTCAGGAGGGAATGTACAAGGTGAGGAGGTGCGTTTCTTATATACCCCAGTGTGAGGCAAGTCCTGACGCTGCACCTCCCTCCCGCTGACACATCATTACCTGGAACACCTGCAAGGGGTGGGAGGAACCCACAGTTTGGACCCACACCCAGAGTGCTGGACCAGATCCACAATCCTAACCCACTTACACAATTCTGGCCTATACCCACAGTCCTAACACACCCACAGTCCTAGCATCCACACACAGACCAAGCGTCCACACAGAGTCTTACCCACATTTCTAACTCAAACACAATTAACCCACCCCTATAGTACCGAGCAACACCCACAATACTGGCCCATACCCACACATTGGAGCCTAGACCCACAACAACGCGAGCCCACTTACTCTGGACCATGCCAGCACCCACACCAATAGTACAAGCCCACACCCACACCCACAGTGCTGATCATATAGGGGATAGGGGAGAAAGAATACTTCCCACGTATTCCCTGCGTGTCGTAGAAGGCGACTAAAAGGGGAGGGAGCGGGGGCTGGAAATCCTCCCCTCTCGTTTTTTTTTGATTTTCCAAAAGAAGGAACAGAGAACGAGGCCAGGTGAGGACATTCCCTCAGAGGCCCAGTCCTCTGTTCTTAACGCTACCTTGCTAACGCGGGAAATGGCGAATAGTATGAAAGAAAGAAAGAAAGAATATATATATATATATATATATATATATATATATATATATATATATATATATATATATATATATATATATTCCTATGAGTCCACGGGGAAAATGAAAAACGATAAGTTCCCAAGTGCACTTTCATGTAATAATCACATCAGGAGAGACACAAGAGAGAAATAACAGTCAGTTGATATACAACGAAGAGACGTAACTAGGACGCCATTTGGTATATATATATATATATATATATATATATATATATATATATATATATATATATATATATATATATATATATATGGACTGAACCAAGGCATGTGAAACGTCCAGAGTAAACCATGGAGAGGTCTGCGGGGCCTGAATGTGGATAGCGAGCTGTGATTTTGGTGCATCACACATGACAGCTCGTGTATGGATGTAAAGGAATATGGCTTTTTTTTCTTTTTTTTGTCTGTTTCCTGGCACTACTTCGCTGACGCAGGAGGTGGCGATACTTTTTCGTGTGGGGCGGGACACCGTGGGAATGGATGAAGGCGAGTAAAGTATTATTTACATATGTATATATGTATATGTATGTTGTGTATATATGTATATGTATGTTTTTTTTCTCTATGTTGAAGGCTTCAGTCACGGACAAAGGCCCACATCAAGGCTGGGCCTTGGTTGAAATATAGAGAATTATGAGACGGAAAAAGAAAAGACAAGGGAAAGTATTTCCGATTTTTATGAGAAAGTGAAAAACCTGCCTTTTGAGCTGTGCCTGGTCATAGTCATTGGGAAGACATGAGAGGGTAGAGAGTTCCAAAGCTTCGACGTGTAGGGAAAGAAGCAGGTATCAAAACGACCCACCTTTGAGTTGCTGATGGCCACACAATAATCACGTGACGCAGCAGCTTGCCGAGTATTCCGTGGTCTAGCTCGTGATGGGGGCACAGGCAGCCAGCTCTCGGGAGCAAAAACGAAAGTAAAACCTATAGAACAGGGAAGGTAAACCAACATTGCAGCATAGGGCAAGGGGGTCAAATTGGGAAGTTAGTCAGGGACAGTTTATAAGGCGGACTGCTTTCGACCCACTCTGTAAAGTAAGGATGCAGATTTAAAAACACTCCAAATGTGAGAAGCAGTACTACATACAAAGACGAATCAATCCCTTGTATAAAGTTGAGCAACTGTTCAGAAGTAGTTTCGACATCCAAACAGGACACCCAGTTTCGTAGAGGCAGACTCAGCTATTCCTGTAACGTGAGGTTTCCAAGTGTGGATGATACATTAATACTAAGTATATTCACTGAGTCAAAAGGTGGAATTTACAATACTGTCAAGGTGAGACGAGAGTTGTGAGGAGTTTTCGACAGAGATGGGTAGGTACTAGGTCTTGGAGGCATTAAACTTCAAAAAAAATGTATACCCCACTGAGATATCATGTCCAAGATCGAGTGAGAGAAGAGGGAGCAGAAGTGAAGGATGTGGATGAATGCAGTGTTGAGTCGTTAGCGTATGAGTGCACTGGATTATTTGTGGAGGAGAGGAAGATAGTCGAAAAAAAAAAGTAGGCGCCAGGACAGAACCTTGAAGGGCACAGCTGTTGATGGAGATAAAGGGGAAGGCTTTATGTATGTATATATATATATATATATATATATATATATATATATATATATATATATATATATGTGTGTGTGTGTGTGTGTGTGTGTGTGTGTGTGTGTGTACACGCTGGCCTAAGAGACGGTATTTTTGTGGTGGTTTTGGAATTAAAGAAAAAAAAGATGGCACCTGATGAGGTGGATTGTCTGTGTGGAACATGTACCGCCACATGTATAGAAAAATTACATGTTGAATAAAATTATCTGAAATACTGAACTATGATTCGTATGATCAACATATGTTATATTTCTGTTATACAAATCTCCAACAACCAAGATCGAACTCGGAACCCCCGCGTGGTAGGCGAGAATATTACCTTAATGATATGATCACCCTTAATGATAAGACTATTCGAATATTATGGAATCGAATATCCTTCGTCTCACGTTGGGGTGAGCAACGAAGCCTAGTATTCGAATATTATGCAATCGAATATCGTTCGTCACACTGTTGACCAACGGAGCGTAGTATTCGAATATTTTTTTTTTTTTTTTTTTTTATACTTTGTCGCTGTCTCCCGCGTTTGCGAGGTAGCGCAAGGAAACAGACGAAAGAAATGGCCCAACCCCCCCCATACACATGTACATACACACGTCCACACACACAAATATACATACCTACACAGCTTTCCATGGTTTACCCCGGACGCTTCACATGCCTTGATTCAATCCACTGACAGCACGTCAACCCCTGTATACCACATCGCTCCAATTCACTCTATTCCTTGCCCTCCTTTCACCCTCCTGCATGTTCAGGCCCCGATCACACAAAATCTTTTTCACTCCATCTTTCCACCTCCAATTTGGTCTCCCTCTTCTCCTCGTTCCCTCCACCTCCGACACATATATCCTCTTGGTCAATCTTTCCTCACTCATTCTCTCCATGTGCCCAAACCATTTTAAAACACCCTCTTCTGCTCTCTCAACCACGCTCTTTTTATTTCCACACATCTCTCTTACCCTTACGTTACGTACTCGATCAAACCACCTCACACCACACATTGTCCTCAAACATCTCATTTCCAGCACATCCATCCTCCTGCGCACAACTCTATCCATAGCCCACGCCTCGCAACCATACAACATTGTTGGAACTACTATTCCTTCAAACATACCCATTTTTGCTTTCCGGGATAATGTTCTCGACTTCCACACATTTTTCAAGGCTCCCAAAATTTTCGCCCCCTCCCCCACCCTATGATCCACTTCCGCTTCCATGGTTCCATCCGCTGACAGATCCACTCCCAGATATCTAAAACACTTCACTTCCTCCAGTTTTTCACCATTCAAACTCACCTCCCAATTGACTTGACCCTCAACCCTACTGTACCTAATAACCTTGCTCTTATTCACATTTACTCTTAACTTTCTTCTTCCACACACTTTACCAAACTCCGTCACCAGCTTCTGCAGTTTCTCACATGAATCCGCCACCAGCGCTGTATCATCAGCGAACAACAACTGACTCACTTCCCAAGCTCTCTCATCCCCAACAGACTTCATACTTGCCCCTCTTTCCAAGACTCTTGCATTTACCTCCCTAACAACCCCATCCATAAACAAATTAAACAACCATGGAGACATCACACACCCCTGCCGCAAACCTACATTCACTGAGAACCAATCACTTTCCTCTCTTCCTACACGTACACAGGCCTTACATCCTCGATAAAAACTTTTCACTGCTTCTAACAACTTGCCTCCCACACCATATATTCTTAATACCTTCCACAGAGCATCTCTATCAACTCTATCATATGCCTTCTCCAGATCCATAAATGCTACATACAAATCCATTTGCTTTTCTAAGTATTTCTCACATACATTCTTCAAAGCAAACACCTGATCCACACATCCTCTACCACTTCTGAAACCACACTGCTCTTCCCCAATCTGATGCTCTGTACATGCCTTCACCCTTTCAATCAATACCCTCCCATATAATTTACCAGGAATACTCAACAAACTTATACCTCTGTAATTTGAGCACTCACTCTTATCCCCTTTGCCTTTGTACAATGGCACTATGCACGCATTCCGCCAATCAAATATCCTTCGTCTCACGTTGGTGAACAACGGAGCCTAGAAGTATTGCTTTCGTTACGTTCCATGGAAGTGCGCGTTCATATATATATATATATATATATATATATATATATATATATATATATATATATAAGTTGGTGTAGTTGAACAGGTAAAGTTACATATGTAGTAAGACATCTCTTGCCGGGGTTCTCCCCTGGCTGGGTCAGGCTGGGCTCTCTAGGAAAATTTTCACACAGGAGCAGTCCGGTTTCACTCTGGTTCACTTGGAAAACATTCATTGAAGATATATCCAGTTTCGCAAAGCATTTCTATTTATGGGAGGATATTTTTTTTTTTACCGCCTGTCTTTTCGGAATCTCACCTTTGATATTTTCTTTAAATCATTTGGATGTGAATGGTTTTTTTTTTCAATAGTCTTTCATCAAACGTTGTTTCATTCCAACCGACTCCCAGCACCAGGGGCTGTTAGGACGACCCCTGAGCATGACGGTACGACCCGTGAGCACGACGGTACGACTCCAGAGTGGGATGGTGTGACCCCTGAGAACGACGGTACGACCCCAGAGTAGGATGATGTGACCCCTAAGAACGACGGTACGACCCCAAAGTAGGATGATGTGACCCCTCAGAACGATGGTACGACCCCAGAGTAGGAAAATGCGACCCCTGAAGACGACGTTACGACCCCAGAGTAGGATGGTGTGACCTGAGAACAACGGTACGACACCAAAGTAGGATGGTGTGACCCCTGAGAACGACGGTACTACCCCAGAGTAGGATGGTGTGACCCCTGAGAACGGTGGTACGACCCCAGAGTAGGATGGTGCGACCCCTGAGAACGACGGTACGACCCCAAAGTAGGATGGTGTGACCTGAGAACAACGGTACGACACCAAAGTAGGAGGGTGTGACCCCTGAGAACGGCGATACGACCCCAGAGTAGGATGGTGTGACTCCTGAGAACGGTGGTACGACCCCAGAGTAGGATGGTGCGACCCCTGAGAACGGCGATACGACCCCAGAGTAGGATGGTGTGACTCCTGAGAACGGTGGTACGACCCCAGAGTAGGATGGTGCGACCCCTGAGAACGACGGTACGACCCCAAAGTAGGATAGTGTGACCTGAGAACAACGGTACGACACCAAAGTAGGAGGGTGTGTCCCCTGAGAACGACGGTACTACCCCAGAGTAGGATGGTGTGACCCCTAAGAACGACGGTACTACCCCAGAGTAGGATGGTGTGACCCCTGAGAACGACGGTACGACCCCAGAGTAGGATGGTGTGACCCCTGAGAACGATGGTACTACCCCAGAGTAGGATGGTGTGACCCCTGAGAACGATGGTATTACCCCAGAGTAGTAAAATTTCCATGGCGGTATGTCCTTTCCTGACTGCCTGGTTTTCTTTTCACTTTCCCTTCCAGCAGTTGAACCGGAGGGAGAGGTGGTGCCACGTACTTTACTATCCTGTTTCTTTCACCATTTCTAGTTTACCCCAACAGGTAACCTCGCTATGGGATACTAGGTCTCTTATAATCTGTCCTTCCCACATACTCTCGTGTTCCCATCCCTTCCCCTTCTTTATTTACCCTTGTTCATTACCGCCTTTTTCACACACATATCTTTTCCCACTTTCCTTACCTACTTCTTCAACCCCCATTTTACCAACCTTCCTCACCCTCTCCCTTTTTCTGGCCAGAGGCCGTCTTCATTGTAAGACCTCGCTAACGTGTTGGCCGGGGATCAAGGTGTCCAGCACACACACACACACACACACACACACACACACACACACGTCACCAGTTCTCCTCTCGCTCTTGCGCGGGAAGGTCGGTCGTTGAGCGCTCGGTAATTCAAGATGATCGTCAGTTTGCAAGTTCATATTCGAGGTTCCCACCTTAATGCAGAGGACCTCGAGTATCTGAAGGCGTTTTTGGTCAGATGAAATGTCTTAATACAGACGTTCATTTCTCCATCTCCCTCGTGAGAATGATGTGGTGGCAGGATGTTAGGTGGGTGTTCGGGCTCCTACTCTATGAATGCACATTTTTTTTCTTTGAGGTAAAAGGTAGATCAGATCAGGTTGGCCATCATGGTCTCAGCCCTAATGGAGGGACAAGTTTTCTTTGGACACGAATGTTATACGAGCGTCGAGTGACAGCTGATGATAACAATATGTAACCTGAAATGGGCATGCCACTGGAGAACTCCAATGGTAATCGTTGTTACAACAGTGAAGTCAAAGAAAATATAGATTCCGTTATCTCCATAAATTGAAAACAAAAAATGCATGGATATCTAGACCTTTGAAAGTCTTTGAGACAATGTCGTCCACGGGGATGAACAAGGATGAACAGAGTAAAAATAGGATTCTTTATCTTTCAGATAGGACGCTAATCTGACCATTGAGTTTGGCAATATTGAACCAGTCATGTTTTGGATGCAAAGTTGACAAAAGTCTTCTGTTCTGACATCGAGGACCAGTGGCTGGCTATCTAGGGTAGGTCAGGTACCCTGGGCGCCACGAGGACAATAGAAGTTTTATTTCCCTTTTCAACATCATGCGCGTGTCCAGTTGGTCGAAAAAATAGGGAGGCTAACTAAGTACTCGCCATTATAATCTCAAAACAAGATTGGTACAGTTTTTAAGAATATATTGTGATAGACATTATTTTGATCTTTTTTTTTTAATCATTTGAACATTCAAGCAAATCACTAATACCAGTCACTCCATAAATAGACCGGCGAACATTCTGCACGTAAATTATTTTTTTCATAGCTATAAGCAAAGGAATCGTTGAGAATGGATGATAATGATAAATATGATAATAGTAATAAATCAAAGTGCAGTTTTTGTTCTCAGGTTCACAGCATTTGAATATCGAAGAAATGGGGGTTTGAAGAGAGTAAAGTTTCCACCTTTAATGCACAGCAGACCGTGCATTGAAAGATGTAGAGAAACCTAAGATTCTGAATAATAATGTGAGGAAGAGATATGTTGGAAAAGATTTGAAGAAGTACTTTGAAAGTATCAGTGTGTTGGATGAATGAAATAAGCTAGGTGAGGACATTGTGCATAATCACTTTACAAAAGTTTTAAAAGTTATGTTGATCGTAAAAAAAAATCAATGTATGAGATCCAGCGAATATAGAACCTCCTTACTTCGCTGTACAAAAAGGTAGTCAATACTTATACAAAAAAGTTATATTACAGTAGTAACAATTATAGAGCCTCTCCCTTGACACATAGAAAACGGAAACGTAAACAGGAGCAGGAGGAGAGTGAGGAAAGGGTGAACGCTGACAGGAGGAGGGAGGAAAAACTTTGACGAAGGAGGTAATTATAGTCCTCTGTCTGTTAAATACTCCCAGGAATTTTAGTATTGAACGTGTAATAACAGACTTATATTGTTGAGTGTATAATGGCTTTTATAGGTTAGCAACTTTGAGAAAATATTGAGCACTGGTACGTTTTGACTCAAGATTACCCTTGCTTATTAATTGCAGTGCTAAGTTCCGTTCAGGAAAGCACAGTTAAACTACATCGTTCCTGAGGCGCAATACTTATAAAAGAAAACCATCTTAGAATTATTTCTTATGTATGTACACAATGTATTAATTCACAACTTTGATACACTATGGTCTTAAATATTGATGAACTGAAACATGCACAAAGATTGTTTGTTATTTGAGAGTGAGCAAGTGTTCATACAACCAGATATGGTTGCCATGCAACCGAATTTGGGCCAGTCTCTGGAATTATTCTGTCTTTAGACTCTGGTCAGAATTATGGAGTCTTAAATTCTCATGCATTTTAGGTTTTAATAGTAGGCCTTTATGATAATAATACTTTAAATTGAGAATTTTTTAGGAATTTTTACATAACTTTTAGTTTCATTGCTAAGGTTTTTTGTTGTACTTTGTATTGTAGTAAGCTGTTACTTACTTTTTTTAATATATCTTATTAAAAATTCTGCAGTACCCTGTCGGAAATGTTGCCTTCAATTATGATTTTGTTATAATATAAACTTTCATATTTCCTGTCATTGGAAAAAAATTGATAACATGTAAGGTGAGAATAAATCTGAAGAAGTAAAGGTGTAAGAATTCAAAAGGTTAGATTGTACTGTAGAAATAGTTGTACATATCTTAATCTGTGGGTGTAGCATGTCACTAGCTGTAATTTCAGCTCTTGTACATTTTTGTCGAAGGTATATGCTAAGTAGTTGAGCAGTGTGCTTCATTTTGGTATATGAAGAGTTTCTCCTTTGATAGCTCTCCAGTTTGGTATACAATTTTCCACCCCAGTTACTAAAATAGCAGATCAGGAAGCCAGCCCCAGTACAATAAAAAAGACAGTAGATTTTATTGCTTCAATGGGAATTGGTCAAAACTCTCTGAATGGCTATGGATGGTAGATGAATTAACTGCTGGGTGAGAAATGTGTTTATGTACAATTATTAGTGAAAATGATGATTGGGATGTAAAGAAACAGTTAGATATTTCAAGTCATGTAACCCATGCAAAGGAAAGCTGTCGAAACATGAAATATCAGAAATTCTTTCAAAAAGCATCTGACATATATAAAGTGGCTATTGCTAATATAAGTGATGTTGACCATTCTGTTGAACATCTCCAAATCTTAGTTTTCAACTGTTTGATGAGGCCTCAGCATAAACTTTACAACATAGACATTTGGACTCAGTCTTACACTGAGCACATGCATGGGGAACATCAGAGAGTGGCAGAATGATATTGTTTAGTGGTATATGTGCTCACCCTTGCCATTTTCCTCTTCTTATCTCCCATGTTGTCACCATAGCCTTCCTCTTCACCATTAACATGTTTTGCTCAAAGTGTATTACCCCTACAGCCAGCGATTTCTCTCCTGCCAAGCAGATAGATGAATTGTTGACAACAGTGTATGATAGGGTTAGTCACTGTGCATGTGGCAACTTCCTTTATGTGTCTACAGGTATAACCAATCATTGTAACCATTTTCCTCTTAATGCCTCCCATATTTCTGACACTATCTTTGCACACACCGTCAACTTTTATTTCCAAAAATATGTCACCTCAGTAGCCAGCAGTTTTTGTCCTGCCTCAGATATGGATGAATCATTGACTGGTATGTGTGTGTGTGTGATTGCTAGTTATCTTGCATCTGGCAACTGCCTTGGTTTATCAACAGAAAGGACTGCCTATTTATAGTATAGTCATGCAAGTGCAGTGATGCAAAGTGTTAAGTGAAAGATAGAGAGGAAGTATGTGGTTTTGAATTGATTTCCAGCAAATCGTGTGTATTAGTGTTACATATGTATGTAAAGGAGATGAAATAACTTTGGGATGAAAAGAATTTTCGGGAGACATACTTTGACAAATCTAAGTGTTGGCTAACATGCAGAAAAATTGAAGATGAAAATTACATTTCTTGGAAGTTTTTGTGCTATAATAGTAAGATTTCCTCATACTTCCCATGTATATTATGAAAATCCTATTATTTATGTATTTATTTATATTTTGCTTTGTCGCTGTGTCCCGCGTTAGCGAGGTAGCACAAGGAAACAGACGAAAGAATGGCCCAACCCGCCCACATACACATGTATATACATACATGTCCACCCATGCACAATATACATACCTATACATCTCAATGTACACATATATATACACACACAGACATATACATATATACACATGTACATAATTCATACTGTCTGCCTTTATTTGTTCCCATCGCCACCTCGCCACACATGGAATAACAACCCCCTCCCCCCTCATGTGTGTGAGGTAGCGCTAGGAAAAACACCAAAGGCCCCATTCGTTCACACTGTCTCTAGCTGTCATGTAATAATGCACCGAAACCACAGCTCCCTTTCCACATCCAGGCCCCACACACTTTGCATGGTTTACCCCAGACGCTTCACATGCCCTGGTTCAATCTTATGATAATGAATATAAATTTCAGGTGTGTAATGGTACGGCAAGACGGGTCCAAGATGGGTCAGGGTGGTTTATGTGGAGTAACCACCCCAGGCATAGAGTCTTTACCACCCATGATACCCGCAGCTGCTGTCACAACTTCAAATGGCATGGCTTCTGAAGTGCAGGTGAGTCCAGTGGTTACAACAATTTTTACAAGTTTGCAAGTAATTTTATTGTAATTTTTTTATAGTAATGTTCTTATCATTATAAACAGTCATCTGTCATCTGTAAACAGTCAGTTTCTGTGCTTGAAATTTTGTTTCATTAATTGATTGTTTTGAGATTATAAGAAAGTGTTACTTTTTCAAAGTATAGACCAAGTTTGATTTCGATGGTTCTGGCTCCTAATGTTTTTGAAACTCAGCTGCAGTGCTCTTCACTCTACACTTCATATCATCCAAGCCTTTCTCTACTTATTTCACCACACTATTCATCATGACTTTCACTTTGCATGCCATGTCATCCCAAACATAAATCTGCTATCCTCTCATGTAGCACATTCAGCAATTCATCAAATACTGTCTCCATCACTTTTTCACCCTCTTCCTGATCTGCTCCTGTCAGATTGAAAAAGTTCAGAGTACAGATGTCCTTTACTTATCACAATTTTACCAACCACAGTTTTGAGTATAAACACTAAGAACAATGGATACATTTTACCTACCATGGTATTAAGTATGAGTATCCATGGTCTTCCACAGTACCACGAAAATTTTTCCATACATTCAATGAGTGTCATGTGGCTGTGGACTGCTTTTGATTCACCTCAACAGACCACCATTTCTAGGGAAAGTTAGGAGTGCCATAGCCAGATGATGTTGCTAGGGCAATTGTCATGGAAGCCTTTTGCTGGACATGCTTCGTGGCTGCGATATGGGAGTACCTAGGTGTAGCATTAGTGGTGACATACTGCCATTAGATTATTTATTTGCTGTTTTGAAAATCATTTCTCTGTATTTTCACAGGATAATCATGTTATTTTTCTTAAGTAAAATATGCTTATTTTTAACCATGAAGTATTGATTGCAGGACTTGAGATATGTATTCACAAGGATCACTCCCTCTAATCCCCAATTTCTCATAGGCGCTGTACCTTGCCAACCATAGTTTTGCCAACCATGGGATCTTCCAGAACCTAACCCTAATGATTAAGAAGGGAATTGTTTAGCTAATATAAATGGACAGATAGATAGTTATGGCCCTATTGAAGGAAGACTTTATGTTTCAATCATTGTCTTTGTATTGTTAAATGCAGCAATAAGATTTTAAGAAACGTTTTAAATGAACATGAAGATCAATTCAATTTTTTTATTATTTGTAGGCATCATTATCATCACTGCTGGCAGTTGAGGGAAATGTGAGCCAGGATGACCTTATTTCCAAGCTTCGCACTGTCATCAATGAGAACCTTGAGCTGAAAGGTATGATAGATAGCCTTTTATTGTCTCACTTAATTTTTTTTATCTTAAGGGCACACATTTTTAAAGACTTCTCACCTCCCCAACCCCCAACCTCAAGGTTTGTGAAATATTAAAAAGGACTAAAGAATTACCATGGAATACCTGCCTTTAGAAATGGGACAGGTAATTATTTGGAACAGAACAAGGTGGTAAAAAGCTTCTTAGTTTATTGGTGTAGGAAAAGACTGTCTTAAGTTGCCAGTAGCCACACAGTAATTTTATGAGTCATCTTGATTTTCTTCATTACTTTTAGAAGCATTGCAGTTGGAGATGTGTTTTTCTGGAACATGATAGGCACGCTGAGGGTACAGTTGTTTTCACATACATACTCCAATAATTATACTAAAAGTAGATTTTATAGTTAGCCTAGAAATGATACTTGATTATTATCTAAATGACTACATGCTGTTAATTAACATCTCTACAGTATAAAAGATCTGTCAGTGTTAAGTGCAGCACTGTACTTAACCTCACCTCACTGAATAGCAAATGGAATATGCACGTCTCATTGTATGAACTGTAAGTTGGAGCTTCACTTGTTAAGTCTGTAAAAGGAGGAAAGTGTTTGATTCTGTGCTGCTTTAACCATTAAATGCCAGTTGAATGTAATATTGCAAATCACAGTTATCCTTTTATGGACAGAATTATCTCATGTTGGAGAAATAATGTTGCATTGGTTTGAACTCTTTTGTTTTTATTTTATCATTATTTTTTTTTTGTATTTTCAGAACCATAATGCCAAAATGTTGAATAATAATATAAGTTATGATAAACCCAGACCTTGGAGTGTTGGCTAAGAATAAAACTACTAATGATAGAAACAGCCCTGTTGTCATCCACTCTTGGAAGATTCCATCATAATAGCATTATCCCATATACCTAGCTAAATCCCCCTAGACACCTGGATATCAATAGAGATTATTGAGGAGACCATTTATTTATGCGCCATGGGATCCTCTTGGTGATGAATGTTTATGTGTATTTTTAGCTCATCCTGGACTTTACACTAGAGCCTTTATCTTATCCTTTAGAATCCTTTCACTAGAGGAAATCAAGAAAAGGGGTCTTTTACACTTGTTTTCCACCTTCATTAGATGATGCCTTAGTTTGGACAATTTATATCTGTTGTGTGTGGCTTTAGGGATTTCTCCTTCAGGAGAGACATGTTTCCACAGTGCCTTCAATTTGCAAGTGAGATATTGATTTTTTTTTATTGTGTGGAAAGTTTTCTCTAAACCTTCCTCTTCCATGTGAATATACCCTCATGCTTGATGGGCAGACTGCAGAGAAGAAAAGTGTAGGATTGAAAGTTGAAAAACATTTTCTCTCTAAGATGAAGTACTGTGAGACTTTATTCCTTGCTTTCTTATCCTCCCTTGCCTTCTCTTGTTTTTTGGGATCCTTTCTTCGTACCTACTGTCACTACCTTTTGATTGAGTTGGTTGTTGATGTCATCGTGGTAGCAGTTGTTGATTAGCTAGAGGTGTGTCTAAACAAGCCAGTTGCCATTATTACTGTTGAGTGATAAGGATGAGAAAGCAAGGTATTCTTCATTGGATATACTGAGAGTTGAAAGGTCTTGACTCTGATTTCCCTTGATATTGCCCTAGAGAGTATCTCATCCTTGTGGCACACTACCTTAAAGTGAAAAGTTTTTGTTTTCAGAATTACATTTTACCAGTATTGTCCTTAATGTTGATGAAGAATAAATATTTTTCTTTGAAATCTGCCTAAAAAAATACGTTTTTGGTGCCAGAGCAGAAATTCATACTTTTTACATGATTTTAAAGATGTAATGATATTGTTATATTGCCTGTAGATTTCATTGGAATTAATGCATAAATGAAGATATGAAGATTAAAGACTGAAGCATTTCCATCCTCTCAGAATCTTGTTCAGTTACTCACTGTTAGAACCAAACATGTTTATATTTTCATCAATAAAGTGTGGACGTCATAACTTCCTCCTAATCTGCATCACCAATGTTGAATCTCACTTTCATAGTCACTTTTATCTGTCACCACTGTGGGTAAGGTCATCCAGCATCCTCATCATAATTGCAGGGTCTTTATCCAGATGGGTAGCACAGGTACTATATTATTAAGCAGTTTCATCCTCCATTTGCTACATATGTGCATTTTTCATATCTGTACACTTATTCTAGGTGCTTTAACAAAATAAGCTTTTGTTTTGGTATTCACTTATGGAAGCAGTTTCCACAATACTACAATGTGATGCATCTGCTGTGGGTGGACTGAGACAAAAGTTGGACAGATGTGCCAAATGAATTATAAGAGGTCCAGCCACTGGTGACATGGATGGCATGTATGACTGCTAGTAGTATGTAGTAAATACTAGGTATGCTTAACATGTATGAAAACCTCAAGAGGGTACAGTTTGGTTTTATGCAGAAAGTGTATGAAAACCTTGTGAGTGTTAAGAGTAATGGAAAGTCAGAACCTGCAGCAGTGGAAAAGTCTGCTTTGTCAGACAGCTGATCAGAGGACAGGGATGCCCCATTTAAAGCTGCCTTTCTGAAAGCTGATTTGCTCTAGGGCTCTTAGTTGTTGTTTTTTTTTTTGTTAAGCTGATTTGCTACAGAGCTCTTGACTTTCTTGTAATTTATAATGTGAAAAATTGCAAAGTCAAATGAGTTGGTCACATCCACCACTTTTGTTTACATTTGTTTAACCAATGATGACCAACATATTTAGAGTGCTCTAGGCCAATCATTGGTTAGCTAATTGTGCCCTTCACTTTAAACATAAGATATTGATATGGAAGGTACTTTGAAATTGTTTTCCCAGATTTTTTAGAAATCCAGATCACACATAGTATGTGCTTCTTTGGAGGTGAATGTTGATGGTAGTAATTTGTCTAGTTAGCTAACTGTCCTCTTAATTTCAGGCCTTCATTTTATTTTGCCAGTATAGTACTGATAGAGTAAAATGTTACTCTGTTCCTAATCACAGAATAAATCCTACAGAGACAGTGGCACAAAACAACTTAGCTCTTCGGCAGCAGTTGGGACTGGTGGTGAAATGGAGACAACAAAATGATTTATATCAGCAACAACAAAGACAACATATCAGTGAGGTCACTCAGCAACTCTCCTCACTCCAACAGGAAAATGCTACCCTTAGAACCCATCTTGCAGGTTCAAAGGTGATTTAATGCATCTGTGTTTTACAATGACCTGTCTGTGTGTTTGTGTTTACCTATTTGTACAGTACAGAAAGAGAGTCATACACTTGTGGGACCCCCATCTCTTGAACTTTCTTTACCATCAAATAGACTTTTAAACCTATCTGTACAATGTGCATTCACTGTGCCCTTGCTTAGTATGTTCCAACTATCTACCACCCATACACTAAATCAGTGTTTATTTACATCCTTTCTAACCATCTTGCACTTTTTTTTTATGCCCTCTGTTAACTCTTGGTAGTACATTTCTTAATCTTTTCATTGTCAACACCATATAGCTGGTTTATGTATTTGAAGGCTGTAGTCAGGTTCACCCTTCTCTTTTCTCCTCCATTGTTGGTTGCTCTTCTCTCTACCCTCTCATTGCATCTTCAAGTTCAGTGAACAGACTTGGATCCACTTTTGGTCTTATGTATGTTGTCAATGGCTTACCAAACATTTCCTTTTCTGTATACTTGCATGCAATTGTAGTATTTGCCAATATGTAGGTTACCTCTTTCACAATTCTTTTCATGTGCAGCTGTGGTAACAGATTAGGCACAAGGTCTGTTTCATATATAGAATCCAGTAGTTTTTCCCAGTATGTAGTATTTGCAACTGATGCCTTCTTTTAACACGTCCCATCATCACTGCACTTAATCAGATTGACTCTCATAGTCCATGTATCTGACCAACTAAAGAGTTTGTCCAAGACCCCCTGCAAACTGGTGCAGTCATTGTAAGTCCTGCTTTCTCTCATGACCTTGGCTTCATCCACAAAAGTCGGGTACTTCAGGCAAGACATTTACATGCACCAAGAAGGCATTGGGATTAAGACTGAGCCTTGTGCCCCTTGTTCCCTTCTTCAAGGTATTATTGTATCCACTGAAGGAATGTGTTTGTTTGACCTGTGTTTAGCTTTAGCATCTTATGGGAATAATGGCTGATAAAGCTGATCCATGACATATTTGGCCCCTCTGTTTCTTTAAATCCTCCTCTAGTTGTAACAACTATTTTCCTAATGTGGGACTCTGGTAACAGTTTAGGCACAGTGTTGACTCTTAAGTCCTCACACATAGACTCCTGAAGCCTGCTAAATGATAATCACATTGAGGTCCTTTTCCATTCTATCCCATCCACCTTATTTCATATTTGCTCAGGTTGAATTTCATCGACCATGTATCAGACCAACTCTTGTAAGGTGATGCAGTCACCTGACTTTTTGCTTCCAAATGACCTTTGCATCATCTTCAAACATATTCAAGAACAACTTCATACCATCAGGCAAGTCATTTGCATAGATCAAGAAAATTAATGATCCGAGAACTGAAGTCTCTCTTTCTGCTGGTTATCTCGACCCACTTGGAGAAAGCTCCTCAGACATGTGTCCTCAGTTTCCTTCCATTGAGATAATCGTCAGTCTATGAAAGGAGTTTTCTTCCTTATTCCTGCCTGATGGTCCACTTCATCATCCTCTCATTTAGTATAGTACAGTACAGTACAGTGACTGTCCAAATGCAAATAATCCACCTAGCGTTCCCTTTTGTTGAAGACTGAAATTGCTTTTAGAGATTTGTTATGCATGACTTCCTTTCCCAAATACTGTGTTAGTCCCTTTCTCTAGTACTGTACTAGTCTCTCAGTTTGGTAATTTCTCTTCTGTAGAAAGTCATCAGCTTGCTTTTTACTTATCTTTTTCAGAACCTTACACATTCCTTTGTCAGTCACTTTGCCTCTTTCCATTGACATCTTGAACTGAACTTCAATAAGTTTATATAGCATATTTGCTCAAGTCTTCAGCAGTTATGGTGAAATTTCATTAGTACCATTCACCTTGTATAGGTTGAGACCTTTTATTATTCTGTTGATGTATTTTCTAGATTTTTTTTCATACTATTCGCGATTTTCCACGTTAGCGAGGTAGCGTTAAGAACAGAGGACTGAGCCTTTGAGGGAATATCCTCACTTGGCCCCCTTCTCTGCTCCGTCTTTTGGAAAACTAAAAATGAGAGGGGATGATTTCCAGCCACCTGCTCCCTTCCCTTTTAGTCGCCTTCTACGACATGCAGAGAATACGTGGGAAGTATTTTCTAGATATCTCAGTGATTTCTGAAACCTCCTCCCCATTCCATCTCACTAGTCTGGGGCTATAGTGTCATTCACTGTGAAAACACTTTTGAACTTGTTATTCACTTCATCACATCTCACAGTCCTCTGCAATTTTTCCCTCTGAATCCCTT
The DNA here is from genome assembly GCF_036320965.1 of Panulirus ornatus. Taxonomy (NCBI): domain Eukaryota; kingdom Metazoa; phylum Arthropoda; class Malacostraca; order Decapoda; family Palinuridae; genus Panulirus; species Panulirus ornatus. The sequence goes on from NC_092242.1 coordinate 56,917,997, forward strand.
AGCCTTATTAACTGCTCTTTTACCAACTCCAGATGAACATATGGGAAATTTTTGGATTTTCTCCTGCCTTGTTCACAGTGTTATTTTCACAATTTCTTTATTTCTCTTATTTTATCCTGTTATACTCACTCCTTGCTGTCTTATTCCTTGTAAATGCTAGCTGGCTGGAGTGCTGTTCATATCTTTGACACTGCTTCTTGAAACTCCATATCTTTTTGACGTCTTTTATTAAACCAATATATCCTCTTTTTCTTTTTTTTACCATTCCCTCCACATTTGAGTCTTGAGGTATCCATGATCTTACCACTTCATTGTAGATTTTACAGAACATGTCACCACAAAGCCCTGGTTTTTAGCTCCTGAACTCTATTTCCAGATCAACATTACTATAGAAATTGTTGGTATGTGTGTAGTTTCTGCAATTAGATCTCTTTATATCTTGCCTCACCACTGTTCTTTTAATAACCTCATGTGTCATGTAGTCAGACTTGAGGGCTACATGATCACTTCTTCCAATTGGTGTAGAACGTATACTCAATATTGTTGCTAGTGTGTCAGAAGATAAGATGTAGGAATGGTGTATCAGTCCATCTCATCTTGGTGTGCTTACTGATGTGTTGGTAGAGGCACTTTTCCTGTGTGCATTAAATTTTTTTTGTCTCCTTGACTCCCTGTTACTTTGAGAATCTAAATTCCCCGGTTTATCTCTATATAATTAGAATTATCCATTATCATTGCTTTACTGTCTTTGTAAAGTATTTTTCTTCTTCATTTACCATCCTGATTGTTCATTCATTGATGTTGTTGTATATTTGTTTTGGATCATTGTGATTCTTTAGAGGATTATATAATATGAACTCCACCATTCACTTCCTACTGTTACTCTCCCTATCATATATTGTCCGAATGGGCCATCCTCCACTACTTCTTGAAACCTAAGGCTGTATTTTATTAAGAAGGCCAGTCCTCCCCTTCCTTTGCCTCCACTTTCCCCCCTTCCTGTCATGTACCCCAGTTGGTGGGTAGAGCAGGTGAGATCTTATCTTTAGTGAGCTTTGAGCTCAGAACTCCAAACAATATCAGGTGCTTTTTCACATATACAAACCTTAAATTCGAGCTCTTTACCAATAACTATTGGTGGATCAACATTTGAAAAGATTAGTCTCAGTCTGACGTTACCATATTGTAACACTTCTACCCTCTCTGCCATGCTGGCAGGATTTTTCCATCATTGAGCCTTGTTTGGCATTTCCAGTTTTTGTCTTCCGATTGTATTCATTATATGTGTGTGTGTGTGTTATTACCTATTAGTACTGTATGGGGAGGGGGTTGTACTCTTGTGGGGCCTCATCTTTTAGACATTCTTTACTAACATATATTTTCTTAAATTCAATATATACTGTCTGCACCAATCTTGTCTTCAGAAATGTCATCACATGCAACTACCACTCTTATACTCTAAAAGTACTACTTTACATCTTTTTACATAAGTTTCTTGCTTATCCCTGCATCTCTTGAAAGAGCTGTGCAATGTTTGCATCAACATGTTTTGAAACTTTATGTTTGTGATCAGGTCAACCATCACTTTTCTCTCTTACAAGGTGGGCAAATTGAAAACCTCTAGATTTTCCTTACTTTTATATTGTAAAGTGCTTCTTTACATATTCTTAACTAGTTTCTTGCTTAATGTTATGTTTTGTTTTTTGGTTGCTGTAACCATACATCTCTCAAAGAGTTGTTCAGTGTATGTGTCACTGATCTGTTTTGAATACTTAAATGTTGTGATGGAGAGATAGTTTTGCACATGTGGGGTCCCCATCTTTTGAACTTTGCTTCATAAACATTTATATACCTCCATGATTTCATTTTATATACCTCTCAATTTATTTGTAGGATTTTATGACTTTGCCTTTATGCATGTTTAGTGTATGTATTTTTTTGTTTACATTTAAGTTTCTGTGTTGAATATATACATTATAGTGGATTTCAATTGATGTTTCATCAGTCCAGGTAACTGTTGATAATTATATTTCAGATGTCAGAAGAACCACAACCACGTTTTCAAGAATTAGACGATACTATAAAGTTGTTGAACACACGCTTAGAAGTGGCAGAAAGAAACCTAAGACAGGTTCAAGAGGAAAGAGAAAAGGTTATGGCGCAGAAGTCTAAGTTGGAAGGAGACATGACACTTTTGAAGGTAAATTAGACTGAATATCATACTGTGTACCAAAGGTCCTAGGTGAACTTGGTCAGTAGTCAACTTGTGTTGCACATGGCTCAGAGCGCCATCGTAGCAAATGTGCTAGTTACTTAGTGTGATATGAAATTTGAAATATATTTCATATTCTTGAATTACTTAGGTAATTCTAGGAGACTGAAGGATATATTTTTGACAAAAAGTTATAGTTTTTGATAGTCTACACACCATATTAACCCCTAAATGCCAGATGAATTCCAATTTATTAGTCTTGGATAATGCCAAAAGATAAGGTCTTTAAGTCGTCCATTTTCCATTATAACATGAAAACATACTTGTGAAAGTAAATGATATGTTTAAACCAATGAAGTAACATAATGTAAATGGCCATGGGTGTAATGCTGAAGTTAACACAGTGATAAGTGTGTGGAAAGAGAGGCCATTGTCTGTGAGGTCAAGGATGGCATATTAATGATGTAGTAATCCCGATGGTATTACATGGATGCTTGGCATGGGCCCTAGATAAGAAAGTATGGAGGAGGGTGGATGTGTTGGAACTGTTTGAGATATTATGTGGAGTAAGGAGGGATGGTTAGACAAAAAAATGATAGGGTAAGAGAGAGTTGTGGTAGTAAGAGGATTAAGTGTGAGAGAGCTGAAGAGCATTTTCTCTTGTTAATGAGAATGTTTTTAGGGTGCCCAAAGAATGCATTTCTCTAAATAAAGGGGTTCGCAGTTTGCTTGATATTAGTAGCAAAGGGACAAGTATGGACAATAGTTTCTTGCAACTGTTGACCACCATATTTAATGGAGGTTGTGCTCTTTATCTTGAACCACATAGGTTCATAAGCTGTCATTATATATTCAGCTAGTATTTGCAAAGTATTTAAAGGCTCAGAAGTCGTAACCTAGAGACATAGAACTCAGTTCGCTGTTGTCAACCACTGTGAGTGAGCTATTTTCCTTGGATTATAATGTGAATACGAGATTGCTTGGTAAATATCAAATGAGTATTTTTCATTTCTTCTCAGTTCATTACAGTCTACTTCAATACCTCCTAATTTGATAGCTTGAAATTTATATCAGCTGGAATTTTCTCACAGTCTGCTAACTGTTTGCCAACTTCTGTAAATCCAACTGGTCTGCTTGTTTTACCATCCATAGTTGTGATCAGATGCCTTAAAGGCATTTCATTAGCATGAAGCTGGCAAATAAGCCAATGGCTTGCCAATATTTTGTTCTAGCAGGGGGCTGGAAATCCTCCCCTCTTTTTTTTTTTTTTTTTTTTTAATTTTCCAAAGGAAGGAACAGAGAAGGGGTCCGGGTGAGGATGTTTTCTCAGAGGCCCAGTCCTCAGTTCTTAACGCTGCCCCACTGACACGGGAAATGGCAAATAGTATGAAAGAAAGAGAAGTGTTGTTACTCCATTTTTAGGGCCTGTATTTACAGCAGTGCCATCACTCCCAATTGCTATCAAGTATGTTAGATCACCTTTAGATGAAATAAGAAAACCTTGAATTTCTTCTGCAGTATCACTGCTATAACTGGAATTCTGAGTAACATGGGTAATAGATTTTGATTCAGGGTCTTGTAAAAGACAAATATGCTCTATATTTACAACAGTTTATCCCTGGGGATAGGGGAGAAAGAATACATCCCATATATTCCCTGCATGTCGTAGAAGGTGATTTAAAGGAGTGGTAGCGGGTGGCTGGAAATCCTTCCCTTCAGCTTTTACTTTTCCAAAAGAAGGAACAGAGAATGGGGTCAAGTGAGGTTATTTCCTTCTTAGGGTTAGTCCTCTGTTCTTAACACTACCTTGCTAATGTGGGAAATGTTAGATATGCAAGAAAAAAAATTATCTTTGAAAATTTGCTTGTTTTTTGTTCTCTGACAATAGTTTAACCTTGTGCCCATCAAAGTAAATGGCTAAAGGATTAGTTGTGCCCATCTCACTGCATTGTTGACTTTCACTGCATGCTTTCTGCCTTTCATGGTGGATATTGTTTCTGTCAATAACAAAATTGAAATTGCTTCATTAGTTTCACCTATATCTTGCAGTAGTGAGCTGGAAATAGTTGCAGCTGTCCTGCCTGATATGCCTGCTTTGTCACAAGTGCATGCTACAGCTGAGAGATTACAAGTCAATTTCTTATTATTGAAATCTCCCATGGCACTCGGAGGTAACTCTGTTTCAGTCTGATGGTTCATGTGAGTTTGTCTATGATTCTGATGATGAAGTAAGAATTACAAGAGACGAAGATGAATGGCTTAATTCAATACCTTGTTGATGTCTATCCTTATTTCTGCATTCAGACCTTTTTCTAATCCTCAAGCTTTCTTGATGGTTTACACGTCCAATTATCATCTTTTTTTCTGACCTTTGATCAATCAAAAATTCTTGCTCATTTTTATTATCTTTCTTTATAGCTGAACAGTTATGATAATTCAAGTATGGATATTTACAAGCAGCAATATCAAAAAGTGCTTTTGCTTGGTTCTGAAGTTCATTCAGTTTCACTTGATACAAGGCAGTATCTTTTCTAACTCAATAATGATATAAATGTCTCTCAAATTTTGTGTGATAATTATTGATCATATTTTTATACATTTTTTGATACAATAGGAATTGATGCTGACTGCCATTAATCCACAATGAAGTTAGTAACTACATCACAAATACCTGAAAGTGCTGGTTCCTTTAAAGTAGAGAATGATAACATATTTTGCTCGAACAGGCATGCTTTCATCAAATCTTCATATGTTGGTAAAACAGTTTGTTTCATTTGCTCTGGTTGACCAAATGTAGGGCACTTAGTTGCTTGCTTAGTACTGCAGCTTGCCATTTCAGTGATGAAAATAACATGACACCATTCTTGTAAGAGCACTCAAATGCAACTGTCAGATGAGCTATCCCCTTGGTGGATGGGCCAATGAAATCTGAGCTATCATGCACTTATCATGTGATCGATGTGAGGCAGGCAGATAAAAGAGCACATAATTGGCTAGTTTCTATGAGGAAATAATGTTCTGTACTTAAAAGACATTTATTACAGGTACACTACCGATTTTCCGGCAACTGATGGTTCGGGCCTCCTTTACTCCCGACGAAATTATGTGGGGAACTTGAAATTACCGCGGCCACCAGACTTTTGTACTGGGTGGCCACAGATGGCGTTGTGTGTAGGACGCACCACTCATTGGTGGTGATACCGCAATTCTGTGAGATTCTTAGCTTATTTTGCTTAAATCTAATCCTAGCTATGGTTTCTAAAATGTATGAGAGTGTCACTCGTGGTGTAAAATGTAAACACCAATCCATATCAATCCAAGATAAGGTAGAACTGTTGAAAAAAAATGGACCGTGGTGTTTTGGTGCATAAGCTGTGTGACATCTACAGTATTGGTTCATCAACTGTTTATGATATAAAGAAGCAAAAGGAGAAAATATTGAAAGTCTATGCAGACAGTGATTCCAAGAAGCAAATGACGATTAGAAATATGAAAGATGGTAAGAGTACTGAGCACGATCAACTGATGATGGAAAGGTTTCGACAGCGTTGGAGTGATGGAGTGGACTTGTCAGGTAGCATGATAGTGGACTAGGCTAAGTTGTTCCATAAAGAACTTAAATTACGACATGAGTGTAACTATAGTGAAGGATGGCTTCAAAGATTCAAGAAGCGTCATGGAATTTCCACAAATAAAATGTGCAGAGAAAAGCAGTCTGCAAACCTTGAAGGAGCTGCTGAGTATGTGGATGAATTTACGAAACTCATAGCTGATGAGCACCTCAGTCCAGAGCAGGTGTATAATGCAGACGAAACTGCAATATTCTGGCGATGCACACCTAGGAAAACACTAACAACAGAAGACAAAGAAGACCCCACAGGATTCAAACAGGGGCGTATCTAGGGGAAATAGTGCCTATGGCAAGGACTGAAGTTGCGCCCCTGTCCAGACATATGACACTAATATTTTTTATTTTTATTACCTCCGCCAATGAGATTATGTTTTTACTGGCATTTGTTTGTTTGTCTATGAGCAATTTTCAACAAAAGTTATGAACAAATTTTGATGAAATTTTCAGGGAAAGTCAGTAATGACACAAGAACCAATTGATTAGATATTGGGAGTGATCCGAATCATTGTCTGGATCCAGGATGCCATTACAGAAATATCAATTTTTGTGAATGACTATTGAACTAATGATGATATCAGTGTGATTCCAAATGCCAATGATATGTTTTCATGGTCAAGAAATCTAAATCTTTAAGATCCGAATCATTGCCTGGATCCAGGATGCCATTACGCCACTGGCGCCCCCTTCAAGTGCCCTTCCTGCTTACCCTAGATATACCACTGGATTCAAACAGACCAACCATCTTAAGGTGTTTGAACATTTGAAATTTGTTTAATTTAAATTTCTAGCAGTCCATAGTATACTTTAGACACATGGGATATGTATGATTAGTGGATTAGAGGTGTGTTGATAAATTATTATTACATGACCATGGTTGGTCTGGCAAATTGGTTAATCTGACAAGGCTTTGGAACCAAGAGTGCCGGAAAATTGATGGTGAACCTGTATAATCATTTAGTGGGAAACTACTTTAATTGGGATAGATATTAGATTTTGCACTTATGGGTGAAATAATCTATATCTTTCATCATTTATGGATAAGTTGTTGAATTATATGTCTTAAACTTTCAAAATATTTGATTATATCTAAAACACCATTATTATAGCACCTGTGGTTGAAAAATATTGTTATCCTGGTGCTACCTCACTGAATCAGGGGGTAGCAATGCAGTTTCCTGTGGGGCAGGGTAGTGCCAGGAATGGATAAAGGCAAGCAAGTAAGAATATGTACATGGGTATATATGTATATGTTGATATGTATATGTATGTATATGTGCATGTATGGGCATTTATGTAAATATATATATATATATTGTTAGAAGTTGTTAGAAGCAGTGAAAAGTTTTTATCGAGGATGTAAGGCATGTGTACGTGTAGGAAGAGAGGAAAGTGATTGGTTCTCAGTGAATGTAGGTTTGCGGCAGGGGTGTGTGATGTCTCCATGGTTGTTTAATTTGTTTATGGATGGTGTTGTTAGGGAGGTGAATGCAAGAGTTTTGGAAAGAGGGGCAAGTATGAAGTCTGTTGTGGATGAGAGAGCTTGGGAAGTGAGTCAGTTGTTGTTCGCTGATGATACAGCGCTGGTAGCTGATTCATGTAAGAAACTGCAGAAGCTGGTGACTGAGTTTGGTAAAGTGTTTGAAAGAAGAAAGTTAAGAGTAAATGTGAATAAGAGCAAGGTTATTAGGTACAGTAGGGTTGAGGGTCAAGTTAATTGGGAGGTAAGTTTGAATGGAGAAAAACTGGAGGAAGTAAAGTGTTTTAGATGTCTGGGAGTGGATCTGGCAGCGGATGGAACCATGGAAGCGGAAGTGAATCGTAGGGTGGGGGAGGGGGCGAAAATTCTGGGAGCCTTGAAGACTGTTTGGAAGTCGAGAACATTATCTCGGAAAGCAAAAATGGGTATGTTTGAAGGAATAGTGGTTCCAACAATGTTGTATGGTTGCGAGGTGTGGGCTATGGATAGAGTTGTGTGCAGGAGGGTGGATGTGCTGGAAATGAGATGTTTGAGGACAATATGTGGTGTGAGGTGGTTTGATCGAGTAAGTAATGTAAGGGTGAGAGAGATGTGTGGAAATAAAAAGAGCGTGGTTGAGAGAGCAGAAGAGGGTGTTTTGAAATGGTTTGGTCACATGGAGAGAATGAGTGGGGAAAGATTGACCAAGAGGATATATGTGTCAGAGTTGGAGGGAACGAGGAGAAGTGGGAGACCAAATTGGAGGTGGAAAGATGGAGTGAAAAAGATTTTGAGTGATCGGGGCCTGAACATGCAGGAGGGTGAAAGGCGTGCAAGGAATAGAGTGAATTGGAACGATGTGGTATACCGGGGTCGACGTGCTGTCAGTGGATTGAACCAGGGCATGTGAAGCGTCTGGGGTAAACCATGGAAAGTGTGTGGGGCCTGGATGTGGAAAGGAAGCTGTGGTTTCGGTGCATTATTACATGACAGCTAGAGACTGAGTGTGAACGAATGAGGCCTTTGTTGTCTTTCCTAGCACTACCTCGCACACATGAGGGGGGAGGGGGTTGTTATTCCATGTGTGGCGAGGTGGCGATGGGAACAAATAAAGGCAGACAGTATGAATTACGTACATGTGTATATATGTATATGTCTGTGTGTGTATATATATGTGTACATTGAGATGTATAGGTATGTATATTTGCATGTGTGGACGTGTATGTATGTACATGTGTATGTGGGCGGGTTGGGCCATTCTTTCGTCTGTTTCCTTGCGATACCTCGCTAACACGGGAGACAGCGACAAAGCAAAATAAAAAAGAAATATTTTTTTTTCTTTCTTACTATTCGCCATTTCCCGCATCAGCGAGGTAGCGTTAAGAACAGAGGACTGGGCCTCTGAGGAAACATCCTCACCCAGCCCCCTTCTCTGTTCCTTCCTTTGGAAAATTAAAAAAAAAAAAAACGAGAGGGGAGGATTTCCAGCCCCCCCGCTCCCTTCCCTTTTAGTCGCCTTCTACGACACGCAGGGAATAAATGGGAAGTATTCTTTCTCCCCCATCCCCAGGGATAATATATATATATATATATATATATATATATATATATATATATATATATATATATATATATATATATATATATGTATATATATATATATATATATATATATTTTTTTTTTTAAACTATTCGCCATTTCCCGCGTTAGCGAGGTAGCGTTAAGAACAGAGGACTGGGCCTTTGTGGAATATCCTCGCCTGGCCCCCCTCTGTTCCTTCTTTTGGAAAATTAAAAAATAACGAGAGGGTAGGATTTCCAGCCTCCCGCTCCCTCCCCTTTTAGTCGCCTTCTACGACACGCAGGGAATACGTGGGAAGTACTCTTCATCCCCTATCCCCAGGGGTGTGTGATGTCTCCATGGTTGTTTAATTTGTTTATGGATGGGGTTGTTAGGGAGGTAAATACAAGAGTTTTGGAAAGAGGGGCAAGTATGAAGTCTGTTGGGGATGAGAGAGCTTGGGAAGTGAGTCATTTGTTGTTCGCTGATGATACAGCGCTGGTGGCTGATTCATGTGAGAAACTGCAGAAGCTGGTGACTGAGTTTGGTAAAGTGTGTGGAAAAAGAAAGTTAAGAGTAAATGTGAATAAGAGCAAGGTTATTAGGTACAGTAGGGTTGAGGGTCAAGTCAATTGGGAGGTGAGTTTGAATGGAGAAAAACTGGAGGAAGTGAAGTGTTTTAGATATCTGGGAGTGGATCTGTCAGCGGATGGAACCATGGAAGCGGAAGTGGATCATAGGGTGGGGGAGGGGGCGAAAATTCTGGGGGCCTTGAAGAATGTGTGGAAGTCGAGAACATTATCTCGGAAAGCAAAAATGGGTATGTTTGAGGGAATAGTGGTTCCAACAATGTTGTATGGTTGCGAGGCGTGGGCTATGGATAGAGTTGTGCGCAGGAGGATGGATGTGCTGGAAATGAGATGTTTGAGGACAATGTGTGGTGTGAGGTGGTTTGATCGAGTGAGTAACGTAAGGGTAAGAGAGATGTGTGGAAATAAAAAGAGCGTGGTTGAGAGAGCAGAAGAGGGTGTTTTGAAGTGGTTTGGGCACATGGAGAGAATGAGTGAGGAAAGATTGACCAAGAGGATATATGTGTCGGAGGTGGAGGGAACGAGGAGAAGAGGGAGACCAAATTGGAGGTGGAAAGATGGAGTGAAAAAGATTTTGTGTGATCGGGGCCTGAACATGCAGGAGGGTGAAAGGAGGGCAAGGAATAGAGTGAATTGGAGCGATGTGGTATACCGGGGTTGACGTGATGTCAGTGGATTGAATCAAGGCATGTGAAGCATCTGGGGTAAACCATGGAAAGCTGTGTAGGTATATATATTTGCGTGTGTGGACGTATGTATATACATGTGTATGGGGGGGGGTTAGGCCATTTCTTTCGTCTGTTTCCTTGCGCTACCTCGCAAATGCGGGAGACAGCGACAAAGTATAATAATAATAATAATATATATATGTGTGTGTGTGTGTATATGAGTGGATGGGCCATTCTTTGTATGTTTCCTGGCACTGCGTGTTTCTATAAAATCAACCCTACCCCACTTCAAAATAAGCATATTTTCAGCTCTAGATTTTTTCTGTAAATGTTGGTGCAGAGAATCCACTTTTTTTTTCAGAATTCTTTCTCATGGACCCACAGCTTGTCCACTCTACCCCCATGTGAATCTCAAAAGAAGTGTAAATGCAATCCACCCTAGCTCACATGAACCTCAGACTTTACTTTATGGACTTTCCAAAATCAAATCCCCTTTCCCTTGACTGTAGTTTCCCTTAGAGCCAGAACATTCCAGGGTCCTCTTTTCAGACTTGTCACTTGTCTCTCCCTTCTCATCATGGTTACATCCAAGGATGTTCAGATGTCACAAGACAAAATGTTGGGAACCACCCATGCTTAGCTCTTTTTGTACTCCTTCCAGTGGAAAGTGACAGTACAAGGAGGGGCGGGTGTCCAGTCCCTGCTCCCACCTCTGTTAGTCTCCTCTTATGACATGTAGATGTGGATACTTTTAATGCTCCCCAGTTATAAGGAATTGGAAACTTATGACAAATTGAATAATTGTGTGAGCTATGTGTTATCAGTTGTTAAGTTCCTGAATTATTTATTATTTTCATTTTATTATTTTTTTCATTATTAATCATCAAATACATACATGTTTATTATCTACTATATGTGTGTCTTTGTTGAAAATAGATCTGCTATTCTAAAGCAAATTTCTATGCGTGGCTGTCATGTTTGTTTTTCCCATTAGTTTTACATCTCAGCTTAATTCCCTGCATTTAATCTTATTTTGTGCTATACTTTTTGTAGAGCTTTCTTAAAAGTATATCAACTTTTCAGTGTGACTTAACTACAAGCCGCAGTGAACAAGAGCGACTGCAGCTGGAGAGGTTTGAACTTTTGAGCACTGCTAATGAACTACGGCAACAGCTGCGTCAAGTTAGGGAAGGTGCTTCTGCCAAAGCACGTTCACTTGAAACTAGTCCCATTTGTGGTATGTTTTTTAATTCTTATATGTGTTTTTTCATACTTGGTTACCATTTCCTGTGTTAGTGAGGTAGCACCAGGAAACATGAAGAAAGGCACATCCACTCACATACACATGTATGTACATATATGCATATAAACATGCATATACATTTTTTTTTCATACCATTTGTCATTTCCTGCATTAGCGAGGTAGTGTTAAGAACAGAGGACGGAGCCTTTGAAGGAATATCCTCACTCGGCCCCCTTCTCTGCTCCTCTTTTGGAAAATTAAAAAACGAGAGGGGAGGATTTCCAGTCTCCCGCTCCCTCCCCTTTTAGTCGCCTTCTACGACATGCAGGGAATACGTGGGAAGTACTCTTTCTCCCCTATCCCTTGGGATAATGCATATACATACATATTCATATATTTTATTTTATACATATTTGCCATTTCTCACATTAGTGAGATAGCGTCAAGAACAGGTAACTGAGCCATAGAGAGAAAATTCCATATTTGGCCCCTTCTCTTTTCCTACTTTTGGAAAAGTAAAAACAGGAGGGAAGGATTTCCAGTTACCCACTCCCCCCATTTTAGTTTCCTTCTACGACATGCACCTTTACCATTGACATGTATATCCTCTTTGTCAATCTTTTGTCACTCATTCTCTCTATATGTCCAAACCATTTCAACACACATATACACTCACATACATACATATACATATCATCATGTGCATACATATACATACACATATTCAGTCATATACATATGTACACATATACATATTCGTACATGCCTTCATCCATTCCTTTCGCTAACTTGCCCCACAGGAAAACAGCATAGCTGTAGTTTAGCAGCAATTGATTTATTAGCATGTTTTTATTTCATGTATGTTTTTGAGCTGTGTGTTGGAAAAATTAAAGAATTGTATTGTGATAGATATAGAGTTAAAATCAAAGAATTATAAGATAACTATCTATCTATCTATATATTTTTCTCTTTTGCTTATTCCCTTCTGGAACTCCCTCAAAGGTATGGCCATGGCATTAGAGTGCCCATAACCAGTGAACTCCAGTGCAGCTTCTTAGAATTTAGTGCCTCACCTTAACAGGCCACTGGCAGAGGACACGTTTAACGCAGTGTTTGCAGAGGCTTCTACCTAATTTTCCTCCTAATTATTTCTACCTAATGCTCCTGCCTACTGTTCCTACCAACTACTTCCACCTAATGTTTCTGCTTAATGCTCCAACCTAAATGTTCCTGTCTACTATTATCTACTGCTCCTACCAGTTTGCCAGGGCATGGCTAACAAATGCCACTTACCACAGAAAAATCTAGGGTTATGAAGAATGAGCTGTGTTTGTTAAATGTTGTAAAGTGTTGTGTGTGACAAGAATGCAAGTAATCCATGTATGGGTGATGCAGAAAGAAAATATAGCTACCTGGGTCAGAGGAGTACAACTTGACAATCATTGAAGTGCTGGCTCACTATGTAGCCTTTACAAACCTTCTTGATACCCAGGTGGGTAGTATTGGTTATGTACCATCTTGGTCGTTTGCTGCTTATCAGCTGCAACTTACTCTGATGCTTGTTTCCTTTAGGAGCTCCCTCAAGGGATTGGCCATGGCAAAAGAGTCTTCTAGAAATAAAGATGTTGAACTTTAGTGCCGTTTCTTAGCCTGTAGTGCCTCTCTCTCAGCAGGCCACTGGCAGAGGACAACTCTAGTGCTGTGTTTTCAGAGGCTCCTACCTGATGTTCCTACCAACTACTTCTATGTAATGTGTCTACCTAATATTCCCACTTAATATTACAACCTACTGCTTCTCCATAATGCTTCTAACAACTATTACTACCTAATGTTTATACTTAATGCTCTTGCCTGAATGTAACTTCCTGCTACTTTTGTCTAATTGCTCCTACAGTTTTGCCAAAATGCATGGCTAGTGCAAAGTGCTTATCGCAGGAAAATCTAGAGATGTGAAGAATGAGCAGTGTAGATTAAGTGTTGTCCAGAGTCATGTGTGACAAGGGGAACACTAAGGTGTTAACTTGTTCATCCCACCACTAGATACCCTTTTTCAAATGTTTTTGCCTCAATTTCCACATACCACACACCTCACCTCCTTCCCGAAATGCCTTCTACTCCTTGCCTACTCCTTTACTCTTGTTTACTCACACCTTTTATTTTATTTTCACCCAATCACTTGATTTCCACACCTAAGCATCTTTTCCATACTATTCACTTTCACCATTTTCCTCCCACCTATGTCATTTCCTTTTTTTCCTAATGCCTGTAAGTGTAGTGGGTGGTACATTTCAATAGGTGAAAGGCATCCACTGTCCAGGGAATTATTGTACTGACGCATGGGATGGGTATCAAAGAGGTTTGTGTTGTTGGTGCTGGTTGTCACATACCCAAACCCAGCTTAGGTTGCTCTATCTGAAATGCAACAGTATGTAATGCATACCATTTCTCTTCTTGATCTATGCAAATGACTAGCCTTAGGGTATAGACTTGTACCAGAATATGTTTGCAGATGATTTAAAGGTCATGAGAGAAGTGAAAAGTGAGGAGGATTCCATCAACTTAAAATGGGGACCTAAACAGAGTCCAGAGTTGGTCTGATACAAGGTTGATGAAATTTGGCGAGAGCAGATGTAATGTAATAATGACAGGACAAATTGAAAGAGGGCTTCAGTGTGATTATTGTGTAGCGGGAAATAGCTTCAGGATTCTTTATGTGGAAAGGACGTGAGAGTTGACAGTGTCTCTAACCTATTACTAGAGCCCCACATTAAGAAAATAGTTGAGGAGAGATACTGTTTGCTGGCAAATGCTAAAATAGCTTTCAAGTATATCAGTAAAGAAATATTTAGTAAGCTCTTCATATTGTACATAAGACCAAGGCTTCTAAAGTATGGCAACTGCACCTGAAAAAGCACAAAGAACTGATAGAGAAGGTCCAGAGGAGGGCAGCAAAGATGGTACCAGAATCAAGAAAACTGATTTACAGGGAAGGGCTAGAGGCTTTGATTTTACCCAGCTTGGAAGAGAAAAGGGTAAGGGTTGACCTGGTCACAACCTGGAAGGCTACAAAGAAACAGGAACGAAGTCTTCAGATGGGCCACCAAGAACAACATGCTTTTCACTGGGGATAAATTTAAACCCCTCTAGAATGGGGAAAATGAAGCAGTCAGAAATAGTATAGAATACCAGACAAACACAGATCCTGTTATAAACCAGTTGAAATGTGTGAAACACCTTAGAGTAATAATGACTAATGACCTCATCTTCAGCAAATACAACAAAAGAATGGTTGCTTTCTGTGGAAGAGTGGTGGATTGGATTCTGTGGGCTTTCAAGAGAAGTGAAGAAAAACCAATGATGATATTATTCAGGGTACTAATTCTTTTATGAATTGAATACTTATATGTGGTAATGTCACTCTTCAAGGCAGGCAAAGTGCAGAAATAAGAAAGGATTCGAGGATCTTTCACAGCTCATATTGATATGGTAAAGGAATTGGGAATGGCTGAAATCTCTAAAGCTGTACACCAAGGAGTGCAGATGGGAGAGATATATCATCATCTGTACCTAGAAAATCCTAGAAGTTACAGTTCCCAACTTGCATATGGAAATAACATCTTACTGGTACAACAGGCATAGAAGTAAGATACTGCATCTGAAATCCAAAGGTGCAGTCTGAACTGAAAGAGATATTATAAACATCTGGAGCCAGGACTTTAACACCTTGCCTGCTGTCATCAAAAACAGCATAATATGCACAGTAAGGAAGTTTCAGATAACTCTGGACAAGTACCTACAAAGTCTACCAGACCAGCTAGGCTCTAGGGTTACTTAAACCTCAGGGCTATGGCTTCCAACAGCTTGGCTGACCAATGACCCATCCCAACAGCTTAGGTTCAACCAAGGCTTTAGGGAAGAATGCTCCCGAAGACTTCACTTAGTATTCATCACAACCTTAAAATTTTTAAAACAGATTGATGATGTGGAAAGTGAACAGTTCTTTGAGAGATGTAGGGATAGAACAACCAGAGGACGTAACATGAAATTAAGCAAGAAACATGACAGTCAATTCTTGATCGATTTAAGAGAATGTTTTGGATTTTCTTTTGCCTTGTCCACAATGTTTCTTGATGTCTTTCTCTTTACTTTGGAGACTCATTTTATGCACTGTTGTATCTTTCAAAAATGCTGTGATGTCTTGCCTTTATAGTAGAAATTAGGCAAGATTCACCTAGCAGTCAAGGTGTTTAAAGTGGTGACAGCTGGCTGGAATGGCATGATAAGAAAATATTGTGGACCTCTGGGGGAGATGTGTGTGTGTGTGTGTGTTTGTAAATGAAGGGGATGATTAAGTTGTTCACCAGTTATGGAAACACTTTTGCTATGGCCACCCCATCAAGGGAACTCTCAAAAGGGAACAGACATCAGAAATATGGATAGATTTTTTCATATATGCTTGCCATTTTATGTATGAGTGAGGTAGCATTAAGTACTGAGTCTTTGAGGGTAAATTCCTCACTTGGTTCTCTGTTGTTTTCCTTTTTTGTTTTGGAAAGAGATACAGGAAGGGAGGATTTCCAACCACTTGCTCCCGCCTCTCATAGTTGCCTTCTACGACATGCGGGAATACGTTGGCATTATTCTTTCCTTCCTAACCCCAGGGATAAGATAGATAGATAAACTGATAGATGAATAAGGCGCATGGAATCAAAAGTAGCAGTAGGGCCCTTATTTGCGTACTGCAAATGTGTCAAAGTTTTTCTGACTAGAAAGAGACACTACCTTGGAATATTTTATGTAGCTATGTCATCTTATCCAGATGTACCTTAGTCAGCTCTGGCCTATCAGTTGACCAAAACATATCCAGACACTCATGTGGAGGTGTAGGTGAGTAAGGTCTGCATAGTAAGGACTGGAGTCTGTACATTATATGTCCTGGTGCTCATAATGTTGCTTGTATTAATCAGATATGAAATGGACTCTGTAGGATTTGTATCAGTAATGATCAGTTATAAATGGTGCCCTTGATAGTTTATTTTTCATAAATACATATGAAATTTTCAGAAGGGATGGTTGGACTTACTGCAGAGGAAGAATTTCAGAAGGTGCGTGAACAATTACGAAAGGAGCAAGACACATCAGCCACTCTATTACAGGAACTTCATGACACACGAAGTCAAGTAAGTCTTTTAAGTGCTGTATTCAGATGTCCCTTGCTTACCAAGGTTTTGTCTCCCATTGTTTTGAGTATACACATTTAGACATTAGAAAATGTATACCATTTTGCCATCCACATCATAAACTTTTGAGTATCCATGGTCTTCCACAGCACCATCAAAATTTTATCCGTATATTAGACAAGTATTATGGGCCATTGGCTGCTTGTTACCCCATCTGGCACCAACCATTTCTTGTTAGAGATAGGAGGAGTATCATAACCAGACAGTGTTGCTGTGGCATATATCAAGGTTCTCTTTTGTGCAGTGTAGCTGGATGGCTGCTTTGTGAGAATACGGAAGTGCAGCATCAGCAAAGAAATGCTTCCATCATATTAGTAATTTGATTTTTTACATGATTTCTTTGCACTTTTATAGAATAAGCATGTTTTTGAAGTAGAATATGCTTATTTTTAACCCTGAAGTGTGTCTCAAGGGTCATCCCCCTTTCCCACCTACTGTCTATTGCTGCTGTGGGTCAAGTTCTTTCCATATTTTGTTATTTTTTTTGTAGATGTCTCATTAATTTCCAATACCTCCTCCCCATTTGATCTCATTGGTGTTAGGGCTTTAGGGTCTTCCATGCTAGAAACACTTGTGAACTTAAACTTACTATTCATTTGCTCACTTATCCTTACATCATCCTCTGCAATATTTCCTTCTGAATTCTGTAGCCTGATTAACTACTACTTAACTGACAACTAGTTTCTGATAGATTTGTGGAATTGTTTTGCTTTTGAGCTGCCTTGTTTATAATATTCTTTTCAAAGTTTCTTTGTTCTTTTGTTCTTTTCTTATCTTGCTATATTTGTTCCATGCTTTCTCATACCATGCCAGTGCTAGCTGGCTAGAGTGCCTTCTACATCTTTGCCACTGCATGTCTAGAAGTTCCTTTGCTTTTTGACAACTTTCATTAAGCTATTCCTTCTTCTTCTTACCATTTCCTCTTTACTTTAATAGCTTGAAGTACCCATGCTTCTACTTCTTCACCAAAAATTTCACAGGACTTCTCAACAGGATGCCCGGTACTTGGCTGTTGAATTCCATTTCGTAGTATATATTAGCATAGTTATTGAGGTTTGTGTAGTATCCACATTTATATTATTATTTTTTTTTTCTTTTCAAACTATTCGCCATTTCCCATATTAGCGAGGTAGCGTTAAGAACAGAGAACTGGGCCTTTTGAGGGAATATCCTCACCTGGCCCCCTTCTCTGTTCCTTCTTTTGGAAAATTAAAAAATAATGAGAGGGGAGGATTTGCAGCCCCCCGCTCCCTCCCCTTTTAGTTGCCTTCTACGCATTTCACTGCTTCATGTACCATACAGATGGTTCCATCATTGTTATCATTATATATTTGTTCTGGTCTGTTGGAGTTCTTTGAAGGATTGCATACTAATAACACCATAATGCTCTTCTTCCCCACAGTTACTGTTCCCATTATGTATTGTCTGATTGGGCCATCCTCATCTGTTTCTTGAAACTTCAAGTGCTCTTTTATTAAGAGGGCTAATCCTCCCTGTCCTTTACCTTCCTTTCCTTTCTTGCTGTCTTGTTCCCCGGTGGGCAGAACAGGTTAGAGCCTATCTCTTTGGTAAGCTTAGTTTCTACAACTCCAATGATATCAGGTGAACATACCCTTTTATGATCCTTGAATTCCAGTACTTTATCGCTAACTATTTACCCATCCACATCTGAATACATTACTTTCTGTCTCACATTACCATCTCATGACACTCCTGCCATATCTGTAGTTCTAGCAGGGCTGCTCCATCCTCTTGACATTTGAGGAATCTCCACTTTTTTGTCTTCTGACTTTACCCTTTTCTTTTCTCCTTCTTCGTTATATCTGTTACATTTCATGAATGTCTCTCTGAATTCCACCATTCCTTTAAGATTCTTAGTTTTTTTAAGTACTTCCTGACTAGATGACTCTAAGACATATGTAAGTGTGTGTTTGTGTGAGTGTTATTACCAGTTTATTCTTTATGGGGCTCCCATCTCTTGAATATTCTCTCACATCATAGAACTTCTTAAATTTATGTATGTTGTCTGCTTTAACCATGTCCAGTCTTTTTATTCCATTCATCCACCACTCTTACTGTAAAAGTATTTCTGTACATATTTTGTAATATTTTGCTTAATTTCATATTATGTCCACTAGTTTGTCTTTCCCTACATCTTGAAGAACTGTTTATATTGTATGTCTCTGATTTGTTTTAAAACTTAGAAGTACTGATCAGGTCACCCCTCACTCTTCTCTTTTCCTTTCCATATAACTCAGCTCACTTAATTCTACTGTCTTGTTTGTTGCCCTCCTCTGACTTCTATCAGCTCTTTCTGCTTCTTTCGGTGCAGAGACCAAATTTAAGAAGCATTTTCTAGTTTTGGCCCTTACAGGGAGAGAGTTTTACACTTGGTGGGGCCCTGTCTCTTCAACATTCTCTACAATGATATAAATCCTTAAATTTTACATGCTGTCTGCATTTTACCGTTTCCTCAGTCATTCTATTCTATTCATTTAACACTTTATACTATAATAATACTTCTTTACATCTTTTTTTAATGTGTTTCTTGCTTTATTCAAGTTATGTCCCTAGTAGTCTCCATCCCTTCATGTTTTGAAGAACTTACACTCGCTACATCACCAATCTGTTGTAAAACTTAGAGGTTTTACTCGGTCATCCCTCACTCTTATCTCCTCCAGGGTGGGAAATGTAAAGATTCATGCCTTTCCTTGTAACTTGGCCCTATTAATTCTGGTTCCATCTTTGTTGCCCTCCTCTGGACTTTCTGTATTATCTCTTTGTGCTTCTTTAGGTGTGATGACCAAACTTGATAATTGTAGTCTAGGTTTGGCTTTATGTAGGATATGAATAGCTTGCTAAATATTTCATTCTCCATTTACTTGGAAGCTATTCTAATGTCTGCCAGCAGACAAATTCTCCTTAACTATTTTTCTAATGTGGAATTCTGGTTGCAGTTTAGGGACAGTATCTACTCTGAAGTCTTTCTCATACACACAGATACACAGAGTCCTGAAACTCATTTCCTGCTAGATAATAATCATATTGAGGCTGAGGCTGTCTTTTACTTTATCTCACTCTCATTATGCTACATTTGCTTGAGTCGAATTTCATCAACCACATACCAGAAGACCAACTTTGTAGTCTGTTTAGGTTCCCATGTAAATTGATGCAATCATCCTTTCTTTTCTCTTCCATCATGACCCATGCATCATCTGCAAACATTTTTAGGTAGAAGTCCATACCTCCATGCAAATTGTATATATTTTTTTTTTTTTTTTTTTTTTTTTTTTGCTGTCTCCCGCGTTTGCGAGGTAGCGCAAGGAAACAGACGAAAGAAATGGCCCAACCCACCCCCATACACATGTATATATACATACCTACACAGCTTTCCATGGTTTACCCCAGACGCTTCACATGCCCTGATTCAATCCACTGACAGCACGTCAACCCCGGTATACCACATCGATCCAGTTCACTTTATTCCTTGCCCTCCTTTCACCCTCCTGCATGTTCAGGCCCCGATCACACAAAATCTTTTTCACTCCATCTTTCCACCTCCAATTTGGTCTCCCACTTCTCCTCGTTCCTCCACCTCCGACACATATATCCTCTTGGTCAATCTTTCCTCACTCATTCTCTCCATGTGCCCAAACCATTTCAAAACACCCTCTTCTGCTCTCTCAACCACGCTCTTTTTATTTCCACACATCTCTCTTACCCTTACGTTACTTACTCGATCAAACCACCTCACACCACACATTGTCCTCCAACATCTCATTTCCAGCACATCCATCCTCCTGTGCACAACTCTATCCATAGCCCACGCCTCGCAACCATACAACATTGTTGGAACCACTATTCCTTCAAACATACCCATTTTTGCTTTCCGAGATAATGTTCTCGACTTCCACACATTCTTCAAGGCTCCCAGGATTTTCGCCCCCTCCCCCACCCTATGATCCACTTCCGCTTCCATGGTTCCATCCGCTGCCAGATCCACTCCCAGATATCTAAAATTGTATATATATATATATATATATATATATATATATATATATATATATATATATATATATATGTTTGAAGGAATAGTAGTTCCAACAATGTTGTATGGTTGCGAGGCGTGGGCTATGGATAGAGTTGTGCGCAGGAGGATGGATGTGCTGGAAATGAGATGTTTGAGGACAATGTGTGGTGTGAGGTGGTTTGATCGAGTAAGTAACGTAAGGGTAAGAGAGATGTGTGGAAATAAAAAGAGCGTGGTTGAGAGAGCAGAAGAGGGTGTTTTGAAATGGTTTGGGCACATGGAGAGAATGAGTGAGGAAAGATTGACCAAGAGGATATATGTGTCGGAGGTGGAGGGAACGAGGAGAAGAGGGAGACCAAATTGGAGGTGGAAAGATGGAGTGAAAAGGATTTTGTGTGATCGGGGCCTGAACATGCAGGAGGGTGAAAGGAGGGCAAGGAATAGAGTGAATTGGAGCGATGTGGTATACAGGGGTTGACGTGCTGTCAGTGGATTGAATCAAGGCATGTGAAGCGTCTGGGGTAAACCATGGAAAGCTGTGTAGGTATGTATATTTGCGTGTGTGGACGTGTGTATGTACATGTGTATGGGGGGGGTTGGGCCATTTCTTTCGTCTGTTTCCTTGCGCTACCTCGCAAACGCGGGAGACAGCGACAAAGTATAAAAAAAAAAAAAAAAAAAAAAAAATATATATATATATATTAAGAAGTGTAATGATCACATACAGAACCCAGTGGCACTCCACTGGTCAGCTTGACCCATTTCAACAAGGCTTCTTCAACATGCATCCTTTGTTATCTTCCTCTGAGATAATCTTTTATGCATTGAAAGGGTTTCTCTCTTATCCCTGCTTGGTGACCCTGCTTCTCAATCAGTCTTCCATTCAGTACAGAGTCAAATGCTTTTTGGCAGTCCAGATACACACAGTCTATCCAGCCTTCCCTTTTGTGTTTGTGCAAAGTCTGAAGTGCTTAAAGAGATATTTTATTGATAAATGAACAGAAAAACTGCATATGAAAGGAAAAGAAAATTTTATGTATTCATAACATTCCATTAACAGTGTCATTTTTATTCAGGTTGAGAGTTTAGAGTCAGAGTTGCATCGAGCTCAAGGAGAAGCAGCTGTCCATCGTGATCGGTGCCGTAATTTACAGGCAAAAGCCGATGCAACTCTTTTACAGGGTGTATCTTCTGTTACTTCACCTGAAAATCTTAAAAAGGTTAGGTACATTTCATGTTTTCATATACTGTTCAGGTTTTCCCAGCACATAAAGTATCCAGATTTAGGATGCACTTGATTTATATATTCATTGTCCTATGTTTTACCTCCCCCAAATTTCAGCACCCCTGAGAATTCCTTTCCCTCCAAGTCTCTATGGGTTTTTAGTAAGTTTGGAATGATATACAACCAGTTTGTGGATGGTCCACTGATCACCAAAGCCTCTGCTAAATTTTTGTCTTGCTTTCACTGCCAGTGACTATCTACCCCTTAGTAAACATCACCTTTCCATCAGCTCACAGAAAATAGAGCTTTCACTTGTGATCCTTTTGCTTACAAATGCATTGGCTGCAGCTGTCAGCCAACTTGGTATTAGATCAGGATTCCTTTTCTTTTTTAATAAGTATGCTATGTTGCTTATTTAATTCATTATAAGTCCACGGTATAGCACTAAATAGTTACCAAAAAAGTTTAGGTAGTAGCAAATTGCACCATATCAAAATATTCATTCCCATGCAAATAAGAGGTTAAGGGCTATAGGCCAATATATTCAAAATGTTGTGTAAATGATCTAAATGATATACCAAGTAACACTATATCATGTAGATGATCTGAATGATATACCAAATAACACTCTATATTCATCTAAACAGTGAAAATGATATACAGATCTTAAGAAAATGATAGACAGGTATCTGGCTTTTTTCACATCTTTATTCCTTTCAGACACTGGGATAGGTTAGGTGAGGTTTTGTCCTATATTTTTTCTGTATGTGTTGATAATTATGAGTTCCTGCATTAGGTAAGAACCTGATATAGAGGTCTGAATAGAAAAAAAATGTCTAGGTTATAAATGAAATGCAGTTTATTGTATCATTCACCAAACAAATATGAATCTTTTTAATTGAAACATGATCACTCATCTTGCATCACCTAACTGAATATCAATTGTTCTACTGTACCACTAACATTTCTATTACTTTTTTGATATGTAGCTTACTTTTAGTGCATGAATTAATTTGTAGACTGCCACCTTGCCAGGGAGGTATATTATAGGGACCACCCTCCTGGGTATTGGAATGCTTATTAAGCTGTGCAGTGAGCCAGCACATAAGTGGTTGTTGAGTTGCACTCCTTTGACCCAGGAAATTGCCTTTTCGTTAAATGCTTCATCCATATATTGACTGCAGGCATTCTCTCCATAAACATGCAGTCTCTCCATGTCACACATAACACTTGACAACTCATACAATTCAGTCTTCATACCTTTAGATTTTCCTGTAGTGACCACTGTGTTCTTGCCGTGCATTTTAGCAAAATGGTTGGAGAGGAAAAAATAGTAGTAAGTAGGAACGTTAGGCAGGAGCTTTAGGTACAAACAAATGGTAGAAGTAGTAGGTAGGGACATTAGTTGCGAGCATTAGGTGAAATAGTAGCCTGGAACATTAGGTAAACACATTAGGTAAAAGTAGTTGTTGGAAGGTAGGAGCATTGGGTAGGAGCTTCTGGAAACACTGCACTAGATTTTCCATGGCCAGTAGCTTGTCAAGGGTGAGTCACTAAGGCTAAGAAGCAGCACTGGAGTTCACCAGTTATGGACACTCTATTGCTGTGGCCACCTCCTTGAGGGAGCTCCCAGAGGGAATGGGCATAACAGATGTAGATAGATAGATAGATGGAATTAGTCATGAACATGCCAAAGGGAAATGTGATTTCTCTATACTGCACTGTATGTAATTCATTATTGGTGTATGAACTAGTCATAAACCTACTAAAGAGAACTGTATATAAAGATATTTTGAAATTATGATGTACCTTATCATTCACTGATTGAAAGAAGAAAGTTGTCAAAAATTGTGATAGTACTCCAGGCACTGGGAACATTTTCCTTTTTTTGAATATGTAGATAACCATTAGCTCATGTAATGTTTAAATAAGATTTTACTTTGAGATGTGAAGATTTAAAAAAAGAAATAATGAGTAAAATATTTTGAAGTTTTTATTCTGTTTTGCTTAAATTACAGGACCCAGTGGATGTCCTAGAGAAAAAGCGCCTTCGTGATGAGGCTGCCATGCTTCGTGAAGAGGTAAGATGTTACTAATTCTTAAACCTAGTGTGAAAGTATAAGTATGAAATTCCATCAGGTGATCATATACAGTATGCTGATTTACATAATAAACATTTCACTTAGGGTCCTTCTGATTTGACAGTCATAGCACATTGTATATTCTTGTTAAGCATACCATACGATCTTTCACCGTGTCCCTTTACAGCCAAAAAGCACCAGGTCCAGAAGAAGAGATGGCCTTATTGGCTTACATCCACACATTAACTATTGTGTATAATGCACCCAAATCGGAGACCTCTATCCATAACCTGGCCCCACATACCTTTTCCTGGGTTCCCAACTTCTTCATATGCCCTGACTCAGCCCATTGACAGTATGTCATCCTTTGTTTACCACATCGTTCCAGTGTGCTCAATCCCTTGCATGCCTTGCACCCTCCTGCATGTTCAGACCCCCCCAAACCTTCTCAATAACTTTCACTCCATTCTTCCACTTTTTCTTTAGTTCCCCTTTTCCTTTTTCCTTCCTCTTCTGACATGTACCTTCATAGTCCTCCTATCCTTACTCATCCTCACCATATGTCCAAACCATTTCATCACACTCTCTTCAGCTTTCTCATACATAATCCTTTTATTAATACACCTCTCTCTTACCCCATCGTTTCTTATCCAGTTAACTCTTCTCGCATCACATACTCTCCTCAGACATTTCATTTCCAACACTTTCATTCTCTTCTTTACATTTTTTCTGAAGGTCCATGCCTTGCATCTTTTCAGCTTCAATTGGACCACTGTACCATCAAACATCCCTGCCCTATCCACTCCCAGGTATCTAAAACACTTCACTTCTTCCAAATTTTCCCCATTCAAACACACATCCCAGCTAACCTATCCCTCTGCACTGCTAATAACCTTGCTTTTATTCACATTTACTCGCAACTTCCTTTTTTCACACATTCTCCCAAACTCAGACACCAGTTTCTGCAGTATCTCACTTGAATCTGCCACCAGTGCTTTGTTGTCAGCAAACAACACCTGACTCACTTCCCAGGCCCTCTCATCCCCAACAGGCATATTCACTCCTTTCTCCGAGACTCTTGCATTTATGTTCCTCACCACCCTATTCATAAACAAATCAAACAACCCTGATGACTTCACACATCCCTGTTGCAATCTCACTTTTGCCTTGAACCACTCACTCTCTTTTCTACCTGACTGCACACAGGTCTTACATTTGTGATGAAAACTTTTCAGTGCTTCAAGTAGCTTCCTCCCTCACCATATGTTTGTAAGACCTTCTGCAAGTCATCTCTGTCAACCCAATAATGTTCTCTCTTTGGATCCATAAATGTCACACACACAGCCCTCTGTTTCTCTGAGTATTTCTAGCCCACATTCTGTAAGCGAACACCTGGTCCATACATCCTCTACCACTTGTGAAACCACTTAGCTTCTTCCGAAACTGGTGCTCTATGCATGCCTTCACCCACTAAATCACCTTTCTTCCATACAACTTACCAGCTGCACTCAACAAACTTGTACCTCTGTAGTTCAAACACACACATTTATCCCCCTTCCCTTTATAGAATGGCACTATACCTGCATTCTTCAATCATTAGGCACCTCACCATTATCCACACATGCAATGAAAATCCTAATTAACCACTCAACAACAGTCTTCCCCTTTCTTAAGAAATTCAGCTTCACTACCATCCACTCCAGCTGCCTTGCCACATTTCATCTTATGCAAGGTTTTCTCTTCTCTCGTCATCAGACCACTTTCCATGACCCTCTCACTTCACATACCTCCCTGACTCAGACATCTTACATCTTTCACCCCTCTCATCGAACACATTCAGCAGTCCTTCAAGTACGCTTTACAGTTCCTCCTCACTACCTATACACTCTCCACACCAATACCATCAACACAAAAGCAGCGCTCAGACTAAATGTCCCCAGAAAACTAACTAGCACCTGATTCAGAAAAGAAAAAGAATCTTTCATTATCCTACACAAATAATTCATGTACTCCACTTTAAAGTATGCCCTACCTGCTTGCTTTACCACCCTCTCAAAAGCAGTTACAACAGAACTGCATACCACACAAAATAGTGCACTCAGAACAATCACTAGCTGCCTAGCAACCACAGACATACCTCACCTTCACAATAAAACAAAGATCTTCTCAGTACAAACCCACCTCAACATGCTTAGCACCCAGTTCTACATAAAAGCACTAGACCCCTCTCACCCTAGCCAGTATAAAAGTGACCACCAGCCTCCAAATAGAAATGATAAGCTTACTCCAGCCTCACACTTCAGTGGTCTCTACTTACAGAGTCCTTCAACCTTAACTAATATAACAGTAACAAAATATATGCACACTGAAATGACCTGACAAGCACTAAACAGACAATCTCCCAGCTCAGTCATAAACTCGACCCCATCAGGCATACACCCATCAGAAACCACACTCTACAGACAAACACAAATCACACTCTCCTGCTTTTCCTCCAGACATCACCCATTACCAAATTAATGTAAACACCATTTCAACATATCCCAAAACCCTCTATGCCCATGATGCACCTACCATAATAATGACACCTAGCACTTACTTCTCTTTTGTGCTGTACTCTGGACATAGAAATACATCACAACACTTCATGAGCTGCGGTAGATGTGGCCAGCTTCTTAAGTGCTGCAGACATCACATAACATTAGAAGGTATACATGGGGCTGGAAGTGAGTTTATATATACTCAGTGTGGTGTTACCAGACTCTGCTTACTCAGGATTATACTATAGGTGAAAAGTTACTTTAGTGAGGCTGTATCATTGTCAGTTGACAAAACAGAGTACAGCGTCATCAAAGAGCTTCTCATATCAAAGAAATCCATCTTCTCCCTGCTAATGAGCGCAGCACAGCCTTGGAGTAACATCCAAGACCCTTTCAGAAAAAGGTCCTAGTGATTATGAATTGATTGATTAATATAGTCAGTGCCTTGTCCCATCATAGTGGGATAGCTTTAGGAACAAATGAGCAACAGCATCATTTGTAAACATCCACTCTCTAGCCTTCATGTATAATGTAATAAAGCAAAAGTCTACCATTCATTGCCAGGCCCCACAGGCTGTTAGACAGCTTAAGCTTAACTGCTTTGTATACCATGGTTCAACTCACTGAGAGCATGTCAGCCTTATGCATTATATTGATCCAGTTCATTTTGTTGCTTGCCAGCCCGAAAGTCGACTAAATGTTCATTCCCCAATACTCACGAGCCTCTTTCACATCCTTCCACATCCTTCTTGGTCTTTCCCTCTCCCTTCCATCCTCCACTTCTGACTCTAGATCCTCATAGTCAGTCTTTTTCGCTTGTCCTCTCCATGTGTCTAAATCATTTTAACACACCCTGGCCAGCTCTCTTGCTTCCATTGGACTGTGCTTGCTACCACATTTCTTTCTTACACTTTCATTCCTTAAATGATCAAACCTTTCTGTTGCCATATTTTGTCCTCAGGTACAGTATTTTATTGTCAACATGTCTGTCCTCTTTCTTTCTTTTGCAATTAATGACCAAGACTCTCATCAATAGAAAAAGGTCAAGACTACCTTTAGATATACCCATCTTTTCCTTAAGTCATAGATCTCTCCTTCCATGCACTCCTTGATGCTCTCACAACCTTAATCCTCTCTTCTGCACTCACCTCAGCATTCGATTCGTTTTGCTACCACCTAACCACTCCCAGGTACTCAAAGCCCTCCCTATCCTCCAGGTTCTTCTGCTACAAACATACCATTCTGACTCATATCACCTGCGCAGCCTCATTACCTTGCTTTTCCTCTCATTTACTTTCAACTTTCACCTTTCACTTGATTTCCCGAAATCTGTAACCAGCTTCTGGAATTTGTCTCAGGGTCTACCACCAGAACTGTGTTGTCTTCGAACAGCAACTGATTCACCTCTTAAGGCCCCCACCTCGTGCCCCATCCACCACCATCCCACCACATCCCACCCCCAGCATACTGTAGACCTGCCAGTCATTCAGAAATCCCTTGCATTTGTATGCCTTACCATCCCATCTATAAACAGATTAAACAGCCATAGTGACATTGTATGTCATTGATAACCAGAGCTCTCACTGCGCTTGTAATTTTCCCTCTTGTAAGACTGCCCACTGTTGCAGCTTTTCTGCTTGTGTACTATCTTTTCTGATTATTACTCTTAATTATCTGAACTGCTTCACAGCCTCTAGTTTTGTATCATTCCTATGTTGTGACATTTCATCTGTTGTGAAAATTGAAGATTTACCTTCACTCATATTCAGCTTCATTAGGGTATGTTTTCATAAAGGGATTGCTACTTAACTAGAAGTTCATGTAAAATGTAACCTGTATATTCCTATATCCTTTGAATTAAGGTGGAGACCTTGGAAACAGCTCTGGCAGCAGAGAGGCAGAAGAATAATGATGAAAGAACAGCACTTACCAGGGCTCACACTGAAATAAATCGCCTCAAGAAAGAGTTGCAGGAACAAAAGGATCGCAGTGAGAGAGAGACACATAATGACCAGTATTATCAGGTCAAGGTTTGTGACTTGTCTCATTTTTTCTGTAAAATTTCTTGTTTTCCATTGTTTGATGAATATTGAGAGCTTTAAGTTGCTTGTGAAATATTAAGAGATGTTTATACCTATTAATTTTTTATTTTGTATTTGTCAGATAAAGTCAATGAGTGAGAAACACGATGAAGCAACAGCAAAACTTATGTCATATGAGGAACTTTTGGCAGCCAAGAATGATGAACTTTCCAGGATTAAGAAAGAACTTGGTCAGGCAAAGGCTACACTGGCAGAACGCACAAGTGAAAGTGAGACTATTGCAATACTCAGGGCTCAGGTAAATTTATACCTAAATATATTCTTTAATAATATGTGAATTTTCATTGTCAGTATTTTTCAGTATGTATCACTCTGTCTTATCCTTGGGGATAGGGGAGAAAGAATACTTCCCACGTATTCCTGTGTTTTGTAGAATGCGACTAAAAGTTTTGGGAGTGGGGGGCTGGAAATCCTCCCCTCCAGTTTTTACTTTTTCTAAAAGAAGGAACAGAGAAGGGAGCCAAGTGAGGATTTTCTCTCCAAGGCTCAGGTCTTTGTTGTTGATTCTACCTCACTATTGAGGGAATTGGCAAATATGTATGAAAAAAAATCACTGTCTATACCTCTGATTCCTGTTCCCTCGAGAGACTTCCTTAAGGGGGTGATCATGGCAATGGTCTTCATAACTTGTGAACTCCAGGGCTGCTTCTTACCCTTTAGTACTTCACCCTTGACAAGTCACTGGGAGAGGGCAATTCTAGCACTATGGTTATGGAGGCTCCAACCTAATGTCCCTATTGACTACTACTACCCAATGCTCCTGCCTAATGTTCCTACCTATTACTTCTACCCCTAATGTTTCCAACTAATGCTCCTGCCTAATGTTCCTACCTATTACTTCTACCCCTAATGTTTCCAACTAATGCTCCTGCCTAATGTTCCTACCTATTACTTCTACCTAATGTTTCCAACTAATGCTCCTGCCTAAATATTCTTTTCTATTTCTGTCTTTTGCTCCAACCATTTTGCCAAAAGGCAGGGCTCACCAGAGGAAAATCTAGTTACGAAGAATGAGCTGAGTGAGTTAAGTACTGTCAAGTGTTATGCATGACAAGGAAAAATTGTATGTTTGTGAGCAGAATGCCAGTAGTGCATGTGTGGGTTAGGCAGAAAGGAAAAACAGCTACCTGGGTCAGAGGAATGTAACTTGACAACCACTGAAGTGCTGGCACTCTACACAGCCATCACTAACCCTCCTGATACCTGGGTGTGTAGTACTGGTAATATACCTTCTTGGTCATTGGCTTCCTACCAGTTACTACCTACAGTGTGTAACACTCTCT
Organism: Panulirus ornatus; assembly: GCF_036320965.1. NCBI lineage: Eukaryota > Metazoa > Arthropoda > Malacostraca > Decapoda > Palinuridae > Panulirus > Panulirus ornatus. The sequence goes on from NC_092242.1 coordinate 56,947,859, forward strand.
CAGTTCATAAGAGGAGAGTACATATAAAATCTTCAGTAAACATTTTACTCTTATTGGTGATACAGCATCCAGTATTGAAGAAAAATAAAGTATTTCCCCAAAGATTCTGCATATTAGTTGGCCATAATATTATTGCCAACTACCTGTACAGTGTAAGAGATAATGCATAAAAAAATGAGTTATGAGTTACCACTGCAGTTGTATAGAAGAGACATAATGAAAGGAAGACAGAAATGTGCAGGAAGAGTATTGGTAAAGGAAGGCAGGATAGAGCAGGAGGAGGAGTAATTAAAGAAGGCAGGAGAAAGAGCAATAAAGGAAGGCAGGAGAAAGTAGGAAGAGGAGCAGTAAAGGCCAGCAGGAAAGAGTAGGAGGAGGATCAGTAAAGGATGGCAGAAGGGAACATGTGAAGGAGTAGTAAATGAGGGCAAGAGAAATCAGGAGTGAGCTTTTCAAAAACTTTTTAAGTTATATAGGTCAGGCAATTGAGTGGGAGAAGTATAAAAGAAAGAGACAGGAGGTCAAGAGAAAGGTGCAAGAGGTGAAAAAAAGGGCAAATGAGAGTTGGAGTGAGAGACTATCAGTAAATTTTAGGGAGAATAAAAAGATGTTCTGGAAGGAGGTAAATAGGGTGCGTAAGACAAGGGAGCAAATGGGAACTTCAGTGAAGGGCGTAAATGGGGAGGTGATAACAAGTAGTGGTGATGTGAGAAGGAGATGGAATGAGTATTTTGAAGGTTTGTTGAATGTGTCTGATGACAGAGTGGCAGATATAGGGTGTTTTGGTCGAGGTGGTGTGCAAAGTGAGAGGGTTAGGGAAAATGATTTGGTAAACAGAGAAGAGGTAGTAAAAGCTTTGCGGAAGATGAAAGCCGGCAAGGCAGCAGGTTTGGATGGTATTGCAGTGGAATTTATTAAAAAAGGGGGTGACTGTATTGTTGACTGGTTGGTAAGGTTATTTAATGTATGTATGACTCATGGTGAGGTGCCTGAGGATTGGCGGAATGCGTGCATAGTGCCATTGTACAAAGGCAAAGGGGATAAGAGTGAGTGCTCAAATTACAGAGGTATAAGTTTGTTGAGTATTCCTGGTAAATTATATGGGAGGGTATTGATTGAGAGGGTGAAGGCATGTACAGAGCATCAGATTGGGGAAGAGCAGTGCGGTTTCAGAAGTGGTAGAGGATGTGTGGATCAGGTGTTTGCTTTGAAGAATGTATGTGAGAAATACTTAGAAAAGCAAATGGATTTGTATGTAGCATTTATGGATCTGGAGAAGGCATATGATAGAGTTGATAGAGATGCTCTGTGGAAGGTATTAAGAATATATGGTGTGGGAGGCAAGTTGTTAGAAGCAATGAAAAGTTTTTATCGAGGATGTAAGGCATGTGTACGTGTAGGAAGAGAGGAAAGTGATTGGTTCTCAGTGAATGTAGGTTTGCGGCAGGGTGTGTGATGTCTCCATGGTTGTTTAATTTGTTTATGGATGGGGTTGTTAGGGAGGTAAATGCAAGAGTCCTGGAAAGAGGGGCAAGTATGACGTCTGTTGGGGATGAGAGAGCTTGGGAAGTGAGTCAGTTGTTGTTCGCTGATGATACAGCGCTGGTGGCTGATTCATGTGAGAAACTGCAGAAGCTGGTGGCTGAGTTTGGTAAAGTGTGTGGAAGAAGAAAGTTAAGAGTAAATGTGAATAAGAGCAAGGTTATTAGGTACAGTAGGGTTGAGGGTCAAGTCAATTGGGAGGTGAGTTTGAATGGAGAAAAACTGGAGGAAGTGAAGTGTTTTAGATATCTGGGAGTGGATCTGTCAGCGGATGGAACCATGGAAGTGGAAGTGGATCATAGGGTGGGGGAGGGGGCGAAAATTTTGGGAGCCTTGAAAAATGTGTGGAAGTCGAGAACATTATCTCGGAAAGCAAAAATGGGTATGTTTGAAGGAATAGTGGTTCCAACAATGTTGTATGGTTGCGAGGCGTGGGCTATGGATAGAGTTGTGCGCAGGAGGATGGACGTGCTGGAAATGAGATGTTTGAGGAAAATGTGTGGTGTGAGGTGGTTTGATCGAGTAAGTAACGTAAGGGTAAGAGAGATGTGTGGAAATAAAAAGAGCGTGGTTGAGAGAGCAGAAGAGGGTGTTTTGAAATGGTTTGGGCACATGGAGAGAATGAGTGAGGAAAGATTGACCAAGAGGATATATGTGTCGGAGGTGGAGGGAACGAGGAGAAGAGGGAGACCAAATTGGAGGTGGAAAGATGGAGTGAAAAAGATTTTGTGTGATCGGGGCCTGAACATGCAGGAGGGTGAAAGGAGGGCAAGGAATAGAGTGAATTGGAGCGATGTGGTATACAGGGGTTGACGTGCTGTCAGTTGATTGAATCAAGGCATGTGAAGCGTCTGGGGTAAACCATGGAAAGCTGTGTAGGTATGTATATTTGCGTGTGTGGACGTGTGTATGTACATGTGTATGGGGGTGGGGTTGGGCCATTTCTTTCGTCTGTTTCCTTGCACTACCTCGCAAACGCGGGAGACAGCGACAAAGTATAAAAAAAAAAAAAAAAAAAAAAAAAAAAAAAAAGGTCAGGCAGTATTATCTACCCTTGCTGGATGGGGGATGGAAGGTTGGTTTTAAGCATTTTCTGTTCTATTTTGAGTATCTGAATTAATAGATTAGTTTATGAATTAGATAATAACATACTGAAGACAACTGAAGCCTTCTTAAAGCTTACCAAATTATATTCAAGTTCAGGTGAATGTATGTTTACAGAGAAGCCTGAAATGAAATGTTAGGAAAGAATGAAGAATTCATTCATTAAGAGCAAGTAGAAATGACTGTGTAGATGTGTTATAATTTTAATATTTTGAAATTTACATCAGCACCTGACACTGATAACAGGAAGTGTGGCACATCAGATGTCTTGAATGCAATTTAGTAAATTTTAGTGATCATTGTTATTAAAATGACATTGATTAAAGGAAGTGACACATTTGATATCTTTTGTGCACTTTAGTGTTTTTAGTGCTGTATGTTATTAAGAGATTTCTTGTGCAAGGGCATCTTAAGTATTTTATTCTGGTACTTTTTTTTAGGTGGAAGTCTATCAGGGAGACTTCAGAGCAGAACGTGAAGCAAGAGAAGCCCTGGCCACAGACAGGGAGAAACTGCGAGATGAATTGCGTCATCTCCAGACTCGAAACACTCAGCTTGTGGATGAACTGGAAGCATACCAACGTAGACATCTCAATCAAGGGTTTGTTTCAGAATCTTAATCAAGGATATGTTGTAGACTGTAAAGAGTACAATTTCTTGAGAACATTGCTCTAACAACAGTTATGTTGAATCTTTTAAGTTATGGAGCATTTTTATTACTTTATCCTTAATGTGTACTGATTCACTGTAATGCAAGAAAGTGATACTGTGTTTTTGTAAGGGTACTGATAAATGACTTTTTTTTTGTAACAATCATGATTGAATTTGAAAATCAACTTGGTATGCTTAAGGTTGGTAGGTAGTGTTCCAATGCTGAGGGTTTGATATATTAAAGGTATTTATGAGTGGAAGGTTTCATGTTTAGTTCCCACACCTACTGTAGCACTGTGATCTGTGTGCATCGTTAGATCCAGGTAATCTTGCAGGTCATCCATTCTCTTGAACCAGAGAGAAGTGTAGTAGATATTTGCATTTGACTCAGTAGATTTCTTTATCTAAAAATTGATTAAGTATGAGAGATAAAGGATATCTAGAGTTATCTGATTACTCAAATATAGATCATAACTGCAGGATATTATGGGACATTATGGACAACATGCTTGATGGTAATGTAGTATATTAGCTGGTGACAGACTACCAAATCATATGCATAGGTAATCTGATTCTTAAAATGTAGGTCAGGTTAATCTATTTGATTGGATGCTGAAGTGCTCATCAGTATACATCTGCATATGAAGTTATCTGGCTACTTCAAATAGTGGGCTAGAACTGAACTCAGATGTAAGACATAACCAAGGTGTGGACTCGTACACATGTGCATGCACGACATTGACACTGAGGGTATTAGTATAGCTCTTCCTGTGTTTTGAAGAAGTGAACTAAATATGTGGAGTGACTCACCTAAACTATCAGAAGGTTTTAAATGTAATTTTGTTGTTTCTTGCTGGATGGTTAAGGAGTGTGATTTCGAATTTTAAAGCATGTCTGTGTTAGCTGAGGAATTAGTGTTGAGGTGAAGAGATAACATCAAATATTTTTGATAATTTAGTTCCTAGATGTCTTCTTATAGGAAATCTTACCTTATAACCTTGGAATCTAGAAGAGTTTGTGATTTGCATGTAACATCAAGACTTGAGATGTTCTTCTTCTCTTTAACAACAAAGTCTGGCTTAGAGTGAAAAAAAAAATAGAAATCACCCTTTTGTCGACTCTTGAAAGAGCTTGGACTTAGTCATATTTGTTGATGGGAACATTGTGCTTACTAGATCCTTGAATCCCTTCTAGCAAAGAGTTTCTCTGAGTGGATTAAGAACTCTTTTTATTGACTTGATTTGGGCATTATGGCAGAGCACATTGTGTGAGGAAGGTGGCCACTAACATAGCCTACCTAAGAAGTCATTTGTTTAAAAGAAATAAGTGGGGGAGGTTTCTTTGGCACTTGTCATACTTTTTCATCAGGTCATACCTTAGCTCAACCTGGCTATTATGCTAAGGTACATGATGTGAGGAAGGTGGCCTTTACCTTAGTCTTCTTCAGAAACTTTTTGTTTAAGAAAAGAAACCTAAGGGGTCTTTGTTATTCATTCTTACACTTTCCTCAGACAGTACCATAGCCTTTGAGAATTCCTTCTTCAGGAAAGACTAATTCTGTTGTACCTCCAGGTCACCAGTGAAATACCTATTCTACTTATGGGTTTATTCTTCTTATTTGAGTTTTTCTCCATGCTCTCATGCTCATGGTACAAATCATAGGAGAGAAGGATAGGGTTTAGAATTTGTGCTGATGCCCATGACTTGTGCATAATTGAATTTTATATGGATGATAGCCAGTGGCTATATGACTTTATGTAAGTGACAGTCTCTGGCTGAGGATGGTCCTGGAACAAGAAAGTGGCTGCTGTCTTGTTGAGAAGATGGCCACATGAAAAAAAAAGCTTAAGTTCATCACCTGATGAACAGAGGGTTAGAAGGTCCAAACCCCAACATTCCAAGAGAATCTCGCATACTTGCAGCATAATGTCTCAGAAAGAAAAGGATTTTGAAATTTCAAAATCTTTATTTTTCGTTGGTTACTGAAACTACCTCATGAAAGTGGGAGAGGCAGTTAGGTTTAAAGAAGATTTAAGGATCACTGTAGGGCAAATTTTTATCACTGTATCTGTTATTTAGTTTGAAGATTAAAGAAGTGACACATCTTGTATCAAAATCCAAGTTAATAATATGATTCACCATCTTGTATATCTTTAGTTGGGATTAAAATCATGTACCGTGGAATTCTGTTAGTCAATAATCAGAATGTTGATTAATGCTTTACTTCAGTGAATCGTTACATCTGTAATGAAAATGCTCTTACTTTTTCTTTTCATCATTGTTTTTCCAATTTTCATTCTCAAGGTGAATGGTTAACCTTTGTAGGTCTATACTTATACAAATCTTGTGCCTATCACTTGCTTATTTACATCTTTAAAAATTTACCACCCCTATGATACATATATTCTCCAGTGTACAGGTTTTATCTGGTTTTCTGAAAGCACATGTTCACCTCAAATCCATTCTCACTTAATGTGAATAAGTAGTCCAGTTGTCCCTTCATGTTACAGCCAAGTCCGAGGTTCTAGAGCTGGTTCAGAGGAGCCAATGGGAGTTGCCTCTGGTGGAGGACTTGCTGCACTTTCTCCTGAGGCATTGTGGGAGAAACTCTCCAATGCATCTGATAAAAAGGTTAGAATTAGTCCAGTATATTTAGCCAAGAGAGGTATAAATATTGTGTGACCCTCCATCCTTATCCTACTATTGTCACCCATCTACTGACTAGCTCATTTTAGGTTTTACAGAACTCCATTTATCACTGCCTTTTACTTTTGACTGTGGAATGCCATTTTCTCAGTTTATGCTTTTAAAGAAAATGCCTAACTCCTTAAAGTTCCATTTGATTATTTTCTTTTAGAATTCTGGTTCCTCTGTAGTTCCACTGCTGTTTCCCTAACTACATTCTCTGATGTGATCATTTAGGTAGGAGTTACTGTTGATAATGTCTCCATTTTCCAAATTTATGTGTGAACATAAAATTCAGCATCAATAGTGCATCTCCCCTTCTGTCTCTAATGTGCTAAGTTACATATTGTTACAGTAAGGCTTTTTTAACACATTCTAAATTCATATGCCTCCATGTTTCTCTTCCCCCATGCTGAACTGAGATTTTCCAATCAGTGTCTGCATAATTAGAATTCCGACTACAGGGCTATCCCTAAGTTAACAGGATGCATTTAGAAACACCTAGATAAATTTCAGAATTATTAATTTACAAACTTAACTTCTCATAGAAAAACTTAAGTGATGTTCAGAAACAGGCAAAATTTACTTTAAATTTTGCTCAGATCCCATTTTTTCAAGATTCTCATAGAAATACTTCCCTTTATGCACTTGCACTTTATTACAGAACATCAGCAATATTATGTGTCAGACAGAAAATTAATGTTAACGTATTAAAACATCTGGCTGCATTGTAGTGGTAGCATTTGTCGTCACAAACTTGTTGAGTACTCATCATGTTCTAGGAGCTTGTAGGTGGTGGGTTAGAGCCTAAGAAGCATAAATTTTCATTTTATTTCATAAAGTGAGTCCTGCCTGGGTCGCAGGTAGAGCTGACTAGTTCTACATCCTCAGCTGGTCTCTAGTTGTCTGTAGAGGGTTAATTCCACCTCTGCTGCATCATTACATGATATATATACATGCATTTCATGTACTTCAAAACTGTCTATATTAAATATCATAGGTAATAGTCCTGTCCAGATAACTTGGAATTAATATCTGTAAACCTCTTATCATCTTAATTCCTAAACCTTCCCACACATTACCATCTGTGTCATCTAACAGGCTTGGTCATATATCCTTCAATCTGATGCATCCAAAAGTTACCGTATCTCACAACCTTGCCTTACGTAAACCAAAGTTACCCTTTCTAAAAGTTTGTACAGATTATATTCTTTATATATTACTCTTGCATTTAGTTCTCCATGAACCTCCCTTTAGGTATATGTAATAGTAGGCAAACATCTTTCACCAAAGACTACATCCACCTTTTAAGTGATGAAATTTTGTTTGTGGGAATGGTGAACATGTTTGAAATTCCTGCATAATTCTGTATCATAATGATTAAATTGCAGTATATAGTTACAATGAATCAAGTAATTTAAGGCAGGATCTGCATTTTTTTTATAAGGAAAAAAGTTTCCATAAAGTCTGTTCAAAATCTGAAATTCTGTATTTTTTCCTGAATGTAGAAAGGGCAAAATTTATATTTAGTTGAGACCTTGTAAATGTTACTCGTGATGTATAGTTTATAGAAATAATTGAATTCCTTGAAAGACCAAGATATTGTTTTCATGTAATTTTACCTTTTCCACTTAGGAAGAAGAAAAGAAGGAAGATGAGCTGGATGAGAATCTCTTTTATTGCCCAAAGTGCAATAAATCCTTCACTCAGTATCGGCCTCTGGAAGAACACGTTAATCGCTGTCTAGATGAGGATTAGAGCATTCGGCTTCTTCCCAAATGTTTATTCTTTTATTTTAATCTTTTAACAAGCATTGATCAATAATGATATTGTTAATGTAAACACATATAATATCATAAACATTTCATATGAAGCATATGGAATGTATTGGAGATTTAGATTATTCACCTTTTCTCTGTTACATTGAATACTTATGAATAAGATGAGGTTGATGAATGCCAGTAGATGTGTTGATATGGTGATATTTTTAATATATAGACTTTTTTAGAGTGTGAGTATTGCTTAATTTTAACATTATTTATTGGTACCCGTGCAGCTACTACCCTGAACAGAGGAAGTTTCAGGATTTATGTTCCTTTATTCCTAGTCACATTCATTGTGTACATTGATTTGATTCATCCACTAGAACTCTTGCTCTTTGACTTGAAATGTTTGATATTTGTTGAAATATGACTTTTATCAATATACCATGAAAATACAAATCTCTATTTAACCACATTTAATATTTAGTATTGTACATAACTTACTAAATCATCAAGGTCTACCTAACATCATTGTGTGAAATATTCCATGGGTTTGTAAGCTTTTTAGATCTTTTCTATAAACCTCTCACTAGTCTTGTATAGTGAAAAATAATATCAACATTATTATTATTATACTTGACGGCCGTTTCCCACAACAGCGAGATAGTGCCAGGAAACACATGAAGGAAGACCCATTCACTCACATACACGTACATTTTTTTTTTTTTTTTTTTTATACTTTGTCGCTGTCTCCCGCGTTTGCGAGGTAGCGCAAGGAAACAGACGAAAGAAATGGCCCAACCCCCCCATACACATGTACATACACACGTCCACACACACAAATATACATACCTACACAGCTTTCCATGGTTTACCCCGGACGCTTCACATGCCTTGATTCAATCCACTGACAGCACGTCAACCCCTGTATACCACATCGCTCCAATTCACTCTATTCCTTGCCCTCCTTTCACCCTCCTGCATGTTCAGGCCCCGATCACACAAAATCTTTTTCACTCCATCTTTCCACCTCCAATTTGGTCTCCCTCTTCTCCTCGTTCCCTCCACCTCCGACACATATATCCTCTTGGTCAATCTTTCCTCACTCATTCTCTCCATGTGCCCAAACCATTTTAAAACACCCTCTTCTGCTCTCTCAACCACGCTCTTTTTATTTCCACACATCTCTCTTACCCTTACGTTACTTACTCGATCAAACCACCTCACACCACACATTGTCCTCAAACATCTCATTTCCAGCACATCCATCCTCCTGCGCACAACTCTATCCATAGCCCACGCCTCGCAACCATACAACATTGTTGGAACTACTATTCCTTCAAACATACCCATTTTTGCTTTCCGGGATAATGTTCTCGACTTCCACACATTTTTCAAGGCTCCCAAAATTTTCGCCCCCTCCCCCACCCTATGATCCACTTCCGCTTCTATGGTTCCATCCGCTGACAGATCCACTCCCAGATATCTAAAACACTTCACTTCCTCCAGTTTTTCACCATTCAAACTCACCTCCCAATTGACTTGACCCTCAACCCTACTGTACCTAATAACCTTGCTCTTATTCACATTTACTCTTAACTTTCTTCTTCCACACACTTTACCAAACTCCGTCACCAGCTTCTGCAGTTTCTCACATGAATCCGCCACCAGCGCTGTATCATCAGCGAACAACAACTGACTCACTTCCCAAGCTCTCTCATCCCCAACAGACTTCATACTTGCCCCTCTTTCCAAGACTCTTGCATTTACCTCCCTAACAACCCCATCCATAAACAAATTAAACAACCATGGAGACATCACACACCCCTGCCGCAAACCTACATTCACTGAGAACCAATCACTTTCCTCTCTTCCTACACGTACACATGCCTTACATCCTCGATAAAAACTTTTCACGGCTTCTAACAACTTGCCTCCCACACCATATATTCTTAATACCTTCCACAGAGCATCTCTATCAACTCTATCATATGCCTTCTCCAGATCCATAAATGCTACATACAAATCCATTTGCTTTTCTAAGTATTTCTCACATACATTCTTCAAAGCAAACACCTGATCCACACATCCTCTACCACTTCTGAAACCACACTGCTCTTCCCCAATCTGATGCTCTGTACATGCCTTCACCCTCTCAATCAATACCCTCCCATATAATTTACCAGGAATACCCAACAAACTTATACCTCTGTAATTTGAGCACTCACTCTTATCCCCTTTGCCTTTGTACAATGGCACTATGCACGCATTCCGCCAATCCTCAGGCACCTCACCATGAGTCATACATACATTAAATAACCTTACCAACCAGTCAACAATACAGTCACCCCCTTTTTTAATAAATTCCACTGCAATACCATCCAAACCTGCTGCCTTGCCGGCTTTCATCTTCCGCAAAGCTTTTACTACCTCTTCTCTGTTTACCAAATCATTTTCCCTAACCCTCTCACTTTGCACACCACCTCGACCCAAACACCCTATATCTGCCACTCTGTCATCAGACACATTCAACAAACCTTCAAAATACTCATTCCATCTTCTCACATCACCACTACTTGTTATCACCTCCCCATTTACGCCCTTCACTGAAGTTCCCATTTGCTCCCTTGTCTTACGCACCCTATTTACCTCCTTCCAGAACATCTTTTTATTCTCCCTAAAATTTACTGATAGTCTCTCACCCCAACTCTCATTTGCCCTTTTTTTCACCTCTTGCACCTTTCTCTTGACCTCCTGTCTCTTTCTTTTATACTTCTCCCACTCAATTGCATTTTTTCCCTGCAAAAATCGTCCAAATGCCTCTCTCTTCTCTTTCACTAATACTCTTACTTCTTCATCCCACCACTCACTACCCTTTCTAAACAGCCCACCTCCCACTCTTCTCATGCCACAAGCATCTTTTGCGCAATCCATCACTGATTCCCTAAATACATCCCATTCCTCCCCCACTCCCCTTACTTCCATTGTTCTCACCTTTTTCCATTCTGTACATATATATATATATATATATATATATATATATATATATATATATATATATATATATATATACACATACATACATATACATACACATATTTACATGTGTACACATGTATGTATTTACACTTAAGTCACCTTCATCCATTCGTGGCACCACACCATCCCATAAGAAGTAGCATTACCACCCCTTGCATCAGTGAGGTAGCATCAGGAAGCATACAAAGAAATACCATATCTGCTCACATCCATTCTCTAGCTATCATGTGTAATGCACCAAAACCATAGCTCCCCATCCAGGCCCCACAGACCTTTCCATGGTTTACCCCAAACATTTTACATACCTTGGCATGTCGAACCCAGTATACCACATAGTTCCACTTCATTCTGTTCCATGCATGCCTTTCACCCTCCTGCATGTTCAGGTCGTGATCACTCAAAATCTTTTTCACTCCATCCTTCCACCTCCAATTTTGATTTGTTCCCACCACTTCTGACACATATATCCTCTTTGTCAATCTTTCCTCACTCATTATCTCCATATGGCCAAACCAGTTTCAACACACCCTCCTGTGCTTCATCACCCACACTCTTTATTACCACACATAACTACAATTTGCTCAATCATACCAGTAATGTAGATTGGAAAATGGAATTTGGTAGCCAGGAACCAGGGCTTTGTGATCAAAGGTTTTATAATGTCTTCCATTGTGAAAATTTTAGAGGATGATGTTAGAATGCCTGAAGAACTGAATAACAAGTTCAAAAATATATTTCTTTTAAATGGAAGGCATTATAGACCCAACACCAAAGAAATAGCATGGGTAGGAGGTTTTGGAAATCATGTAGCTGTCTAGAAAAGATGTTAACAGAATACTTAAAGGACTTGACACAAACAAGGCTCATGGTCCTGATGAAGTATCACCATATGTGTTGAAGGTGTGTGCAGATATGTTGAATGAACCACTTGCATTACTGTTCGAGATGTCACTGGAGAGAGGCTAAGTGGAGAATGGAAAGGGCAAATGTCATACATGTATATAAGAAGGGAGACTGGAAATGTGTTGAGGTACAGACCAGTCTCACTAATGATTTTGATGTATAAGATTCAGGAAAAGATATTAGAAAGCAATTGGATGACTTCCCATGTAGGAGAAATGTCATAAGTTAGAGATAGCTTGGTTTTAGGGAAAAAAGGTCATGTGTAACTACATAGAGTTCTACGAAAAAGTGAGCTTAGTTCTGGACAAAAGGGAAGGCTAGGTGGACAATCTATATCGGGATTGCTAGAAGGCATTTTGCCATATAGGAGGCTGATTAAGAGGCTAGATCACGAGGTAGGGGTGATGGGGAAACTCCTATGATTGGGAGATCACCTTAAAGGAGCCTTTTCCAAATGGGTTGGGGTGATCAGCAGAGTCCCACAGGGTTCAGTCCTGGGGCCAATACTTTGCTTGATCTATTTTAATGACTTGCCTGAATATGTTTGCAGATGATGCAACAAAAGTCATGAGGGAAGTGGAAAGTAAGTAGGATTACATCAGCTTACATGGTAACCCAGACGGACTCCAAATTTGGTCTAAAATCTGATTGATTGAATTCAAACTGAGTGAATGTAACATATGACAAGATCCATCTGTCTATATCTCTGACACTTGTTCCAATTGGAACTCCCTCAGTGGAGTGGCTATGGCAACAGGGTCTCCATAACTAAAGATCTTGCCTCACCCTTAACAGGCCACCAGCAGAGGGCAAGTCTAGTGCAATGTTTGCAGAGGCTCCTATCTAATGTTCCTGATGACTATCTCAATCTTCCTAATGTTTCTATGTAATACTCCTGCCTAAAAGTTCGTACCTACTACTTCTATCCATTGCTCCTACCATCTTGCCAAAAGGCAGGGCTAGCACATATTGCTCACTGCAGGAAAATCTAGAGTCACAAAGAATGAGATGCATGAGTTAAGTGTTGTCAAGTGTTACACATGACAAGGAAAGATTGTATGTTTGTGAACAGAATACCGTTAGTCCAGATGTTAGTGAGGCAAAAAGACCCATCATGCCCAAGGTGCAACTTCCACATCAAAGACACGAAACACTTACTCCTCAACTGTCCAGGGCTCATCCCACAAAGACATACACACTATATCACCACACTTCTTCACCTTCGATTCTCATGTTTGTCTTTTTGAGTACTGTGGGAAAGCCACAGAAAGGCTTTTGGGGAAGGAAGCTAAAGATGAGTTTTCTATACTTATTTGCTATTTTCTGCATGAGAGAGGTAGCATCCAGTGTTATATGTGTTAGTGCTACTAGATTGTTGTAACTTGTGTCAGTGGTACTTTTGTTTTAGTAATTTGTATTGGTGTTTTTTTTTACACTGACTGACGTGGCACAAACAAAACATGCCCCTAGTAATTCCAACTTGGGTGAAAGAAGAAAGTAAAAGGAAAAGAAACTGAAAATAATCAGGGTTCTGAAATGTTTGTAGACCTGACTCTTTAAGGAAGAAAGGTTATATGAAAAGGGGAAAAATAGAAAAGAACTCCACAGCTTAATTGTTCTAGGAAAGGAGGAGGTATCATAACAACCAATCAACACCGAAACTGTGGGAAGCAGCAGCTGAACACATGCCATTTGTCCACACTCTGGGGGTAAGGGACACATGCAAACAGCTTATGAGGGCAATTATCAAAATAATACCTACTGATTAGAGAGAGAGCAGCAACATTACAGAGTACAGAGAGTGATAGCTGAAGAGAGCTGATATCAGGAGAAATAGTGAGACAGAAGGCTTTGGACTCCACTTTAGTTGATAAAGATAGAATAACCTGAGGACAACATACCATTAAACAAGAGATGCTGAAAAAGATGCATGGAATTACCTTTTTATCATAAAAGTGTTTGTTGGACAGAATGAACACAAATAATGCAGACAACATATGGAAATTGAAGAAGCATGATAGAAAATCTTCAAGAGATAGGGTCTGATTATTGTAGAACTTCTTTCCTGCACAGTACAACCAGGTAATGACTACACTTCATGACCTATGATACTGCCTGGATCTTAGTGACCAACTTCCAGAGTGCCATAGGAACCCAAAAATGCAGAAGGAACTCTAGGGGCAGGAGTAGTACAGTAGCATTGTTACACACTCACACATATTATGAACTTAAACTAATTTTCTCACTTTTGTGAAATGATGGCCTGATCATCTCCCAACTACTAATAGCAGCTGGTGAAATTAACCCAAACCTAGGACCACCAGAAAACCTCTGTCCACAGTCCTCAGTGGCTATCAACAAAAAGTGCCTTTCAACAAAAACCACTATTTTATCAGATGCTTCAACTGCACTTAGTGGTATCACCTCCATTGCAAATCACTGTCATCTATAGAGACTACTCAGAACATTAGAAATTTAGCAACCAATCAAACAGCAACTCCCAAAATCCTATCACAAACCCCTTCACCTCCAGAACAAACTTCCAACAAACACTATCACAGAACACAAACTCGCACTCTTCATAAACAAACCAGATACCCAGAGTTCCCTTCCCACTTTTCTATGGCTACACAGTTTTTAGAAATAAGAGTACAATGCCAAGGAGGAGGACTCGACACTCATCCACCAAACCACGCCTTTCTCCAATAATAATGATGCTACAAAACAGCTCACTGACAACGGCAACACCCAGGAATGCAGCCCATAGAAATAAACCGTAGCAGTACCAAGTACAACAGAGTCAGTATCTCAATGCCCTACCTCCTGACCCCCAGCTGCAGAAGCTAACCATCATGCTTAGCAGCTATTCTTTAGAGATTTCAATTCCATTCCATTGCATTCCACTTAGCTCAACACGCACACACTCACACACACACTTGAACCTAGAGATGAACTTATAAACCAACTGCAGCCTCTCAGTATCCTCAACCTAAACAACCAGACTCCCTAGAAACTTACTACCTTTAACAGATGGCCTCGCCAGATATCACAGTCTACCCACCAGCACTACACACAAGGGCCATACAGAGTACTTTCTACAGAACAATCCTCTGACCAGTCCCATCTTGATAACACTCCATCTAGCTCACTCAGTCAACACTACCAAAGAAACTTACACAAATTACCGGAAAGTAGACTGGCCAGCCCTCACACTCTACTTGAAAACAAAGCTCCAAAAAATTCAGAATAGATTTCTCATGCCTAGATCATGCAGTCTCACACTTCATCAACATCTCTAACCAAGCCAGCAAAAAGCACATAATACAGTGGCACAGAAAGAAATAAAATCCAAATTTCTTCCACGAGTTACACATTTCATAAACGAAAGAAAGCAACCGAGATGCAACCACTTACAAAAAATAAAAATCGGAGAACAAAGCCAAACTGAAAACAAGACCATAACTAAACTTCTCACTGAAGACTGGCACTCCTTTAACATAGGGAATCACAAGACCCACAACCACCAACTTAAGTGCACATTAAAGAAAATTCACTTGCATCACAACCAATTCAACTCCTACGCATTAAGCACTCCTGACCCACTTCATTGAAATCCCTCTTACTACCCCACACCCCACTCCAGCCTTCTGTACTAAACAAATATGTTTTGTGAATTTGTTCGAGATTTCTGTTTGAGTGGCTTCGTCGGCCACATGTCTGCTCATGGGATCACCTGGTGAGGTAATGTCTGCTCTGTAAGTTATGAAAAGTGTTGATGATGACGCTGCCATGGGGTATCCCACCTATTGGGACTTGAGGTGAAGCTGCAGAGGTGATGATTATTTCTGCGGTGTGTTGGTTCAGAAAGTTCCACAGTTATACTTCGGTGATCTCTTGCATGCCCAATTTTAGTCATATGTATTACAGGCTGTTTGTCCTGACTTTGTCAAAGGCTATGCTTATGTTTCTATTTCTAACTATATCCTATAACTTAGTCCTTGGCCTTTGGAGTTAGCGATTTTCGTTCCTGCTGCAGTCACAAATAGAGGTGGTGATTTTTCGCTTTTGGAAATCGTAAAGCTTATTGTTTGCAGGCTGTTCTCTTAAACCTCAGCTTCATAATTCTTTCAAAAAGTTTCCTTGGGACTTTTAGGAAGGATATGGGTCGGTACTTCGTAATGAAGTAGTTTTTTAAGAGGAAATATTCAGATTTGCTCATATTTATGTTACTTTTTCCTGAGGCTTTTTTTTTTTTTTTTTTTTTTTTTTTTACTGCTGTAGAAGTTTCGGCAAATCTACCGCCACTGAGGCAGTTGTTAGGGGACAGTCGGGCTTGATATATGTTTTGTTGTGTGATGGTTCTTCCACTGTTACAAGACAACCACTTTTTTTTCTGTCGTGATTTTGGTTACAGTTTCTGTTTTCCTTGGGCATAATCTTGAGTCCTGTGAACGGCAGTCGGCCTACACCCAGCCTAAGTGTTCATTCTCCGCTGTGTGTGTCCACATACACATGAAATGGTATATATATATATATATATATATATATATATATATATATATATATATATATATATATATATATATTTTTTTTTTTTTTTTTTTTTTTTCATACTATTCGCCATTTCCCGCGATAGCGAGGTAGCGTTAAGAACAGAGGACTGGGCCTTTGAGGGAATATCCTCACCTGGCCCTCTTCTCTGTTCCTTCTTTTGGAAAATTAAAAAAAAAAAAAATATATATATATATATATATATATATATATATATATATATATATATATATATATAGGTTGAAATGCGGGTAACGCGAGTATAATCAACATGATCGACCTTATATTTTACGAATAATTGAATAAATGATATACTGAAGGCCATAATCAATAGAATTAAACAAAAAATATATAGTGATTTTCTGATAAATCTACAACATTTGTGTTTGCGCTAAAGCACACATTCTTGTCTGACCCTCCCTTAACTCGAAATGTCAGTGAGCGGCAGTGCACACCACGTATTGTTCTCAGGAACTTTATTTACAGCACATCCATCCTCTTCCAATCTGCTGTATATATAGGGCGCAACAGTTGCATCAGTAAATCCCCTCTAGGACCATTATGTTATACTACCAAACATTTTGTTTTCAGTGTGAAGGCTAGGAGACCACGGCTCCCCCAATTGCATCTATATTTCCGTGCCCCATATGACAATACTTTGTGTAAGTCATGTAAATGCATTAAGATATTCGCCATGAATAGGTATAGATTGATTGACTTTATTTAGGGACCGTAGTACATCAAGATAGGTATACACATGTGCAATACACCACAATAAGGTACATAGTAGTTTCAACTAGGGTAACCTAACAAAGTTTTTTTTACAAACTTATTTCCAGTAGGGTCCTTGCCAATTTCTTCTGCAGTCGTGCCATCCTCCCCTCCAAAAAATATAATAGTAATTATTATTTTTTTTTTTTTTTTTTTTTTTTATACTTTGTCGCTGTCTCCCGCGTTTGCGAGGTAGCGCAAGGAAACAGACGAAAGAAATGGCCCAACCCCCCCCCCCCATACACATGTACATACACACGTCCACACACGCAAATATACATACCTACACAGCTTTCCATGGTTTACCCCAGACGCTTCACATGCCTTGATTCAATCCACTGACAGCACGTCAAACCATGTATACCACATCGCTCCAATTCACTCTATTCCTTGCCCTCCTTTCACCCTCCTGCATGTTCAGGCCCCGATCACACAAAATCTTTTTCACTCCATCTTTCCACCTCCAATTTGGTCTCCCTCTTCTCCTCGTTCCCTCCACCTCCGACACATATATCCTCTTGGTCAATCTTTCCTCACTCATTCTCTCCATGTGCCCAAACCATTTCAAAACACCCTCTTCTGCTCTCTCAACCACGCTCTTTTTATTCCCACACATCTCTCTTACCCTTACGTTACTTACTCGATCAAACCACCTCACACCACACATTGTCCTCAAACATCTCATTTCCAGCACATCCATCCTCCTGCGCACAACTCTATCCATAGCCCACGCCTCGCAACCATACAACATTGTTGGAACCACTATTCCTTCAAACATACCCATTTTTGCTTTCCGAGATAATGTTCTCGACTTCCACACATTTTTCAAGGCTCCCAAAATTTTCGCCCCCTCCCCCACCCTATGATCCACTTCCGCTTCCATGGTTCCATCCGCTGACAGATCCACTCCCAGATATCTAAAACACTTCACTTCCTCCAGTTTTTCTCCATTCAAACTCACCTCCCAATTATTATTATGATAATAATAATTTAATCTTGTCCATGTCAGGGAATATTTAGATTTTAGTTATGGACAAAAAAAAATTATATAAGGTTAATTTTTAACTCTAAGGGTACATTGGGCGTAAAGTAAAAGGTCATATTACAATAAGTGATGACTATGATGAGCTATATAGTTATTATACGTGCACAGTGTATATGTGTTTTGCCCAACACATGCTACTGGCTTAACATAAAGCGGCACCAGATGGGTCTCTTTCGCCGTTAGGGGAATGTAAACAAAACAAATGGAAGGAACAGGAGGGAAGTGTATGGGGCCTGTCACCTGGGGAAACTCAAGTGGATTGTACGAGTAAACTTGATAGACTGAAAGGCAAAGGAGCATTATGTAATCTGCTCATAAAGCGTGAGAAGAAGAGACAAAAAAAGAACAATATCATGAATGAAAACGTGTATTCATCGGATGTAAAGGTTTGCATGGAATGTAATGAATATAAGATCTCGTGAAATTACTGCACAGTACATGCAGTATTTAGCTCCTTAATGTTTCATATTAAAAGGCAAGGATAGTTCATACAGTCGGTCCACCAGCGTCTCCCATTAGCATATTCATAAGATGTGATCACAAGCCTTCTGTAGGTCTAACACTTTGTCATGTTTTGTATCCCACAGACAGGAATTTTTCTCAAATAGCAAAAATATGGATACAAAATCTAATTTATCTCTTCCAAGTCAGAAAGCAACTTAGCTTTCTTTGAATTTTATTCTTTGCTTTATTAAGAAATGCAAGTTAAGTTCTTGAAAAGTTTACCTTCTAAAAATGTACAGTAATCAGTGACAGGCAGGAAGAGCTGTCTATTTCATTGTTTAACTGCAGACCCAATAATCTCGAATATTGTAAAAAAATGGAGTTAATTTTCGTAATTCACTGTTGTATAGTGGCATAACGAGGATTTCAAAAAAGATGGAATTTAGTGTAGATGGTAGAATGGTCAAGTACTCAAAAGGCAGAGCACTTCACATGGTGATTGTACGTTAGAATGATTTTTAACGTAGTTCTGAAAAATGATTCATCCCAGATGTATTAACAGTGTCCATCAAGCCAGCATTGCACTTAGTTACTCGACTTATGTTTTTGTTGGAATGATTTTTTGTGCATTACTGAAACGTAATTCTTCTCAGATGTATTAACAATGTCTATTAAGCCAACATTGCACTGAATTACTCTGACTTATGTTACTTGCAAACACTTGATACCCAAAATAGGCCGTCTGCCCCAAGCTCTCTCTCTCCTAGTCATGCTCCTGTTATGTAAGCAGAAATTTTGATAATGATACTAATCTAATTATTGAATAATTTCAGATGGATGGTTGTCAAGTTAAGGAACACTTAGTGGACAGGCAGCCTGCTTGGAAGGACAGCTTTGAAAAAGATCAGAATAAAATGAATTTTAAGCTGGATAATGATTTGCTAAATGTTACTAAATGCAGTGAAAAAGATCTTTCTAAAATGTTAGAGAACCATCCAAAAAGTTACTCAGAAGCAGATGAATGTCATCAAAAAAATCATATTGATATGAGTAACAATTTAAGTACTCATCCAGAAGCAAATGACCATGAGAGTTATTGTGTTGGGAGACAAGTGATAGAGTCCGTCTCAGAATCAATTTGTATCCAACCCATGCCTGAAATGATGAACTTGCCTTTACAGTTTAAACATGAAATTGATGATGGTGAATTGTTACATGAAATTATGGATGGTCAACCCCATCCTGAAATGATGGTTATTCAACCTAATTCCAGAATCATTGATGAGCAGTCTCAACCTGGATTAGTTAAAGTTACCCAGTTCAAACAAGAGAGAGATGATATGCAGCTTTGCTCTGAAATGTCAGACACAAAAGCCCAAGATGATATAATGAATTTTGAACATCAAGATTTATCTGAGGATACCAAGAACATTCTTGAAAACAAGTATACCCGACCTAGACGAAAGCCTAAGTATAAATGTGAAAGTTGTGATCGAGAGTATGCTCACATGCGAACTTTAGAATCCCATAGCAGAATTTGCGGAAAAATTGGTAAGCTAAGGAAGACCCAGTGTATTCACCCAACATGTACAAAGGAATTCTTCCATAAGTTTCGAATGATTGAACATTATGAAAGGGATCATTCAGATGAAGAAGGCCCAGAACTAAAGGCAAATCCAAATTTTATCAATCCTGAATATATTTGTTGTAACTGTGAACGTGTATTTACTCATCTACCACAGCTGCACTCTCACGAAAAGATTTGTGGTGAGTCAGTAAGCCTGAGGAATCCTAGTAAAGTTGGCAGCATAAAAAGAATATTTTGTGTGGATCCTTCATGTAGAAGGGAGTTTACCCACAAGTCTATTTTGTCACGTCACATCAGAAAAGAGCATCCAAAAATGAGGCCCCTGGTAGAGCCTATCCCTAATTATTGTTGTCAAAACTGCTTACGTAATTTTACCTACTTGTCAAGTTACCGAACACATGAAAAAGCATGTGGCAACCGGAGTAAAGTTAAAAAAACACCATGCATAAATCCACTGTGCAAGAGAGAGTTTTTTCATAAGTGCAGACTTATTCAGCATGTTGAGGAAGAACATCCTGAGATGGAATATGTTGAACCTATTAAAGAAACCAGTTTCAAGTGTGTAAAATGTGACAGAGAATACTCTCACGAAAGAACCCTGAAATCACACACCCGAAAATGTGGTAAAAGAGGAAAATTAAGGAAAACACCTTGCATTCACTCTTCATGTACAAAGGAATTTTTCCACAAGTCAAGAATGATGCAGCATGTTAGAAAGGATCATCCAGACATAGAGGAACCCCACCCTGACAGTGAGCATGGCTTTAAATGTCAGAACTGTCACACTGTATATGGTCATTTGCAAAGCCTACAGAGACATCTGGAAATTTGTGGTATTGGAGGGAAGCTGAAAAAAACGCAGTGTATTCATCCATCTTGTGAGAAGAAATTTTTCCATATTTCATCCATGATGAAACACATGGAAAATGACCATACTGATATGGAGGTTAATATAATTGAAAAATGCTTCACCTCTCTTACTGAATTTAGACATTGGAAAGAAGATGAAGAGATGAAATCTTTTTCATACTTCAGCACAAGACATAGTGTAACATCTAATGATGGTAAAGCATATTTGTGTTTTGTTTGTCAGTACAATGGACCTGACAGATATCCAGATACACCAGAGAAAATGGGAAGAGTTTCTTCAAGAAAGTGGAAGAAACGACGAGTTAAGACTGGCATTATTTGCCCCGCAAGAATGTTAGTGAAAGAGTCTAGTGATGGGTCTGTTTCAGTTAAGTATGTGAAGACTCATAACCATGATGTTAATAAGAATAATGTCATTTACCCGCCACCTGGCCAAAGAACTTTTAGAAAATATCATATATCAATGAGAGAAGTAAATAAGAAAGCTGATCATGTTCCAGTAGATGGAAGTGATGAAACGTTTAGAATGACCAGTGGGGATACTCTTGATACTATATCCGTTTCTGTAGAGGAAGACGTTATAAGTGGAGAAATGATAGCAGAAGCAGTAATGGGGACTGGTTATTTTGATTATATGGTGAAACCCAATTGTGGCTATGTCCATACTTTAGAAAAGGCAAATGAAACTGTGAAACTGTTTCAACAAAGGACTTCTTCCCGTTTCATATGTTACAAAGTACAGCGAAGCTTTGGGAGAGATGGTAAGTAGTGGCTGTTATATTTGTGTTATAGCCATATTTTGAATGATGTGTTGGAAATGAGATGTTTGAGGACGATATGTGGTGTGAGATGGTTTGATTAAGTAATGAAAGGATGAGAGATGTGTGGTAATAAAAAGACTGAGGTTGAGAGAGCAGAAGAGGTTGTATTGGAATGGTTTGGTCACATGGAGAGAATGAGTGAGGAAAGATTGACAGAGAGGATATATGTGTCAGAGATGGAGGGAATGAGGTGAAGTGGGAGACCAAATTAGAGATGGAAGGATGGAGTGAAAAAGTTTCTGAGTGATCGGGGCCTGAACATAAAGGAGGGTGAAAGGCATGCAAGGAGTAGAATGAATTGGAACAATGTGGTACACCGGGGTCAACATGCTGTCAGTGTATTGAAGCAGGGCATATGAAGCATCTGGGGTAAACCATGGAAAGTGTGGGGCCTGGATGTGGAAAGGGAGCTGTGGTTTCAGTGCAATACACATGACAGCTAGAGACTGAGTGTGAAGAGATGTGGCCTTTGTTGTCTTTTCCTAGCGCAGCCTTGCGCATGCTTGGGGGGGGGGTTGTTATCTCATGTATAGTGGAGTGGCGACGGGAATGGATGAAGGCATCATGTATGAATATGTACATGTGTATATATGTATATGTCTGTGTATGTATATGTATGTATACATTGAAATGTATAGGTATGTATATATGCATGTGTTTGCATTTATGTATATACATGTATATAAGGATGGGTTGGGCCATTCTTTCGTCTGTTTCCTTGCGCTACCTCGCTAATGCGTGAGACAGCGACAAAGTATAATAGATAAGTAATATTTATTTATTTTCTTTATTGTACTTAATTGCTGTTTCCCGCTTCATTGAGGTAGTGCCAGGAAGCAGACAAAGAATGGCCCAATCACTCATATACACATATATATACATAAACACCCATACACGCACATGTACACACATATACACACAGACACAAATATATACACATGTACATATTTATACTTGCTGCCTTCATCTATTCCTATCACTACCCCCCCCCCCCTCTCTCTCTCTCTCTCTCTGTCTCTCTCTGTCTCTCTCTCTCTGTCTCTCTCTCTCTCTCTCTCTCTCTCTCTC
This sequence comes from Panulirus ornatus, assembly GCF_036320965.1. Taxonomy (NCBI): domain Eukaryota; kingdom Metazoa; phylum Arthropoda; class Malacostraca; order Decapoda; family Palinuridae; genus Panulirus; species Panulirus ornatus. The sequence continues at coordinate 56,970,704 of NC_092242.1, forward strand.
TCTCTCTCTCTCTCTCTCTCTCTCTCTCTCTCTCTCTCTCTCTCTCTCTCTCTCGTGTGTGCAATAAAATTCCTACAAAACAAACAAGAAAGATCTCCCTTGTTCACACTCAGTCTCTAGCTGTCATGTGTAATGCACCAAAACCACAGCCCCCTATCCACATCCAGGCCCCACAGACCTCTCCATGATTTACTTTTGATGTTTAACATTCCTTGGTTCTGCCTATTGATAGCACGTCAACCCTGGTATACCACATTGTTCCAGTTCACTCTATGCCTTTCACCGTCCTACATGTTTAGGCCCTTATCACTCACTCAAAATCTTTTTCCACTCCATTCTTTCATCTCCAGTTTGGTCTCCTGCTTCTCCTTGTTCCATTGTGAATCTCAAGAAGAATAAAGATATGCATGTCACAAAATCAGGTAAGACTAGTCAGTTCGTGAATTTAAATATAATGGCCTAAAGATTTGGACTTCAGGATCTTTTGAATGATAATGAAACTTATGTAAGATTAACATCCAATCCCTTTAGTAGTAAAGTAAAGACCATCAACTCCAGACTCAACCCATTGTTAAATAAGCTCCAGGACATTGAAATCAGTAGGGATGGTTAATCCCTTTCTTCCTTTAATATGTATGGTCTCCCAAAAATTCACAAAGCTGGATGTCCCGTTAGACCAATTGTCTCCTCTGGTAATTCTTCTGGTTATAGATTATCCAGATGGTTAGCTAAACACCTTGGCAATGTTCAAGGAAAAATCTCTCCATCACATGTTATAAATAGCTTAGATTTTGTAAACATGGCTAGGAACTTAAATTTGCCTGAACATAAACTGATTTGTTTTGATGTGAATTCCCTATTCACTAAAGTCCCCATTGAAGAAACCAGCACATACCTAAGGAAGAAATTACCTGATCTCAATCTTGCCTTACCCCTGCCTATAAAAACTTTCATTGACTTAAATAAAGATTTATTTCCAATGATATTTTCCAAGATGATGAATGTAATTTTTGTAGACAGAAATTTAGTCCTGACTTGGGAAATCCCAATGGAATACTTTGAGACTGAAATTCTAACCAGTCAATAACCATCCAAAAATCTGGTTTAGATACCTTGATGCTTTGTGTTTCCAAGATTGTGATGTTTTCTTTAATGAATTAGATAACATTCACTCCACCATCAAATTCAAGATTGAATGAGTAAAAGAAGGCAAATTGCTGTTTCTTGATATGCTGATAACTCAGGAATCTGATCACTTGTCCTTCAAGATCTATAAGAAGCCTACCATCTCAGAGCTGTTTTCATTTTTTTCAGTACATGATTCATCTGTAAAAATGTCTGTAGCTATGTCTATATCTTTAAGAACATTACGCATATGTGATCCCATAAGTCCGGTAGATGAATGTAGTCATGTAAGAAGTATCTTTTTGGTCAGATATGTCATCCTAAGAGGTATGTGAACAAGGCTTACTGGAAAGCTAGGAAGACATTTTATGCATCTAGTAACAAAAATGCTGGAAAGAATGATGGGTCTAAATGGTTGGTGTTGCCCTATTCTCCTTAGCTAATGTAAGACAGGTACTAAAAAACATTTCTTTTAATGTTGCCTTCCAGTACAATAACAATATCAGTAAGACCTTAATTAAAAGTAGGCCAAATTATCCAAAAAATTGAGAGTGCTTACACTGTCAAATGTATGGCATGTAAAGATGTATACATTGTTCAGACTGGTAAAACAGTAACTGAGAGATGCTTTTGGCGCAGTCATTTAGTATGCAGGGATGACCATAAAAATGTGATCACTAACCACTGTCATCAAAACGACCACCCTGTAGATCTTAACATCCCAGTCACATGGTATCCCTCATCTGATTATGCTACCGATAACATCATTAAATCTGTCTTAATTGCTAATACTAAGAACTTCAGTTTGTCCCCAGGTAATTTTAAAGCACACCTTGTTATCAACCAGATCATTATGAAAGAATTATCAAGAAACAATAACATAAGATAGTTGAACATCTCATCACCCAGGACATCCCCACCAACCACACAATCCTCTTAACACAAGGCACCCCTCAACTTTCCCTCTAATGGTCAGGCCAGTGTATAGTTGAGAAAGGCATGAGAATGACAATTTTTGTGATGGTGTTGGGATTTTGAAAATTTATGAATTGTTTGCACCTGATAAGGTGGATTGTCTTCCTGAAACATGTAGTGATGCATGTATAGACAAGTTACATTTTGAATAGAATTACCTGAACTCCTACTGAATTGCAATTTCACCTTCATAACTATCATCATGGATTAGTGTGATGAAAGGGTAAGAGAGATGTGTGGAAATGAAAAAGAGTGTACATGAGAGAGCAGAAGAGGGTGCATTGAAGTGGTTTGGACATATTGAGAGAATGAGTGAGGAAAGGTTGACAAATAAGATATGGGTATCAGAGGTGGAGGGAACAAGGAGTAGCAGGAGACCAAATTGGAGGTGGAAGGATGGAGTGAAAAAGATTTTGAGCAATCGGGGCCTGAACATACAGGAGGGTGAGAAGCGTGCAAGGAATAGAGTATATTGGAATGATGTGGTATGCCGAGGTTGATGTGCTGTCAGTGGACTGAACCAGGGCATTTGAAATGTCTGGGGTAAACCATTGAAAGGCCTGTGGAGCCTGGTTATGGATAGGGAGCTGTGGTTTTGGTGCATTACATATGACAGTTAGAGACTTTGTGAGAACGAATGTGGCCTTTTTTGTCTGTTTACCTGGTGCTACCTTGCTTAAGCAGAGGGTAGCGTTGATGTTCCTTTGGGGTGGGATAGTGCCAGGCATGGATGTAGGCAAGCAAATATGAATATACATGTGTATTTATCCATGGGGATAGGGGAGAAAGAATACTTTCCACGTATTCCCTGCGTTTCGTAGAAGGCAACTAAAAGGAGGGGGAGTGGGCGGGCTAGAAATTCTCCCCTCTTGTTTTTTTTAATTTTCCAAAAGAAGGAACAGAGAAGGGGGCCAGGTGAGGATGATCTCTCAAAGGCTCAGTCCTCAGTTCTTAACGCTACCTCGCTAATGCGGGAAATGGCGAATAGTATGAAAGAAAGAAAAGTGTATATGAAATAAAGTGAGACCCTTCATGTGTTCAAGATGCCACTCACTACATGGGAAATGGCAAACTAGTAGGAAAAAAGTTTTTTTAAGGTATGCATTTCAAATATGATTGATATAAGTATCATATAGTGATAGACTGATCAAAGTCAGTCATCTGTATACATAGTTGAAACTTTCAGGTTGGTGTGCTGAGAACCGCAAGATTTTATGGCAGCAAGAAGAATTAAGAGAAAACACTCTTCCTGAATTTGATGGTGTTCCATACATACTTAATGGAACTAAGGTGTTGGAGTGTCAGTATGGTGTCAATAGAAGTGCATATCAAAAGAAACACAATCCTGAGAAAAGAAAGGTAGGTATGTATTACTTTTGGATTTTCTTATATTTAGTAATACTTGTTTGATAATGTTATGAAACTTGATTTGCTTATTTCATTATGATGTCTACTTGGTAATTCTGTTAACACTAATGTTGAAATGTAGAAGTCTTAAATCAATGCCCTTTCATCCAATCATGTTTAAGATAGAGTCACTGATATCTATAGGGAAACTTGATATACTATGGAAAGAATTTTTAGTATTAAGTCAGTTAAATTTAGATAATGTAGAGGAATAAGTGGCCATTGTTTCTCAGGGCAAAGATGGAAATGGTTGATGGTAGTCAGATGGTGATATGTGGATGTAATTCTTGGACTTTAAAAGCAAAAGAATGGAACACGACAAGTGTGTTGGAAATGATAAAGGCAAAAGAATGGGAGAGGACAAATGTGTTGGAAATGAAATGCCTGAGGACAATAATTGGTGTGAGGAGGGTTGATTGTATAAGGAATGACAGTGTAATAGAGGTATGGTAGTAAGCAGAATATGATTGAGAAAGCTGAACAGGGTGTGCTGAAATGGTTTGGACATCTGAAGATGTTGAGTGAAAGGAGCAAGGGAGAGGGTGAGATGGAGAAGGAGGTGGAAGGATGGAGTGAAAGAGGTTTTGAACATTCAGAAATTTTAGACGGGTGAATTAAATTGAGTGAGTTGGAGCAGTGTAGCATACTGAGGGCAGCATACTATCAGTGGCTGTGGATAGAGGGCTCTGGCTTTTGTTTATTATATGATTATGACAGCTAGAGGGTCGATGTGAACAAATGAGGCCATTCTTCATCTTTGTGCAATGCATCCTCACTAATGTGGGAAACAGTGAATATTTATGAAGAAAATGTATATATTACACCTAGTTCCTGCTAAGTAATAGGTTTATATTTTTTTGAAAACCCATCGCCAAGCGATCCATTATATTATAACCAAGAATTTATCTTAACTAACTGTAGTAAGAATGTCCATGAAAAATCAGAGCTTATGAACAGTATATCGCACTTTCAGATAAGCTGATTTAGTCAGTATTTAATGACAACTTACTGGAGATTGTGGTGATGGGGATTTAATGTGGTGCTGGAGTGGAATTAGTTGGCATGAGTTATACTCTGAGGTAAAGGAAGGGTAGACCATGTTTGTCTCCCTTATTTCCCAAATTACCTGATTCAGCTGTTGTTTTAATTGGAGGTATAGAAGAAGAATTTGTAGGCTTTTTCATTTGAAAAAGCTATCCATGTTATCTCTGTTTCTGCTTCTCACTGTGAACATCCCTGTAGGTCATGAAACATCTTTAATTACTGTAGTGGTTATCAAGGCACATCATAGTTTGAGTTGTTCAGGCCATTAAAGAGGGGCCAAAGCCTTGTCTAGGTGGTTGAGTGCTGCTGCTAACCTTTTGTTTATACAGTTATTGGCATTCTTGAATGAGAAAAACCCATAGATGTGATGATAGTCATTAGTTTCTGACCATCGTGGAACTTTCTGATGCCCGTTTTATTTTAAATTCAAAATGACAGACTTAAACCACGTATTTCTCTGAGTAGCTTTAGAACTCTTGATCATTCTGTATCTCTGATGCCTATTCCAGTTGGAACTCCCTCAAAGGGGTGGCTACAGCTACAGTCTCCATAACTAAGGAACTCCAGTGCTGCTTCTCATCCTTTAGTGCCTCACTCTTAACGGGTCACTGGCAGAGGGCAAGTCTAACACATACTCATATACTTAATAGGTAAAACAAGTTTTGACAGTGCAAAGTGAGGGCGACCACTTGACTCAACTTGTTCTTGTTTACAAGCCAATCACTGGCAGGTGGGATATAAATTATAATGCATTTTGCCAGTGGGTGGAAGACAAATCTGTCGTTATTTTGCTCTGACATCATTATGCAATGCATGCTTACTAAAAAAAAGTGGATTATCTTGTATACCTATTCTGTTATAAAGAAAAGGATATTTTAAGTGGTATACATTAGAATTTTTTTTTTTTTTTTTTTCAAATCTCTTACATCTTTAAGGGCTTATATGATGTAATTCATCCCTATACCTACAAAGTGTACCAGACCAGCCAGGCTGTGGGGGCTATGTGGGCCTGCAGACTGCAGCTTCCAGCAGTTTTTTTGACCAGTGACCCAGCCGAACAGCCTTGCCCCATCCCAGGCTGTGGAGGTGAAGACACCTAAAGACTTTATTTGGTGTTCATCAGATATTCTGAAAACTCAGGTGTTTACTGATAGCTTTGAAAATTTTATTCAAGGTACTGTTTATGCCCATCCAGCATGAATTGCAGATAGTCATCTTTGATGAGGCTGTATTATTGTATACGAATGGAAAAGAGTGCAGTGTCATTGATGACCTTGTCTCAGAGGAGCCTACTGTTCCCTGCTCCCTCATGCATTGCAGCCTTAAAGTTGTAGGAGTCCTATAAAAGGGGTCTTTGGGTTCTGAAATCAGCCTTTATCATGTAGGGATAAGGGAGAAAGAATACTGCCCTCATATCTGTTTGTCATAGAAGAAAATGACTAGGAGGGGTGAGAGTTGTGGACTGGAAATCCCCCCAGCCTGTATTATCACATTCTAAAAGTGGATACAGAAGGAGCCTAAAATGTACGTTTCCTTGAATAATCTGTCGTCTGTTTGTTGAACTACCTCATTTAGGCAGGAAGGACAAGCATATGTAAAAGAAGCATTTGTTTTAATAGATGTCGATGAATGTATATGAAATTATTTTCATAATTACTGCAGTATGTGTTTATTACTTTTAAAAGAATAGGTCTTTGGATACAGATTGACCTAAAATCTTATCTCTTCCATTGCATTGATGAAGGAGGAAGATTCTCATGGTCATGTATCGAAGAAAGTGGATTGTCGTGCAAAAATTTTCTTGAAGGATGTCATCAAATTTCCTGACTTTAAGGTAAATTGGGTGAGAATTGAGAATTTTTTTGTTGCTTTTGTGGTAATATATGCCATAAAGTTATATTAATTTACCCATGATAGTGGTATCAACTTATTTATTAGTTTTTAATGTTTAAGCTGTTTCATGTACCTGTGTGTCTTAACAGTAGCATTTGAAGAAAACTTTGCATGTCATATACTTATATTGCTGGGAAAGGCTTTTCAGATATAGATGGATGAATGTTTATTTCATACTATTACAGTTTACATTATTTATGCAAAGGGAATCGCTGAAATTCAAAGGACTGTTCTTCTTTATTACTATAATTCATATGTTAAATACTAGTTGTATTCATCATATAAGTTCATACCTTCCATAGGGCAAAACTTTATTATTTCTGACTTTATCAAGTCTTTATTGTTAAGTTGTATTAATTTCTTTAATACATGTTCTTGCAAAATATGTCTCTTAATAACATTCCTCTCCCCATGTACATTGAATAGGTGGAAACTAATTCAAGACAAGAGAAAAAGATAAAAGCAAATCTTCTTCGTCTAGCTTTGAAAGACGGCCAAGTAGAAGGTGAACGAAGAATATATATACAACTGCCAAAGGAGGCTGATCATTGCAACCATGAGAAAGGACCAGTAAGGCTTTCAGTAGAATGTTTTGTGTTAAGTTTTACTGATACAATTCTTCAAGGTATAGATTCAAAGTAAACCTTAATTTTAGCCATGTAGACTTCTCTTTTATGCTATTGCTAATGTGTTACTTCTTCAACTTTCATGTATGATGAGCATTTCACTGAGTACTAAAAATGATCTCTTGTCACAATTCCTCTCTGAAAAACATCCCTCTTTACTGTTGATTATATCAAACTGCATTTGACTTTTCTTTAAACATGTACATCATATCCACCAAAAGTAAGGTAGTTCAAAATAGCATTTGAATACTTTCATATTATTTATCACTCTTTTTACTTCCTTTTGCACCTTTTTCAACAACACATTTCCTTTTTATTGTCTCTGGACAGAGCCCCATGAACATGAGAGGACCACTTGCTGACAGAGGTAATAAGACAGTTTTGTCCCAAGTATAGGGAGTATCCACTAGGAGTTAATCCTCGTTGACCACTGCTATGTCTTTGGGGCTGGTTTAATACTTTTTGATAAAGATCCACCAACCATTTAGCAACATGCCTAAGCCCATAACGTCTTTAGTGTGATGAAAAGTGGTGTTTTGTGGCCACCAGACCTCATCATTTACTTGTTCGCCTTTTCATTGTGTGGACCATTTAAAATTTTTTTGTTAGTCTGTGCTGTCATCATCTTGTGACCTTCATTTCTTGCCCTCAGAAATGTTTGTTCTTTATGGTTTTCTTTTATCTTTTTGTTTCATGATACAGATTTTATTTTATTTTCATACATACTCACCATTTTTTGTGTTAGCGAGGGAGTGTCAAGAACAGAGGACTGAGCCATAAGTCCTCACTTGGCCCCCTTTTCTGTTCCTTTTTTGGAAAAGTAAAAACTGGAGGGGAGGATTTCCAGCCCCTCCACTCCCACCACTTTAAGTCGCTTTTTACGACATGCAAGGAATACATGGGAAGTATTCTTTCTCCCCTATCCCCAGGGATCAGGGCATGAACATACAGGAGGTTGAGAAGCATGCAAGAAATAGGGTGAATTGGAATGATGTGTTATGCTGAGATCTTCATGCTGTCAGTGGACTGAATTATGTCTGGGGTAAACCATGGAAAGGTCTGTGGGGCCTGGATGTGGTTAGGGAGCTGTGGTTTCGGTGCATTACACATGAGAGTTAGAGACTGAGTGTGAACGAACATGTCCTTTTTTGTCTGAATTCCAGGCACTACCTTGCTGAAGCAAAGGGTAGTGATGCTGTTTCCTGTGGGACAGGGTAGCTCCAGGAATGGATGAAGGTAAGCGAGTTTGAATATGTATATATGTATATGTCTGTTTATTGTGTATGTATGTATATGTATGGAAAGGATCACAATTTTGCGCATGATCAAGATATTCCTATGAGTCCACAGGGAAAATGAAACACGATAAGTTCCCAAGTGCACTTTCATGTAATAATCACATCATCAGGGGAGACACAAGATAGAAATATAACAGTCAGTTGATGTACATCAAAGAGACAAAGCTAGGATGCCATGTCTTGGACAATCGCATGTTTACCAAATGACCACCCCTCAAGGGGGTGGTCATAGCGAAAAGTCGCCATAATTGTTATCCCCAGTGCCACTTCAAAGCCTTTTGTTCCTTATCCTTAGCAATACCTAAGCAGAGAGCAACTCTAGTGCAGTGTTTTCAAAGGCTCCAACCTAATGTTCCCACCAACTACTATTACCTAATGTGTCTACCTAATGTTCCAGCCGACTAATTCTGCCTAATATGCTCCTACTATTTTGTCAAAAGGCAGAGCTAGCACATAGTACTCACTGAAGATAAGTCTAGAGTTGGGATGAATGAGATGTGTGAGTGCAAAATAAATTTGCGGGTGTTACTGGCACACATCAAATCAGTGTGAGTTAAATGTTCGTCAAGTTTAATTTGTGACAAGGAGAGCTTGAATGTTTATGGACAGACTGCCAACAGTCCACATAGGGTGAGGCAGAAAGAAATGACAGCTATCTGGGTCAAAGGCGTGCAACTTGACAACCACTGGAGTGCTGGCCTCACTATGCAGCCTTCACTGACCCTCCCAACACCCATGTGGGTAGTACTGGTAATATACCTCTCTGGTTGGTAGTGCTAGGCTGCAGTAATTGAAGATATCATTTATTGAGTGCCTCTTGTGTGGAACTCAGAACCATGGCATTCTGTGATTAGTTAAGTAGGGCAGTATATGGTTTGTGATTTATGATTTTTCAGATTTATACACTGTCACTTTGTTTCTCTGTTTTGTAATAATCTCTTTTGAAGTACTTATAGTGGCTTTAACAAATGGTGGACTAAGTTCATATTTTCACTCATACATCTTCAGCAAACTTCTCACTTCTTGCCAAAAAATCTTGTGCTATTCTTTGCACAGGTATCATTTTTCATCTCCTCTTAGCAATCCTTGTCACATACAGTTCATTGAACTAAGATGTTTTGCTTCTCATGTCTTACACACTCAACCAATCAGAATTATCTTTTCTGAACTTTTTCACATATTTCCATATGTTAATGTATTTAAAACTTGTATTTTTCTTTGACATTCCGCCTAGCCATATAGATCCTTAAAGATTATGTGATTGTTGGCAGCTGCAGGCATGATGCATACATTCTTGATCATATGAACTTTTACTGGACCTTGATGTTTATAAAGTTAGGATTCCCAGTTTTTGCTCTGCTGGCTGATATACCATGGGATGGGTGTTGCCCTTTGTGTATTTGCTTATTTTTAAAATTGATTGTATGTGATGTTAAGAAATTAAGTTCAAGCAAACAAGAAAAGCATAATAGACCAAGATTTTACTAGAATATATCATGTACTTTATTAGGGTAATTCTGAGTAATCCATGACAGCCTGTTTTTTCTTTCAGCTTGGCAGACCTCGAAAACCTCGTGGTAGTCAGTTGTTGCTTCATCCCAGTTGGGATACATACCTGAATGACATCAATTTTCTGCTCACCTTTAGGGTTACAAAATCTTTATTTCAGGTAAATGATTATGTATTTGTTATCACCCATTGGGAGGTGGGCTGTTTAGAAAGGGTAGTGAGTGGTGGGATGAAGAAGTAAGAGTATTAGTGAAAGAGAAGAGAGAGGCATTTGGACGATTTTTGCAGGGAAAAAATGCAATTGAGTGGGAGAAGTATAAAAGAAAGAGACAGGAGGTCAAGAGAAAGGTGCAAGAGGTGAAAAAAAGGGCAAATGAGAGTTGGGGTGAGAGACTATCAGTAAATTTTAGGGAGAATAAAAAGATGTTCTGGAAGGAGGTAAATAGGGTGCGTAAGACAAGGGAGCAAATGGGAACTTCAGTGAAGGGCGCAAATGGGGAGGTGATAACAAGTAGCGGTGATGTGAGAAGGAGATGGAATGAGTATTTTGAAGGTTTGTTGAATGTGTCTGATGACAGAGTGGCAGATATAGGGTGTTTTGGTCGAGGTGGTGTGCAAAGTGAGAGGGTTAGGGAAAATGATTTGGTAAACAGAGAAGAGGTAGTAAAAGCTTTGCGGAAGATGAAAGCCGGCAAGGCAGCAGGTTTGGATGGTATTGCAGTGGAATTTATTAAAAAAGGGGGTGACTGTATTGTTGACTGGTTGGTAAGGTTATTTAATGTATGTATGACTCATGGTGAGGTGCCTGAGGATTGGCGGAATGCGTGCATAGTGCCATTGTACAAAGGCAAAGGGGATAAGAGTGAGTGCTCAAATTACAGAGGTATAAGTTTGTTGAGTATTCCTGGTAAATTATATGGGAGGGTATTGATCGAGAGGGTGAAGGCATGTACAGAGCATCAGATTGGGGAAGAGCAGTGCGGTTTCAGAAGTGGTAGAGGATGTGTGGATCAGGTGTTTGCTTTGAAGAATGTATGTGAGAAATACTTAGAAAAGCAAATGGATTTGTATGTAGCATTTATGGATCTGGAGAAGGCATATGATAGAGTTGATAGAGATGCTCTGTGGAAGGTATTAAGAATATATGGTGTGGGAGGCAAGTTGTTAGAAGCAGTGAAAAGTTTTTATCGAGGATGTAAGGCATGTGTACGTGTAGGAAGAGAGGAAAGTGATTGGTTCTCAGTGAATGTAGGTTTGCGGCAGGGGTGTGTGATGTCTCCATGGTTGTTTAATTTGTTTATGGATGGGGTTGTAAGGGAGGTAAATGCAAGAGTCCTGGAAAGAGGGGCAAGTATGAAGTCTGTTGGGGATGAGAGAGCTTGGGAAGTGAGTCAGTTGTTGTTCGCTGATGATACAGCGCTGGTGGCTGATTCATGTGAGAAACTGCAGAAGCTGGTGACTGAGTTTGGTAAAGTGTGTGGAAGAAGAAAGTTGAGAGTAAATGTGAATAAGAGCAAGGTTATTAGGTACAGTAGGGGTGAGGGTCAAGTCAATTGGGAGGTGAGTTTGAATGGAGAAAAACTGGAGGAAGTGAAGTGTTTTAGATATCTGGGAGTGGATCTGTCAGCGGATGGAACCATGGAAGCGGAAGTGGATCATAGGGTGGGGGAGGGGACGAAAATTTTGGGAGCCTTGAAAAATGTGTGGAAGTCGAGAACATTATCTCGGAAAGCGAAAATGGGTATGTTTGAGGGAATAGTGGTTCCAACAATGTTGTATGGTTGCGAGGCGTGGGCTATGGATAGAGATGTGCGCAGGAGGATGGATGTGCTGGAAATGAGATGTTTGAGGACAATGTGTGGTGTGAGGTGGTTTGATCGAGTAAGTAACGTAAGGGTAAGAGAGATGTGTGGAAATAAAAAGAGCGTGGTTGAGAGAGCAGAAGAGGGTGTTTTGAAATGGTTTGGGCACATGGAGAGAATGAGTGAGGAGAGATTGACCAAGAGGATATATGTGTCGGAGGTGGAGGGAACGAGGAGAAGAGGGAGACCAAATTGGAGGTGGAAAGATGGAGTGAAAAAGATTTTGTGTGATCGGGGCATGAACATGCAGGAGGGTGAAAGGAGGGCAAGGAATAGAGTGAATTGGAGTCATGTGGTATACAGGGGTTGACGTGCTGTCAGTGGATTGAATCAAGGCATGTGAAGCGTCTGGGGTAAACCATGGAAAGCTGTGTAGGTATGTATATTTGCGTGTGTGGACGTGTGTATGTACATGTGTATGGGGGGGGGGTTGGGCCATTTCTTTCGTCTGTTTCCTTGCGCTACCTCGCAAACGCGGGAGACAGCGACAAAGTATAAAAAAAAAAAAAAAAAAAAAAAAAATCACCCATTTGTACAGTATAGGGAGGGAGTTTTGCATTTGTGGGGTCCCATCGCTTGAACGTTCTCAGCTGTCATACAACTGTGTATATGTCTGTGTTCTGTTTGAATTTAAGTCATATTTTTAACAAGTTTCATTGATTTCATGCTATGTCCTGTGGTTGCTGTACCTCTACGTCCCCTGAAAAACTGTTCACCGCTTACATCAGGTGTCTGCATCCTTTCTGAACTACTAGGCCACTGTACTAGGAATTAATTAGTGCGTGCTTGCAGCTATCACATACGGTAATCATGCAACAGGCTTTGGAATTCTCCACCCTCTCATGTCTTTCCCAAGAACTATGATAAAGTACTTCTCAAATTACAGGATTTGCACTTCCTCCAAAATTTATAAATACTTTCCTTTATCTCTTCTTTTTCCCATTTAGTAACCTCTCCACATTTCAGTTTAGGCCCAGCCTTGGGGTGGACTTTTGTCTGTGACTAGAGTCAAGATGAAATCTGGTTAAGTTTAATGCCTCCAAATCCCAGTTTCTATCCATATATCTATTGGAACCTCGTCACAACTTTCCTCTCCCCTTTGATGGTTCTGTAATTCCACCTCTTAACTCATTGAGCATACTTGGTATTACTGTAACATCCACTCTAGCTTGGAATGCTCACATTATCGAAACAGCTTAATCTGTCTTTAAGAAACTGGGAATCCTGTTTGGATGTTGAATTTTCATGTCTTTCAAACAGCTTGCTCTGTTTATACAAAGGATTGATCTGTCTTTTTATGAAGCACTGCTTTCACATCTTGGGTAGTTCTAGCTCTGCATCTTTACTTGACAGACTTGAGTTGAAAGAGGTTTGAATTATAAACTTTCAGACTAATTTCAGAATTTGACCTGCTTGCCCTGCACTGCAATATTGATTCACTTTCCCTCTTGTATAGGTATTGCTTTGGTTTTTGCTCTCAAGAGAAGGCTGCTTGTGTGGCCCCACCACTAGATTGACAATTCAGTACTTGGTAAGGTGCTGCACAACATAATTACTGTGTGGTCTTTGGTAACTCAAGGTTGGGTCAGTTTGGTAACTGTTTCTTTCCCTAAATCTCAAAGCTTTGGAACTCTAACCTCTCATGTCTTTCCCAGTAAGTATGACCTGGCATATTTCAAAAGGCAGCTTTTTCCACATCCTCCAAAATTTGTAAATGCTTTCCATTGTCTCTTCTTCCTTTTCACTAACCTCTGTATTTCAATCAAGGCCTGGCCTGTATGTGGCCTTTTGTCTGAGATTGGAGCCTAAAAAGAAGAAAATAATCTTTGGTGCTTTCCTTTGGATCTTCTCTGTTAACTCTGTATTTACTTTGGTGAAGTGACCAAATGTGAGAAGCACATTAGCTTTGGCCATGTATATGATGTGAACATCTTGCTGAATATTTCTTTATCTTTGGACTTGATTGCAGTTATGATGTTTGCTAGCAGACATTTGATCTCTTCCTATTTTTGTAAGGAGGGACACTGCCAGTGGGTAAGAAATGGTGTCAACTTCTTTGTCTTTCTTAGTCTTTCTTATACACAGATTCCAGCAGCTTATTTCCTGGTAGATGATATTTATTTTGATGTCTTCTTTCACAGTGACTCATCCTCATTACTTTATATTTACTCAGTTTGAACTTCAGAATTAGATCAACTTTGGAGCTTGTCAAGGTTCCTATATAAGTTGATGCAATTCTCCTCACTTCTCATTTTCCTCATAACCTTTGCATCATTTGCAAACATATTCAGGTAGGAGTCATTACTTTTTAGGAAGTCATTCACATAGATCGAGAGGAATAAGGATTCCAGAACAGAACACCTGTGGCATTCAGCTGGTGACCACCTACTCAGAGAAGGCTGTCTCTGACATGCATCCTTTGTTCCCTTCCACTAAGATAATCTTTTGTCCATTGGAGGAGATGGTTCATATGTTGTTCAAGTACAAAAGATTTCGTTTTTAGTTATTTGATTTTATTTGGTGAAATGTTCAAAAGAATTAAATTACTCTTGTTTTCCAGAATTCTTATGCATAAAGACTGGAACATCTTTTCATTCTTTTAGGTTCTCAGAGCATCTCCACCTCTTTTTTTTAAACAGTATTGCTCTCCACCTGTGCTTTGCTGTTGCTTTGCCATCCTAAATTATTTTTACTCTTAAATACCCCATCTCACTCACAGCTCAGAATGTTTCACCATTCAAAGCTTCAGTCACAGTGAGATTGCCCATCTCTGTAAAACAAAATATCCATAGTCTTATTCAAATCTGCCATCACAATATCATCTCTGTATTCTCTAAAAATAAATCTTTCCCAGTTTCTGGTCAATGAGTGGCAGAAAGAGGAAGTGGCAAGACTTGAGACAGCTGGGCTAACTGCTGTAGAGATGGAGCCGCTAGACAACCAGATCTTAGCAGCCCTGTATTATCTTGGGTCTACTGACAGTCTGGCCTCAGCCAGTACAAGGTGAGATTAAAATCACAACTACAATGAATCAACTTAGTGTGTAAACTGGAAAAGGAGGAGAAATTTTTATGCAACTACTACGCAGAGGATATTTGGTACATTATCTCATCACCAGTGCAGTTGTGTGAAATTATTTTTTTCATACTGTATTGGGAGGGAGTTTTACATATGTGAGTTCCTTTCTCTTGAAAATTCTTGACTGTTGCACAACGTATTTTTATGTATGCTGGCTACAGTAACCAGTCATCTGATTCCATGCATCTTTACTCATATACTATAAATGTTTCTTGCTTCATATCATGTAATGCCCTCTGGTTGCTCTATCCTTACATCTTTCAAAGAACTGTTCGCTGTCTACATCATTGATCTGTTTTAAAAACTTAAATATTGTGATTAGGTCATCCCTAACTCCTTCCTTCCAAGGTGGGCAAATTTCAAGTCTTTAAGTCTTTCCCAGTAAATCAGCCCTTTTATCTTTGGTACCATCTTTGTTACCCTCTTGTGGACCTTCTCTTTTATATTTTTTGTACTTCTTAAGGTGTGGCAGCCAAACTTAAGAGTATAGTCTAGTTCTGACATTTTGTTTGATATGAACAGTTTACTAAATGTTTCCTAGCCCATATACTTGAAAGCTTATTTAATGTATGTCAGCAGATAGTTTGTCTCCTTAATTATTCTCCTAATGTGGAACTCACGTGTCATGTTATGTCGGACTCAGGTGTCATGTTATAGAAAATTTCAACTCATAGTCCTTCTCACACACAGAATTCTAAAGCTTATTGCTTGCTAGTTGATAATCATATTAAGTGTCTGTCTGTGTCTGCCTGTCTGTGGATAAACTCTCATTAGTACAGTTATTCAAGAACAATACATGATAGAAACTTCATACATGGGCCATAAGCACTTGTATAGAGATGATGAATTGATTGGATTCTGGGGCATTTGCATTCAATTAGGATTTTTTTCCAATACTTTAACTATAACTTATAATCTTGACTGATTTAGTGCTTGATTCATTCACAGATCTTTTGATCTTGTTAATTTTCCCCTTGACTGAATGTATGTAGTGTAGAGAATAACCTCACTTATTAAACACTACATGCAAACTGGTGGGCAATAGGCCATGCTCCCCTTGATTTATTATGTTGCCCACAATATGAAGTACACTTTGTGCAAAATGGTTACGTTCAGTTGGCGAAATGTGAATCTTTTTTGTATGTATTGAATATAGATACATTCACAGATCATTTATCTGTGAACTCTTTTCTAGGTAAATTATTTATAGCTGTGAAAAAACTTTGTTCATTCAGAAGTTAATGATGATTTGGTTTATTCATTTTAAAAATTAGACTATAAAACCAGTTTAGAATATTAGGCAGGAACATTAGGTAGAAGTAGTAGGTAGGAACTTTAGGTAGGAGCCTCTGAAAACACTGCAATGGAGTTACCCTTTGCCAATGGCTTGTTAAGGATGATGCACCAAAGGCTAAGAAGTGTCATTGGATTTCTCCAGTTGTGGAGACTCTTTTGCCATGTCCACCCCCTTGAGGGAGCTCCCAAAGGGAATGGGTGCCACCCCTTTGAGGGAGTTCCTGAAGAGAACAAGCATCAGAGATTTAGATAGATAGATGAACAGATAGATAGATATACACATATATATTCTAGTCTGAGCCAGGTACTCATTTTATCAACTAACCTCTAGGGATGGATGAACAAGCTAGGTTGACTGTGGACCACCTATGGCAATGAGGATATGAATCTACCTGTGTGCTAGACTATGAGTGGCCCATGAAAGAGCCATGGTCAGGATTGCTAACTATTTCGCCATGGAAGTCCACATTATGGTATCTTCCAGTCTCTGTGTTTGTGTCTTTTCTTATATCCAATTGCCCATGGCATTGATTGTCATGCATACCTATCATGTATTTTTCATTCATGGCCTTGAGTCCTGTATGGATATAATTGATTTCCACATGTTGATACATACCAAGGTTTGTATGTCTGATTCATAGGTCTGGGGCCTTAATAAAAGATGAAAGGATTGTCATGGCCTTTCAGAATATGATTATCTAAGTATCTCCCGTTGTGAATTTTCAGTTGTTCATAATTTTTGATATATTTTTTCATATATAGATTCAGAGTAAAAGCTTCCAGATTTCTTGATGTTATTGTTAAGTTTGCTGACTTCCTTCTGATTTTTGATATATTTTTTCTTATACAGATTCAGAGTAAAAGCTTCCAGATTCCATGATGTTATTGTTAAGTTTGCTGACTTCCTTCTGAAACAGTCTGACATGTACCTGAAGTGGCCTCCTGTGGAGGAAAGGTGAGTGCAGACAATTGCATAATGAAATGATCTCTATGTTTCCAATTTACAGTATGATAGTAGTTTTATTCATATTCACTTCCACTGTTTTCTTCCTTCACTCATCATCAGATTGATTCATCATTTTATGCAACTCCTACCTTGATTAAGTCACCAGAACAGCATCACACACCTAAAACAACTGCAGTAACTTCAGCTTGTCTTGCCATTGTTCGGTAGTACTCCACATCCTCCAGCCTTACTCTTATTTCAAATGATGCCTCTTCCTTAACAACATTAAGCATCCATGGTCATGTTAAGCAACCTTTTTGCTTTTTCATGTTAATTTCAGAACATTCACAGATGCTCTGATCAATATACAAAAGAGGATACAAAAATTAGGAACATGGTTGAGATCTCATTCCTAAAGATATAACTACAAAGTACCTGCAACAACTAGATCAACACTTGCATACTCCTCTCCATTGCTTGTCCTCCCAGATACATCCTCCATCCTCAGAACCTTACTTATACTCCCAGCACTTTTCTGTGCAGAGATTTCAACACTCTTTACCCAAGGTGAGCTTATCATATGCCAATTTCACTCTCTTGAATGTTCAGAACCCCCGCAAGACCAACCAAACTCTCAACCCATCATATCCAACAACTTACATTGTCAGACATTACTTTTGCCCTTCGGTATTGCATATGAGGACCACTCAGCACTCATTCTACTGGCTCCTTTTTCCCAGCTACCCTTTCTGCTTACACACAACAGCCCACCCAACCATCAAAAAACATTCATAAACAACTGAAAAGCCGATTGGCCAGCATAGCAATATAGAATCCACGTCATCTATTTCAACATCATTAACCAAGCCTGCAAAAATCAGCATACTTAATGGACATAGCAAGCAATATAATGTAAACTCTTCCCAACAGCAGCTGGATGCCTCATAAAATAGTGAAACACTCAGACACAGCTATTCACTATCTGCATAGACCTTACAACAAATTCAAACTCTAAACATGACCATCACCATTCTAGTAATGGAAAAAAAAGGGCACTCAGGAATTGCTACCTTAGCATGATCAACAGCAAAATCAGGAGCAACTGAAACTAGTGAATATTAAAGAAAATTCACATCTGCACTACCCTGGTCCCCATACTGAAGCACTGTTAACTTAGTGTAGCTGCATCCCATCTTCAAAAGAACTTAACATACTCATGAAACACTACTCAAAAATCAACCCAAACTTATCACTCCCACACCCATCACCAAATTATTTACAAAATCACTAAGTCACTTAGATGAAATTACTTACCCATGGTTTCTTACCAACACTTATGACTTTATTAAAACTCAGTCCTTCACTATCCTCCATAAACTCTTTATCCACTCCACTTAGAAATATACTTCACTTACCTGGTCACCTAATCTTTTCACAGAAAACATTAGAAAACTGTAAATCACCCAAACAGAGCCCTGAGAATAAGCACGAGCTGGATAGCAACCATAAACATTTAACATCTATACAGTGTGACGGAGGTCCTTCCATTTCAGTGTCACCTGGACATGTTAGGTGCCCAATTTTACGCAGTAGCATTGGACCTCACCCATCCAAGCCACTTCATAACCAGCTAATAACCCCCCATGCAGAACTGAAACACTCACTCGGCCTCCTCTTTCAGCCGTATGTATGCAGAGATCCCCCTCATGCCAAGGATGCACTTCCGACATTAAAGACACTGAACACTTACTTCTCAACAGCCCTGCATTCACCCTACCTAGACAGTTATACAACGCTGCCACACCTCAAGACCTTTGGTTGCAGTTACTGGATGTGGCTGACTTTCTGGGTACTGTGAGAGCTCCATAAAAGGGGTCCTTGGGTTGCAAGGTTCATTATAAGGGTCATGCAATACTTCCAGTATGAGGCGAATTAAGAAATAAAGAACTTTGACATTTACATAAATATCAGTTATATTCTAACCCTCTAAGATTTCATTAAAGTTTTGTATGCGCTCATTTTAAAACCCTTTTTTTATATTGTCCAAATGCATTCCTATCCTCGTAGAATGAGAAATAGACAAATCAGGTACATTTGACCATGTAAAGTCCATGGATAAGTTGTTGTGCCATCAGTATTGTAGATAACAGTGAGCAATGATGCAACCAAGCTTGATTTATTGTATTTTTTTTCTGCCTTACATATAGATGGAATTGTCTTTAATTCTATAACAATCACTATGATATGTACACATACTCTCTGAGTAACATTCATAGTACTTAATTACTCCTTGCATCATAAAACTCCACAGGCAGGACCATTTCATAAAGTACAGTATTGCTGTGTGTGGCTCTCTGTGGGGAAGAAGGGAAATTTAGGCTATGACATCAGCATGTACTCATATGTAATACTTATCATCTTTCTCATCCCTTGAGGGCAGCTGGGCAATTGATGCATTCCTACTTACTTTTCACATCCCTCATGACCTTTGCATCATCTTCAGAAATATTCAGCCAGGATTCCATACTCTCTAGAGCATCACTCCATTAGTGACCTTCACTCATCTGGAGAAGGGTCCTTTGACCTGTTTCGTTTTATCCCTTCCACTAAGATAATCTTTGATCCATTGGAGGAATATCCCCCTTTATTTCAGCTTCCCACGTGATAGCATAAAATGCTTTCTGGCAGTTCACATAAAAACAGTCTGCCTAGCCTTCCCATTTTTCTAAGACAGAGCTCAGTTTCTTATAGTAATATATGTTAGTTGCACATGACCATATTACCTCTCATTTTGGTAGAAAGTCATCCATTTGTGCTCATCAGATGAATTAGTCTTTAGTTCAGCACTTCTTCTCAATCTCTATTCTTGTGAATGGGAATGGCATTTGCTATTTTCCATTCTCTTGGCACATTGCCTTTCTGTAGCAATATCTTGAACTGTATTTCAAGAGGTTTGTTTAGTGTATTTTCACATGGCTTCAGCACATATGTTGAGCTATGAAGACCATGAGCCTTGTATGGGTCAGGACCTATAAGTATTCTGTCCATGTCATATCGTGATGTCTCCAAGTTTTCCTAAACCTTCACCCTGTCCCATCTCGCTAATGCTGTACAGCAGTAGTGTCTTCCATTGTGAAAACACCTGAACTTGTTATTCATTTCCTCACCTATCCTTACATCATCTGCAATTTTTCATATGAATCCCTTACCCTTATTAGCTGCTCTTTAACTGACAATTTGACAATTTACTAAAGACAAATTTGTGGAAAAGTTTTGGATTTTCTCCTTCAATGTCCACAACATTCCTCTCAAAGTATGTTTGTTTCTCCATTCTTATCCTGCTATACTTGATCCTTGCTCTTTTATACTTTGCGTACAGTAGCTGGCTTGATTGCACAACTCAAAGGTCCTTGATTTTTGACATCTATTGAAGCATATCCTTTTTATTTTGTAACCCGCCCTCTGTCTCTGAGGCAAGTGCTAACCATGCTCCTATTCCTTCATTGTAAGTTTCATCAAACCTTTCACCAAACTGCCCTGGTTCCTGGCCTCTTAACTCTATTTCCCTATCTATGTTACCATAGAAATTGATGAGGTCAGTGTGATTTCCGTGATTTTATCGTCTCTTTAGGACATGTCTCATCTCTAGCCTTTTAACATCCTCATTTACCACATGATCAAAGTTTTGTGTTACATGATAATTTTTTCCAATTGGTGTATCATGCATGATATTTTCAATATCCATGCAAGTTTGTGTGAAGATATGATATAGTAATGATCTGCAGAACCTTCACATCACCATGAAGAGATATATGCACAGTCACCATTGGAAAGAGGAAATGAAGATGGTGAGTACTCGCACTTTCCAGTGGTGATAGGGCATATAGTAATGATGTTTAGTCAGTCCTGCTTATCCTGGTGTGTTCACTGACTTATCAGTATAGGAAATTTTCCTGCATACACTTTAAGAACTTGTCTCTGTTATTCCCTGTCACTATGAAAATCCAAATTCTGCCAGTCTGTCTCTTTATAAATGAGTATATGTGGTTGTATTCGTATTGATTGGTGTAGAGGGTATTTGGTAGTATATGTGATCAAACTGTATGTTATTATTTTTTTTTTTCTGGATGGGGTTGGGTAGTTTGAAGAGGTGACAAGATGGAAGGGGTCATGTTCATGTGCAATAAATTGTGTACCTGTTTCTACTTGCAGGTAATTTATTTTGATGGCTTAGGGTGCTTTCTGTTATGATTCTGATAGTGTTATCTTGCTGAGAGATTTTTGATATGCTAGGGACCCAGGGTGTGAAGGCATAGTTTATAGTTGTCTTTATGAAGTTTGTAGATTGTGGAAAGGATTCTTTTTTTTTTTTTTTTTTTTTTTTTTTTTTTTTTTTAGTTTTGTCCCTATGGGTATATTGTAGCTTGTGTAGATGCCGACAACCTGCAGTATCATAAAGCTCACTCTTTTACATCTCAGAAACGAATCTTTCAGAACCTTAAACTTATTGTACGTCAAAACATAATGACTGTTATTGTCACTGTTACCTAATTCAGTAAACATATTTTTTTTATTGACAGGGTACAAATAGCTGAGATTATCAAGCAAGATTGTGGGTTTCCTGGAGTATTTGGTGCCATGGATGCTTCTCTCATCCATATGATGCCACCAGCTGGGACTGATAAGTACAATTATGCATATGTAAATGAGGAAGCAGATACAAGATGTGCCTTTGTCCTACAGTTCATCATTGACCATAGATTAATATTTCGAGATATTCACTTGGATTCTCCTAAGACAGGGACTCGAATTCAAGTTTTTCAGGTAAAATACAACTACTTCATAACTTCTGTTGAAATGTTTTCTTGCTTTTGTCTGTGTTTGATAAAAGTGGAAGCATTTTAGTGCACTAATAAGTTCTAAATGCTTATTCTTATTCCTGTTTAACATAAATTGACATAAGTAAATATGAAATTCTCTGTGATACCTCTTTTCTGTACCCTAATACCTATTTTGTTTGTCATTCTGTTTAAGGAATCAGATGCTTGGCTTGTTATACAAAATCTTACAAGTGCAGAGACACATTTAGTAGCACCTGCTGTATATCCATTGGCACCAGCCATCATGACACCACACATGACAGAAATGCTGTCATATCAGGTATTTTGAAAGATTTTAAGTGTATGTTAAAGCTTTAAAATCATATGTAGATATTGACTTATATATAATGACTTATTATACATGACAGCTACAGACTGAGTGTGAACGAATGTGGCCTTTGTTGTCTTTTCCTAGCGCTACCTTTTGCGCGTGCAGGGGGAGGAAGTTGTCATTTCATGTGTGTTGGGGTGGCAACGGGAATGAATAAAGGCAGCAAGTATGAATTATGTACATGTGTATATATGTATATGTCTGTGTATGTATATATATGTATATGTTGAAATGTATAGGTCTGTATATGTGTGTATGTGAACTTGATATATATACATGTGTATGTGGGTGGGTTGAGCCATTCTTTTGTCTGTTTCCTTGTGCTCCCTTGCTAACGTGGGAGACAGTGACAAAGAATAATAATAATACAATAATAAGATATATTTGCTATTTCACTCATGCAAGCTCTTAGTACTGTAGGTAAAACTTGCTTTCACTTACCTCTTTTATTTTCATATCTTTCATAATATATAACTTGTCATATTGTCTTTACTTATATGTTTTCTCCATAAACAGTGCCCTTACTATTTGGATGAACATTAACATAACTTAAGTTTACCCAGATTTTAGTGTTCTGTATCTCTAAAATGTTATGATAGTTCTAATTCTTCTTTTCTCTTCTACAGTATCCAATGAAGTTACTGTCTCTTTCTATTTATAAATGGTTTTCATATACAGTTAGCTTCACTGTCAATCTATCATGTAAGTGCTGCATTTTCACATTCAGAGCAGGGGTCTTGATTGTCTTTCCTAGCATTTTGCAGACAACACTCATCAGCAATACTGGTCTATAGTTCATTACAATTTTCTGATCTTTTTAAAAGTAGGCACTGCGCTCTCCTTTAATTATTTTTTACATTTCACACAACGTATCTAGTGTTTCTGCACTCCCCAAGTTCATGTGGAGAGACTTCATTAGGTCCATTCGCTGCATCTGAGTTGATTCTTGTCCCGTTCTTTATTTTATTTATTTTATATATTTTGCTTTGTCGCTGTCTCCCGCGTTTGCGAGGTAGTGCAGTATATTTATGATATATTTATGTTAGACGTAGACGTAAGCAACATAAACATAGTTTAAGAACGGGACAAGAATCAAATGCCTTGTTTAATCATGTTAAAAACTATGTTCATTGTATTGACTGGAGTAATGCCATCTCAGTTATTAACTCTAACTCTATTACCAAGAGAAATATCATTGAATCTTCTATTATTGAATACACAAAGAATTATAATCTTAATATTAGTGATGGTTTATACAAATTTGATAACTTTATTGTAGATAAATTTGTAAAATGATAAGTTTATGAACGCTTGTTGTATGTTTTGGACAATCACATGTTTACCAAATGGTGTCCTAGCTTCGTCTCTTTGATGTATATCAACTGACTTTTATTTCTCTCTTGTGTCTCCCCTGATGATGTGATTATTACACGAAAGTGCACTTGGGAACTTATCGTGTTTCATTTTTCCCGTGGACTCATAGGAATATCTATTATATAGTATTTTCCTGTTGTTACTTTCACTGTTACAATGTGTAATGAATGGACCATGCTATTAAATTACAAGAAACTTTTGGTTGTGGTGTATTAAGGGAGATAATCACCCTTCTCCTTTCTCTTCCCTCCCATTACTTGCTCTCCTGAGGAAATATTTCATTCAGTTTCATCTCTTTGTGAGTTACATCTCATCAGTTTGTTTTCCCTTATATAATCTTTCAGCTTTAGCTTTTTTTCTGTTTGCTACTGATTCATTACCATTTGTGTAGATTACTTTCAGTCTTGCTTTAGCATTACCAAGTATACCTGTCCTCTATGTGCAAATTGTGAGTGCAGTGTGTTATGCAGACTTAATAGCAAAATCTCGTCATAGGTTCTTATAGGTAGGAAGGTTGTCTCTATTTCTGTAAACCATGATTTGTTAGCATCGACTGATTACTTATTCATTTTAGCTTAGGGATGTTATGATTTTGTTTTACATTAACAAAAATGATGGGCTGCATATTCAGACATGAGTATCTTCAGCCCTTATTTTGGTCGTAGATGGAGTGAGAAAAAAATTTTTAATTCTTGCAGTCTAGGAGGGAGTTGCAGTAACGGTATGGATGTTAATTCCTCAATGAAGTTATAAAGTTCTTTAATGTAGTGTTCTTATTTTGTCACAGATTTATTTCAGGAATATAGGGTTTAGCATGATTTGGTAAACAGCGTTCCTTTCATAATTGCACATATGAATATGCATGTTGTTTTTATCTCCTCAGGAGGCATTGTACAATGAGAATCACCAGGAAGCTCATAAGTTGACTACTAATGCCATGACTGTGTTCAAGTCCAGGTTTAGGCGTATGCAAATGCTTGATGATCGTGTAGCAACCAGTGCAAAGTTTGTGAAAGCCACCTGTGTTCTTCATAACATTGCTCTTATGAATGAAAAGGAAACAGTAAGTAACTGATAATTTCAGGCTAAACATAAGGATTAAAAGTTTGACAAAGATAGATGTTTTCTTTATTTTTATCTGGAATGTATTTTTTTATTTCATAGAGAAAAAACATATAATTGTATTAATGTGAAAAATATAAATCAAGGACTGTAGGTATAAAAACAAAAGATTATATACGCAAATGAAAATGAGGAGATGAGTGAAATACTAAAGAAGCAGTATAATCAGTGTTTATTGAGACAAATATATTTTTACCTCAAAGATAAGTGACCCAAATAACTTCATCCTCACTCATAATTCCTTTGTTACATATTACTGATTTCATCACCACACCACAGGATTTCAAGAGTTCCATGACATTATCCCTGTGCATTCTCCTTCAGAACCAGACTCAAAATTTTCCAAAGATAAGGAAAGTACCATTAGGACGAACACTACACTTCCTTTGGAAAGAGGGCTTGGATCCTGGCATAATCCCAGAAAGTTTGAAACTTACTCATGTAGCCCCACTTTATAAAAGAGGAAGCAGAGCAGTGCCAAAATTCAATGGATAATATCTGTGACAACATATTTTAGAATTTTCAAAAGAATCCTCAGCTGACTAACACTATAGACTTTGAACAGACAGTCTATGTAACTTCAGATAGCATGTTTTCAAGGTGGGAAGGTCATGTCAGTCCCAGTTAAGTGATTACTAAAAGAGAATTGTAAAGGCACAGAAGAACAAGTAGAATGCTGATGTGTTATACACTGACTTTTCACAAACTTTCATCAGATGTGACTGTAATGTCATAGTAGAACTTTCAACAAATATAAATGTGATGTCATAGCACTTAAAATGAATGAAATGAGAATAACTAGAAAATTGAATATATGTAACTTCTTAACAAAAAAAAAAAAAAATCACAGCATATAAATCTGGCAGCTTCCAAAGTCATCAGTGTGAAAAGCTAAGTTCCCAGGGGACTGGCCTTGCACCTTTATTGTTTCTTATTCTAACATTTGAAATAGATGTAAACACAAACCACAATTTTATGTGTTCCTTTGCAAATGAAGCCAAAGTAAATGTAGACAGTTCATTGGTAGAGGACACTTTAACCTACAGACAAACATAGATTAGGTCTTTTGATGGGCCTTTGCTAATAAAATGCTTTTTGATATAGAAAATTGTCAACTCACTTATGAAGGAAGTGAAGAATACCAGACAGAAACAAACATCATCATATCTTGGAAGAACAGTATAAAAGACTATGGGGTAATTTAAACTGACCTTACTTACCTTAGTGAACATGACAGGGCAGCAGTAGCCTCCTCCAAAAAGATGACAGGCTGGATTTTACAGACCTTCAAGATAAAAGAGGTACTACTACTACTACTTACCCAAATAGAAGAGTGCTGTTTGTTGATAACTTCTTACAGAGCAAGGGATATTGTAAAGTTTGAAAGTGCAAATTTCTTTCGCAGCCTAGTCTGACACTTTCAAGAAATTGACCCACAGGAAACAGCTGACAGCATTGAAAATGTGTTCTTTAGAATACAGAAATGAGAGGCATATGACTTGGAAAATCCAGAAAGACATACATTGTTAGCAAAATACTTTGTCTGCCTCCCCATACATTTTCAATGGCAGACATCTTTCCTTTGGCCTTGAGTGCCATCTGCAGACATCTTACTGTGGAATCGGCAAGGTTTCTGAAGTATTCTGGGTCCAGTTTTGAGTTAATGTCTCAATCTCCTGAATGAGGGGAAGCTCTGATGAGGTGTTGCTAGAAGCAGCCACCTGATTGTGCATTTTGAGTGGCCAGTGCACTTAGAAATCTAACATGTACTTACATTTTCTTCTAAGTAAGAATCTGGGTTATCTTCTCCTTAGAAAAGTAATTGTCAGCCATCTTGAAGCACAGATGGAAGAAATACAGTTCCCAGAAATGAAATTCCCAAAAGGAAGTGGCAGCATGGAATAGTAAAGAAAGAACATTGTTCATTCGGGATAGCCTGAGACACATTGAGGCAGGTTGCTGGTGCTTACACTGTTAGAAACACTAGTCTCTGTGGCTAATGTACGATGATTTCACCCTGAGAGCATGATATGCTTTACTCAAAGTAAACCTTAGCTGTGTATTACCTTTGAAACTACATGCAGGGAAGACAGTATTTTTTGTGGACCCTGTAATTCCCAATTTACTTTCGGAAATAGTTCACTGCTGGCATTCTAGGCATGTAAGACTTTAAAATGTGACCTGTGAAATCAAATTGTGCAAACAGTAGGGAAACTGAAAGTAGCTTAGGCAATTAGGACATTGTTTAATGCTTTCATTGCTATTGCCCTTGATTGAGGGATGTGTTTTTGATCCACAAATTAAATTTTGCAATCACTGCAGGCTACTTATAAATGGCAAAACAAATAAAGCATGTAATTGGAGGCTGCCTGGAGGCCACAGTAGTCCATTAGTGACCTGCATGTTGACAGCTGTTCACAACTAATAGTGCTTGTAGGTTTGCTGAGGAAGACAATTTTTTGTGTCTTTGGCAATGGAAGAGATGTCCATAGGTTACTAATGGTACAATAAGTAAGCTGGATATTTAAACCAAGGCAGGAAAATTTAGATTATTATGTGACAATAGAAGTCATTCTTTGTGAGATCATCAGATGACAATGTTACCTGTTTAAGGGTTTAAGGTTGCATAGATGGTTTCCATTAAATTGAAGGACACCTTAGGCAGGTTTACATGAGGAAAACAGACAATAGGAGGCCTGATTGGCCCACGACTGGGTTGTCTAGTTAAAAAAAAAAGAAAAAGTGACTGGACAAGAAAATATAACTCTGCTCAGCAGTCTTTTAAGCTATCACTTACTCCCTGCTGCTGCACATTAGTCTTCTAGTGTCCCCATTACCTCTGTTGTATGTAAGTTTATTTCTGGCATTTTTCATAGAGTATAATTGAATTTATAAAATATTTGTCTAAACAGCATTTGAAGGTATTTTATAGTCTTAGCATTTACTACATCTAATGGTAATTTAATCCTGTGCTCAACACACTTGGAGGAAAAGAAGCTTTTTCCTACATCCGTTTGTCTTGGCAACCATATTTTTTCTTTATTTCGTAAAGATGTTTGTGATTAAATTCATCGGCCTTGTTCAGAATTTTGAACACTTGGATTAAGTTAACACAAAGTCTACATTTTTTAAGGGGGAAGAGATCCAGTCATTTTAGCCTCTCTTTGTATGCCAGATTCCTAGGATGGGATTAATTTTGTCATGCATCATTGTACTTGCTATAATTCTTCCTCATATTTTTCATAGTTTGGGGACCACCACTAGCCTGCATATTCAAAGTGTGGTCTTACTTGAGAATCATAAAGTGTTGACACTTGTTTCTGGTGTCTTGTAATCTATTTTCCTGTCTATGAAACCTAGAATTTGCTTGCCTTTTTCATTTGCTGCTTGACAGTGTTTACTGTTTTTCAGATTGTTGCTAATGACAACTCCAAGGTTTATTTCTTCATTTACTTTGAATAGAGAGTTTCTGAATGGCTTGTAGTTGTAACCTATATTCTTGTCTCCAAAGTGCATAACTTTACTCTTGCTTACATTAAATTTCATTCGCCATTTGTTTGACCACTCAGCTAGTAAGTTAAGATTTCTTTGAATTATGTTTTAGTCCCTTCTGTTTACAGTTATACCTCCTAGTTTAGTATCATCAGCAAATATGGAAATCTTAGATATGAGACCAAGTTCTAGGTCATATTATGAAAAGAATTGGGCCTAGGACTGATTGTGGCCAATCTGATGTTTTGCCATTAAATACTACATGCAGCTTTCTTCTGGTAAGCTATTCTTTGGTCCGTGTACAGAGATCTTCACCAAATTTGTGTGCTTTGAGTTTATTGAAGAGTCTCTTGTGAGGTACTTTATCGAAAGCCTTTTGGAAATGTAAATATACAACATCATACAGAAATTTTTCGTCCCATTTCTGATAGATAACCTTAAAAAATTGCAGCAAATTCATCAGGCAGGATCTTCTATTGCAGAAACCGTTTTGGTTTTCCAATATAATTTTATGTTCTTTGAGGAATGTGACAATTTTATCTCATATTGTTATTTCCACCATTTTACCTAATGCAGATACAAGATTAATTGGGCAGTGGTTCAAGGCACACTTTTTGTCTCCTTTTATGTATATATATTTTATTTATTTATTTATTTTGCTTTGTCGCTGTCTCCCGCATTTGCGAGGTAGCACAAGGAGACCTGGGGACAGGGGAGAAAGAATACTTCCCACGTATTCCCTGCGTGTTGTAGAAGGCGACTAAAAGGGGAGGGAGCGGATGGCTGGAAATCCTCCCCTCTCGTTTTTTTTTTAATTTTCCAAAAGAAGGAACAGAGAAGAAGAGGCCAGGTGAGGATATTCCTCAAAGGCCCAGTCCTCTGTTCTTAACGCTACCTCACCAACGTGGGAAATGGCGAATAGTATGAAAGAAAAGAAAGATATATATATATATATATATATATTTTTTTTATTATACTTTGTCGCTGTCTCCCGCGTTTGTGAGGTAGCGCAAGGAAACAGACGAAAGAAATGGCCCAACCCCACCCCCCATACACATGTATATACATACGTCCACACACGCAAATATACATACCTACACAGCTTTCCATGGTTTACCCCAGACGCTTCACATGCCTTGCTTCAATCCACTGACAGCATGTCAACCCCGGTATACCACATCGCTCCAATTCACTCTATTCCTTGCCCTCCTTTCACCCTCCTGCATGTTCAGGCCCCGATCACACAGAATCTTTTTCACTCCATCTTTCCACCTCCAATTTGGTCTCCCTCTTCTCCTTGTTCCGTCCACCTCCGACACATATATCCTCTTGGTCAATCTTTCCTCACTCATCCTCTCCATGTGCCCAAACCACTTCAAAACACCCTCTTCTGCTCTCTCAACCACGCTCTTTTTATTTCCACACATCTCTCTTACTCTTACGTTACTCACTCGATCAAACCACCTCACACCACACATTGTCCTCAAACATCTCATTTCCAGCACATCCATCCTCCTACGCACAACTCTATCCATAGCCCACGCCTCGCAACCATACAACATTGTTGGAACCACTATTCCTTCAAACATACCCATTTTTGCTTTCCGAGATAATGTTCTCGACTTCCACACATTCTTCAAGGCCCCCAGGATTTTCACCCCCTCCCCCACCCTATGATCCACTTCCGCTTCCATGGTTCCATCCACTGCCAGATCCACTCCCAGATATCTAAAACACTTCACTTCCTCCAGTTTTTCTCCATTCAAACTCACCTCCCAATTGACTTGACCCTCAACCCTACTGTACCTAATAACCTTGCTCTTATTCACATTTACTCTTAACTTTCTTCTTCCACACACTTTTCCAAACTCAGTCACCAGCTTCTGCAGTTTCTCACATGAATCAGCCACCAGCGCTGTATCATCAGCGAACAACAACTGACTCACTTCCCAAGCTCTCTCATCCCCAACAGACTTCATACTTGCCCCTCTATATATATATATATATATATATAGGAGCAACACTTGCTTGTTTCCAGTCAGCTGGCACCTGACCATCTGATAGAGATTTATTGAATATTTTTGTTTTTTAGCTGATTTCTCTGCCTGTGAGGTTATTGCTACTCCCCAAGGATCCCTGCCGCCAAGGTCCCATCCATCCTTTACCACTACCATTATAGTGGTCAAAATGGACTCCTTGTTCCTCAGATCCCATTCACACTCAGAATCCCACTGCTTAAAAAAAAAAAAAAAAAAAAAAAAAACACTCCCTCATCCTCCCCCACTCTCCTAGATCCTTTGTTAGCTAGGCCATGACTTGCTCTCCAGAGTAGTTTATTTCTATCAAAAGAAATACCTAATATTCTCATCCAGTACTCTGCCAAGATGGGCTTTCCTTGATTTAAGTGAATACCATCCCTAGCGTACAGAGATCTACCATGACTAAAATAGGTCCCATAGGTCTATGCTAAACACATTATCCTCCTCCCTACAAGAGAGCTTCAATTCTTCTGTTTATCCCCAGCATTCTACCGAGGGTATAGGAATCGATGTCATACCTTGGCAGCAATCCTAATATTATAAGCTTCCTATGACTTTCTTTGAACTTGTTAAGTTCCCTATACTCTGCTACTATTTCCTCTGATCTCTCGTTAACTGCATTGCTCGTCTCCACCTGAATGACAAAAATCACATCCTTGGGATTGTTTGAGACTGCTTTGTCAAACTTTTCTTGGACTTGTTCTATCTTAGCACTTGCATAACTCAAGTTCTTCCTATTTCTACCCTTCGGACAGAACTCCTGGTCCTGATGTCTGATTATAGAGTCCCTAACCAGGATGATGCTATGATCACCCTGCATTTCATCATCTAGTACACTAAACCTATTTCGAGTGGAGAGTTGTTCATTTGGCTGTTCAGTAATGTGGTGACAAATTTTCCTCAGGTCTCTACAGTTGCTCTCCTGCCATCAAAACTTTCTACCCTAGACGATATACCTTTGTCTGTTTCCTGCATTGCAACTGCTTTTGCCACTAAGAACCCCGCTTCCTCTTCCCATTCTTTCATCGTAACATCTAGCTTCTCCAAGACTTCGCTCCTTCTTTCTAAATCCTACCGAAAGTATCAAATACATGGCAGAACTAACAAGAAGTGTACTCACCTTTTTTGTGGAGAAAGTCCCTGGTGAACTCCCGATGGCATCTAGGGCTGGCAACTTGAAAAACTGAAAACATCTTCTAGGATTTTCTTAATAATTAAAATGTTTTACCAAGATTCAAACAGATTTCAGTGAGATTCAAGGGATTTCACTAAGATTCAAGTGGGTCACTAAGAGGCACACAAAAAGACCTGTCTGAAACTGAGTCAGTGAGCTTTTCAGTAAAGCAAGTCTGTTCTTACAGATTCAAACTTTCCTCACTATCTGTTTGTATATGAAGCAGAATTGAATACTCCTGTGTTGTATGGTCTCTAGCAAAATATTGAAAACACACATATTAGATTGAATTCAGAGGCACTTCACAAGCAAAATTCAGGGGGATGGAATCACCAGTTTGCAGTTCTGAATATTCTTTTTAGAAAAAATTCCTAACCTTTTGGGATGATTGACTACCCTGAGCAGATTTTCCGCAGTGGTGTTGCATGCTTTGGGAATGGTAAGAAAGAAACATTTGGCTTACTTTTAAACTTAAAACTCAAGGTGGTTTCCTTCCCAGAACATTTGTGATTGGTTTGAGGTACAGTATGAGTTTCCAGGCTGTGATTCATGAGCCAGGTTTTTAGGACATGTCTTGGTAATGTATATAAAAATTTTGCTGTGGAAAAGTGGAAAGGCATTAAGATTTGTTCAATTTTCACTTCTTTACAAGTCACGTAGGTAACATCTTGTTGCAACAAATGTGGTCTTGGTTATGAACTTGGTTGACTATGTTACGGCCAACAACTAGGGAGGTATGTTTACCAGTACTACCTGCCTTGGTACCTGGAGGGTTAATGAAGGCTACTTTGTAAGCCAGAACTTCAACAATGGTTGTCAAGTTGCATTCCTCTGACCTAGTTAGCTGTCTTTTCTTTCTGCCTCACCCACATTTGGCCTGCTGGCATTCTGTCCACATACATACAATCTCGCCTTGTTGCACACAACACCTGACAGCACTTGACTCTCCCAGCTCATTCCTCATAACTCTAGATTTTCCTGCTATGAGCAGTACGTGCATGCCCTCACCTTTTAGCAAAGTGTAGGAGCAGTTGATAGAAGTAGTAAGTAGAAACATTTAGGCAGGAGCATTAGGCAGAAATATCAGGTGGAAGTAATGGATAGGTACATTAGATAGCAGTAGTAAGTTGGAACATTAGGCATGAACTTTAGTTGACACAATAGGTAGTAGTAGACAGTAGGAACATCATAGGTAGTAGTAGTCAATAGGAACATTAGTTAGGAGCCTATGGCCTATTAAGGGTGAGGCATAAAGGCTAAGAAGCAGCAATGGAGTTCATTTGTTATGGAGACTATCACCATGGCCACTCTCTTGAGGGAGTTCCAGGAGGAAACAGGTTGATAGATGCTGATGCTGGCTGAGAGTGGTAGAATGATATGTAAAAATACATAAAGTTAATACTTTGGAAAGTTTGGTTTGACATTTATTCCATAAATTGTGAATAGTGCAGTTGAGGCTGATGAATGGTAATATAAGGTATCAATTGTTATGTATGTGTTTGATTATAGTCTTTGCTCTGTTGAAAATGATGGTAACATGATTTAGTGAGTCTTCTAAGTGATGATAACATGATTTAGTGATTCTTCTTAGAAATGATATTCATGAAAAAATACAAAACACATTATGTCCTTATTAATGCAGAAAGTTGATATATCTAATGAAGGTTCATATCCTAAACAGTCTTTTCAGCAGGTGTAGTTTGATCTATCATCTTTCTACAGCTGCTGGTATTTGGCATATTTTTTAGAGACTCATTGTGTACTTACAGATAATGAGACAGTAATATTTGGTATATTAATTCACAGGTTTTGAATGACTTAGGTTTAGAATACAACAGTGAGCTGGATGAAGAGGGTTGGCATACTGTGGGCGTAGAAGAAGTTGTAGCAGAAATTGGTATCCTTGGTGGAGAAGAGAAAAGACATTACCTTACTACTGTTATGACTCCTAGATGAAATGTATGTACTTTAGACACTGCTGTTGATATTGAAACTGAAATCCAATAAAAGGAATATAAATTTCATAATAGAAGGGCTCTGATTGTTACCTTCCTGACTTAGTATCTTCCTATATTGAATAGACAGTGCAATTAAAACCTTAAAGAACTCTCTTGCAACAGACCCTGACAATATATCGCACCTTATAAAACACTTTGGCCCTGTTGCAATCCAAGCACTTACAGATATCTTTGACTACTCTGGGCTACACAACAAAATCTCTAACATCTGGAAACTTGTCAACAAAGTACCAGTCCTAAAACCCTCCAAACCACTCAACAACCCCTCCTCCTGGTACCACCATGAATCACTTCCTATATTTGGTATCCAAATCCTTGAAAACTTACCTCCAACAGACTCAAGTAAAATATCCCATTCTCACACACACATCATCTCTTCACACCCAATCATCACACTACCACCCTACAAACAGACCTCACATAACATATCTTAAAAGGCTTGAACCTTGTTCCACATATTAGTGGCAAGAGACATCAGAAGAGCATTAGACACTGTTCCCAACACATCCTCACATAAAAGATTCTTGATACTACGCTCCATAAAAATGACAAGAAGTGTTTGGCCCACTTCATAGCTAGCTACCAAGCTAGAATATCTTATATATGCTTCACCTTTAAAACTTTAAACTCTACCATGGAATTCTCAAAGGAGCAGTTCTTCCTCCAAGTCTTTTCAGTCTCTTTTTACATGATCTTCCATTACAATCTGCAGACCTCAGTATAAAGGTCCCCTTATATGCACATGACCTTACAATCAACTCACAGCATCCTGACATGCAAATAAAACAGAACTGAAGACAACACAAAAGAAAGAATTCAGAACAATCACCGACTACTCAGCAGCCACAAATATCTAATGACTACACACTGAAACAAGAGATCCTCCCAAAACATTCCCACTTCAATATGGCTGACACCCATTTCTTTGCATCAGAACTAGACCCCGTCAAAACCACAACTAACCAAGAGCCATCCCAAACAGATATATCAAGTTAACCCCTAATGAACACTTCATCAGTCCATTCTCACAGATTCCTAGTCTCCACCAAGACAGCAATGAAGGCAAAATGAGTGTAAATTTCTCTCCCTTTAATACACGAATAGTAATCACTATACTTTATGACCCATGGTCCTTCCCTGTAGATGTGGCTGGCTTCTTTAGTGGTGCAGGAGCCCTATAGAAGGTAGAAGGGACTCCTGGGTGGGAAGGTAAGGTAAGCTATACAAGACACTTTTTTTTATATGTATTTACACTAGGACCCATTTTTCAAAGCTACTGTTGGTCAAAAGGGACTTCTTTTTTTATTTACTGTGTAACTCGGGGCACGTCCATGTCTGTCTGTGCCAGTGTATGACACACAGTCGTATAGTCATGGCCTCAGCATCTTTTATAACAGTAGGGGGGTGATTCCCTTTGTAGGCCCTTCCTTCTTCCCCAGTACTTACAAGCACAAAACTATTTACCACAAGAAACAATACTTTGAGAGCATTTTTACAATAACAGTGTGCATTGAAATATTAATTGAGTGCTTTCTGGCACCATCATGTTTATCAATTATCTCCGTGCACATAAATGGGCTCATCTGAAAATTTGCCTCAATGGTGAAAATTCCTGAAAAAGTAAACTGTTTTGCCTGACACATGTGAGACGCGACCGTGACTCACTGTGGCGGTCCTTCCACTTGTTTGCATGAAAATGTCTATGAACGCGAAGGGTCTCCATACATCTGTATATGTTACTGGTATGTGTTAAACAAAATCAGAGATTTACCCCTATAATAACGGTAGATGAAGTTTATTTATCAGGGTGACACAGTGAAACTACGAATTCGATAGTCCAACTGCTTGTTTTGACATTACGCCAGGTGTCTCGTCCAACCTCCCAGCACGAGGTAGTATCAGTCCTCGTGGGCCGGGCCGCGCACGAGGGCCAGGTAACCATGTAATTATTTGTGTGTTACGGCAAGAGTTCTGCAGCTGTGTTGCTCCGTCTGTTAACCCAGTATATATAAGTATATCTTGTCTTACGAGTGTGTTACTCACGCACAACAGCCTAAGCCAGGGACTCCTATATCAACCAGCCCCGAAGGGATTACCACTGGGTCGGTTGAAGGCCTACTGCCGTGCCCATGATTCGGACCCAAGAGGGCCCGACCCCGGGCTGACCCACGCTCACCTATGGTCACCAGTGCTTAACCACAACACCAAGGAGGCCTATGTGCAATAACTAATGTCAACTAGAAACACGGATTTCTGTCAAGTGCATTGAACGCTCTGTTGCAAGTGGAATACGTAACTCAATGTGTCGTTATATCGCAGGAAAATTAGTGTTTTTAACAAAAACATCAAATCATGTAATATATCAAAATAAATGCAGATATGCTTCCAATGAAGCACCGACATTTCCGGCTCGAAAACCAAGTGATTAGTTTTGTGGATGTGTTGGAGAAAGGTTGATTTTGATTAACATTTACGGTTGTGTGGGTCAGTGATTAGTGAACAATATAGTTGGAAATAAGTCGCTAGAAGATTCGCCTCCACAAACATTTCCTAAGCTACGTGTTATATGTGTTAGACAGTAGTTACATATAATTTGCTTACCTTGGTTTAGGTTAGGTACGAAGACGAAAGGTTTAATAAGAAAGATTAGCGTGGATTACCAACCTAGCCGTAACCTAACCTAGCCTAGCATAGAAAAACCTTGGGGGGGGGGGGGACTAGTCTTCAGACTATAGTTGAGATATATCGTGAATGCAATTATGAAAAAATTAATTCAGTGTAACTATCAAATTATATACAAACTCAGAATAAAGTATGATTTGAAAATGTTTAGTGACGAATTTCCAGAGGTGTGACTTGACTGTTTGGACGGCCCTACACCTGACGGACTACGGAAGGTAAGTTATATTTCTATTTACTAACTTGATTAACCATCACATTTCAACTGATTGTTGGTGATATAAGGAGTTCTGTTTGGCCGTGATGTTTCAAATGATTATAGATGATGTGTCCTGTGTTTTTTGGTCACGATACTTCAATTAATTGTTGGTGTTATGTTGAATCTTGTTTGGCTCCGTTGTTTCAGTTGATTGTAGGTGAATTATCGAGTGTTATTTAACCATATTTCAACTTATTGTTGATGATATGTCGTGTTATTTGCTATGAAATAACTTATTATATGTGATATGTTCAGTGTTATGTGGTCATGATGCTTCGCCTGATTATAGGTGACATGTTCAGTGTTTGGCCATGATTTCAGCCGGGTATATGTGACATGTCGAGTGCTTTTTGGTCATGTTTGACGGAATTTTTCCTCAGCGGCCGTGTAGATTCCATTGATCAAGGTAGCTTGACCCATTTTGTGCGAGTTGTAACTTACAGAACTGGTTGTTCTCGGCTGATTTGTGTGTAATGCTATTTAAAGCCTGGAATGGCGTTTTACATGTAAGCTGCTAGGTTTCTCCTTAACACTGTGTAGATGACATGTATATAGAATGTATCATTTTGAGGAAGCTGACCCCAACGGAACAAACCTTCATACATAAATTCTTGTCATGTCTGTCTACTATATCTATCTGTCCGTTAGAAAATATAATGCGACGTAGTGAACATGAAAAAATATAGTGAACATGAAAAAAAATATAGAGACACATTCAAAGAAGAATTATTGTTTATAAAAAGAGTAATAAAATTTTTTCACGGAAAACTAGAAGAATGGTATGATGAGAGACGCCATATACAGCAAGCGTTATGGTTGGATCTGTTGGTGTGGTAATATTGAAAGAGGCCCCGGAAACACATTATACAACCAAGACGATGAATTATTAAGTATGATATACAAGATGAGGTGATAAAGGGCAATGAGCAAATGGAGGTGCAGGATTGTGGTGAAGAAGAGGTAAGACAAGGTTGGTCAAATAATGCGAGACAGACATGGCTGGTGTCCTGTGATGCTGGTGATGGCAGGCGTCAGATGAAGTGGGAGGGAGAAGTGCGTGGCTGCCGAGTCAATGTGGTGCTATTAAAGGAAGAGATGGGTGTGGCCCGTATCGCGGCTCCTGGAGTGTGCGGCAACTGCCGATTTGAGATAGGGAAGCAGGAGGATCATGGATTGTTCGGCAAGTGCCAAATAGTGCTTGGGTCGCACGAGGCTCCTGAAGAGGCTATCCATAGGGATGCAGGAGTGTCGCGGGCATGTACGGTGGGCATGGCCGTACCGTACGTAGCTGCTGCTCATGACGGGGGGAGGCGATGTCCCACGCGAGTCCTGCCAAAGGTGGACGTCGGAAATGAGGCATCACAAGGATACCTGCCGGGAAGATGAAGTTTCAGGAGTCGCGTTGAGACCTCTGCTGACGGAGACGCCTTAAAAGGGCGACTTGAGTCTGGAGTGACATCGCTAAAACCGGAGTGGTTCACTTGTTGCCTAGTTGTGAGTCAGCCGCCTGACTGGTTTGCTGCGGTGATACATGGGTATTTAAGAGGCTGTTAGGGAATTAAAGACGTCGAAGCCGAATAACGCAAGCTTCCTACCCTTCTCGATACTGGTGGACTTGAGGTTTAGTCTGTAAGAGCGGCGCTTATGGAAAGGGTCATCAATGATTACAGAGGCAGCTTTCGATCTGCTACCGCGGACATCGAGTGCAGGTGTTAGGGATTAATACTGAAGGTGCATATATGTAGGATGGGCCCCCAAACACATTCTTCCGAGGATTATTAGGCCAGATGAGGTCGCAGGCTGTCACCCAATCCAAAGCGACGTTATTTAAGGTGACCACTACATTTGTATATCGTCTAATAACAGCAGACGGGACAATGAACCATTAATAAAAGAAACTGAAAGAATGATAAGTAAATCTTTCACTAACAGTGAAGTGCTTCTGAAGAAGGTAGACACGAGATAGACTTTTTTTTATTTATGTTTAACGACATAGTCACCACTAGTCGCCAGCTCCTAAGGCAATGGGATTTTAAGCACTCAGGTTGACCGAGTTTAGACTTCTTATAAATTATTTGCTTTAAAAGTTTGCGTTTTTCAGATATTAAAAGTTTGCGTTTTTTAGATATTAAAAGTTCATACCTAAAAGACATATTTAATGATGTTTAAATGTGTTGAATCGTGGAAATTAGGTTTGAATTGAATTAGATTTTCATATATACAACTCATTTGTGTTGTTTAAACGAAAACTTCTTTCGCTAAACCACTGGATCATGAAATGGTCTGAGTCGTCTGTACTTGCCCTGGGACATTCTTCCCCTTGCCTGCCTCCCATTACCAAAACGACACGTCGCTCGTGCATCTCCTAATCTTCTCCACAGAGGCAGTAGTCCCACGGGAACCACCCCATACGGATGATAATACTTTGGCAAGGCTGCCATTCTTCAGGCCCTCGAGACAATTTTTTTTTATCATCATTGCCAACACTGTAATTTTCCACTTCTTCACTTCCAAGCAGTGAGATGAGGCCACCATGGCAGTGGTCTGGGCATGTGGGAGACACAAAGAACACATGGGTCATTCCTGCTGCAGGTACTCGCTAATATTAAAACCCACTTGCAAATAACATTTCAATGTTTGCAGGCAATTTTTTTCTCAGTTCACATTATTTTTAGATCTAACATTAAAGTTTTTAAGGTGCATTATTATCATTATTCGATTGGAAATATATCTGATTCTTTATATACGAGTAATGCATGTAGAGAACTTTTGATCGAATAATTTATAATTTTTTTGCGAAATAATATGTGCACCGTTCACTAGCGGGGTAATCATGAAGGCGGAGCCAGGTAAAACTTGCTCTGTATATATATATATATATTTTTTTTTTTTTTTTTTTTTTTTTTTATACTTTGTTGCTGTCTCCCGCGTTTGCGAGGTAGCGCAAGGAAACAGACGAAAGAAATGGCCCCCCCCCCCCCCCCCCATACACATGTACATACGTCCACACACGCAAATATACATACCTACACAGCTTTCCATGGTTTACCCCAGACGCTTCACATGCCTTGATTCAATCCACTGACAGCACGTCAACCCCTGTATACCACATCGCTCCAATTCACTCTATTCCTTGCCCTCCTTTCACCCTCCTGCATGTTCAGGCCCCGATCACACAAAATCTTTTTCACTCCATCTTTCCACCTCCAATTTGGTCTCCCTCTTCTCCTCGTTCCCTCCACCTCCGACACATATATCCTCTTGGTCAATCTTTCCTCACTCATTCTCTCCATGTGCCCAAACCATTTCAAAACACCCTCTTCTGCTCTCTCAACCACGCTCTTTTTATTTCCACACATCTCTCTTACCCTTACGTTACTCACTCGCTCAAACCACCTCACACCACACATTGTCCTCAAACATCTCATTTCCAGCACATCCATCCTCCTGCGCACATCTCTATCCACAGCCCACGCCTCGCAACCATACAACATTGTTGGAACCACTATTCCTTCAAACATACCCACTTTTGCTTTCCGAGATAATGTTCTCGACTTCCACACATTTTTCAAGGCTCCCAAAATTTTCGCCCCCTCCCCCACCCTATGATCCACTTCCGCTTCCATGGTTCCATCCGCTGACAGATCCACTCCCAGATATCTAAAACACTTCACTTCCTCCAGTTTTTCTCCATTCAAACTCACCTCCCAATTGACTTGACCCTCACCCCTACTGTACCTAATAACCTTGCTCTTATTCACATTTACTCTTAACTTTCTTCTTCCACACACTTTACCAAACTCAGTCACCAGCTTCTGCAGTTTCTCACATGAATCAGCCACCAGCGCTGTATCATCAGCGAACAACAACTGACTCACTTCCCAAGCTCTCTCATCCCCAACAGACTTCATACTTGCCCCTCTTTCCAGGACTCTTGCATTTACCTCCCTAACAACCCCATCCATAAACAAATTAAACAACCATGGAGACATCACACACCCCTGCCGCAAACCTACATTCACTGAGAACCAATCACTTTCCTCTCTTCCTACACGTACACATGCCTTACATCCTCGATAAAAACTTTCCACTGCTTCTAACAACTTGCCTCCCACACCATATATTCTTAATACCTTCCACAGAGCATCTCTATCAACTCTATCATATGCCTTCTCCAGATCCATAAATGCTACATACAAATCCATTTGCTTTTCTAAGTATTTCTCACATACATTCTTCAAAGCAAACACCTGATCCACACATCCTCTACCACTTCTGAAACCGCACTGCTCTTCCCCAATCTGATGCTCTGTACATGCCTTCACCCTCTCAATCAATACCCTCCCATATAATTTACCAGGAATACTCAACAAACTTATACCTCTGTAATTTGAGCACTCACTCTTATCCCCTTTGCCTTTGTACAATGGCACTATGCACGCATTCCGCCAATCCTCAGGCACCTCACCATGAGTCATACATACATTAAATAACCTTACCAACCAGTCAACAATACAGTCACCCCCCTTTTTAATAAATTCCACTGCAATACCATCCAAACCTGCTGCCTTGCCGGCTTTCATCTTCCGCAAAGCTTTTACTACCTCTTCTCTGTTTACCAAATCATTTTCCCTAACCCTCTCACTTTGCACACCACCTCGACCAAAACACCCTATATCTGCCACTCTGTCATCAGACACATTCAACAAACCTTCAAAATACTCATTCCATCTCCTTCTCACATCACCGCTACTTGTTATCACCTCCCCATTTACGCCCTTCACTGAAGTTCCCATTTGCTCCCTTGTCTTACGCACCCTATTTACCTCCTTCCAGAACATCTTTTTATTCTCCCTAAAATTTACTGATAGTCTCTCACCCCAACTCTCATATATATATATATACAGTAAATGTAGGTTTGCGGCAGGGGTGTGTGATATCTCCATGGTTGTTTAATTTGTTTATAGATGGGGTTGTTAGGGAGGTGAATGCAAGAGTTTTGGAAAGAGGGGCAAGAATGAAGTCTGTTGTGGATGAGAGAGCTTGGGAAGTGAGTCAGTTGTTGTTCGCTGATGGTACAACACTGGTGGCTGATTCATGTGAGAAACTGCAGAAGCTGGTGACTGAGTTTGGTAAAGTGTGTGAA
This sequence comes from Panulirus ornatus, assembly GCF_036320965.1. NCBI lineage: Eukaryota > Metazoa > Arthropoda > Malacostraca > Decapoda > Palinuridae > Panulirus > Panulirus ornatus. The sequence goes on from NC_092242.1 coordinate 57,012,277, forward strand.
AGAAGAAAGTTAAGAGTAAATGTAAATAAGAGCAAGGTTATTAGGTACAGTAGGGTTGAGGGTCAAGTCAATTGGGAGGTAAGTTTGAATGGAGAAAAACTGGAGGAAGTAAAGTGTTTTAGATATCTGGGAGTGGATCTGGCAGCCGATGGAACCATGGAAGCGTAAGTGAATCATAGGGTGGGGGAGGGGGCGAAAATCCTGGGAGCCTTGAAGAATGTGTGGAAGTCGAGAACATTATCTCGGAAAGCAAAAATGGGTATGTTTGAAGGAATAGTGGTTCCAACAATGTTGTATGGTTGCGAGGCGTTTGCTATGGATAGAGTTGTGCGCAGGAGGGTGGATGTGCTGGAAATGAGATGTTTGAGGACAATGTGTGGTGTGAGGTGGTTTGATCGAGTAAGTAATGTAAGGGTAAGAGAGATGTGTGGAAATAAAAAGAGCGTGGTTGAGAGAGCAGAAGAGGGTGTTTTGAAATGGTTTGGGCACATGGAGAGAATGAGTGAGGAAAGATTGACCAAGAGGATATATGTGTCGGAGGTGGAGGGAACGGGGAGAAGTGGGAGACCAAATTGGAGGTGGAAAGATGGAGTGAAAAAGATTTTGTGTGATCGGGGCCTGAACATGCAGGAGGGTGAAAGGCGGGCAAGGAATAGAGTGAATTGGATCGATGTGGTGTACCGGAGTTGACGTGCTGCCAGTGGATTGAATCAGGGCATGTGAAGCGTCTGGGGTAAACCATGGAAAGTTGTGTGGGGCCTGGATGTGGAAAGGGAGCGGTGGTTTCGGGCATTATTGCATGACAGCTAGAGACTGTGAACGAATGAGGCCTTTGTTGTCTTTTCCTAGAGCTACCCCGCACACATGAGGGGGGAGGGGGATGGTATTCCATGTGTGGTGGGGTGGCGATGGGAATGAGTAGGGGCAGACAGTGTGAATTGTGTGCGTGGGTATATATATATATATATATATATGTATGTGTCTGTGTGTGTATATGTATGTGTACATTGAGATGTATAGGTATGTATATTTGCGTGTGTGGACGTTTCCTTGCGCTACCTCGCAAACGCGGGAGACAGCGACAAAGCAAAATAATAATAATAATAATGACAATAATGATAATAATAATAATATAAATATATATATATATATATATATATATATATATATATATATATATATATATATATATATATATATATATATATATATATTGAGTGAACTTGGAAAGCTGTATGGGAAAGTGGTGTTTGAAAGGATGGTGGCATGTACAGAGCGTCAGACTGGGGAGCAGCAATGTGATTTCAGGTTTGGATCAAGTTTACTTTGAAGAATGTGAGAAATATTTAGAGAAACAAGGTTTTGTATGTGGCGCGTATGGGTCTAGAGAAAGCATATAGATAAGTAAATAAAGACGCTTTACGGAAGTTCTTACGAGTACATGGTGTGGGAGGAAAGTTACTGAAAGCAACGAGTTTTTAAAGAATTCAGAGAGTAAGGCGTGTGTGAGGGGTATGAAGAGAAGAGGAGTTGTTGCCGAGTCTTCTTCATGAGTGTGTGATATCCCCCTTATACAGGGGGATATCACACACTCATGACTTTCTATATATAGGTGGGGTGATGAGGGGGTAAAGGGATTTATAGAGGGGCTGGTCTTCAGCATTCTAGGGGTGTGAGGGGCTTGGGACCTGGGCCTGCTGCTGCTCTTTGCAAGGTGAATGTTTGAAATGAAATGTTTGAGATTGTGGCGTGAGGAGGGGTTGATCAGCTAAGGAATTACACTGTGATAGAGGGAGGTAGTAGTTAGCGGAGTAAGTTAGCGAGAGTTACGCTGAAATGGTCCTGACATATGAAGAGAATGAGCGAGGCGAGGCTGACAGACTTGTGTCAGTAGTAGAGGGAACAAGGAGAAGAGACTGAATCCGAGATGGAAAGATTGGAAGACGCTTTCAGTGTTCGGAGCCAGAACTTGCAGAGGGTGTAATGTGCGTGTAAGGCAACCAGTTTTATGACCAACAGAGAACAGTTTTTCAAAAAATGCAAAAAATATAGTATATGGAATTAAGCAAGAAGCTTGTGTGAAAAGACGTAATGAAATTCTTTTATAGCATAAGCGTGGTGAATGAATGGAATGTGAAGTATGTTAATGTGGGCAGGATACATGAGTATAAAAAGTTGTTGGATAAAGAAAGTTGTAGAGGTTTATATAAAGAAGGTTGTAGAAATGGGGTCCCACTGGTGTACGAATTTTTGCCAGCACTGTAAATAGATAATCACAAATTATATATATACCTTACCGACGAGGATTTTATGCATATGTTTATCATTCTCTTCAGTCACACTATTTTCATCGTGTGGTCAATTCATATTTCAAATAAAATGTTTTGTCTTGCTGCAGTTTTCATATCTAAATGTGGTTCGTCGTAACGTTACATAGGCGGCTATTTGTTGGCCTTGGTTTTTCATATTTCCGATGTCAGACAGACGATATTACCTTGTCTTCCCTACATTGGGCTCCTGATTTTTTTTTTCAATGGTTTGAATGTCAAGCAAGAGACAAAAACTATGTAAACTGCTTTTATAGTTTATGGTCAAGTCAGTGCTTGGCACAGCTTACTAAAGTGTGTCCTAGTAACATATTTCATGATCACATACGAATCTAATATGCACGTTGGGTAGATGCCTTTCCTTGTAGCCAAATTGACGTTGACTTTACATTTTTGATTGAAATTCACTGGCAGGTGATTAAGTTTCCCCTAGTCTAACTTACTCATGGGGATATTATAAAGAGATGATTTTGAGATTGAGATAAATGTATTAGGACTTAGGACTGGATTATCTGTACACCAATGCCTCTGCAAAATTCATTTCTTTTTCAATGTCATTGTTTCCCAGTGTGACCAGCTGTACCTGCATGTGGTCATATTGTAGAAAGTAGATGATGCGGCCCTAAACACACTCCTTGGCTGGTGTGTGTGGCAGCCTCGCCTGATGGAGTCACTCATAACTTACGGTCAGTCGAAAACTATCATTAATGACAGGATATTCTTTTCCTACATTTATTCTTACTCGTCTACATGACATTGACTCATGTCTGGGCTTTTTATGTAAAAGTTAAGATAGTGATTATTAATGAAGACGTTTAATATGTGTGAGCGAGAATGATGAAGGCGCTTATGAATTAGTGTGGTTGCTTCGATCAAGAGAGCGGTATGTCCCTGCCTGGGGTCAGTGTGGCTTATCTATACTCATATGGGTAGTGTTGGTGTTGTAGGAGGTGTGCCACTGACACTGTGGTAAAGAGACACTACTGTGATGAGTGTGGGAGGCCCTCATGTAGCACGGTAAAGATGGTCTTCCGTGTTCTATGTTTGGCATAGTTATGAGTGACCATGCATTGTACATGTCCTTTGTGATGATATTAGCCTTGATCTTCAGAGTACCATGTGTGCCATGGTGATGAATGGTGGTCTTGATGTGGTGAGTGATGGTGTTCTATCTGTTCTACGACACCGAGTGGCCTTGACGTGGTCAGTAGAGAAGTTCATTTTATGCCGCAGTGGTTAGTAAACTTTTAAGTGGTGAGATTGATGACTGCGTCTGTGCACGAGCCGTCACTCTTCTTGATTCAAAACATCTTTCAGTCAGTATATCTTTAGAGGGATGTTTTTTCTTTTTCTTTTTGTAAATAAAGTCGTTTAGAATGTCATCCCATAATTTGCTCAGATTATTTTGATTATTTTACTATTTGTTTTACTGAGCTGTTCTTGACAGAACTTGTCAGAGGAAATGTAGTGGGGTCTAGCAATGACACTCGAGTACTGGGATATATTAAAAGACAGATTATTCCAGTTTCTTTATTCTTATGGTAGATCTTACATATAGTGAATAAGAGACCACATGTGTGTTCATCCACATCCATTGTATCCTAAAAACCTCTGTTATTGCTAATTACAAACGTGATTGTACAGAACCATTCAGTGTTGTACTCAGAGTCAGTGTATCACAGTACATTTTCTCTATAAAGTATATAAGGAAATGTTAATGAAAGATTTTAAATAGCTTAACTTAAGAGAGAATAGTGGTGCGAGTGAGCGTGTCAGGCCAACTGTCTTACACCTGCAGCCCGGGCCTGACCAGCCTTACACCTGCAGCCCGGGCCTGACCAGCCTTACACCTGCAGCCCGGGCATGACCAGCCTTACACCTGCAGCCCGGGCCTGACCAGCCTTACACCTGCAGCCCGGGCCTGACCAGCCTTACACCTGCAGCCCGGGCCTGGCCAGCCTTACACCGGTAGGACTCTGGTACAGTCTTGCCCACTTCGTCACTATAGCTTTCGTCAAGGACTTAAAGTATTGACCTAACGATGATGGAAGTTATTTCCTTGTGATTAATACACATTGTAAGGTGGTTGGGGATGAGCCCTCACTGCTAGACTTGTGATTATGAGACAGTATACATGGCACACTACTCCAGCGGGAGTTGGGCATTGTATTCGTGACCTCCCTAACATCTATCACACTCCACCTAACAACCTCCCTTACACCTTCTCTAACCCTCCCGTTATAACTTTCCTAACACCTTCCCTAACACACTGTCTAACACCCTACCTATGATCTTCCACAAACCCCCATCCCAGCCAGTTCCTTCTCTAACACCTTCCTCAACAAATGATCAAGAATGTGTTTGCAATTTTGAACTTCTTAACTTTTCCTCAAAATCAAGTTGTATACTTTACATTTTCTTGAAAGCTGTATTTTAAACATGCACGGGATAATATTATATCTAAGTAGGACTGCTAGAGCTGGAACTGTTTGAAATGATGAAGAAAATTAGCAGCTTTTGATTTTGAACAACATTGAATGATGGTGTAAGATTTCACCCTTGATATGAAACATAAGAGAAGTGTCACAGGCCAAGTTAGTGCATACAATAAGGCAGGGTTGCTGCTGACACTCTGGCCTTTGTAGCAATCCTGGAGTGATGGGCCCTAGACTGTTTCCTAGGGCGAGCCAGAGTGGCCAGTCACAGCAGGTTGGTGCCAGACCCATACTAGTATCGCATGTGGTTTACTAGGAATGTCCAGTAGCACAGTATGCGGCTGTCGACCTTAGTACAGTGTAGGGCTCTCAACCACAGTTCAGTGTAAGGCTGTCAACCACAGTACAGTGTAGGGCTGTCAACCACAGTACAATGTAGGGCTGTCAACCACTGTACAGTGTAGGGCTGTAAACCATAGTACGATGTAGGGCTGTCAACCACAGTACAGTGTAGGGCTGTCAACCACAGTAGAATGTAGGGCTGTCAACCGCAGTACACTGTATGGCTGTCAACCACAGTACAATGTAGGGCTGTCAACCACTGTACAGTGTAGGGCTGTCAACACAGTACAATGTAGGGCTGTCGACCGCAGTACAGTATAGGGCTGTCAACCACAGTACAATGCAGGGCTGTCAACCGCAGTACAGTGTAGGGCTGTCAACCACAGTACAATGTAGGGCTGTCAACCGCAGTACAGTGTAGGGCTGTCAACCGCAGTACAGTGTAGGGCTGTCAACCACAGTACAATGTAGGGCTGTCAAATACTGTACAGTGTAGGGCTGTCAACCAGTGCTGCAGTATACAACAGAGGCACATGATGCTCGTCACTCACACCTGCACAGGGAACATCTTGGGGGGGAAAATAACATCCACAGATATCTCTTTTTTTTACATCATGATTGTCAGGCAATTCAAATTTCATAATAAATCCAAGGAACTAATAAGTTAAAACTATTAATATCAACGGGACTATATACTTATACCCGATGAAGCTCTACATAGCTATGACCCAGGAGCAAGAATATTGTATGGCAACAACAAAGGCACTGTATGAATTAACTTGCCACCTTTATACACACACACAGACACACACGTGAACATCAGTGTACATACAAGATAAAGTCTCTTCATACTGGGAAGAAAAGGCAGTCCAGATGCTAAGGCAAAAGTATTTATACCTTTGTCTTGCTTGAGATTAATGTTGGCTATTAAAGTAGCATAAGTTTTTGTCTTGCTCCCACCAAGTTATGTTTTATTGTTGACAATGTAGAAAAGTGTTCGAGAAAAATCATTGACCTCTGTTGTTGTTGTTTTATATAAACATGTCTGTCAAGCTGATGTGCATGGACACCACACACACACGCATACAAATAAACAAGAAATGAATATGCATATAATTCATGAACTATACTAATGTATGGATTGGGATTACATCTATAAAGTTATAAGAACTAAATTGACTGTGGTAAATATAAAGGTCATATATCAAATGTCTCAATATGCAGCTGGACCCAGATGTTGTGATGACAGTCAGAGCCGAGGAGTGATGTATGACTACATTGTTTCAACGGTTGTATTGTAATTGTAGGAGGTGAGGCTATGTGGAGAGTAGTGGGCAGGCTGCCTTTCCCCCCAACCCCAGCAGAAGCTGAGGCTGTGTTGGGGGTGATGAGTAGGCTTTCCCCCCACTCCCAGGTACCTGACCTCACCTGACTCAAACGTGCTTTGCTCAGGTCAACAAGCCATCTAACTGCCAACTTTAGGAAGCATGTTTTAGTGAGGGTCCTCTTTTTTTTTATTTTATTTAATCTTTTATATTATTATACACATATTACACAATTCTAAAACAGCTATTCCTCGTCCAGATATACTGTACTGAGTTAGCTATTCCTGTCACTAAACACGTTGTTAGAAAAAATATAAAATGACTACAATGGAACAGTAAGTCGGTCAGGGTATACGTGTCAGGAGGTGGCAAGAACAACGGTCGGTCGAGGTAGACGCCTCACTATATATAACCGACCACACTACTACTAGGATGGGCTCTCCACCCTCCACTATAGGCCCACACATCTTGTGCTCTACACAGTTTAACTGGGTTAATATTATCAGTAGTTTGGCAGTGTGTCGCCGTGGAACTATCTGGTGCAAGGGAAAGGGTCAGAATACAAGGTTTCGTCTTTTAGGAGCATCTCAAGAGTGTTGCCTTATGAATGATCTTGTTTCTTATGTTAATCGGCAGGAAAAGTTAAGGGTGATTCCACTGTGATCATTACTCTTGGTGAATTGAATTGGCAGTTCAGTTTTTTTGTCTGAGATTTCATTGACTGATTTAAGTATATTATTTGATCAGTTGCTTTTATATTAACGCTGGTGATGGATGGCATTATATAAAGGCGAGGGAAGATGAAGCTGGACCCAGACCAGCAGCACGAACTCTGGCCCACCACTCACTCCTCCTACCCACCAGGCCGTCCTTACGGCAGCCAAGGCTTTTGGCTCTGAAGTACTGAGCGTCACGTGTGGAGGAGGATGTGGGTCAGGTGTGGAGAATGATGTGGGTGAGGTGTGGAGGATGATGTGGGTCAGGTGTGAAGGATGATGTGGGTGAGGTGTGGAGGATGATGTGGGTGAGGTGTGGAGGATGATGTGGGTCAGATGTGGAGAGGATGTGGGCCAGGTGTGGAGGATGATGTGGGCCAGGTGTGGATGATGATGTGGGCCAGGTGTGGAGGATGATGTGGGCCAGGTGTGGAGGATGATGTGGGCCAGGTGTGGAGGATGATGTGGGCCAGGTGTGGAGGATGGTGTAGGTCAGGTGTGGAGGATGATGTGGGCCAGGTGTGGAGGATGGTGTAGGTCAGGTGTGGAGGATGATGTGGGCCAGGTGTGGAGGATGGTGTGGGTCAGGTGTGGAGGATGATGTGGGCCAGGTGTGGAGGATGGTGTGGGCCAGGTGTGGAGGATGGTGTGGGCCAGGTGTAGAGGATGGTGTGGGCCAGGTGTGGAGGATGGTGTGGGTCAGGTGTGGAGGATGATGTGGGCCAGGTGTGGAGGATGGTGTGGGTCAGTTGTGGAGGATGGTGTGGGCCAGGTGTGGAGGATGATGTGGGCCAGGTGTGGAGGATGGTGTGGGCTAGGTGTGGAGGATGATGTGGGCCAGGTGTGGAGGATGGTGTGGGCCAGGTGTGGAGGATGGTGTGGACCAGGTGTGGAGGATGGTGTGGGTCAGGTGTGGAGGATGATGTGGGCCAGGTGTCGAGGATGGTGTGGGTCAGGTGTGGAGGATGGTGTGGGCCAGGTGTGGAGGATGATGTGGGTCAGGTGTGGAGGATGGTGTGGGCCAGGTGTGGAGGATGATGTGGGCCAGGTGTGGCAGATGGTGTGTGTCAGGTGCGGAGGATGGTGTAAGCCAGGTGTGAGGCTGGTTGGTCAAAGTGATAGAGGGTAGTGGGGTCAAGTTTTGAGGGTGGTGGGCCCTGGTACGAAGAGTGGTGGGGTCTGGTGGTGGGGGAGAGGGGGGCAGGCTTGGGTTCTTTTGGAAGCCAAATATGAGAGCTGTTTGGTGTCAGTTTTGGTTGCTGGTGGGAACGGGGGCCAGGTATGTGTGGGTGGAGGGGGGGCCAATTATATAGGTCGGTATGGGGACCAGGTACAGGTAGGTATGGGGGGACCATCGATGATGGGCAGTGGTACGGAGCACCTGGGGAGGAAGGGTGGGGTGGCAGTGGGAACTTTTGGAAGCGTTAAGGGTTGTCGGTTTTGATGGGGACTCCGGGAGGGTTGAGGTTCATGTTCTCGATACCGAAGCCAGAAAGGACAACATTATCCACGGAGATGATGAAGACGAAGATAAGGATGACGTTGTTCAAAATGTTGGCGGCTCTTTGTTGTTTGGGGTCGTTAATGTCCATACCGCCGATAATCATGAAGAGGACGCCCACTACCACCTAAAACAACAGAGCCTCAAGTTACTCCACACGTCCATCACCATCTCATGTGGGAGAAAAGCTTAATATCAGTCTTAATCAACATTTCAGTATTCACACGTGCTCGCGACACCTCATCTATTAAGCAGAGGTTAAAGGTGTGTGAGGGAGGATCTTGTCACTCAAGGCAGACTTGGCCAGTCCCTGGGGGGTCGTGGCGGGTTGCTGCCCCAGGGGCGCAGCCTCATCTGCCTTGAGCGACATATGCTGTCATAAGGCCTAATGGGCGTCGCTGACAATATTCCAAAACACAAGGATGATAACACTACCTCACGACCGGTCACAACAAACCCTCCCTCTAGTCCATCACACGTACCAGACGTAATGATATTACTCATCATGTCTGACTCACTGACTGACTCACTGGCTGTGGAAGTAATCATCCTTAAATACTACCTGGGCATGAGCAAGTTCTCCCATGAAGCAAGTCCATCTGACCTTCTCAAAATTTTTGAGTCTTGTGTTTTCCTCTTTGTATTTTGGAATGGGACGCGAGGATGGCACGCAGATCTTACTTCCGTGGTGCCTCAAGGGATGAGGGTAGTCGAGTTTCTTCGCAGAAGAAAGCCATTGTCGAGCCCCATCTTAATGGTGTCACCTGCCATGACTAGCATGCTGAACCCCATAACCAGGTGATTGATCACAACGGCTCGGTACTGCTGACTCAGCTTACTGATATTTAGTGCTGCCAGGGGTCCCAGCAGGACGACCATCAGCCCCTACGACAGATGTATGCATCACAAACCTGTACCATCACACGTCTCCGTCAGGTAACATCAGGTCAGGCGCCTACCACCAGGCTGCCCGCCCAACCCTCACATGACTACCTCACTCCTCTCCTCACATGAGCCTTTTTACATCACTCTCCTCTCCTCACATAAGCCATATACAAGTCTCTCTTCTCCTCATATGAGCCTGTTCCATCTCTCCCTCACATGAGCCTGTTACATCTCACACGAGCCATGTACATCTCCCTCCTCACCTCACATCTGGCTAACTCACTTGGATGCTTTATTTCCATACAGCAGACAAAAAAAAAAAAAATTTGTGCACTCGTTACCATTTAAGTAGTTGTTGGAGTATCCCAGTGATGCAAAATGTTTCAGGTAAAGAGAGTTTTGTGTCGCACTCTGTTCTCCCAATATGGCTCAGAGGACAGTAAGTTCGTCATTCCGTAATGAAACCTAACCACGTCACGTCATATTTACAAAATTCAAGATATTACCTGTGCAAGGGCCAGAGGTGCATGTATTCGATATTTGTATAGACAATCTCTACGTATTATTAGCAAGACAGAGTATTAATATATTATCACAGGATAGTAAATACACTATTAGATAATACAATTATATAGATGGTAGAGCTTCTATTTCTCTCAAAGATTTATTCTCCTCTGGCAAAATATATCATACGGTGATCAGTGATGACCTGTGTTACCAGTGTTGTAGTGACCTGTGTCAGTGTCACTATTGTTGTACTGGCCTGTGTCAGTGTGTTACATTAACCTATGTCAGTGTTACTAGTGTTGTATTGACCTGTGTCAATGTTACATTAACCTGTGTCAGTGTTACTAGTGTTGTATTGACCTGTGTCAGTGTTGCTAGTATTGTACTGACCTGTGTCAGTATTACTAGTGTTGTATTGACTTGTATCAGTGTTACTAGTGTTGTATTGACTTGTGTCAGTGTTACTAGTGTTGTACTGACCTGTCAGTGTTACCAGTGTTGTATTGATTGTGTCAGCGTTACTAGTGTTGTATTGACCTGTCAGTGTTACTAGTGTTGCATTGACTTGTCATTGTTACCAATGTTGTATTGACTTGTGTCAGTGTTACTAGTGTTGTATTGACTTGTGTCAGTTTTACAAGTGTTGTATTGACTTGTGTCAGTGTTACCAGTGTTGTATTGGCATGTGTCAGTGTTACCAGTGTTGTATTGGCATGTGTCAGTGTTACCAGTGTTGTATTGACTTGTGTCAGGTGTTACAAGTGTTGTATTGACTTGTGTCAGTGTTACCAGTGTTGTATTGGCATGTGTCAGTGTTACCAGTGTTGTATTGACTTGTGTCAGTGTTACCAGTGTTGTATTGACTTGTGTCAGTGTTACCAGTGTAGCAGTTATGTGTTAACTCGTAATAATGTTAGTATTGTTGCAGTACTTGTGTTACTGTTAACGTATGGTGGCCGACGCGACGCGGGCAAAAAAAAAAAAAAAAAAAAAAAATGCCGCTATCACGTCCATCTTGGGGGGAAGAAGAGGATAAAATGACAAGGAATTCGTCAGGGCTCAGTAGACCTGACTTACGCAGGAAGAAATGGTGTGTGAAGACAGCAAGACATAGGTGGCAAGAAAAATGCCACAACTTAGCTGTTCGAGGGAAGGGGGAGTACCCTAACGGGCCATCCCCGAGCGGCTGGCGTCCACACAGAAACTGTGGGACACAGCAGCCAACACCGTGCCCCGGGTCCACACCTCGTGGGGTGAGGACACAGCAGTGACCATCATCACGTAGGGCAAGGGAAGGTTATCAGAGATGATGTCAGGAGTGAGACAGAGGCCTTTGATGCCACTGTGGTTGTCAGATACGTGTGGGATGATGAACCACCCCAGATCTGTGTACAGGGTTCCATACTTGGGTGAATCAAACCCCCGTAGATAAGAAGTAACTGCTCCCACGGTAGATATTTACTGCAGCACCCACACAACGCTCCCAGCTCATGGGGAAGCAGACTTTTTGACGTTGATTATGTGGGGTTTCCAAGATAGAGTGGAGGACATGGTCATGCTCAGTATGGTTTGAGTTATGGTGTTTTGGAACTGAAAAGATGGAAATACGTGATTCTCAGAGAGAGAGAGAGAGAGAGAGAGAGAGAGAGAGAGAGAGAGAGATGGGGAGAAATTGCGTTTTAGCTCTATTACATTTGACGAGGCTACTGCTTGCTTCCCCACTGCTAAGTGCTGCACAGGTCCAAAATGAGAAAGGAATGTGATCATTACGAGAAGAAGAACGAATGAGTGAGTAGAAATATGTCGAGTGGATTCATCATCAGCAGAAGAGTAACTAGGGTTAGAACTGGACGAGAGAAGATTATTGAACTGAGAGACTAAAGAGAGTAGGCGGTGGGACAAACCCCTGAGGAACACCACTACTGAATGCTGGGGTAGGTGGGGGGGAAGTGGCCTCATGGACGACCACTGGAACAGTCGCACAGGAAACTGTGCCTCAGGGAAGAGAGAGAGAGATGCAGTGAAACCTAAGGAAAGGAAGGTGTGAAAGCAACGGCTTGTGCCACACCATCAAATACTCTGCAGATGTGAAGGATTAAGTTTCATCAAAATCCCTGAGGTAGGAGGACCACAGGTGAATCACACAGACGATCACCAGTACACCTAGCACTGCGAACCCCAGACTGGTGACCTGAAAGAAGAAATGGGATTCCAAGCGTCTGGGAAAGTGAGTCTTGGAGAGCTTCAAAGACACGTATTTCCATGCAGAGAGGAAAGTCTGAATTTTTAGAGAGGTGAGCAAGGACTGGTGCAAGCTCAGAGTTTCACACCATTAGAACCGGAGGAGGTATGCCATCTGAGCCACAGTCCACCTGGCGCTGGGAGACGACTACCTGCAAGACCCGACGTGGGGAGAATATAGGAGGTGACACAGGCTCAACGGGTTGGAGGATCACTGGCTGAATCATCCACAGCTGAGGTGCAGAAACACAAGGGGCCACCATGATGGGCTTCATCAACTTGAGAGTTGACAACATAATGATCAGTTCGGAGAAGAAGAGGAAAGGTTGAGTAGGAGAAGTGGCTGGAGATTATTTGTTGTGGTGGCTGGTGTTAGTGTCACTAGTGTTGTAGTGTTACAAGTGTTGTGGTGACGTGTTAGTGTTACAAGTGTTGTGGCGGCTTGCGTCAGTGTTACTAGTGTTGCAGTGACTTGTGTTAGTATCACTAGTGTTGTGGCGAAGGTATGGACCCATGTAATAGTTCTAGATCGAGTCGTTCGTGTATCCCACTAGATGGAGGTGGATCTAAGGGCCTGCACACTGCTAGGTATCAATCCAAATCCGTTGATGATAACGTTGAGGGCCGTGATGACGAAGACAGAGCCGAGATTAATATAGCCGATGATGTTGGCCGATCTGTGGTAGGTCTCGAGATGGAGGCGACAGTCCCTCATCATGGAGAGGGAGAGGGAGAGCACACCAACCATCAGCTGTACGGATACCTCGGGTCTTATTATACTGAGACAAACCCCTGCACCTCCCGTGTACCGGGCATGACACTAACTTAGGTATGGCCGCACAGAAACCTCACTATAAACTGACTTGCTCATCTACTGTATTAAGTCAACAGAGGTTTTTTCACTCCAGGAACTTTGGTAGTTTACCAGGCTAATACACAGCTAAGAGTGACTCTCTACTTTACTACTACTGCTACTATTACTACTTCTACTCATTATTATTACTTATATATGTATACAATTATTAATATTTTGGTAGGGGATGATGCAAGGAGAAGGGCAGAAACAACAAGGGCCCAGGTTCAGTGGCTGTCATGAACAGTCGGGAGCAGAGAGTGATACAGATAGCCAGCCTATCACCAGACCACCACAGCAGGACAACTGATAAGGAGAAAAACTATCGTATGGTTTATATTGAAATCACACCTGTACAACTGTACGGGGAAAAGATGTTCACTAACCTACGAGTGAGTATCCACGTTAAGTTGGGTCAGCTTACTTGAAGGATAAGATGAAGACCTACGAGAGAAGGTCTCTCGAGGAGGGCAAGTATGAAATACGAGAGTCGAGTTACAGGGAGAAGTTACACGTTGATGAGCTCTACTCATGGTAACACTGGAGCTGAAACTTCAAGGTGTCTTCGCCAGTGTGACAATGTCGAAGGTGGAAAGGTGTTTTTTTGAAAGACACAGAGAATGAGCAGTCAGACCCCCGTGGCGAGAAAATACCGTCAGTACAGATTTAAAGAAATGCTTTTAGGTTTGGTCAAGATGTGGGTGACTGGTATAAGAAGGTCAGTGATGAGAGTGTGAGTTTTGACACGGTAGATAATGTTAAAAAAAGGATGCGTGACACTGAGGACAGTTTGAGAGATGGGACCACACCTCCAACCTCGTACTCTATATATGAGTAATGACACACACACACACACACACACACACACACACACACACACACACACACACACAAACAAACACGACTTATATCACCTGTAAATTGATAGAGAAAAATGAGAATTACTTTAGTTACAGTACGTAAGCCTAGAGCAAAGCTGGACAAGAATTTCAAATGACAAATAGAATAAGACACGGGTAAGCCAGCACCATGAATGGTGTTGGCAGGAGGTCAGGTGGCAGGTCTTGTGTGGGTCTTACAACGAAGGAGTCTTCTGGAACCATCGGGGGGGGGGGGGGGATATAGAAAAACAGTCGGGAGTTACAGCTGTCGGTCGAGATGTTGAGAAAACTACTTAAGGACTCAAATCAGGATCCTGAAAAGTTTAATCAGACGGAAGAGCAAATTAAGGAAACTGAACACTGACAGAAAGGTTTGGTGGTAGGTATTGGGAAGGAGTGGACCGGAGGATGGAAAGACAATCATTGTCCAGCAACAGAGGAAAGGTTTCAGAAGGGTCTTCTCTGGAGGTGCTTGATACACATCAGTGTAAGGAAAGGCCCATAACACAGGCACCTGAGATTATAATCGATAAGAGGAGGTGAGAAACAGAAGCCAATTCCTGGACTGGTGAACAGAAACACGGCAGTGGAACAGACCTGACACAGAATGACACAGCAGATGATCACGCGAAGCCGTACAGAGATTAATGATATGTACTGCTCGAGAGGCAAGAAGCAGGGAAGTATATGGCAGGTTAGATGCGAAGCTACAACTGCGGAGTGTTGAGCTCAGGACATACCGCCTAGTGGTCTGGCCCAGCCACATGCCAGGCTCATCAACGTAAGCTACGTACATCCACCAACCTTCTTCCACACCTTCTTCACGTGTTCAAAATAACTGTCAAGACCTCACCCACTCTCATTACGTGACACGTCCCGTGTACGTCGGCAGAAACAGGCATTTGATACCAGAGACAAAGCGGCTGACGGAGGAGCGATGTAGGAAGTAACAGACCAGAGGTTGGCGCTAGGTTAAGACGGTTGACAGATCTGTGCCTAATTTCTGATTTTTTTTTTTTTACGTGTGGAATTAGTTACTGAAGTAGATTCAGGAACTTTGAGACGAGGAGAGAGTTAGTAGGCTATTTAGCAAAGGTGACCAAGAAGAGAATGACTGTAGAAAATTACATTTAAAGGACTAGAAAAAAAAAAATGGAGACGTCAAATAAGGCAGGAGGATGGAAGAGCCGTGACACCACAGGAGCAGTGTTTGGTGATGAGAATGTCCGACTGTGGACGTACAACTGTACACACCTGGGCTACGAGGAGAGGAAGGGAGCTGGAGTTTAGAGGTCGAATTAGGGACAAAATACACACACAAAAGAGACATTGTGAAATACTGAGACATAACTTATTGTAAGAATCCCCTATGTTTTGGAGGGAGAGTAAGAGTTTGAGACATGAAATTCCTCAGAAAGATTAAAGTTTACAGATATGCCATATATATACAGACAGTAGTGAGGGGTTGAACATCAGAGGACCAGCCACCCTTCATCAGCGGTAGGGAACAAAGTACAGTGGTTGGTGACCACCAGTGGCAGGGGATGTAGGTCTCTGGTGACCACCAGTGGCAGGGGATGTAGGTCTCTGGTGACCACCAGTGGCAGGGGATGTAGGTTTCTGGTGACCACCAGTGGCCGGGGATGTAGGTCTCTGGTGACCACCAGTGGCAGGGGATGTAGGTCTCTGGTGACCACCAGTGGCAGGGGATGTAGGTCTCTGGTGACCACCAGTGGCAGGGGATGTAGGTTTCTGGTGACCACCAGTGGCCGGGGATGTAGGTCTCTGGTGACCACCAGTGGCAGGGGATGTAGGTCTCTGGTGACCACCAGTGGCAGGGGATGTAGGTCTCTGGTGACCACCAGTGGCAGGGGATGTAGGTCTCTGGTGACCACCAGTGGCAGGGGATGTAGGTCTCTGGTGACCACCAGTGGCCGGGGATGTAGGTCTCTGGTGACCACCAGTGGCAGGGGATGTAGGTCTCTGGTGACCACCAGTGGCAGGGGATGTAGGTCTCTGGTGACCACCAGTGTGGGAAGGGACGTGAGGATAGTCACTCACCTGGAGGACGAGGGAGGTGATGATCAGGACCAACATGATGGTGTAGAACTGGTGCTCCTGCCCGACCTGGAGGACGTACTTGAGCTGGGAGGCGTTAGCCGTGAGGAGGGCCACGTCCAGCATGCCCTGCGCCACCGTCTTCTTCGTCGCATACCGGTTGGCATCCAGGGTCTTGCCGCCCTGCAACACAATGGTCACCTGCCTCATCTACCGCTTCCTTATAATATATATATAAAGGAGTCATGGGATCACCCGGTGAGGCTAGGCTGCTACAAGTCACTTCATAATGCATAGCTACATACATCCCGCTATTTCTTGTGTGGCGGGGTAGGGACAGGAATGGATGAAGGCAAGCAAGTATGAATATGTTCAAGTGTATATATGCACATGTCTGTGTATGTGTATGTATATGTGCATGTTTGGGCATTTATGTACATATATGCGTATATGAGTGGATGGGCCATTCTTCGTCTATTTCCTGGTGCTACCTCGCTGACGCGGGAAACAGCGATTAAGTATAATGATGATATATATGCACACAAACAAATAGATATGTGAGAGAGAAACTGTGTAATCATCTATTCGTACTGTAAGGGGAAGGTGTTCAATACTTGTGAGACTCGATATATTTTTTTTCATACTTTATTATTTTTTTGTTCTAATTTATATTTACGGTTTTATGGCTTGGTTATTTCATTGCACTATAATACTTTTATACAAGTACTTCTTTACATCTTTACGAACAAATGTCTTTAATTTCCTGGTATGTTCACTGATGACATCATTACATTGGTCTGCTTTCATTTAATTTAATTCAGTTCCTTTACTTATTCCTTGCTGGCGGCTGGCTGGCTGTAGTGCTGCTTACATGTGCCCCAAGCTTCATCCCTAAGCTCCTGGTTTTTTGAAGTCTTGTTCAACCGGACAGAGATATGGTTCCTGACCTCGCACTGTAACTCAGCTCACCTAATTCTTGTTTCATGTTTGTTACCCTCTCCTGGATTCGCTCTACTAGTTCTTCGCGCTTCTTTGAGCGTGGCGAGCAAACTTGAGAAGCATATTCTACCTGGCTTAACATATATGCCAGCAGACAGTGTGTATCCTCCTTGATACCTCTGCTGGTTACATGTTGGGTGAAAATATTGATTCTCAAGTTCCTCCCACACACACATACAGATTCCTGCAGCTATGTTTCCTGCTGGATGATATTCATATGGAAGCCTTGTAGTACTCTGCATTACCCGGGTTTGGAGTTTGTTTACGTTACATTGTGCGAGTTGATGCAGTCCTCCTCAGTGTCGCCTCCCCTCGTGAAACCCCAGCGGCATCATCGGCGAACATATTCAGGCGAGAGTCCAGTCGTCTTGGTCCGCCATATCCCCGGATCAAGACGAGCGAGCCGTGGTCTCACAGGTGTGATGCACCACAGCTTGACTCCAATCCATTTCGAGAAGGGCTCCTCCAACATGCGTCCTTTGTTCCCCTCCACTAGCGTGATCCTCTCTCCATCGTGCGAATCTCCCTCGTATTCATGCTCAAAAATCCAAGCGTCTTTATCAGCCTTCCTACATGGCAAAGTTTGCAGTGCTTTGTGGCACAGCTCAGAGGCACCACCAAGCCTTCCTTCTTGTTCGTCTGAGAACTTTGTTACGCTTGCTGTCCTTCCCTTGACCATGTTTTGTCCCTCACTTAAGTAGTTTCATCCTCGCAGGTAGTCGTCACCCAATCATCCATTTACTCTCTGATTTATCTTCTCCAGTGAACGTGTGTGTGCGTGTGTATATGTGTGTGTCTATGCGTGTGTGTGTGTGCGTGTGTATATGTGTGTGTCTATGCGTGTGTGTGTTCAGGATATGTAGACATGGCATCCAGCAGAGCAGAGAGGTAATGGGTGGTAGCGTGAGAGAGAGAGAGGGCCATGGGGAGTGGGTTGGCTTGTGACGCAGCCTTACTGTACCATCAACGTCAAGGTTACCACCACCACCACCGGAACAATGGACACATAACTACGTCTTTATCATGGCGGCTCACACGGCTACTATTGTCCCTAGCGCTATATAACAACACCACGACAACTGGTGCTTCATCATCACCACCAGCACCAGGTGACACGAGGTGTTACTGTGTCTTATGATGCACATGAAGTTGTTACGTATATAATGCTACTGTGGGAAGTAAGAGGTATAGCAAGGTTATGATGTGGTGTGTGATGTTACCACTAGCGTCCTCACCAGCTACACACACACACACACCGTCTGGCCTCGGTCGTTATGGTGTATAGGTGCGGCATTGTCCATGTTGCCAAGCTACAGCCGTCCTGGCCGCGACTCTCTCTCCACATACACCACCTACAGCTGCTCTTGCTCGCTCTGTACGCCTCACTCACACGACTAATGAACTGTTATTTTCTCTTCTTGCATCAGCTTGTGGGGGTGTGGGCAAGTCGTGCGTGTAGCCTCTGCATGTTTGTACATTACGGTGTTCACATAAGGCAGCCTCCCACTCCAGTTCCAGGTTGGTGAGCGAGTTATCAGCTACTACGGTAACTAAGGTCGTCCACGTTATTTCATAACCGTCAGCTGAAAAACCTCGAACGCCTTCAAGTGTGCAGAAGGGAAACTGAGGCTACACAAGCTTTCGCTGCTGCACACGCCAGCCTTCCTGTGTTTAGGATGATCGTGCGCTCACATTGTGTACAGCAATGATACCATCCATACTCACACGAGACTGAACCACACACCGACATGCCATCACTGAGCCAGTTCGGTGTGATTGGACAGTATGTTTTATACTTTGAGTATCATTAAGAGGGACGAACGATAGCCACCATCCAGGCAAGTTGTATTACAGTAATTCTTGGGGCTGTGATGGCCTTGCTCCTCACGACCCTTTTTCTTTTCTCTTCCTTTCCTGCTGGCGAACCAAGAAAAACTCTTTCTTGAAAATGAGACTCACTGGCCACCAAGGTTAATTACCAAGTTATGAGGGGAGGTATGTAGCGTAATGGTTTGGTTATTTGAATCGATGGACCCATGCGATAAAAGCTTGGCATTAAGTAATAGGTTGTGTTCGCTGGTTCACGAGGGAAGGAATGCTAGGCTTTGTTGGCGTGAATGTCAACACCAAAGAAAACGGATGTCACAGGCATCACACACTACGGAGTGGCCCATTGTCTCATTAAATAATTCAGACTGGTCTTGTGTATGTTGCCAAGAGCACTAGTGTTACTACATCACTCGAACATCGGTTTAGCTTGTGTAGTATTGACCCACAAAGACGAAATACCCAAAAGGAATTATTGTTTCCTTGTGTAATCAACATTTATCAGTTATACGTTTCCTCAAAGGGGAAAAAAAAATATCCAGTTCAATTTTGCATGATCATTTCTCGCGAGACATAACTGATGCGTTTTTGTCTTAGGAATACAGTTCAAGGTTGATCGTCGTCTTATGTTGAAAGGTGGTGCGCTGCCTTCACGTGACGCTTCCGTGTGCGGTGGCGTCACACCGGGCAGCCACCGTGACGCCTCCACACCATCGGTGCTGGAGGTGGCGTCACACCCGGCCCAAACCCACCGTCACGCCCGCTACTGAGGGCTCACTTCAACCCACCCTTTGGAACTACGCCTCCCTCTGTGAATGGAAAGTTTCCCAACCCCTTACTACGACGACGCGCGAGCCGCATACAGACAGTGTGGAGCAAGGATCACTGGCTCGCCTCACCAAGTGACGTGGATCATCCTGTTACCGTCGCTACCTGGAAGGACCAGTGACTACTGTGGCTGACGACGACCACCTGGAATTTGTGATCGATGCATGGTGGTAGGGAGGAGGGAAGGGGTCAGGAAGGCCCCCCCGTTAGGCTAGCTATTGACCAGTATTTTAGCCTTGAGTGTTTCACCTTTACCAACCTGACAATGAATGTCAGGTGGTGTGGGTACCTCCCAGGCTACACCCATGACTTCCACCCCAGTGTCAGGAGGTGGGTGTACCTCCCAGGCTACACCCATGACTTCCACCCCAGTGTCAGGAGGTGTGGGTGTACCTCCCAGGCTACACCCATGACTTCCACCCACTGTCAGGTGTGGGTACCTCCCAGGCTACACCCATGACTACCCCCCAGTGTTAGGAGGTGTGGGTGTACCTCCCAGGCTACACCCATGACTTCCCCCCAGTGTCAGGAGGTGGGTATACTTCCCAGGCTACACCCATGACTCCCCCAGTGTAACTATGCACATCAGTATGTGGGCCTATTTTCCTGAACACTGGCCTCTACAGTCGTGTTATAGTAGATGTGTCTCATGACCAGTCTTAGGTGACATTAATGACCAGGCTACTGCTGCTGGTCTGGGTGACAGTAATGACCAATCTACTGCTGCTGGTCTGGGTGACAGTAATGACCAGTCTACTGCTGCTGGTCTGGGTGACAGTAATGACCAGTCTACTGCTGCTGGTCTGGGTGACAGTAATGACCAGTCTACTGCTGCTGGTCTGGGTGACAGTAATGACCAGTCTACTGCTGCTGGTCTGGGTGACAGTAATGACCAGTCTACTGCTGCTGGTCTGGGTGACAGTAATGACCAGTCTACTGCTGCTGGTCTGGGTGACAGTAATAACCAGTCTACTGCTGTCGGCCTGGGTGACAGTATTGATATCGCTGACGTCCTGGGCGACAGTTATAACCAGTCTACGGCTCCTCTCCCGGGTGACGGGAAGAAAGGCTCCAAATGCAGTTAGGAGTATTGATCAGTCGCAATGCATCCTCGTGAATAGGGAGGGAGTAAGGTAAGTGGCTCAGGGGGAAGGTGGGTCTTCTTTAAGGGGGTGTGTGATGTCGCCAAGGCTGCTAGGTTCGTCCATGCAGGCAGGGGCGGGGCGGGGCGGGACGGCAGGATGCTGGAGAGCGTGACACCTGGGAAGTGTGAGTCAGATGCCGCCTGCAAATGACACGGCTCAAGTGGCAAACCCCGAGTGAGAAACTTCAGAAGTTGGTCTCGACTTTGGGCGAATGTGTGCGAAAGGAGGAAGTTGAGAGTTGAGTCAAAGTAAGGTTATGGGGTTTAGCACGGGAACGAAATAGTCTGGTTTCAGTGTCGAGTCGGGAGAGCCCGGAGGAAATGGAATTCTTTAGGTACGTGGCATTGGACAGAACCATGGTTTCTGAGGTGAATCATAGGGTGGGTGAGGAGGCGCGAAGGTTCTTGGCGTGTGGAAAGCGAGGTCACGGTGAGTGCAAGGTGCCATCTTCTGACCTGTATCATCTGTCACACATTGTTTTAAGCTTTTTGTATATGCTGTCCACATTCACTGTCTCACGACTTAATTTGTTCCACTCCTCCACTACTCTTATACTACCTATGTACATTCACATCTTTTCGAAAGAGTTCGTTCGTGTCCTGCTGTGGCCTCTTTGTCTGTTCTATCCCTACACCTTTCGAAGAAGCGTTTATTGTCAACGTCATCAAGCTGGTCTAAAAAAAAATTATAGGTTGTGACCGAGGGCAAAAGTATGTTCTCTAACCTCTCATTGTAACTCAAGCTTTCGAAATTCTGGAGCCATCTTTGTTGCGCTCCTTTGGACCTTCTCTTTTAGCTCTTATGTGTGCACCATTAAGTGCGGTGGCCCAGTTTCGGGAGCAGTTTCTAGTTTTGTGCAGACCTACACTACGAAATTTTTGCTAAACATTTTCTTATCCATAATACTTGAAAATTATTGATGTTTGCCAGCAGACACTGGGTCTCTGACAGCGCGTCAGAGACCATGTCCACCTCCAGAAGTGTGTCACCCACAGCATCAGTAGTGTGACCTGATGACCACCATAGATGATGTCCTCCGTGTGACTCCACCTCCCACTGGCTCCACCACTATGTGACTCCACCTCCCACTGGCTCCACCACCATGTGACTCCACCTCCCACTGGCTCCACCACCATGTGACTCCACCTCCCACTGGCTCCACCACCATGTGACTCCACCTCCCACTGGCTCCACCACCATGTGACTCCACCTCCCACTGGCTCCACCACCATGTGACTCCACCTCCCACTGGCTCCACCACCATGTGACTCCACCTCCCACTGGCTCCACCACCACGTGACTCCACCTCCCACTGGCTCCACCACCATGTGACTCCACCACCATGTGAGTCCACGACTCCACTTTCCACTTGCTGGAGGACCACCACTTTTCATGACGCATCACATATTGTTTACGATACACAAGATTTTCAAGACCAGCCCATTTCCTTATTCCTTCCTCCAACCCGTCTGTGGTCCTTGTTACAACAGCCTAACCCTTGTTACAATGGCCTGGTCCTTGTTACAACAGCTCGACCCTTGTGACAACAGCCTGACCCTTGTTACAATTGCCTGGTCGTTGTTACAACAGCTTGATCCGTGTTACAACATCCTGGTACATATTACAACAGCCTGACCCTTGTTACATCTGCCTGGTTCTTGTTACAACAGCCTAACCTTTGTTACAATTGCCTGATCCTTGTTACAAGTCTAACCCATGTTATAATTGCCTAGTCCTTGTTTTAAGAGCTTGACCCATGTCACATTAGCCTGGTCCATGTTACAACAGCCTGACCCTTGTTACAGCAGATTGGTCCTTGTTATAAAAACCTGACCATTGTTACAACTGCCTGGTTCTTGTTACAATAGCATGGTCTTTATTGCAATTGCCTGGTCCTTATTACAACTGACTAGTCCTTACAACAGCCTGGTTCTTGTTACAAATGTCTGGTTCTTATTACAACTGCCTGGACCATGTTAAAACAGCCTGGTCCTTGTTACAATTGCCCGGTCTTTGTTACAGTAGCCTGGTCCTTGTTACAACTGCTTGGTCCTTGTTATAACAGCCTGGTCCTTGTTACAACAGCCAGATCCTTGTTACAACAGCCTGACATTTGTTCAACAATCAAGTCCTTGTTACGAGAGCCAAGCCCTTGTTACAACAGCCTGTTGTGTCCCATTCCTAACGTGCGTGCAAGCCAGCCATTCCGAGTTCAGTATTTTGGTAACGGCCACATAGGCTCCGGAATTGTCAGTTTGCGTCAGTCTTGGTTGTTCCACTCTTTGCCTTACCACTAAGTTGTTTTGGACCAGAATACGTGTACTCTATGTACATCCCATCATGAGTACCGGCAACACCCTTTGGTTCCCACCACCGCCCAGCGGGAGCTCATTAACAAACAGCCCTGGCCGCCATGTCGCTGCTGGCAGCCAGGGCCCGCCAGCACGCTCTACGTATATGATACACTTATCCTCTTGAATATCGACGCTCCACGGTCCACTCTACCCGCAAGGTGTGAGGCCCGGGGGACGGCGGGAGGGCGGTCGCTGGCTCAGTGAGGCAGAGAGGCGTGTGTTGCTAGAGAGAGAGAGAGAGAGAGAGAGAGAGAGAGAGAGAGAGAGAGAGAGAGAGAGAGAGAGAGAGGTATGGTTTCTGGCGAGCGGGGGTGTGGTGGGGTGGGATGATTTCCCCTGGGGGAGGCGGAGGGGGAACACTACGGTCATGGAAACCATCTTGAATGATGAAGGATGGCGGGGGTGTGCCATGGATGTCTGGCCGGGGTTGTTTATCGCGTACGTGATCTGCTCAATAGAAATTACGTAAACGGTTTATGTGACGATGAATGCCAGGTGGAGCTGCACGAGTAAGGCCAATAACGAACTAGCAGGTAAAGTGTGTCATGGAGTTGAACCAGCAATAAACCAGCAGGTAACGTGAGAGGCGGTATTGAACCAATAACGAACCAGCAAGTAAGATGAGAGAGGGTGCTGAACCAATAATGTACCAGCAGGTAAGGGGTGGGGGACGCTGAACCAATGTTGAACCAGCAGGTAAGGTCAGAGAGGGTGCTGGACCAATAATGAACCAGCACTTAAGGCTCACATGCACTCAGGGCCAAGAGCTGTCGTGGGCCCTGGAGGAAGGGTTCGCATATGACCTCCTGGGAGAGGGGGCTGGGGTGTTGTTTTCCGTTATCAATCAATGTCTTTACTGATCTTAAATTTCATCTCCCTTATTCCGGACCCCGAGAGGTACGGGCCCCAGGGATTTTTGCCCGTTACCTCACATTCTCGTTGGGTCCACCTGTTCTACTAAAGAACCAGCAGGTAAGGTTTAAGAAAATTGGATGAAGAAACAGGTGTAATTGTAGTTTAGTGTTGATATGATGAAACGTACAGGACTGATCGTTAATGCCCACCGTAGTGACTATACTTTTTTGAAGTCTCATCAGTTTTGGCAGAAGTAATTAATCTCTAGTTTAAGAAGCTCCATCAAACCCATTCTCTAGTTAAATATTTTCTGAAGATAAAAAAAAAAAACTATGAAAATCTTTCGTTAATGGTATATTTTAACACCAGCAATTTCCCGGAATCACTTTGAGAATGACAATGAAGCACAACAATGGTGGCGTTTTGTGGCCTTGTTTCCCGCCGTGTTGTGCAACGGTTCCAGTCACCGCGAGTGGCGGACTGGTGGTGCCGCCCGGTGCATGCATGACTCACGGGAACGATGGGTTAACGGGAGCTAGCCTCACGATGGGGCTAGGCTCACGACGGGAGCTAGACTCTCAATAGGGCTAGGCTTACGACGGGAGCTGGACTCACAATGGGGCTAGGCTTACGACGGGAGCTAGACTCACGATGAGGCTAGGTGCACGACGGGAGCTAGACTCACGACTGGAGCCAGACTCACGACGGGAGCCAGACTCACGACTGGAGCCAGACTCGCGACGGGAGCCAGACTCGCGACGGGAGCCAGACTCACGATAGGGCTAAGCTCACGACGGGAGGCTGGACTTACTATAGACTAAGCTCATGACGGAAGGTAGTCCAACGATGGGCTCTCGTGGGGAGATATACTGAAGTGGAGCTACGCTCAAAACGGGTGATAGACTTAAAAATAGGGCTAGGCTCAAGACGGGAGATAGATTAAACGATGGGGGCTGGGCTCACGATGGGAGATAGACAAACAACGGGGCTGGTTTAAAGATGGGAGATACCCTAACGATGGTGCTAGTCGTAAGCTCAAAACAGGAACTAAAATACCGACAGAGTAAGGCTCACAACAGGATGTAGCTAGACTTGTGATGGACTAGGCTTACGATGGGAGCTAGACTCACGACTGGGGCTAGACTCACTCTTCTTGAACGCAGAGAAAACTCTCCCAATTTGGAACGTCAGCCCACAGTGATTGAGTCTTAACCGGGCTCAGTACAATTCAGTTGGTGTAACTTTTAACCAAGTGGTTTGATTGTTCCGTACAGCACGACTGGAATTTTGCCATAATCGTTCATTTTTAATGCATGTTATTGTATTGTTAGGATATGGAGGAAGATTATCCCTAGTGCGCTAGAAGTCAGTTCTATCGACTGACGCCGTGCATCACAACGCCCGGGACATTATCCATTGTCTCAACTTCACTCCTTGATTCTGACGGTACGAATTGTAAAGCATGACAACATACGTACGACCTTTCAGTGCGACGGTATGTGAAGGGTCAAAGGCCAGACCATCATACCGAAGAGTCGTACCGCTGTAATGTAGAATTAATCACTACACTAGTGAGATGTAAGACCCAAGGATCAGTGATGGTGGCAGGCCTCGCTCACTCACGTTTCTGCCACATCCGTAATGTTGACCTTTTGTTATCTGCATCGTCCACCATGTCCTTCATACAATTACAGAGTCGGATGTTTCTCCATTTTTTTTTAATTTTACCAATATATATATATATATATATATATATATATATATATATATATATATATATATATTTTTTTTTTTTTTTTTATTTATTTATTATTTATTATACTTTGTCGCTGTCTCCCGCGTTTGCGAGGTAGCGCAAGGAAACAGACGAAAGAAATGGCCCACCCCCCCCCCATACGCATGTATATACATACGTCCACACACGCAAATATACTTACCTACACAGCTTTCCATGGTTTACCCCAGACGCTTCACATGCCTTGATTCAATCCACTGACAGCACGTCAACCCCGGTATACCACATCGCTCCAATTCACTCTATTCCTTGCCCTCCTTTCACCCTCCTGCATGTTCAGGCCCCGATCACACAAAATCTTTTTCACTCCATCTTTCCACCTCCAATTTGGTCTCCCTCTTCTCGTTCCCTCCACCTCCGACACATATATCCTCTTGGTCAATCTTTCCTCACTCATTCTCTCCATGTGCCCAAACCACTTCAAAACACCCTCTTCTGCTCTCTCAACCACGCTCTTTTTATTTCCACACATCTCTCTTACCCTTACGTTACTCACTCGATCAAACCACCTCACACCACACATTGTCCTCAAACATCTCATTTCCAGCACATCCATCCTCCTGCGCACAACTCTATCCATAGCCCACGCCTCGCAACCACACAACATTGTTGGAACCACTATTCCTTCAAACATACCCATTTTTGCTTTCCGAGATAATGTTCTCGACTTCCACACATTCTTCAAGGCCCCCAGAATATATATATATATATATATATATATATATATATATATATATATATATATATATATAAAGATTTAATGTGATATTTATAGAGATTGGTGTTTTTCTTAGTATTTCCCAGATAACAATCCAAGTGTTGCTGTACTTTATATATAAAGAAATTAAACTTACCTCAAATTAGAAGTCAATTGAACAGTTTCTCCCTCGTGACTTACAGATGTCCTCCAATAAACTGCTGGTTGTCAAAATTATCAGTGAAGTGTTGACGGCTCAGATTTATTACAATAAATAGTTTACTATCGAGAATCTACGTGTGTGTAATTACATACACACACACACACATATATATATATATATATATATATATATATATATATATATATATATATATATATATATATATATATATATTATCCCTGGGGATAGGGGAGAAAGAATACTTCCCACGTATTCCCTGCGTGTCGTAGAAGGCGACTAAAAGGGAAGGGAGCGGGGGGCTGGAAATCCTCCCCTCTCGTTTTTTTTTTTTTTTTTTTTTTTTTAATTTTCCAAAAGAAGGAACAGAGAAGAGGGCCAGGTGAGGATATTTCCTCAAAGGCCCAGTCCTCTGTTCTTAACGCTACCTCGCTGTCGCGGGAAATGGCCGATAGTATGAAAAAAAAAAAAAAAAAAAAATATATATATATATATATATATATATATATATATATATATATATATATATATATATGACTCGAGGAATTATACGAATATGCTGATGCCAGCATAGGTATATTAAAAGGTGGCCTAGATATTGCAGTACTGTTGACAAACTACATATTTCCTTATAAACCGTGACGACTTAAGTAATGTCATATACATATATATATATATATATATATATATATATATATATATATATATATATATATATATATATATATATATATTGCTTGTATAAACAGGTGGCAGCTTAACCAATGTGTAGATGAACGGGTGGCAGCTTAGCCAATGCGTAAATGAACATGTGGTGGTTTAGAAAAATACGTGTATAAACAAATAACAACTTAAATAATGCATGTATAAATAATTGGCAACTTAGAGTGTATGAACAAGTGAAAGCCTGGATGATGCGTATATAAACAGGTGACAGCCTAAGTATAGCTTGTATAAACAGGTGAAAACTTAAATGATGCGTGAATAAACTGGTCACAGCTTAGGTCATGCGTATGTAAACGGGTGAAAGGCTAGATAACAATGCGTTTATAAACAGGTCACATCCTAATTCTATCATAATAAAGTGCCGACGGTCGTATCGCATGAATGACATGAAAGGCTTGAAATTACATGAGACAAATGACATCAGAAAATGTCATGAAGCAACCAATGAATACACTTTAGTCATACCAGAATTTATGTTCGTAAACTGGAGAAAGCTGAGTGGCTGGCGGCCCAGGTGTTTCGGGGGGCCCTCACGGCCGGGGAAGGGGGTGAGTTACCATAACAACCCAGCGGTCGGGCGGGAAGAGTCGCCGCCAAATGGACGGATCCTCTTTAAATGACGGCGTGTGTGGTGGGACCCCTTTCTTTCAGGGTTTTATACAAATTATATTTATATGTTGTATATTCAACTGTTTTGTGATGCCTTTGGTGACTATAATAGTAAGGAAGTTTGAAGAAATATGATTGTACAGTATTTGAATGTTCTTTGTCATATACAACGAATGGGTTTTGTGTTTGACGTTTAAAAATGCCAATATATTTATTTTCCAGTGTGATATGTTTAACTACTGATTTCCATGTGACTCTGTAATATCATGTATTTTATCTGCGATGATTTTGATATGTTTCATTCAATCCAAATTATGGCTTACATTAGCGTGATTTATATAAAGTTTTACACTTAAGCGAACAGGTGCCTTAACAGGCGTATAAGAGTAACTAGTGAAGAAACTAATGAAAAGTCTTGGTAATACGTACACCTACTGTCATGACTTGTGGTTCCACAGACATGGTACCGTTCATGTCCCGGTCCTTAACACTGTCCACTTTGTTTGTTGGTGTGAAGAATCTGTCCGACATACACAAGTAACCGGAGCACCACTACTGCTACTTCCCGGTGGCCGGGTCACTACTACTGTTGCCGCTCTCTCTGTCTCTTCACTTGGTTACGGGGGTGTTCCTTACTGTCTTCACCGCTGCTCTTACAAATTCTGACACTTGTATCACTGGTCGTCACATATAGATGGGTGGTAAGGTATGGTTGTCACTCACGGTGCCGGGAGGGTAAGGTAAGGTGACGCAAGGTTAGGTAAGGCAAGGTAAGCGAGCAAGCAGGGAGAGGGAGGGGAAGAAGTGCGGTGTGTTGCCTCTGGCGGTCCAGCCACCAATGAGCTCCCGAGTAAACTTGTGGTCGTCCACAGGTGCGCTGGTGAGCTGTGCAGGGCTGCCACCCGCGCCCGATTCCCACCACTCATTCCTGTTATTACCACTCCTCTTCCTGCACCCCTGTCTCTCTCTCTGACAGAACTAATGAAATTTAATTACAAGGTGACTTTGATCCATTTTCAGAGCGTACAGAGTGAAAGACACGACTACAAAATGTTATTTCATCCTAGCGTTTTTTAATTTTAAGAGAACATCCCAGGAACCAAAACTTATTACTGGCCTGGTGGTGAGAAAAGATGTATGCTTTCAGCGTAAACAACCAAGATTTAGCACAGGCGTTCGGAGTTAATAGACGGTTGCAGTCTCAATATAAAATGTATCTGGAAGACTTCATGTCTCCCCAGTACGTAAATTCAACAGGCCCATAACCTCTCCCCGAGTTGCGACCCACTGCCATCATCGGACCTCCAGATGAATCTGGGAAAGTTTTGTTTAAATGGGCTTTCACAGATACAGTTAGCTCCGTAGACAGCAGTTTGATATGACGACCTCTTCTGTCATCCGCTACCTTAACTTCCTGGACTTCATCTATCACAAAATGTCTTAGAAGTTCCGACCATATCAGTCGTCAAGAACGCCATCAACACTACACTGCAAACAATTCCCATCCCATGGCTTGGGAACTTCATCAGTGAGCGTCGTCAGGCTGTATGCTTCCCACCCTCTAGTCCTTCTTAGCTGTGGCTTCCTTATCCTTCTTAATGATGGCCTGATGGATAAGCACCTGCTCGATGGAAGTACGGTGACGTTGGTGTCGGTGCTGACAACAGCTCTCCTGGGTACATCACCAATCGGAACATTTTTTAACAATCTCTGGAGCTGAACCATCGCCAATCAAAGCATCATTCAGTCACAGAGGCCGCGTACATCATCTTCCTCCCAAGCATGATCCAAGCCATCGAAAGTCACTCAACCCGAGCCCCCTCCAAGCTGGCC
The DNA here is from genome assembly GCF_036320965.1 of Panulirus ornatus. Lineage (NCBI taxonomy): Eukaryota > Metazoa > Arthropoda > Malacostraca > Decapoda > Palinuridae > Panulirus > Panulirus ornatus. Next base: position 57,042,197 of record NC_092242.1, read on the forward strand.
ACCCCATCAACCTTCTCCGAACTAAGCTGTACGTAACACATCGATGCCATTGAGTTCCCGCGGTGTGGTGATTAGCGTTGCCACCTTCCAATCTAACAGACCAAAGCTCGAATCCTTAACAGAGTAGTAGGCTTCCCACCAACCCAGTTGTTCATCTACCCCTTCAGGGCTGATCCATGAATGTGTACCTCGCTTAAGCTAGCGTGTGTGTGTGTGTAAGGTATATACAAAAATAAGAGGCGGGGCAACAGGTGAATAAAACTCCACAGGACACAAACAGAAACCACAATAGTAATCCACTCTTTCAGTCATCATATCTCTATTCTTTGAAGATTTGAGACACGCACTTCCAATGCCTTAAGAACATCTACACAACTGCCATTCTTCTCAAACTCACTTATGCCGTAACAACTTGGTCTTTCTCCCGGCCTACCACTCATTGGGGACTACAAGACTACAAGAAAGGATGCAGAAGAGGGCATGCAAGATCATCATTGTCTCCTGCTGCACCGCCAAATGATCCTCCCGACTCTTTATCCATTCCTTGGATCTCATCATCCCTCATGTCTGAGATACACTTTGGCATCACACCCGTATCAGACCCATCCAGGTAAATACATATTGCTATAAGAACAGCCCCTTCGTAACTTCTAAGACCCATCAGGAAATTGCAGTGGAAACTTTTCACTACAGTTGTATTATTTCTGCTCCATTAAGGCCGACACATTTCATTCGTATTCCTATAATGTTCATGTTAGCAGGTCCAGCCGCTATCCCTCACCGCAATTGCAACTCTAGCAGTTTAGAAACGCTCAGTGACCTTCCCTGCACACCAACACTGACTCTCCTCGAAAACCTGTGCTGTTTTACCAGCCGAAGTTGCTTCCAGTTGTGCTGACAGCCTAGCAGAGTTGTGCTGACAGCCTAGCTGAGGTATTGTCGGTTGCAGTGGAGTCTACCTCCCGTCTTCGAGACATTTCTCCCACCCAGTTTCGGTTTGATTGTTCTTGCTCTCATGCGTGTAGCATCAGAAGACCGTGTCAGGCATAGAAACTTTCCCTTCTCAGTCTCATGCTGTTTTCTGTTTAGATTCATTGCAAATCCGTCATTCATAGAGTCAAGCACGTTTATAGAAAAAGAAAGTTTGTTGATTTCGTTTTCAACAGATGAATGTTTCTAATCTATGATCAAACAACGACTTTCGTTATTCAACCTTTGTACCTCTTTTCTGGCGTGATCAGTCTATAACTAATTCTCCAACTGATACAGCTGCTCAGTGGGCACCTTATTCCTCATTTTCTTCCAACTCCGCTTTACCTTTTTTTCTTTCTTTTTTTTACTTTACCATGTCTCATAGTTTCCTCATTCATTGTCTTCTGAGGCATATATGAACCAAATGGCACACCACCTCGTATCTCAAGGAATGTGCTTCAGTGATGCCCGTCATCCTTGCTCACCTATTTCGTCTTTTTCTAAGACTTCAAACCGTCCCGTCTTAGCAGCACCCCTTGGTGCATCCCTTCCCTGAGGATAGAGACCGAACTAAACCCTTTTATTAACCCTTCTCTCTCTCCTATTATTAGCGTAACTTTAAGGTCGTTAAGCGAGGGTTTAATTTCTTTTTCTTAGATGACTAATATGGCATTCACTGTGCATGGTCTACTGGTGATCATCTCTCGTTTGTGACCCACCCATTCCTCTCAGGAATTTTGATTAATCTTTTCTTGTGTCTCTCGCTACATCTTTAAAGGAATTGTCAACGTGTCGTCTTCTTGAAGCGATATCTTCTCTTTTTGGGATACTTTGTTCGTTTCTGGTGACCAGACCAGGTCAGCAGGGATGAGAAATTAGAACGAACCCAGAAAAAGAGCAACGAGACCAATTTCTTGAGGGTGGCGGTCTTAGATATAAACCTTATCAGAAAAGAGCTATAATCATTCTCTCTAAGACACGCATGTACCGAAGAAATTTGATAGTTTTGAAGATACTGAACAGTTCTCTCTAAAATACGCATGTACCGAAGAAACTTGATAGTTTTAAACAGTTTCAGCTACATAACATACGAAGGTGTATTCAGTTTAGACAGATATTCAATTACCATGAATATCTCTATAAAGATAAAGAGGAAGATGTAATCGCAATGGTGGTAAAATTTTCTTCGGGTGGAGAGTGATAGAACATTGGAGTAAACGTTCTCCAGATTGTAGTAAATGCAAAGACCTTCAGATCAATGATATCTGTTATCGTTAGATGATTCTGTCGTAAAATACATTATTTACCCCGTCTGTCTTCATCAGATTGCTGTCCCAGTGGAGCAGCTGTGAAACTGGTAGCGAACTTTTTCCCGGTCACGTTCTCCGATAAAATCTCCATAGCATTAGGCTTCCCCTATACTACATGGTGGCTTTTTTTTATGCGGTCTTTCCTGGCCGAGAGTTAAGCCGAAGAGAGAGGTGGGTGTGGAGGTGCCGGCTGTGTGTCTGCCACAATCATCTGCAACATCAGCAAACATGAGGTTCCTCCTCCTGTTATAGCTCCTTCCCATGTATCTCGTTACCCCATTCTTTAATGAGGAACCAACAGCTCCATTTATCAGGGAGAAGTACCTTTCCTTATCAGGGATCACCTCACTCTGCCAAGGATCAGCACCATTCCTAATCAGGGATCACCTCTCCATTCCTCGTCAGGGATCCCCTCTCTTCCTTCTCTTACATCCTCCCGTATCAGAGGTCGCCTCCCTTCTTTATCTGGGATTAGCACCCTTCTTTATCAGGGATCACTTCCCATCCTTATCAGGGATCATCCTCCTTATCAAGGGTCACCTCCCCCTCATCGTAGGTCAACTCCCCCTCATCATAGCTCACCTCCCCTCATCATAGGTCACCTCCCCTCATCATAGGTCACCTCCATCATAGGTCACCTCGCCCTCATCATAGGTCACCTCGCCCTCATCATAGGTCACCTCCCCTCATCATAGGTCACCTCCCCCTCATCATAGGTCACCTCCCCCTCATTATAGGTCACCTCCCTCCTCATCATAGGTCACTTCCCTCATCATAGGTCACCTCCCCCTCATCATAGGTTACCTCCCTCTCATCATAGGTCACCTCCCTCCTCATCATAGGTCACTTCCCTCTCATCATAGGTCACCTCCCTCCTTATCATAGGTCACCTCCCCTCATCATAGGTCACCTCCATCATAGGTCACCTCCATCATAGGTCACCTCCCCTCATCATAGGTCACCTCCCTCCTCATCATAGGTCACCTCCCCTCATCATAGGTCACCTCCATCATAGATCACCTCCCCTCATCAAAGGTCACCTCCCCTCATCATAGGTCACCTCCCTCCTCATCATAGGTCACCTCCCTCCTCATCATAGTTCACCTTCCTCCTCATCATAGGTCACCTCCCCCTCATCATAGGTCACCTCCCCCTCATCATAGGTCACCTCCCTCCTCATCATAGGTCACCTCCCTCCTCATCATAGGTCACCTCCCTCATCATAGCTCACCTCCCTCCTCATCATAGGTCACCTCCCCTCATCATAGGTCACCTCCATCATCATAGGTCACCTCGCCCTCATCATAGGTCACCTCGCCCTCATCATAGGTCACCTCCCTCTCATCATAGGTCACCTCCCCCTCATCATAGGTCACCTCCCCCTCATCATAGGTCACCTCCCCCTCATCATAGGTCACCTCCCTCCTCATCATAGCTCACCTCCCTCATCATAGGTCACCTCCCTCCTCATCATAGGTCACCTCCCTCATCATAGCTCGCCTCACCAGTTCTGGGAATGCAGACCCTAAAGGTTAGCTCATCCTTTGGTAAAGGCCAGCTCGTCCCTGCCAGTGCTTGATACGTGTCGCCTCGTCCTTTCTTCAGAGGTGAGCCCCGCCCTCTGGCCAGGTCACTGTGGCTCTCCCCCAAGCCACCAGCGGTCAGTATTCCCCCCCGGGAATTGTCAGGTCCCACCAGTGTGTCTGCCTGGGTGTAAGGAGTGGACCTCGTCAGCTGTCTACTGTACATACATCTTATTTTTTCGGCGTTGTCTCCTGCATCTCTGTCTACCACTGTCTTCCTTCCTGTAATTTTCTCCTTCGTTTCATCTTTGTGTGTGTGTGTGTGTCACATGTTCCTAACGCACCTCCAGCACCGCCTCTGTTCACCCACTCCTCTTGAGCGCCTGTCTAGCCCGGGCCTGTAGCTAGCCCGTGGTTGGGCCGGAGCTCGGCTCCCGGGCCCCTGCACTGCTCTCATTGATTCTCGCACAGCACAGGTGAGGCTCCCGCCAGTAATCAATAGAGGTATGCAAGACTCAGGGCGCACCTGAGTCCCGGCCTTCACTCTACGCCATCAATCCCCTCTATTGGGGACAGATATATATACGGCCGCCCTGCTTATAACAGCAGAGACTCCATGACCAACACATCACACCGGAAGGGGTTTATGTAAATTGGGATATTATTAATTGTTAGATAATTACCAGTTACTTCCTTACTGGTGCAAAGGATCTATTACGACTTGGATTATGTGAAGGATGCAGAGGTGAGCAGATGAGGTTAGGTAGCAACATGTGCGGTGTGAAGTGTGAGTGGGGCTGCCTCCTGCCACACCTGCTGCACACATGTGCGACAGAGGTGAGGTGCTGCTGCCTTGGAGGGGCAGGAGGAGATACGGTAAGGCCAGGATTAAATGGGAGGGAATTGGGAGTCATTGATGAAGAAAACGGAAGATTTTCATAAATGTGAAACTTACTGGATGATTATGATGAGGTGTGGGGACCTTCCCTGGTGAGGTGTGGGAACCTTCTCTGTTGAGGTGTGGGAACCTTCCCTGGTGAGGTGTGGGAACCTTCTCTGTTGAGGTGTGGGGGACCTTCCCTGGTGAGGTGTGGGAACCTTCTCTGTTGAGGTGTGGGGGACCTTCCCTGGTGAGGTGTGGGAACCTTCCCTGGTGTGGTGTGGGAACCTTCAATGGTGTGGTGTGGGGACCTTCTCTGGTGAGGTGTGGAAACCTTCCTGGTGAATTGTGGGAACCTTCCCTGGTGAGGTGTGGGAACCTTCTCTGGTGAGGTGTGGGAACCTGCCCTGGTGAGGTGTGGGGACCTTCCCTGGTGAGATGTGGGAACCTTCCCTGGTGAGGTGTGGGAACCTTCAGTGGTGTGGTGTGGGAACCTTCAATGGTGTGGTGTGGGAACCTTCAATGGTGTGGTGTGGGGACCTTCTCTGGTGAGGTGTGGGAACCTTCCCTGGTGTGGTGTGGGAACCTTCCCTGGTGAGGTGTGGGAATCTTCCCTGGTGAGGTGTGGGAACCTTCAGTGGTGTGGTGTGGGAACCTTCCTGGTGTGGTGTGGGGACCTTCCCTGGTGTGGTGTGGGAACCTTCTCTGTTGAGGTGTGGGGGACCTTCCCTGGTGAGGTGTGGGAACCTTCTCTGTTGAGGTGTGGGGACCTTCCCTGGTGTGGTGTGGGAACCTTCTCTGTTGAGGTGTGGGGGACCTTCCCTGGTGAGGTGTGGGGGACCTTCCCTGGTGAGGTGTGGGAACCTTCCCTGGTGTGGTGTGGGAACCTTCAATGGTGTGGTGTGGGGACCTTCCCTGGTGAGGTGTGGGAACCTTCCCTGGTGTGGTGTGGGAACCTTCCCTGGTGTGGTGTGGGAACCTTCAATGGTGAGGTGTGGGGGACCTTCCCTGGTGAGGTGTGGGAACCTTCCCTGGTGTGGTGTGGGAACCTTCCCTGGTGTGGTGTGGGAACCTTCAATGGTGTGGTGTGGGGACCTTCCCTGGTGAGGTGTGGGAACCTTCCCTGGTGAGGTGTGGGAACCTTCCCTGGTGAGGTGTGGGAATCTTCCCTGGTGAGGTGTGGGAACCTTCCCTGGTGTGGTGTGGGAACCTTCAATGGTGAGGTGTGGGGACCTTCTCTGGTGAGGTGTGGGAACCTTCCCTGGTGTGGTGTGGGAACCTTCCCTGGTGAGGTGTGGGGACCTTCCCTGGTGAGGTGTTGGAACCTTCCCTGTTGAGGTGTGGGGACCTTCCCTGGTGAGGTGTGGGGACCTTCCCTGGTGTGGAGTGGGGACCTTCCCTGGTGAGGTGTGGGGACCTTCCCTGGTGAGGTGTGGGAACTTTCCTTGGTGATATGTGGGAATTTTCCCTGGTGAGGTGTGGGAACCTTGCATAGTGAGGTGTGGGAACCGTGCATGGTGAGATGTGGGAACTTTCCCTGGTGATATGTGGGAATTTTCCCTGTGAGGTGTGGGAACCTTGCATGGTGAGGTGTGGGAACCTTCTCTGGTGAGGTGTGGGAACCTTCTCTGGTGAGGTGTGGGAACCTTCCCTGGTGAGGTGTGGGAACCTTCCCTGGTGAGGTGTGGGAACCTTCCATAGTTATAGTGACTTGAATTTCGACATCGATTTCAAGCGATCATGAATGGAAAATTCTAGGCTAAAATGTTTTTAAATTTTCTGGAATGGCAAACATGGAGGTCTGTCTGCTGTAGGTACCCAGTGTAATCTCTCATGGAGAGTAAGTGGATTATCGTTAACCCGGGGTTGAGTGTGGCAGATACCCCAACTTACTGATGTTTCATTTATATTCCGACAGTAGATTATACTGTCTCTCTGTTTATTAAATTTGGTGTGTCATAACTCTTAAAGTACTGTAATGTTGGCTGTGATAACTTGACCTAATTTTCCGTTTTTCTTAGCCAGACTACAGCAGCACATCCCCGGGACCTCAGCAACGCCTTCCTTCAGCAGCACAAACCCAGGACTTCAGTAACGCCTCCTTCCTCCGGCAGCACAACCCGGGACCTCAGCAACCCCTCCTCCCTCCACACACAACCCCGGTACATCAGCAAACCCTCCTCCCTCCAGCAGCACAACCCCGGGACCTCAGCAACGCCTCCTTCCTCCAGCAGCACAACCCCGGGACCTCAGCAACCCCTCCTCCCTCCAGCAGCACAACCCCGGGACCTCAGTAACGTCTTCTCCAGCACCATCACAAGACCTTGGCAGCGCCTCTTACATGCTGCAGCAGTACCACCACAGGACCAAATCATGTGTTGCCAAGATGTTCACGTCTTACATAGGCCCAAAACTTGAATTGTCACCACGTCTAAAGAAATTGTAAGAGCTAATACAGAATGTTCAAAGGAAAACAACAAAGATGGCACCCGAATTAAAAGAAAAGAGTAAGGGGTGACCTGATCTCAACCTTTTAAGTTTTTAAACCAGATTGTCTATGTAGACGATGACAAAGAATTTGTAACAGATATAAGAAGTAGACAGTCAGGGAACATATCTTGAAATTAAGCAAGAAACTGGTCAAAAAAACATATGGAGAAGTACATCACTTGTATAGTATCAAAGGGGTGGGTGAGTGAAATACACTGAGAGATGATGTGGTAACTGTGGTCAGTATGCAAAAGTTGAAAAGGTTTTACGATCGTAGAGTGTTCATGTGATAATGGCCCTGTAAGTTTAGAACTCCCTCTCCATACAGTACAATTACGTGATTACATCAGCGACCACGGTATCTTGGCAACGCCTCTTGCAGTACAACCAATGGACTTACACGTTGCCTTTATTCCCTCTTGTGGCAGCACCACAAGACCAAACAAAGACTGTCCACTCATGTAGCAACACAGGACCTATACTTCACGTCTTTGCATGTTTCTGCATCAGCAGTAGTAACTGACACATGAGTTGCACGTTCCTGTACGTATTATTATAACTTTTTTACCCGTGTTTGTATGGTTCTTTGTCCCGGTATTACGAAATGATAATAGTCGCACCTCAGTTATTATCAAGTGTAGTCTGAAAGCGCTAATAAAAGCGTTAAGGACGGAAACTGGTTTAGTTCAGCTCAGTTATCTCTCACCATGGCTTTTCTTTTAATGATTATTGTTTATCAAACACATTCTATCTCCTGCAGCAGCTCCACGAGACCAGGCAACGATTTCCCTGCGTTGCAGCACAGCTCGGAGACTCATGTGTCACCTCTCTTCCTGTTCATACACCAGCAAAGATTATACCAGCTCACCTAATTTTATTAATTTTTATTAATTTAACATTATCGTGTTCCCTTGTTTTGTATCCCCTTACTTAATCCATCACATGAAAGAAAACCTATCACCCCTTTAGCTAAGCACAAACCATTCAAAACGGATATTGTTACGGGGAACATTTTTGATATCGAATTATCGGGAGGAAAATCTGGTTCCTTATCGGTTGACTATAATATCGGTAAGAACGTCATACGTATTATTCTTCATGATAATATCACACATTGACTGGCGTGCTTAAGGGTTTTGAATCGAGTTAGAAATATTGGCCATGTTGGGTGGTGGTGGACGGTGGTGGTGGTCGGCGAGGGGAGAGAAGGAGCCAAGTGGAGGTTGGGAATTGTGTGTGCGGCCACCCTCCTCCTCTCCTGCTTCATCAGGCTACACATTCAGTATTATCAGGTGCTGGTGGTGGTGGTGTCCTCTGGCCCACTAGGTCAGTAATGCAACTCACGGTGTGCACCTTTTGGTAATGGAATGATTGATGAGAATATTACAAATTTCTAGTAGGTATTTCTTCCGTTCTGTGTGTGGGGGGAAACTCGTGCAACACACACTGCGGACATTGCTAAATTCCAACATTAATTTACTGCCTAACATAGATTTCATGTTGAATTAAGTTACAGTGGCATGTGTAAGGCAGATTAACAAAGATTGTGTGTAACTTCCCCTCAGAAAACTTAAAAGTGTATTACAAGTGTCTTTTGGACAGTATTGACAGCCATATATAGTCTTACGGGAACATATGTGAGCTGTGCTGGACATAATTGCAATTGATATTGATTATTTTTGTGATAGTGTTTTGAGAAACCGATGCAGAGCTTAATGTATATGAATTTTATAATGAAACTATCCCATATTGTAGTTTATTGGATATGATATGGTAACAAGAAAAACGAATATAATTAGCTTTTCCATAAAAGTTACACATGGAGTGGCAGAAAAGCATATCAGTGGACTACTTAACAGTTAGTGGAAGTGATTCCGAAGGATAATGATCAAGTGTAATGACATGAAATTATATGACAATAATGAATATGAGCATAAATGGTACTACAATAGTAAGGTGATAGTAGGGAGGGCTGTGAAGGTTGGTTTGGGGGTGGGGAAGTATGGGATTATCCAGTTTGAAAGGAGGTTTAATACATGTAGATATTAAGTAGGTCATTGAAACTCCCTCTTAAATTCTCCAATCATCCAAGATTTACTAAAATTATCATGACATTTTAAAGATGTGGTCATGGTCTTTTGTTTGATTTAAACTTTGTTTTGGCATTTGTATGCACACAAGCACATTCTAGTTGACTGAAACACTTTTGGATAAATATTCACCTTGTGGCGAGACAGAATATGGTTAATTGTATAAGTTGACGGTTAAGTAACTCTTGACTGTCATGGAAAGTTGGGAGAAGTGTTTAAAGGTTCTGTTGATTTTTAAAGTTGTTTCATCTACATAGATATTAATGAACCACGATTTCTGTAATCTTTATAACCCTCTCTGCTGTTGTATTATTTGTTAATGCATTATTGTGTTCCAATAATGTGAAGTCTTATTGCCCAAAATACATTTTTCAACGAATTATGACATATGTCCTTCTAAAATTCACGTAAAACTCATTTATTCATTAGTAGTTTTTATAACGATGGTTTGATTAATGTGCAGGATATATCCCATTCTCTCTGTAAGTAGTGTGTGTATATGTGTGGTGGCTTGAAGGCTGCCCAAGACTCATTCATGCATTGCCCTTTGCCAAGCATTCTTTCCCCCCCCCCCACCTCTCTCTCTCTCTCTCTCTCTCTCTCTATTTAGTGTTTAATGTATATCATTATAAGAAGCTGTAATCACTTTCAAACAAATATATGTTAAAAGATACAACTTACAAGAGAAAATAATGCAAGAAATTTGAACGAATTGCAAATATATGGGTTAGTTAGTCAGCATCATTGATGGCCTTTGATGTAGGTTTGTTGGTTCATGCCAGGTTAGTTAAAGTCTTAGTGTCATTACATCTCATATGTAATCTAAACTGAATCACTTTTACTAAGTAGTAGTTGTCTGATGTATTTTCCTCCCACTTCAGGAAATATTTTTTATGTACTGATAACTGGTTCCTTATTTTTACAAGTTCAGGCACCAGCATAGCTGATACCTCATTTTTTTTCTAGCATGATGTATCATAACACCTAAACTAACTGAAATGCAGATCATAACATTTTGTGTGAACTCACCTCCTCTTTGTCTTGAACCACCTGCAGAAGTTTGGTTCCAGATACACTTCATAAAGTATGACATGTCCACAGACCCGAATGTAGGATATGGTTTATCATACCAAAAGTACTTTTGGATATTGAATGATTAATTCTGAGTTCAGTTTAACCTTACATGGAGAGTAGTTTTGTATATTGATTAAATTTATTCTGCAGTGCTGGTGTAGTGTTTAGGGAATGCAGTAATAATTTTAGAGTGATTTGGACCATAATATTTGAGTTAGATAAGGCAACAGAGTGAGGATATGTAGCAGGGTAAATGTGGAGTTGATTATAACCTCATTTAACTCCCCTTGGTAGCCATTATGTTTAGTATAGATATACCAATGTTAGTATGGTGTGCTGCTGGCTGTCACATGGTATGGCTTTTTGTGGGGAGGTTGGATGGTGCCTTGACAGGTCATTTGGTCTTTCTTCTGGTTTTTACATTTGTTGGCAGTAGCAGTGCTCAGTCATAGGTGTGTGTGGTTTGTTTTGTCAGGAATGTTGAACAGTGAGATTAATCTCAATTGCTAAGGAGGAAGTTGATGGTTGTTTAGGGTCTTTTGATATTTTACAAAAAATATTGAATGTTACATGAAGTAACCCACATTTTCCTAGATATATTGTTCATAACTTGGTCATGTTGCCTTCTTTGATAGCAGTCAGTAGAACGTAATGCATCAATTCATGTTGTAGTATTGTTATTTTATAGGGTTGAATTAATAGGTAGCAGTAAGTACTGTATCATGTTTCTCCTCTCATATTATCATTTCTAATGTCTGAAGGCTAATGTAGGTAAGTTTCATCTTCCTTGCTTTGAGATTGAAAAATTTATTCTTAATGCCTTTTGTATGCATCCTTGCATATTCTGTATTATCATGTATCTCTTTCTAGAGTGCAGAGTTCAAGTTTTTTCTGCCTTTTGTGGTACTGTAGTTCATATGTTCCAGACTATCAGTTTTGTATGTGAATTGTTCCTATATTCTAACTTTCTCATTTCCACCTGTTTGTTAGCTACACAAAACCAGTATTCTACTTTGCTTCTTATACATACATATTGAACTTCTACATTATTAACTTTCTGTGTCTTTTTAAGAAGTGTTCATTATCATGTCACTCATTATGTGGCATGAAAGCATCGTCTTAAGGCTATGTTCCATGAATTCATTCAAGTTTTTCATTTATAGTAACACTTAAGGCTTTGACAGTATTTTGTTCCTCACTTATTTCTGTGTCTGGTGTTTGCAGGAAGGTGCTGATGTGTTGTTAATCATTTAATGACTCAATTCTTAAATTTTCCTCATTAACATTCTTGGGCATGGATGATGAGGCCTCATTGATGTATCTGCTTTGCTATCGGCCTTAGTGGCTCAGCCTGACACCGGGTCTTCTCTAATTCCTGCTACTATCTCCAGTTTTTGTAGTTTACCAATACTTTTGGATCCATGAGTAGGTGATGTTTCTGAAGGGGACTGTGTAAAGATTAATTAGAAATAATGGACATTATGCTTTGACAGGTAGATGATTAAGAGTAAGCATGTGGGCCAAACAGTGTTTATAAGTAGCATAATTTTGAATGATAACTATACATTTATGTTGGGATTTGTTTCCATATTATTAGTTGTGTTGGGTATAATTACCTGCGAAGAATACTGTGTGAAAAATCAGTGTGTAGTGAAAAAGCTTTCGGTCTCACATTCTTGTTACAGTCTCTCTCGTAAAGTTTTGTGATTACCAAATCCTTGAGGTAGTTTACTCCTTCAGATGTTTGGTTTTCAAAGTATATTTCTATGATATTCTCATCTGTTTCATTAAAGGTATATTTATTTTCATTCTGGAACCAATTTTTGTCCCAACTAAACTCCCATTCGTGGAGTCCTGTCTTGTTAACAAAAGATTTTTTTAATCAGCGAACCTAAATGCTTTAATTAGCTCACACTCAATTTTCATTCCTACCTTGAGGTCAGAGAGTGCTTCTCTTACCATTGCTTTGCCAAAATTGGTGAATAATACCTGGAACAGAACGGCCCTTTCTGACTTCTGTACATACTGCTCTAAGGTCTGATTCTTCATTAGGACTGTAAATAGTAACTTCAACCAAGATATAGTTGCTTTCATCAAGTCTGTCCCCTCTATCTGTTTACTTTTTTGACATCTCTTGTTAAACTAACCCATAGAACTCACTTCCTTGAACTTGGTTTAACACCTGTGTGCTTTATCTTTAAATTGTCTAGTATTTCTTGTAACATTCTTATGGTACTAATTGCTTTTCGTATTTGCTTCCTGCTCTAATTCCAGAATGATATTTACCAAGATATTCCTCAACTCTTATAGCAGTAATGATTATGAATACTACTGCATCTGTTAATGTTTGACAGAAAAATAGAATTATGTAGTTTTTATTTTTAGAGAGAAGATTTAAATTATTACTCCCCATGATTTCAGAAGTATGGACAAACCACATCTGCGAACCTTTGGTGGAGGCACTGGGGGCATTAGTGGAAATAACAGTCTTGGTGGAGGCGAGTACTCCCAGATTGGTAGTTCAGACTCTGATGACTCACGTTCCAGCATCTCTCGTTTAGATGACAATGAAGGTCTTCCCTGTATTATCTACACTTCAGATGACTCTGCTGATGTAGGCCAGTCAGATAGCACATGTGTGGACTCGGAGGGATTGGGTTACATTGCTCATGATGTGCAGTAAGTTTCACGTTCCAATCAATAGTATCTGCCTGTCTCTCAGAACATAGTTTTCATCTATTTGTAGAGTTTATGTGAATTTCCAGTTTGATAGAATTGTTGTGTGATAAGTCATGAATGGTTTAGTCTGGGTGAGAATGAAAGACTGTTGCTAATAATTAGTCTTTTTAGGCATAATACTCATTTACCTTTGATTTCTTTTTACTGATAATCCTGTGATTTTCTCATTATCTTCCATATATGGTGATATTTGATGAGTGGTTTGGCTAAAGGTTGCCAAGAAATTTTGGCTTCATTATACTTTGATGTCTCTAGTCTGGCAGCCTTGAGACAGCAGTTGTCAAGTTACAGATTTTGCCAGAGTATGGATGTCATTATTAACAAGGGGGCCTGATTACAGATTAGATGAATTATAATGTGAGTTCAGTTTGCAACATATACCTTTATGTTAGTTGTTGAACTTCACTTCCCAATTTCAAGGCTGCACATTGAGCCTAGGTAGTTGATGAAGTGGTATTATATGATAATTTCTCCTCTTGCCAAATTTCATGCTTGCTTTGAGGTGAGAGCACATTTTCATGAGTTTTCAAAAAGGAAATGGAGTATCTCTTAGGTAGATTTAGAGGACCAGGCAAGGCAGATAATCTTCTGTCTTCAGATCATGTGGAGAGTGATGTTATGGACACTGACCGTTTCAACATCAAAGATTGACCAAGGTGAGGAATGAAGCTTTTTTTTTTTTTTTCCCAAAAGTGGAGGCAGTGTTGTCATTGCCAGCCAAACCTTGAAAATACTGTGTGTAACTGGTGTGGCTGGTAGTTTAACAAACCTTTATAGGTTTGCTTTTATGAAAAATGAATGAATTACAATGATTGTGGCAAGAAAGATTAGATAAATAAGTGAAAACAATAGTAATCAGTATTTCAGCATAGTTGAAATGAACAATGAAATATGTTCATTGGCATCTCACTTGACACTGAGGCCTTACCCTTGCACTTTTTAGCACATTATGCTGAAAAATCCACACTTTGATGCATTATTTCAGTGAAAGTAGTTGACCAAACATGTTTTTAAAGTTATTTTTTATTTTTTCTAGTATCTTTGAAACTGTAAGATTAAATACACTTTTTAGCAATTTTAAAAGCATGAATTTTGAGGGTTGAAAAGGAAAAGTTAGTAAGAAAGTAAGGGGTTGAAGGTTACAGCTGCAGTTTTTTTACCCGAATGTTAACTTTAGTTATATGGCAAATTCAACTTACAGAAAACATTTGGTAACTTGCATAAATGACCATGTGTTAAGAGTGGTCAGTTGATGGACTAGAAGAAAGAGAGAATTGTGGAGGGAGTTAGGGTATACTCAGCACAGGGAAACCTTATTGAAGGAAAGTTGGTAATCTTCCTTAGGAAAATAAGGGTGCTCATAATTCCTACTTGTCAGTACTGTATCACTGCTATTATTTTAGTCTTCAGAGGAAAAGACGAGAAGTGTGAAGTATAAAGACTTATGAAAGCATGTGATCATATGAACCATTTTCGATGATATTTTGTAGTTTTAATGTGAGGGATTAGAGGTGAGACAAATCTGGTATTGGGAAAAGAGTCATGATGTCATGATGGCCTGGATTATCAATAGGATGGTTGATGATTTGCTTCAAGTTGTTAAGAATGGAAGACACTGATGACACATTGACCCCAGTATACCACAGCATTCCAGTTCACTCTGTTCCGTACGTGCTTTTCACCCTCCTGCATGTTCAGGCCCCGATCACTCAAAATCTTTTTCGCTCCATCCTTCCACCTCCACTTTGGTCTCCTGCTTCTCCTTGTTCCCTCCATCTCTGACACATATATCCTCTTTGTTAACCTTTCTTCACTCATTCTCTCTGTATGTCCATACCATTTCAACACACCCTCTTTTATTCTCTCATTCATATATATATTATTATTTTATTATCATTATACATAATTGCTGTTTCCCGCATCAGTGAGGTAGTGCCAGGAAACAGATGAAGAATAGCCCATCTACTCATATACACATATATATATACATAAACGCCCATACACGCATATATACATACATATACATATATACATATATACATACATATACATACACAGACACAGACATATGATATATACTTTCTTTCATACTATTCGAAATTTTCTGCATTAGCGAGGTAGCGTTAAGAACAGAGGACTGGGCCTTTGAGGGATTATCCTCATCTGGCCCCCTTCTCTGTTCCTTGCTTGCCTTCATCTATGCCTGTCACTATCCTGCCACACAGGAAATAGCACTACTACCCCCAAGGGGGCTTCAGCAACATGGCACCAAGAAAACAGAGAAGAAAGGCCACATTTGTTCATACTCAGTCTTTAGCTGTCATGTGTAATGCACCGAAACCAGAGCTCCCTATCCACATCCAGGCCCCACAAACCTTTCCATGGTTTACCCCAGACACTTCACATGCTCTGGTTAAGTCCATTGACAGCACATCGCATCGTTCCAATTCACTCTGTTCCTTGCATGCCTCTCACCCTCCTGTATGTTCAGGCCCCAGTCGCTCAAAATCTTTTTCATTCCATCCTTCCACCTCCAATTTGGTCTCCTGCTTCTCCTTCATCCCTCCACCTCTGACACATATCGTCCTTGTCAATCTTTCCTAACTCATTCTCTCCATGTGTCCAAACTATTTCAACACACCCTCATCTGCTCTCTCAACCACGCTTTTTATTACCACACATCCCTCTTACCCTTTCATTACTTACTCGATCAAACCACTTCCCACGTATTCCTTGTGTGTTGTAGAAGGCGACTAAAAGCGGAAGAAGCAGGGGGTTGGAAATCCTCCCCTCCAAATTTTTACTTTTCCAAAAGAGAGAACAGAGAAGGGGGCCAAGTGAGGATTTTCCCTCTTAGGCTTGGTCCTCTGTTCTTAATGCTACCTCGTTAAAGCGGGAAATGGCGAATATGTATGAAAAAAGATATATGTGTGTGTGTGTGTGTGTGTGTGTGTGTGTGTGTGTGTGTGTGTATCATTGCTTCTTCACAATCATTGTTTTATGCATGCTATGATCAATGAAATGAGAACAAAGACTGTGGGTATGAATGGAAGGGCATAGTGAGACAACTTATGTGAGGGACTTTAAATGCTGGAGAAATGTATTTAAATGGCAGGATTGTTGTGTTTGGAATGGGTTATGCAGGAACCACCCTGATTCTGTGCCATGCAGAGTAAGTTGGACAGTCATACTTAGGGTCATCTTCATTCCAAGGCTGACTGTCTGATCTTCATCTTCCTAGATAGATAGCTAGAATGGGTTGAACTGAGGCTTCTTGACTAGATTTTTTTTTTTTTTCAAATTTTTGTTTTTTCAGGATTCAAGACGATGAAGGGTCTCGAAGATTGTTATTAGACTCAGAGTGTCCTAGCCCTCAGCCCTCTCCACAGCCAGATTCCTGCTTCACTATGTCTCATCCTTTAGCTAATGTGACCTTCAGCACAGGTCAGTAGTACAGTTGAAAATTTTTTATTTTGT
The DNA here is from genome assembly GCF_036320965.1 of Panulirus ornatus. NCBI lineage: Eukaryota > Metazoa > Arthropoda > Malacostraca > Decapoda > Palinuridae > Panulirus > Panulirus ornatus. Next base: position 57,058,752 of record NC_092242.1, read on the forward strand.
TTAGAGCAACCATAATGGACTAGGCTACCTTTGCATAGTCTTTCAATATACACAGAGGTCAGCAGTATGATTGATCACATTTCAGATGTGTCTATTTTTGTATTTGAAATATTAGCTTTATGTCTAGCTGACTTATCTCTTTGTATTTTTTATCCTTGTTAAATCTTAAGATAGCTCATTAGTTTATGCTTAATCTCCTCTAGATACTATTTCACACATTTTGGAAAATTTAATAGTATTGCAATCTTATGCACTTATTCTTTTACCGAGTCCTTCCACCATAACTTTTATATGGTAGTGTAATGGATCCCTCATGGTTGACTCTCTTCTTTGATATACCTTTGGACTTCCCTGCATATATTTCCATTTTTTTGCAAATACCCTCTTAGTCCATCATACCATATCTGTTCTTTTCTTACATTCATTCATACCTCTTCAGCTATCCATTTTCACCCTTTTTGATCAATCCATATTTTTAACAAGTCCATATTATTATGCTCTGTACATAGGTTTTTAAGAACTCTTACAGAGTTTGGGGTGGTATAAGCTATTTTTATAGTATGTTAATTTGATACCGCTATAACTTGGAAATTAGTGATATTGAATCACACAAGCTACAAAAATAAAAAATAGACTGAAAATTAAGCTATTTTTGAACCTATAACTTCAGCAGAAGGGGGTGGTAACATGGATTACTCCAGCTTGGGCAGAGATCCAAACAATTTCCACTTTGTGTGAGATTTGATTTGCAAAAATATTAATTGTTTTTCAAGAACTCAAGAAAAGCAGAAGTAGATTTCCATGGAACATGGTAAGTAATGATAACAGCAATGCAACTGGATGTGTTAGTGTTAATGGTAATGGTAAAGTTTTGGTTTAGCCTGTAGGCAGCAGTATTGATGAGTTTATAACAAACTGTAAAGTGTTTAAATGGTCATATTGTAAAAGTAACACCAAAGTCAAAATCATGTTGTGAACATCGTTGCAACCTCGTGTATGGTCCATAGGCTGTGCAAAATGACTTGGCTAGGTGATTGAAGTGTTGAGTGTTTTCAGCCATATAAGAGTGGAAATTGTGCTACTACATTATACGTCTTCAAGTAGATCTTGAGAATAATAAGTAATTATTGAGAGGCACATATACCATTTGAACAGGGTACTGGTCCCCATAAATTTGTTAATGGAAATAAAATGCTTCCTTGCAATTTTTGGATTGATTTTTTTTGTAGATTTGAGTCTCTTCCGGATGAAATTCATCTAAATTATTAGTTTTATTGAATTAGAATATATATATAATATTTTTTTTCTCTTACATATTTGCCATTTCCCATGATAGCAAGGTAGCGTTAAGAACAGAGGACTGAGCTTCAGAGGAAATTTCCTCACTTGGCCTCCTTCTCTGTTCCTTCTTTTGGAAAAGTAAAAACTGGAGAGGAGGATCTCCAGCTTTCCTTCATCCATTCCCAATGCCAACCCACTCCAAAGGAAACAGCATTGCCAGGAAAACAGACAAAAAAGGCCACATTCATTCACACTCAGTCTCTAGTAGTTATGTGTAATGTATCGGAACCACAGCTCCCTCTTCACATCCAGGCCCCAAAGACCTTTTCATGGTTTACCCCAGATGTTTCACATGCCCAGGTTCAGTCCACTGACAGCACGTGTGTGAGAAATACTTAGGAAAATAGATGGATTTGTATGGCATTTATGGATCTGAAGGCTTATGACAGGGTGGATAGAGATGCTTTATGGAAGGTCTCAAGAGTATATGGTGTGAGAAGTAAGCTGCTAGAAGCAGTAAGAAGTTTTTATCAAGGGTGTAAGGCATGTGTATGAGTAGGAAGAGGTGATTGGTTCCCAGTGAAGGTCCATCTGTGGCAGGGATGTGTGATGTCCCCATGGTTGTTTAATTCGTTCATGAATGGGGTGGTTAGGGAGGTAAGTGCAAGAGTTTTGGAGAGAGAGGCGAGTATGCAGTTTGTTTGGGGATGAGAGGGCTTGGAAAGTGAGTCAGTTGTTGTTTGCCGATGAAACAGCAGTGGTAGCTGATTCAAGTGAGAAACTGCAGAAGTTGTAGACTGAATTTGGAAAAGTGTGTGAAAGGAGAAAGTTGAGACTAAATGTGAATAAGAGGAAGGTTATTAGGTTTGGTAGGGTTGAGGAACAAGTTAGTTGGGGTGTGAGTTTGAATGGAGATAAATTGGAGGAAGTGAAGTGTTTTAGATATTTGGTGAGTGGACTTAGCAGTGAATAGAACCATGGAAGTGAGTCATAAAGTAGGGGAGGGGGCAAAGGTTCTGGGAGTGATGAAGAATGTATGGAAAGAGAGAACGTTATCATGGAGAGCAAGAATGGGTATGTTTGAAGGAATAGTGGTTCCAACAATGTTATATGGTTGCAAGGCGTGGGCTATAGATAGGGTTGTGCAGAGGAGGGTGGATGTGTTGGAAATATGTTTGATGACATGTGTGAGGTGGTTTGATCGAGTAAGTAGTGAAAGTGTAAGAGAGATGTGTGGTAATAAAAAGAGTGGTTGAGAAAGCAGAAGAGGGTGTTTTGAAATGTTTTGGTCACATGGAGAGAATGAGTGAGGTAAGATTGACAAAGAGGATATATGTGTCAGAGGTGGAGGGAACAAGGAGGAGTGGGAGACCAAATTGGAGATGGAAGGATGGAGTGAAAAAGATTTTGAGCGATCGGGACCTGAACATGCAAGAGGGTGAAAGGCATGCAAGGAATAGAGTGAATTGGAATGATATGGTATACTGGGGTCGACATGCTGTCAGTGGATTGAACCAGGGCATGTGAAGTGTCTGGGGTAAACCAAGGAAAATTTTGTGGGGCCTGGATGTGGAAAGGGAGCTGTGGTTTTGGTGCATTATACATGACAACTAGAGACTGAGTATGAACGAATGTGGCCTTTGTTGTCTTTTCCTAGCGCTACCTTGCACGCTTGTGGGGGGAGGGGGTTGTCACTTCATGTGTGGCAGGGTGGCGACAGGAATGAATAAAGGCAGCAAGTATGAATTATGTACATATGTATATGTCTGTGTATGTATATATATGTATACTTTGAAATGTATAGGTATGTATATGTGCATGATTGGGAATACCTGGTTTAAAAAGAGAGATATACATAAGTATATATATGTAAGTAGGAGAGATGGCCATAGAGCATTATTGGACTACGTGTTAATTGATAGGCATGTGAAAGAGAGACTTTTAGATGTTAATGTGCTGAGAGGGGAGGGATGTCCGATCGTTATCTTGTGGAGGCAAAGGTGAATATTTGTAGAGGATTTCAGAAAAGAGAGAATGTTGGGGTGAAGAGAGTGATGAGAGTAAGTGAGCTTGGAAAGGAGACTTGTATGAGGAAGTACCAGGAGAGATTGAGTGCAGAGTCGAAAAATGTGTGAGGAAGAACTAGGAGAGATTGAGCGCAGAGTGGAAAAAGATGAGAGCAAATGATGTAAGGGGAGTGAGGGAGGAATGGGATGTATTTAGGGGAAGCAGTGATGGCTTGTGCAAAAGATGCTTGTGGCATGAGAAGGGTGGGAGGTGGGCAGATTAGAAAGGGTAGTGAGTGGTGGGATGAAGTAAGATTGTTAGTGAAAGAGAAGAGAGAGGCGTGTGGATGATTTTTGCAGGGAAGTAGTGCAAATGACCAGGAGATGTATGAAAGAAAGAGGCAGGAGGTCAAAAGAAAGGTGCAAGAGGTGAAAAAGAGGGCAAATGAGAGTTAGGGTGAGAGAATATCTTTAAATTTTAGGGAGAATAAAAAGATGTTTTGGAAGGAGGTAAATAAAGTGCTTAAGACACGAGAACAAATAGAAACATCGGTGAAGGGGCTAATGGGGAGGTAATAACAAGTAGTGGTGAAGTGAGGAGATGGAGTGAGTATTTTGAAGGTTTGTTGAATGTGTTTGATGATAGAGTGGCAGATATAGGGTGTTTTGGTCGAGGTGGTGTGCAAAGTGAGAGGGTCAGGGAGAATGGTTTGGTAAACAGAGAAGAGGTAGTGAAAGCTTTGTGGAAGATGAAAGCTGGCAAGGCAGTGGGTTTGGATGGTATTGCAGTGGAATTTATTAAAAAAAGGGGATGACTGTTTTGTTGACTGGTTGGTAAGGATATTCATGGTGAAGTGCCTGAGAATTGGCAGAATGCTTGCATTGTGCCATTTTACAAAGGCAAAAGGGATAAAGGTGAGTGTTCAAATTATAGAGGGTATTGATTGAGAGGGTGAAGGCATGTACAGAGCATCAGATTGGGGAAGAGCAGTGTGGTTTCAGAAGTGGTAGAGGATGTGTGGATCAGGTGTTTGCTTTGAAGGATGTATGTGAGAAATACTTAGAAAAGCAAATGGATTTGTATGTAGCATTTATGGATCTGGAGAAGGCATATGATAGAGTTGATAGAGATGCTCTGTGGAAGGTATTAAGAATATATGGTGTGGGAGGCAAGTTGTTAGAAGCAGTGAAAAGTTTTTATTGAGGATGTAAGGCATGTGTACGTGTAGAAAGAGAGGAAAGTGATTGGTTCTCAGTGAATGTAGGTTTGCGGCAGGGGTGTTTGATGTCTCCATTGTTGTTTAATTTGTTTATGGATGGGGTTGTTAGGGAGGTGAATGCAAGAGTTTTGGAAAGAGGGGCAAGTATGAAGTCTGTTGGGGATGAGAGAGCTTGGGAAGTGAGTCAGTTGTTGTTCGCTGATGATACAGCGCTGGTGGCTGATTCATGTGAGAAACTACAGAAGCTGGTGACTGAGTTTGGTAAAGTGTGTGAAAGAAGAAAGTTAAGAGTAAATGTGAATAAGAGCAAGGTTATTAGGTACAGTAGGGTTGAGGGTCAAGTCAATTGGGAGGCAAGTTTGAATGGAGAAAAACTGGAGGAAGTAAAGTGTTTTAGATATCTGGGAGTGGATCTGGCAGCGGATGGAACCATGGAAGCGGAAGTGAATCATAGGGTGGGGGAGGGGGCGAAAATCCTGGGAGCCTTGAAGAATGTGTGGAAGTCAAGAACATTATCTCGGAAAGCAAAAATGGGTATGTTTGAAGGAATAGTGGTTCCAACAATGTTGTATGGTTGCGAGGCGTAGGCTATGGATAGAGTTGTGCACAGGAGGGTGGATGTGCTGGAAATGAGATGTTTGAGGACTGTGTGGTGTGAGGTGGTTTGATCGAGTAAGTAATGTAAGGGTAAGAGAGATGTGTGGAAATAAAAAGAGCGTGGTTGAGAGAGCAGAAGAGGGTGTTTTGAAATGGTTTGGGCACATGGAGAGAATGAGTGAGGAAAGATTGACCAAGAGGATATATGTGTCGGAGGTGGAGGGAATGAGAAGTGGGAGACCAAATTGGAGGTGGAAAGATGGAGTGAAAAAGATTTTGTGTGATTGGGGCCTGAACATGCAGGAGGGTGAAAGGCGGGCAAGGAATAGAGTGAATTAGATCGATGTGGTATACTGGGGTTGACGTGCTGTCAGTGTTTTGAATCAGGGCATGTGAAGCGTCTGGGGTAAACCATGGAAAGTTGTGTGGGGCCTGGATGTGGAAAGGGAGCTGTGGTTTCGGGCATTATTGCGTGACAGCTGGAGACTGAGTGTGAACGAATGGGGCCTTTGTTCTCTTTTCCTAGTGCTACCTCGCACACATGAGGGGGGAGGGGGATGGTATTCCATGTGTGGCGAGGTGGCGATGGGAATGAATAGGGGCAGACAATGTGAATTGTGTGCATGGGTATATATGTATGTGTAAGTGTGTGTATATATATGTGTACATTGAGATGTATAGGTATGTATATTTGCGTGTGTGGGCGTGTGTGTGTGTACATTGTGTATGGGGGTGGGTTGTGCCATTTCTTTCGTCTGTTTCCTTGCGCTACCTCGCAAACGCGGGAGACAGCGACAAAGCAAAATAAGAATAAAAAAAAAAGTCTTTTGAGTACTCCTGGGAAATTATTTTGGAGGGTATTGATTGAGAGGGTAAAGGCATGCACAGAGCATCAGATTGGGGAAGAGCAGTGTGGTTTCAGAAGTGGCAGAGGATGTGTGGATCAGGTGTCTGCTTTGAGGAATGTATGTGAGAAATACTTAGGAAAGCAAATGGATTTGTATGTAGCATTTGCGGATCTGGAAAAGACATATGATATAGTTGATAGAGATGCTCTGTGGAAGGTATTAAGAGTATATGGTGTGGGAGATAAGTTGCGAGAAGCAGTGAAAAGTTTTTATTGAGGATGTAAGGCATGTGTACGAGTAGGAAGAGAGGAAAGTGATTGGTTCCCAATGAATGTCAGTTTGCGGCAGGGGTGTGTGATGTCTCCATGGTTGTTTAATTTGTTTATGGATGGGGTTGTTAGGGAAGTGAACGCAAGAGTTTTGGAGAAAGGGGCAAGTATGCAGTCTGTTGTGGATGAGAGGGCTTGGAAAGTGAGTTAGTCATTGTTTTCTGATGATACAGCGCTGGTGGCTGATTTGGATGAGAAACTGTAGAAGTGTGTGAAAGGAGAAAGCTGAGAGTAAATGTGAATAAGAGCAAAGTTTTAAGGTGCAATAGGGCTGAGGGACAAGTAAATTGGGAGGTAAGTTTGAATGGAGAAAAAGTGGAGGAGGTGAAGTGTTTTAGATATCTTGGAGTGAATTTAGCAGCGGATAGAACCATGGAAGCGGAAGTGTGTCACAGGGTGGGGGAGGGGGCAAAGGTTCTGAGAGTGTTGAGGAATGTGTGGAAGGCGAGAACGTTATCTCGTAGAGCAAAAATGGTTATGTTTGAAGGAATAGTGGTTCCAACAATGTTATATGGTTGCGAGGCATGGGCTATAGATAAGGTTGTGTGGATGAGGATGGATGTGTTTGAAATAAAATGTTTGAAGACGATATGTGGTGTGAGGTGTTTTGATCAAGTAAGTAATGAAAGGGTGAGAGAGATAGGTGGTAATAAAAAGAGTGTGGTTGAGAGAGCAGAATAGGGTGTATTGAAATTTTTTGGTGACATGGAGAGAATGAGAGGAAATCTTGACAAAGAGGATGTATGTGTCAGAGGTGGAGGGAATGAGAAGTGGGAGACCAAATTGGAGGTGGAAGGATAGAGTGAAAAAGATTTTGAACAATTGGGGCCTGAACATGCAGGAGGGTGAAAGGCATGCAAAGAATAGAGTGAATTGGAATGATGTGGTATACTGGGGTCGACGTGCTGTCAGTGGATTGAAAGGGAGTTGTGGTTTCGGTGCATTACACATAACAGCTAGAGACCGAGTGTGAATGACTGTGGCCTTTGTTTTCCTTTCCTAGCGATACCTCGCACGCATGTGGGGGGAGGGGGTGTCATTACAGGTGTGGCGGGATGGCGATGGGAATGAATGAAGGCAGAAAGTATGAGTGTGAACTACATGTGTATATATGTTTGTGTATGTACATGTATTATCCCTGGGTATAGGGGAGAAAGAATGCTTCCCACGTATTTCCTGTGTGTCTTAGAAGGCGACAAAAAGGAGAGGGAGTGGGGGGACTGGAAATCCTCCCCTCTTGTTATTTTTTTAATTTTGCAAAAGAAGTAACAGAGAAAGGGGCCAGGTGAGGATATTCCCTCAAAGGCCCAGTCCTCTGTTCTTAAAGCTACCTCGCTCACACGGGAAATGGTGAATAGTTTGGAAGAAAAGAAAAAGATGTATATGTATGTATATGTTGAAATGTATAGGTGGGTGTTTATGTATATACCTGTGTATGTGAGTGGATTGGGCCATTCTTTCATCTGTTTCCTTGTGCTACTTCGCTGATGCGGGAGACATCAACAAAGTATAATAAATGAAATGGTATAGATATTTCCTGCATTAGCGAGGTCACGTTAAAAACAGAGGATTGAACCTTAGAAGGAATATCCTCACTTGGCCCCCATCTTTATTCATTTTTTGGAAAATGAAAAATGGGAGGGGAGGATTTGCCATTATTGGAGGTTTTTTAGATGTGTTAAATTATTCAGGAATAGTAATTTTTTAAGATGTGTTATATATGGGAAATATTGATTTACATAAGCAAATGCTGCTTGGTGATGTCGTAAATAGCCATTAAGCAAATGCTACTTGGTGGTGTCATAAATGGCCATTGAAGTATGTCAAGATTGCTGCCTTGGTCTTGCCATTAGCTAGCCTCTTGCACAGCTCCATCTTTTTCCTAAGGCTTAAAATGTTTTTCTTGTGATTCATGCAAAATGTATATTGCTTCAGGGAGCTGATAACACTTGAAAGGGGCCATTCTTCACTGTGGTAATCCATGGTGCACACTATGTGCAAATGTGCAAGACCAGTCCATAACTCTGTGCCAGAAAGCACATGGGAGACAGCAAACAATCACCAGCACCATGAAATACAGGATGCTGAATACACTTGATTGCTGTGATGCAATGCACTTGCAGTTTGAAATATTTTCACATATCTTAATTTTTTCAAATTTGTTTTTGGAAAATGGAGGATTGCCAACCAAAATTGAAAAATACACATTGTTTTGAAAATTTTTTGTCTAGTTTTGGACAACAGTGGTTTTACTGTACTTGCTTTTCAAATGGGGCCTATGCATAATGATGTCAAGCTTTTGTGAAGCTTTCCACTACTGTGATACTGAGTACAGTAGTCTCCTGGTTACCGCTGTGTTACCAACTGGAGTTTTGAGTTTACATGCTTGAGATAATGTACAGCATTTTACCATCTGCTGCATAATGTTTTGAGTATCAATAGTTTTTTTTTTTATTTTTTTTACCTATCAGGTGAGTATTGCAGTGGCTGGTGATCCAGCACGGTGGCAGTGTGAAGGTGTACATGCTGATGCACAAGTGAAATAACTTTATCACCCAATCCTTGTCACATGCATTTTGTGTGTGTCATTCTATCTTACTGTGACCCTCACTGAGTGAGGAACTCCATAAGCAACCTCAGTGCAGTACAATTTTTTGATTACTTTTTAACCTGTTTGCTGCTTTTTGCTATAAGATATGGCTTCTTAAGCATGAAGCTAGTAATGCAAGTGGTTCTACTCCAGGGAGGACAAGGAAAGTGATGTAAAAGTGGATTTATAAGATCATTTTGCATGTGGTGAAAGTGCAGCTTCCTTTGGGAGGGATTTTAATGTTAATGGTTCTCTAGATGAAACTGTTGAGAAATATTAGTCTTCCTTTCGTGCAGCATATCTGGCTGGCTGCTTTGTGCGAGTTCAGGGGCCAGCACATGGCAGTTGAGGTGGTGCATTATTTCTTTATTGCTTTTTTTTTTTTTTTTACAGTTTTGCACATCATTTCTCAATTCCTTTGAAGTGTTCATCATAGGACATAGGATCACTACCCCCAGTCCCCCAATTTTCCATAAGGTATGTCTCTCAAGGGTCACTTCCCATGATCCCCAATTTCCCAGTTTTGTTATCTGTGGTTTTGCTAACCACAGGGTCTTCTGGGAACCTAACCTCCAGGTTATCATAGGACTTCTGTACCCCTTTTTTTTTTAGCTCAGTCTGGGCTTCCAACAGAACACTTGCTGTGAGAAGATGGCCTCTTTAGCCATTAATGAGTGACATAAACTTCAACCCCAAAAGGAGGTTTTGCTTGGTACTCTTCCTAGAAGGGTCCTGAGATAAGCTTGCAGGGATTAAATGAATACATCCAAAGCAACATTGCTTTTGTAATGATAAAATTAGATTTCTTCGTCTAGATGCTGTGTTATGTAGACTCAGTAAGATATTTATTGGTGGCTCAGATGGGTGTAGGATTTGCTGTAGTTATTGAAAGAAAACTTCATATAGCAAAACAACCAAGAATCTGTAATCTACTCCAATTCCCAGAATGCACTTCCAGTTACATCATGTGCTCTAATGCATTAACTTGTTCAAAGAGTCCAAGTTTGGATTGTTAGAACCCACTCAAAGAATAAGAATGTTGAATTCTGCTGGTTTCATAGATATGTTGTTATCAGTAGTAATGAAACAGCAGATCTATCTATCTATGTGTATCTTTTGTATCTCTGATGCCTGTTCACTTTTGGAACTCCCTCAAGGGGATGGCCACAGCGGTAGTCTCCATAACTACTGAACTTCAGTGCTGCTTCTTAGCCTTTAGTGCCTCACACTTAACAGGCCACTGGCAGGGGGCAAGTCTAGCACTGTGTTTGTAGAGGCTTCTACCTAATGTTCCCCCTGACAGCTTCTACCTTAGGCTCCTGCCCAATGTTCCTTCAGCAGATGCTGAGGCTTAAGCAACCATATGCTGTACAGTATGCGAGAATTATACTTGATTTTTATGGGGAGAATTGATCATTAAATGATGTAAATGTCAAGGAGATGGGACTTGTAAGCCCCAAATTTTGGAAGGTGAAGAAAGTAGTTAAAAGTATAGCTTTCCACTTTCAACAGGAATCTCTGTTTTGAGACATTTCTTAGTGAACTGAAAACTCGTCATATTAAGTTGACTCATGATCATTTAAAGGAGAGGTGTGCTCCAGTTTGTAATTCCTGCTGTTGCAGTGTTACTATGAAACATTTACTTCTTTTATGTCATAAATAAGAGTTTCTAGAGTTAAATTTGAGTGATGTACAGTAGTAACAGTGGAAAAAATTAAATTGTTGGGGATGTTATAGATGATTTTATTAACCCTTTGGCCGCCAATCATGACAAAAGTTGTAACACACATTATTCCTTGTCACCATTAAATACATCAGTTCATGGTCAAAACAGTTTGTATGTCTTTGCAATTTGTTGACCCTCCCCCAGCCAGGAAATAACCTGAAGTTCCAGTAAGGTGCTGCCCCTACATGGTGGCTAGTTGAATCTTCACACCTTAATAATGACACATTCACCTGATGACTGCTCTCAATTCAGTTATTCACTTATCTCTATTTCTCTTTGTACTGTTTTCACCATTTGGTGATATAGGTGCATTATAATGTTGAGATATGCTGTGTAAGTTTGTGTTTTGTATTATAATGCAAAGACAATGATGGCACATAACATTTTTGATGAGTGTTTACGAGTGGGTAACACTGGGTTAATTAGTAATCCTTTAGTTGTGGCTCTTATTGGTTTATTATGTTACACTGCATAAATATAGTTATATAACAATTATATGCGATGTTAATGTGTGCTCTTGAGCTAGCATTGTGATGGTGCTTAGAATCCCTTTGAATCAGGTTATTTGTAATTTTCATGCCCTTTACAGTTCGTTTATCATTATGAGTGCAAGGAGCAAGAAATCTGTTACACAAAGAAATTTTTGCTGTCCTGTATCAATAATACCCTTAAATACTTTATATTCATATTTCTTCTTTCCCCCCATGCTTTCAGATGTTTTTAGTAGATATCAGTGCAAGGTATGGAAACTTTCTCTTTTACCTTGATAAAAAATATTACGAAAGTAATAATCACTATTTTCATAATTTGCTGGAGAATTGACACCTTTCAAGAATTCAACTGAAAATTCATATCACGGCCAAAGGGTTAATGTATATAATTTAAAAGAAATTTTAAAGGAAGCTAAGATATATAATTCTTTATTAACAGTTTTGCTGTTCAATGTTCATGTTGAAAAGCACAGAATATCCATTATGCTCTAGTGCTTTGCAAATTTCTTAGAATCAGTCTACCTTGGCCTTCCTTATAGACCTTTCATTGGAGGAAAGCTAATGAAATATTATAGCTAGGTGCTCTTTTTCCATGTGCTAGCCCAACCATCATGGCAGAATCTCATTAGAGGAAGATACTTCACCTGTGTCAAAATGATACATGAGTGTAGATGTTGTAGCTGTGCCTCGTGCCTGTGGAATTCTTACTTTAGGAGAATCAGTTCTCCAGGTTCTTCCACTCACTTTTGAAATTTTTTTTTTTTATCTTGGGATTAGTCTTGTCAGAAGTCTTTCTCTGACCCTCCTCCTTGTGGGTATGTGCTCATGCTGGCTCGTAGGAACACCCGCAGAGGAGAGAAAGGTAAGTTTTGAAAGTAGAAAAACTTTTTCACTCTGAGGCAGTGTCCCATAGGCAATTTTTTCTGGTTCTTGTCCCCTTTTTCATACATATTCGCCATTTCCCTTGTCAGCAAGGTAGAGCTAGGAATAGAGGACTAAGCCCTTGAGGGAATATCCTCACTTGGCCCCTTCTCTGTTCCCAGTGCCACCGTGCCCCACCGGAAACAGCATCGCCACCCCCTGCATCAGTGAGGCAGCACCATGAAAACAGACAAAAAAGGCCACATTCATTCGCACTCAGTCTCTAGCTGTCATGTGGATTTTTTTTTTTTTTTTTTATATATATATATACCCACCAACCTTTTCCCATTACCGGCAGTGACTGCCTTGGCACTTGCAGTCCACAAAAAAAAAAGTGTGCTGAATTGTTGGTAGGAGGTGGATCCATGAATTGGCTGTAGACGGGCCCAAAATGAGCTATATTGCAGCAGATGCCTTTAAAGTTGTTCATGAAGAGTAAGGTGGTGCTTCCTCACCAAAATATTGAGGGTAGGCTGAGTCCTGGCCTGAATATTCCCTAGGAATATCATGATTTTAGAATGGTTCCTCAGAGAGAAAGGGTTTTTGACTTTGAAAACTTGCCTTTTTATATTTTTCTTTATTTCCTTACTATCAAACGTAGTAGTTGGATTTCCATAGTTGGTGTATAGTTTATTGACTGTGGTAGAGCAGTGTGAAATTGATGACTGATAATGATTTTATAAAGCATTATTTATGGAAATGAAATGATTTGTTTTGAAAGATTTGATACATGATTTTGAAATATATTTTGGGCCCAGGTTTGGACTCTGATATTGGACTGGGAGATGACCTGGTCTTACAGAAAGATACTGAATGCCATGGGTTCACTAGCAGTCACCATCTAGGTGTCCACAGTGGTAATACTAAAAATGTTTTAAAGTTGTTAATGATATATAGAATAATGAGTTACTGTCCTCATATGTATGATAATTGTCAGTAAAGTATCAAATGTATAGAGAATGTACTGTGGTACTTTTTGTTGCAGAGGGATGTACGTTTGAAAGGAGCACAAGTGTTTCTTCAGCATCATCTGGGTCTTCTCCAGAGGCACAGCAGCCATTGCTGCCCTTGCCAGATTTTTCAGACTTTACAGGTGTTGAGTATGAACCTTTACATGAACACTCCATATCAAGCAAGAAAATGGTATGTTGGATCATGCTCAGATGTTATTAGAGAAGTTTCACTTTGAATGCCTTGTGATGGCTCATTGTGAAGAATGGTTTGTTTAGAATGCATAATTAACTTTCCTTAAAAGCATGTTCTCAATACTTTCTTGTTATTATTGTAAATGATTAACAAAATTAACTTTCTTTTAGTGTTTTTTTCTGATTTTTATTTTCCATGTTAATTAACAGTGGCAATTGTAGAATACTTGTGCCATTTTATTGATAGGAGATTCATTAATTAGCTGGATGGGTAATTACCTTGCCATATTTGCCCATGCTTCCCCTTTTGTGGAGCTTCTGTAGCACTCAAGACGTTAGCTATATTTGCTTGGGTAGAACCACAGGTTAAAAAGCATTTTGATGTTGTGTGGTGAATGCAAGACAGTTGAGGAGTAATTGTTCAGGGTATTGAGTGTAGAAATTGCATCTAACTTGAGGGGGTTCTGGTGATATATTGATATTTGTAATTCTGGAGGGATTGGTGGTGCCTAGAATACGAACCAGAAAGTGTGTATAGAGTGTGTAAAGTGTGTAAAGAGTGTAGTTTTAGATGGATGTATGTTTCGTGGTTTAGCGTTTTAGACGGGCAGTTTATTAGTTCATATTGAAATGGTATAGTTTGAATATTTTGCAAGTGGAGAGAGAGAGAGAGAGAGAGAGAGAGAGAGAGAGAGAGAGAGAGAGAGAGAGAGAGGGCTGTGGATGTATGGGGCAGGTGTGAGGTGTTATTTGTGCTGTGGGGTTGGTGATGGGTAATGAAGTGATTTTATGAGAGGGATTATGTGCTGTTGCAAAGAAATAGTTGCTGGGCATAGTGATGTTGTTTTAATTGGAAGTATTTTTGTTTGGTTCAGCAAGTGCCAAAAGTTCATCTTTGCTAAAAATTATGATTATGCAAGCCTATATGCAAGCCTAGGACCCCTTTTATGGGGCTAGTGCAGCTTTAAGGCTGTGCTCCCATCAGGAGCAGGGAAGTGATAGACTCCTTTGGAGCAAGAACTCCATCAGTGAGACTTTACTGCTTTACATCCACTGATATAGAAGATATAGATATGTTTGGGAACTTTAACATGTACTCTGGAGAATTAATGTAGAAGAGTAAATGATCTATTGAAAATATGCAGTGGTTGAATTGCCTGAACAATCATAATGCAAAAACAAGCATGGCAAATCTTTTACCAGCATGTAGATGAACTGATCACAAAACTAGTGCCAAGTAAAAGAAGGTTATTGTATAGAGAAAGATACCGTGGGACAAATAACAATGGATGAATAAAGGAGGAGAATGAAAGAAAAACCAAGATGTGCAGCAAGCATAGACAAAATGGAACAGGTAGAAGGCAAAATAGTTAATGCAGACAAAGATATAATGGAATCATATAGAGGGGTATAGAGACTAAATGAACAAAAAGTCCTATTTGCTCACATAAACAAAGAGAACAAAAAGTCATAGGTTGGAGCATTCAAAAAAGGTGACAATGGGTGACCCCAAAAGAATATGCCAAATGTGTACTTGGCCAACATAAGTCATTATGCAGTAGAAGAGCACAAAGAAATAGATGATGAAATGTTTAATAACTATGATGAGCATGCACACACAAATATAAACTTCTCAGAATATGATGTAATTTAAGCATTGGATCAACTTGAAGAAAATTCAGCCCAAGGACCAAATGGGATATTATCAGTTCTTCTTAAGAAGACAAAAGAAACAATAGCCAAATCAAACCTCTTACAATACTGCTGAGGTAAAGCATAGACCTAACAAGCTCAGCTCATAAACATAAAAAGATGTGCATAAGACCTATGTACAAAAGAGGGTCCAAATTAAGGCTGAAGCAATACAGACCATTTAACATAACTTCACTTGTAATCATAGTATTTTTTAGAGATAATTGAAAATATGTAATGGAACATCTTATTTCAAACACATTCATTGATGAAGGACAGCATGGTTTTGTCTTTGGTAAAAGTACACAAACTTTACCACTAGCCCATTATAATGACATGTACAAAGTTTGATAGATGGGAAAAGAATAGACACTGTATTTCTTGATTTTGCCAAAGCATTTGATAAAGTATACTAAGGAGTGTTGATAAAGAAAGTTGCAATTCAGAATTTAAAAGGAAATTAGGAAAATGGATCAAAGAATTTTTAACCAATAGAAGATTCAAAAGTTGTTGCATTTTTTGTTTTATAGTTGAGACAGCATAATCAATTGAAGCACTAATCAAGACCATCACATTTGCCTTTTATGTGATATGACACCATGGTCTCATTTGTTCAATGATTTTGCAAAGTCTATGTAATCCTGTCAGCATTGTATTTGTTTTCCAAAACTTTAACAATCATGTTATGATGGTCAAGCAACTAAGGCAAGATCTTCCCATCTTGAAACAATTTCCGGGGTTATATAGATTGTTCACTTCCATAGATTCAGTCAGCTTGCCACTTAGGACTCTTTCAAATGTTTTACTGATGTGCAATATTGATGCTATCAGTCAAACAGTTTTTTAGAATTTTTTAGAAATGCTTTGCTTCCACCGTAGTGGAATGGTGTGATGTTGATTAGTTTCAGACTCTCAGGAATGATGCCATAAACATTGACTTTTTCATCATAAGATATTTAGTGTACATGCTAAATGTGTCTTATGTTTATTTATGAGAACTGAGTTCCATGAGTCTTGGCCTGGGGCTGAGTACATGGGCATACTTTCAGAGTTTTTTTGAAATCTTTTTTGAGTTGGTGATATTTGCTATGTATACACTTGTGAGATTACTGTTTAGGAAGTCTGTTGGGTCATTTACCTTTAGCATTGATTTTGGCTCACAGAATTCTTAATGCTTCACCTCTTGGAAGTTGTAGTATTAATTTCTGTTTTAAGTTTGTTTGTGGTCCTGGATTTGCATTTTGCATGTAAGTAAAAGTATTTTGGGTTATATCTTATTGATAACCACCTGGTGGTTTGATCGAGTAAGTAATGAAAGGGTAAAAGAGATGTGTGGTAATAAAAAGAGTGTGGTTGAGAGAGCAGAATAGGGTGTATTGAAATGGTTTGGTTACATGGAGAGAATGAGTCATGAAAGATTGACAAAGAGGATATATGTGTAAAAGGTGGAGGGAACAAGGAGAAGTGGGAGACCAAATTGGAGGTGGAAGGATGAAGTGGAAAAGATTTTGAGTGATCGGGGCTTGAACATAGAGGAGGGTGAAAGGCGTGCAAGGAATAGAGTGAATTGGAACGATGTGTTATACTGGGGTCGACATGCTGTCAGTGGATTGAACCAGGGCATGTGAAGTGTCTGGGGTAAAGTATGGAAAGTTTTGTGGGGCCTGGATGTGGAAAGGGAGCTGTGGTTTCCGTGCATTACACATGACAGCTAGAGACTGAGTGTGAACGAATGTGGCCTTTGTTGTCGTTTCCTGGCACAGCCTCGTGCGCATGCAGGGGGAAGGGGGTGCTGTTTTTCATGTGTGGCAGGGTGGCAGCAGGAATGGATAAAAGCAGTATGTATGAATATGTACCTGTGTATATATGTATATGTCTGTGTATGTATATGTATGTATACGTTGAAATGTATAAGTATGTATATGTGCATGTGTGGGCATTTATGTATATATATGTGTATGTGGGTGGGTTGGGCCAGTCTTTCGTCTGTTTCCTTGTGCTACCTCGCTAATGCGGGAGACAGCATCAAAGTACAATAAAAAAAATGATATATCTTACTAATAGTTTTTTCTTCATTTTCCTGTGTTTCATATGACATTTTTAGAGTGTGGTCTCTTTTCCAGAAATTCATTTGATAGGCTTTCTTTCATTTGTTGGTGAGCTGTGGCTTCTTTATGTCTGCTGATTTTTTCATCTGTAAAGTGCTCGTCTTTCTCATTATAACCTAGACCTTTTGTGATTTTGTGTCTTTGGTATATGTCTGATGCATATTTGGAGTACCAAAGTGGTCATGTGAACTGCATCTTCCTGAGTACCTGTGGTGCTAAGCAGTGATTCCCATTGTGCCAGAGACATCTCATTGATCATATCCTCCCAGTATATCCATATACAGTTAAAACTGAAATTACTGAAAACACCTCCACTGTTTCATGTGTTCTTACAAGGCAGTTTATCATCCAAGCTTGTCGTTTTCCCTTCAGTCAGGTTGTGATCAGAGTATAAGGTGTTTGAGATGGTAATATCACAAATTATATCCACATAGTTTGTAAAGATTAAGTAAAGAATGATGTTTCCTCTGGATGGTTTTGTTATTGTTGGCTGAGGGAGAACTTTTCACATCGTGTGAATAACTCTCTTTGTTGCTGCTTTTCATTTGAGCTGCTTTCAGTGTTGGTATTTTCTGCTGTGATCTTATTTCCTGACTGTCTTCATTTAATGTGTGATAGGTTGAAGTCTCCTAAGACAAATATATATGGAACTGGGGTTTCCAGGAAGTTTAAGACATGATTCTATGTTTCTTATTTGTTCTGTGAATTCATGAGGCTTTGGATCTGGTGGTCTACAGATTAATACAGTGACTGGTTTTGGTTTTCAGTCTTGATGAGTGCTTCTTCTGTATCATTTGAGAAGTTAAGGAGTTCTGTTATTATGAATACATGTACTGTAAAAACAGTCCAACTCCTTCACATGATCTAGTTTTGTTGCTTCTGTACAGGTTGTACTTTGGGATTCACAACTCACTATTCATATGATCTTTTGTGTGTTTCATTGAAGGCCACAAAAACTGCACTTGATTTGTTTAGCAGGCCACTTATTATTAGGGTTTTATTTGTTCTGTGTGATTATCTGTTGTGTTGCTGTGGGTGGTTGATTTGCTCTGTTCTGCTGAACTTGGAAGACTGCTTTTGGTTCCCTTGCCATACTGAAGGGGAAAGCCAGTGTTATTTACTCCTCTGACAGTTTACCCTTTCCTCTCTTTGGCCCTTTCTATCATCTTTAGAAAGAAAGCATATTTTGATGGGCACTGGGGATATGTCTCATTGTCCCTTATATTTGGTGGTTCTCAAAGTATTCATCCAAGCATTGCTTAAACTCTTGTTTTTCTCTGCATAATTCTGGATGGTAGAATCTGCATCTTTCCCTTGATGGTGTTTACTTTTTTTTTCTAAGCCAGTTGAAATTTTTTAGGGTGTTTAGATTTGCATTTTCCTCAGTATAATATGCCAATCTTACCATACATGCAATTTCCCTTCATATATTATCTACAGATTTTGTCCAGTCCTCTGAGTTGTTGTTCATTTACTTCATTGTATTTCACCCTATCCATATTTGTGACCAAGCCTGAAAGAGATTCCTGGCTTTTGCTCTCTTCCTCCCACACCCTTTCCATACCTGAGTCAGTGTCATAGTCCCTTTCTGCACTCACATCACGACTAGAAGTTTCCTGACTTTCCTTCACTTTCTCTTTTTTTTTCTTTTTTTTCTTACCTGAGTAAGTTTCCTTGTCTCTTTCTGTAAACATGGTTGTCATTTCCTGTCTTCCACTGACCCCCTCTCCTTCCATACCTAGATCAAGATTTCTTGTCACTTTCCTAACCTTCACTCTCATCGTAAATTTTCACAGCAAACTCTCCTTCTGTAGCTGTGTCAGGGTCTTTAACACTCCTTCCAGACATAATGAAATGCTTACACTTACTGTGGATGGTGTAAATAATGTGGAAGGTGAGAACACAAACAAATGTATTTTTGCATTTGGTTGGTTATAAATCACATAGTATTTTGTGGTGACAATGTAAATGTGCATGATAAGTATACAAATACCTCATATTATATTGATATACAGTAGCATGTTCAGATAATATTGTTTTAGACCATGAATATATGTACATACATATGAATTTTGTTTGTTTTTTGTTTTCCAATTCCATAATCACTACAGCGTACTGTCCCTTTGTTGAAAATTTGAAATCTTGCTACTCAAAATGTTATGATGATGCCTTGCTGTTGTGTGTTTGTGAAAGTACAGGATATCAGTAAGTTGATTTAGATAGATGTGGGAGTGTCTAGGTTGTGTTATGTTACCATGTGAGTGATGTGGTAATGATACCTCTACATGGATAAATCTTAGTGAAACAGAAAGAATGTTGAAACTCTTGCCATGTGCAGTTAATGCAGTACTGTTATGTGAATCAGAAATTGAGTTAGATAGATCTTTAGGCCTCTTTGATGATATACGTAGATGGAAGCTGTTTTTGTCAGGAATGCATGATGTTTACATTCTTGAAATTTGAATCTGATAATGACATATTTCTTTCCCAGCATGACCCTCTTGACTTATTTGTGGATGTGACGGATATCCCAAACAAAATTCAGGTAATTTTTGTGAGATTTTTTCATCTTCAGCAAGGATAAGGATTTGGTGTACTTATAGTGAGTAGGTTTTGGACTGGCATATATGTAGCTAAGATTCATTTAAAAGCTATAGTTACCTTCAAAAGAATTAATGTTGATGTTTAAAACCTTTTAAATGTGCATGCAATTGCTTTATGTAGCTCTTTTTTTTAGCTGCAGCTTTATGTTGTCTTTGTTTATCATATTTAAATCACTAGTATGTATAATTTTTTTTTATTATACAGAGAATGAAAGCCTTTTTGTTAAATTCTGGTTGGAATTTTTGCATCTGTTAACCTGGAATAGAAATCTATTCCTAATTGAGCCACATTGTTTTAGTTTGGGCAATTCTGTATAAAGTACATTGATGAAAGTTTTATTCCTTTCCTATGTGGTCTTCCTTGTGAGTAAGAGATATTCCAACACTCATTGTATCCAATGAGGAAGCATTTCATGGTGTAGCAGTTAGTGTTCTTGACCGTGACGCATGCAGGGGTCACCCAGGGTCAATCACATAGGTTTGAATCCTGGTTGAGGCAGTTGTTCCACAGTCAACCCAACTCTTCATTCATCCCAAGGGGTTTGTTGATAAAATAGATACTTGGCTCAGGCTAGGGTATATACATGTGTATGCGGGTGGGTTGGGCCATTTCTTGTCTATTTCCTTGCGCTACCTCGTTGACGTGGGAGACAGCGATCAAGTATTATAAGAGGGTGTGTTGAAATGGTTTGGAAACATGGAGAGAATGATTGAGGAAAGATTGACAAAGAGGATATATGTGTCAGAAGTGGAGGGAAGAAGGAGAAGCGGGAGACCAAATTGGAGGTGGAAGGATGGAATGAAAAAGATTTTGAGTGATTGGGGCATGAACATACAGGAGGGTGAAAGGCATGCAAGGAATAGAGTGAATCGGAACAATGTGGTATACTGGGGCTGATGTGCTGTCACTGGACTGAACCAAGGCATGTGAAGTGTCTGGGGTAAACCATGGAAAGGTCTGTGGGGCCTGGATGTGGAAAGGGAGCTGTGGTTTCGGTTCATTACACATACAGCTAGAGACTGAATGTGAACGAATGTGGCCTTTTTTTTGTTCTTTCCTGGTGCTGCCTCACTGGAGGGGGGGGGGGATGCTGTTTCATGTGTGGCGGGGTGACAACGGGAATGGATGAAGGTGGCATGTATGAATATGTACATGTGTATATATATGTATATGTCTGTGTCAGAGGTGGAGGGAGCAAGAAGTTGGAGACCAAATTGGAGGTGGAAGGATGGAGTGAAAAAGATTTTGAGTGATTGGGGCCTGAACATACAGAAGGGTGAGAAGTTTGTAAGGAATAGAGTGAATTAGAATGATGTGGTATACTGGGGTTGACTTGCTGTTAGTGGACCGAACCAGGGCATGTGAAACATCTAGGGTAAACCCTGGAAAGGTCTGTGGGGCCTTGGTATGGATAGGGAGCTGTGGTTTCAGTGCATTATACATGACAGCTAAAGAATGAGTGTGAACAAATGTGGCCTTTTTTGTCTGTTTTCCTGGTGCTACCTCGCTGAAGCAGGAGGTAGTGATGCTGTTTCCTTTATGGTGGGGCACTGCTGGGAATGGACGAAGGCAAGCAAGTATGGTACTGTATAAGAGGGAGTTATGGTCCAGACTGAAATTTTCCAAGTCTAATTCTTATGTGGGGACAATACTTAGAACACATCATGTAACTTACTGGGTTCCTCAGAAACCTAGGATTCTGTGAAAGCTTGCTGGAGTTCCATGAGATCTTTCATGAGAGATTTAGATAGAGAAATGAAATGATTCTACAATGGTCATTTTATTTTTATTTTTGAAGGACAATACTGTGGTTGTTAGCTGTCTGATGAACAAATGCTCTTGCAAATCCCTGCTTCTTGTAGAGTAAATGTAAAAGGCTGGCTCCTTGCGATTGTCCTAAGGCCTTCCTCTCCAAGCCTCTTATCTCCAAGGAGAGTGCACTGTTTTGACAGATGCACTGTCAAGATTAGACTGTGTCAATGAAATGCCTGTCTGGGAGAAGGCTTTATGTTAGATTTTTTTTTTTTTTTTTTTTTTTTTTTTTTTTTTAGTGACATTTCAATTTGATGGGGTTGTTAGGGAGGTAAATGCAAGAGTCTTGGAAAGAGGGGCAAGTATGAAGTCTGTTGGGGATGAGAGAGCTTGGGAAGTGAGTCAGTTGTTGTTCGCTGATGATACAGCGCTGGTGGCGGATTCATGTGAGAAACTGCAGAAGCTGGTGACGGAGTTTGGTAAAGTGTGTGGAAGAAGAAAGTTAAGAGTAAATGTGAATAAGAGCAAGGTTATTAGGTACAGTAGGGTTGAGGGTCAAGTCAATTGGGAGGTGAGTTTGAATGGAGAAAAACTGGAGGAAGTGAAGTGTTTTAGATATCTGGGAGTGGATCTGTCAGCGGATGGAACCATGGAAGCGGAAGTGGATCATAGGGTGGGGGAGGGGGCAAAAATTTTGGGAGCCTTGAAAAATGTGTGGAAGTCGAGAACATTATCCCGGAAAGCAAAAATGGGTATGTTTGAAGGAATAGTGGTTCCAACAATGTTGTATGGTTGCGAGGCGTGGGCTATGGATAGAGTTGTGCGCAGGAGGATGGATGTGCTGGAAATGAGATGTTTGAGGACAATGTGTGGTGTGAGGTGGTTTGATCGAGTAAGTAACGTAAGGGTAAGAGAGATGTGTGGAAATAAAAAGAGCATGGTTGAGAGAGCAGAAGAGGGTGTTTTGAAGTGGTTTGGGCACATGGAGGGAATGAGTGAGGAAAGATTGACCAAGAGGATATATGTGTCGGAGGTGGAGGGAACGAGGAGAAGAGGGAGACCAAATTGGAGGTGGAAAGATGGAGTGAAAAGGATTTTGTGTGATCGGGGCCTGAACATGCAGGAGGGTGAAAGGAGGGCAAGGAATAGAGTGAATTGGAGCGATGTGGTATACAGGGGTTGACGTGCTGTCAGTGGATTGAATCAAGGCATGTGAAGCGTCCGGGGTAAACCATGGAAAGCTGTGTAGGTATGTATATTTGCGTGTGTGGACGTGTGTATGTACATGTGTATGGGGGGGTTGGGCCATTTCTTTCGTCTGTTTCCGATCTATCAGCCACCAGAACCTCCATTCTACTGCTGACTTACTTATTTTAAGTTTTAGAGAAGGTGCAGTTACAACATGCTTTGTCCATGGATTGAAATTATTTGAACATGATTCAGCTTTTCATCCAGTACATCTTCTCCAATTAGTCTTTTTGAGGAAATATCTTTGTTCTCCACAGCAATTCAAATGGAAGCTTTTGAAAGCCCCAGATCTTTTAGAGTTTGATCATTTTTCTGTTAGGTTAGCTGACAAGCATCGTTTTATGAAAATTCTGAATATTATGGCCTTTGGCTCTTTAAGGAGATTTAGTGTATTACACGCTGTATCAGAATCTTCTCTTTCATGACAGTCTGTTATGGGTTAAGACAAACATAAACCCTAGATTTTCGGTTAAGAATGAAACTGTTAAGTTTATTAACAGGTTTATTGTCATGAACTCATGGAAGAATTCATCAAGAGAGTATCATGCGTTATGCCCAGTTAGATATCGAAGGAGACCTCTTTAGACCACCAGAGATTATTGAATTGACCATTGATTTCTGTGCCCTACCACTTAACACCCCCTTTTGGCAAGGAATATCTCTACATGGATTGTGGAACTTGTTAGCTAAACTAGATTTGACACCAGAGCACATGTGGTGAGGAAAGTGGCCTCTACCATAGCCTCCCATGGAATTTTCTTGTTGGAGGAAACCAAGTAAATGGGTGTTTGGCACCTCTTCCACCTTAGTCAGATAGTGCCTAAGTATAGGCATTTGCATCTGTCCTGTATGACTCTGGCCCAGGATTTCTCTTTCACATGAGACATATTTCAGTGTGCTGTTGAATTACTGTTGAAGGCATAAATTTTGCATTTGTGTTTAGCCTTCTTGTCTGATTTTTTTCCTCTAAGCCCTCTTCCCTTCATGTGGGAATGTTCTTATAAATTCAGGATAGATCTTAGGGGTTGTCTTGCCCAGCCTAGCTTTTCCCTCTTTTTTCTTTTTTAAAGAATCTCTCTCTCTAGGATTGACTTTTTTGGTGCTGATGCCCACAATCTATGAATTTTGAGCAGTCAGGCAACTTGTAGAAGGAAGTTGATAATATCATTGTTTAGGCAGACACAGGCACAGACTTTCTTGGAGAATAATCTAAAGAATTTTTCATGCTTGCTGGACACTGCCTAGGAGAGAAATTTTTTTTCAATAATCAAAACGAACTTCTTTTTTCTCTCTCTTTCTCATAACCACAAGAATATTACCCGTGTATTCAGTGTGTGTTGTGTGAGGCAACTGTAAGGGCAAGGAGCTGGAAACCTTCCTCTCTCATATTATCGCTATATAAACAAGAACAGAGAAATAAGCCAAGCAAGGATTTTTCATGAACTCAAGCTGAGGTGTCTGAATGCATTTATATAATTGCAAATAGTATGAAAATAAGGGGGAAGTAGGTGTTATGTTTTATAAGAGAAACCTAGTTGCTCTGGCTCTGAGTTGGAAAGTTGAATTGTGAGGAAGTTCAGTGGTTCAGTTGCTCCAGGTAACTAGTGAAGAACAAAGAGATGCATTGTATATGCCTATTTGTACATGTGGAGGTAATTGTACACTAATGAGGCACCATCACTTGAACATTATTTGCTGCATTGACTATGTCTTCAGTAATTTCATTTGTAGTCATTTACCACTTATACTATAGCAGTACTTTTTCACATTTTTCTTAACAAATTTCATATTCTTTTTCATTTTCCGTCCTCCAGTTGTTCTGTCTCAATATCTCTCAAAGGACTGTTCACTGTTTGTGTCATCAGTTTTGTGATAGAAACTGAGAAGTTGTGATCAGGTCACTGCCTGCTTTTAATCTTCAAAAGAGGTGCTTAAAGAAAGGTTTTGTGGTTATGATGCAAGTGATCAAATTTTGATGTTAGGGTATCATAATTGAAGTGTAGGTCTCGCTGCAGTTGAGAGTACTATGGGGGCTGATAACTCTGGTGTAAATGAAAAGGGAGGGAAAGTTGAGTTGTGTGTTGAAAGAGGAATGGTGATTGGGAAAGCATAGTGCAAGAAAAGGTACATTCATAAGTTCAGTATGGTATAAGTTGTTGAGTGGGGTAGGGGCTCATCAGGAATTAATGGATTATGTGCTGATTGACAGGTGTTCATAGGAGAGGTTGACAGACATAAACATGCTAAGATAAGTGGCAAGTGAAATGTTTAATAATTTCTTGATGGAGGGGATTGTAAGGATATGATAACTTTTAGAAAAAGACAAAATGACGTATATGTAAAAGATATGATGAAACTGAGTGAGCTTGGTATTTATGCAGTGATACATGGAGATATTGCATGAAGAATGGAGGATAGTGAGAATACTGGCAAATAAAAGTAGGGTAGTGAAAGAGTGGAAGGTTTTTAGGAATGGAGAGCTTATATGTGCAGATAAAGTGCATACCATGTGGAAGGTGGGATATATATAAATGAGACACCGTAATGAGTGATGGAATAAGGGAGTGAAATTCCTACTGATACTGAAAAAGGAGGTATGGCCTCCGTAGTTTACTGGTTAGCATTCCTAACTGTGATGCTTTCACGAGCTTCCCAGGGTTGAGCGCATAGGTTCAAATCCTGATTGTGGCATTGAGTCTACAGTCAACCCAGCTATTCATCCACCCCTTGGGGTTGGTTGATAAATTGGTACTTGGCTCATGCAAGGTAATATATGTATATCTATATTGTGTTAATGAGATGGCCTTGATTAATGCCTCAGTTGCCTGTGTCATCTCAGCTAATATGAAAATAATATATATATATATATATATATATATATATATATATATATATATATATATATATATATATATATATTTTGCTTGTCAGTGCAGGAAAGGGGTGCAAGTGATTCAAAAAAATGTAGAAGAAAGTGTATGGAGGATAGGAGAAAGTTGAGAGCCAGAAGAGAAGACAAATGAAAGATGGAGCAAAAAAGATGTTAAATTTCACAGTTAAGAAAACATTTTGGAAGGAGGTGAACAGTGTATGGAAAAGAAGGGAACTATGGTAGCAAAAGCAAAGAAAGCAGATGGGGAAGTACTAACAGACAAAGATGTGAAAAAGAGATGAGAATTGCTGAACATATTGAATGGTAGGGAAGTGGATGTGGTATATGTGTGATGAGATGGCATGTGGAATGAGAGCTATAGAAAATGAGAAGATGAAAAGAGAGTTTGTAAAGGCCTTGTACAAGATGAAATGTAGGAAAGCATCAAGAGTTGATTGCAGTTGAACTCCTAAGAAAAGAGGTGATGGTTTTGTTGATTGGTTAATCAGACTGATTTGCATTTGTGTGGCACAAGGAGAGGTGCCTGAGGACTAATAGAGGGCAAAATCAGACTGATTTGCATTTGTGTGGCACAAGGAGAGGTGCCTGAGGACTAATAGAGGGCATATTTTGTGTCCTTATACAGAGGCAAATGGAAAGTTGATAAAAATGTAACGAGGTTTTATTGGCAGACTAAGACTGTGTGCCTTTTGCATTCATTTTTTAAACAATTATGTACTGTCTTTTATATTTAGGTATACATTAATGAAAGAGGAATATTAATTGGTAATTTTATATGATTGATATATATACTAATTTGCTTTGCAGTCTAGGGACGGTGAGTGATTCCTTTCATATGTTAGGCTATAATTGTTATATTTCTTTACCGGTGACATTACATTTTTCCTGTTTGTTTAATAGGGGCTATAACAGTTGTATGAGATAAAGCTGAAATAAGTCACTCTTGCAGTCAGCTTTATATATTTATATTTTTGGATTGATAATGAGTCTTGCTAGTGATTGTTGGGCAGATTTTTGGCTAGGAAATTAGAAGATTCTTTTGAAAAATCTTTTGTATTAGTGTCTTTTCCCTCAGGGCCAGGGGACTCATAAAGTAGCTTTTTGTAAAGAGCTACTGTAGTAAGAGTTCTTGAAAGATTGATGAAAAGGACATACATTAAACCATGTACTTAAGAGAAGCTACATAGGCTAGGGCCTACATGAATGTGCATCAGGGAAGAAGTATGCAAATGCCATTATTAGGTCATTACAATGATACATATGAAAGAGTACTGCAAGGAAAATGAATGGATATTGTTTTTGTGTGGAAAAACATTTGCCACAGTAAATGACTGAATGATTCAAAGTGGTAACAAATGGAACCATGTAAGAGGGAGATGTCCTGTCTAGAGTACAACAGGGAACATTATTAGCCTCAGTACTCTTTATCAGACATCAGCAATAAAGGAATGGAAAGCATAGTTGCTGATTACAGTAAAATTATTTGATCAGAAATTGAGCCATAGGAGATGAAAAGAGATTATATACAGTTTACAAATTGGCAAAAGTGATGCTGATGGAACTTATTTAAAGTAAAGTTGAGCAAGTGAGTTAAGGAACATGTAAGAAAGGGATAAAAAGTGGAACAAATGTAGAAAATCTAGATGTCATCATAAATGAGAAACTAGAATTAGATAATGCATTGAGAAGATTGCACTACTAAGCCAGGTGATGAGTGGTATGATTCTGGGAGAAATAAGAAACATGTGTGTAACAACTACAGAAACATGTAAAGAATCCTTGACATGTTAAAATCAGTCCCAGATGAACTAGAATAGATACGTATGTAATTCAGTTGGCAGCTGACAGTCTTATTCATCAGGCAAAGTGTTTGGTGAGCATCATGGCAGAATCTTGTTGGTACTCTTAAGTAGGCAGATGCTCTTTCCTTCTCCCTCACAAAAAAATATAGATAGATAGAAATACAAATAAACAGATATTATTAGAATAAGATGAAAAGATGATTTTTTTTCTGTTTTTCAAAAATACATTATCTTTTATCTTTTGTATTGTGATTTGTAAAAAGAATGTAGCTATTTAACTAAATTAACATTGAGAACATGAGCCAATTTATACTGACTCTTCAAATATTGCAATGCAAAAGTATCCTTGCAAAATATTTTCTTATTCAGTTGCTTTGGGTATCTGTTCCTTTGTTAGTGTTGCATAATGGTCTAAGTACATCTGTGGCCATCACCTATATGATAATGTGTACCTTGAACAGAAGGGAGAAACTTTGCTTAATATTCTTATTTAAAGAGTATTACTGTCATGTGCTTTTTATTTTTTATTCAGATATATCATTTTTCTAAGTGCATTAGTTGCACTGTTTATAAGAATTATTGATCTGCTAATTTCATAAGTATTTATGTGATAGCATTGCTCTTTTCTTTAGTTTATTTACCATGAATGATGCTTTTGTGTAATATTGTATGAAATTTTAGGTATATCACGTCATTACTTATGTATAAAAGCATGCCGTAACACAAATTGCTGTATGACTGCTCTTCTCCATATGACAGATTGTATTGCACGTTGCTGTTTGTTGTCACGTTATACCACTTTCCACCAGATTGTATCACAGTGCTTACTTTTGTATCACATCATAGTAGACTATAACATTCAGCATCGGGCTGTTACAGACACATCCCATGACATCAGTCCATACTAATATTTTTCAAGACACCATACCACACTAGGTTCCACTTCTTAACATCATACTTTTTTGCGATATTACCACATGACATCATGCCAATTCAGTTAAATTACATCATAACACATTATCCATATGTCTGTTAAGATTATGTTTTTCTGTTAATGACATTCAAATTAGGCAACATGTAATCTTCCTGAGATTTTTCTTTTTTTTCATGAGTCATCCTGAGCTTCACCATTTAAGAACATACCAGCAGTTCTCAATATAACATTTTTTCAAGAACATCATGTCTTTTGGCTGTTGCACATGTTAGCTCTTTCCAAGTACAAGTGCCTTCCATGAAGGAAATGGGAATGTTTGAAAACTGTTAGGAATATATTAGCAAGTAAACAAGAGGAAGAGTAGAAATAGGGAGACATAAGAATTAAGATAGAAAGAACAGGAAATGGTAAAAGATGTAGAAATTAGGGATGATCTTCAAAATATGATTTAAGCTTAAGAATGTATGATATGCCTGGAAGTTACAGTGCTATGAGCCTGCTGCTAATTTCCTTGAGATTGTACCTGAATTTTGCTATACATGTATCATTTCGTACATTATCACTCAGCAGTGTCATATTTACTTGTTAGATTTAAGAAAAGATTTGTATCATGTCATAAATTGTTGTCCTTCCACGTTATGTAAATTACACACCACTTAATTTCAGAACATTTGATTTGATTATGCCTATCTCTTTTACCCTACCACTTGAAATTATACAGTACCATAATGAATACCACTGTATAGGTATCTTTGTTTGTATTTAGTGGTTTAGAGCAAAGAGAACTTCTGTATGTTGACTTTGTGGTAATGTAGTTCTAATTTGATAAAAAGAGAATTAGTGCACATTAGTTCATTTCTTGTGCTTGAATTAGTTTTCTCTTTATCACAAACAGATGTTTGCATGTAAGTGTTGTGTTTACATGTGTGTTTAACTTCTGGCACTGACGCACTTCACTGAACCTCCTGATGGACCTTCCCTGTATGTTTTTAGCACCTGTCTACAAGGTACTGTACAAAGGTGCCTTTTTAAGTTTACCTCTTTAAGTATGAGTTATTTTCTTGCTTTTGTGTTGCTTAATGTTAAACCACTGGTGAACTTTATCCTATTACTTTTTGTTTTGTACAGCTTTGATTTTTGAGTAATGACTCTTATATGGGTTGTATTATTATTTGCTCTCAAAATATATGTTTTTCTTTAACTCTGACTGTACTTAGTTCATATATTTTGCTAAGACATATTTCTTGAAGCAAATGATAATGAATTGTTGTCACTGAATATCTCCTTTGCATAATTTCTTTTATGTTACTTTCGTGAATGGTTCTTTCAGAGTATGTCTTTGTCATCAGAATTATGCCACAAATTGTCAGAATCAGTGATTTTTGTCATGATAGTTCATGATATTGGAATGAATTAAAATTTGTAAAGGCTTAGAGAAAGATTCTGCAGCTGTACTTCTGTTCTAAGTATTACTATATGGGATAGAAGTTTTACACCTATGGGGCCCCATCTCTTGAACATTCTATACCATCAAACATTCTTTTGAATTTATGTATGCTGCATGGAATGACCATGTCTTCAGTCACTTTTTCACTCATCCACCACTCTTATACTGTAAGAATATTTCTTTACATCCTTTTTTACAATTTTCTTACTTGATTCATGTTATTTCCTCTAATTGCTCTCTCCCAACATCTCCAAAAATACTTCATCCTTTTTGTCAGCCTCTTTTAAAACCTTAAAGGTTGTGATAAGATTATTCCTCAGTCTTTTCTCTTCCAAGGTGGGTAAATTTGAATTTAGCCTTCAGCCTTTCCCTGTACATTAGCTCTCCTAATATTGGTTCCATCTCTGTTGCCTTCCTGTGGACCTCCCCTATGAGCTCTTTGAGACCAAACTTGAGAAGCATATCATAGTTTTGGCCTTATGTAGGGTATGAATAGCTTGTTAAAGATTTTTTTATCCATATTCATGAAAATTATTTTGATATTTCCTGCAAACAGTTGACTGTCTCCTTAATTGTTGTCCTAATATGGGACTTTATTAATAAGGAGGATGCCTACCCACACAGAATCCTGAAGCTTATATATCCTGCAAGGTAATAATCATATTGAGGCCATCTTCCATTTTCTCCCATCACTGTTACCTTTTTCTTTGAATAAAAGAACAATAATAGTTTTCACCCAATCATCAGGCACACACTTATGTTTCTGTGTTAAATTACATGCAAATGCATTCACCCTGTCACACTTGAAACTTACTAGAGTAAATTATCCAATAACCTCAGGAGAGTTTAGATGTTCAACTGCCAGTGTTGCATTTTACGTACATTTGAATTCAGATTTCACTTCCCTTTGGCAAGCTGCACTTTCATAGACTAACTAACTAACTGCTCTTATTCACATCACAGTGCTATCCTCTCACTCTCATACAAATTGAGTCCCCTTTAAAAGGATACAAGTAAAAGAAAGAAAAGTTTTTATTCACTGAGGTTGGCAACACTCCTTCATTCGATTTGAACCTGTGAAGTTCCCACTGTCAATCTCCATTTAAAGTCACAGAAATTGGCACTGTCAAACTGAATATCTAATACATATGCCACTCGAGGGGCCTCCTTATATTTTACTCCCCTCCTTCCTAGTACTTCATAGGCATCATTCACTTTAGATCATCCAAAATCTTCAAAGAAACAGGTATCTTTACTTGGACGTATTCCTACAACCACTGTGTAATTACCTATTTGTAATTAATTATTTGTGCTGTGCAGGGAGAGAGTTTTGCACTTCTTGGGCCCCATCTCTTCAGCACTCTCCACTCGCATACAACCTCATGAATTTTTGTATGCTGTCTGCATTAACCATATCCTAAGTGAATCCTTTTCATTCATCCACCACTTATACTATTAAAGTATTCTTTTTGTTATTATTTACGTTTTTTTTTTTTTTTTTTTTTACTTAATTTCACATTATGTTGTCTGGTTGCTCTTTCCCTGTATATCTCAGAGAACTGTCCATTGTCCACTTTTTCTATCTTTTGAAAATTTAAAGGTTATGATCAGGTTGTCCCTTGTGTGTATATGTGTGTGTGTGTGTGTGTGGAAGAAACAGTTGTGTGGGTATTCATGTGATGCTAGAGACTGCGTGAATGAATGTGGCCTTTGTTGTCTTTTCCTAGTGCTACCTCACGCGCGTCCACGTGGGGGGAAGGGGTGCTGTTTCATGTGTGGTGGGGTGGCGACAGGAATGGATGGAGGCTGCAAGTATGAAAATGTACATGTGTGTATATGTATATGTCTGTGTATGTATATGTATGTATACAATGAAATGTATAGGTATGTATTATATGTGTGTGTGTGTGTGCATTTATGTATATGCATGTGTATGTGGGTGGGTTGGGCCATTCTTTTGCCTGTTTCCTTGTGCTACCTCGCTAACACAGGGGACAGCGACTAAATATGATAGTAATGATAATAGTTTTATTTTCATACTTGATCACTGTTTCCCACCTAGAGAGGTAGCTCCAGGAAGAGGCGAAGAAAGGCCACAGCTGCTCACATGTTTTCTCCAGCTGCTGTGTGTAATGCACCGAAACCACAGCTCCCTATCCACAACCAGGTCCCACAGACCTTTCCATGGTGTACCCTAGACACTTCACATCCCTTGTTTCAGTCCACTGACAGATAGTACTATCAGTGATATTCATCTCCATCAATAGTCTTTGACTCTCATAGGCAAGTTATTAGTTTGTGATAAAAATTCCCTTGGAAAAATATTCAGATTGTTAAGGTGAGACAAGAGATTGTATTGAGACATTGTTTTGAATCTCATTTTTTTTTTTTTTTTTTACATAGAATCTTCCTTTTTTCAAATGAATTCACTTTACTTTTTTCATACTTTTCTTGCTGAAATAAAAGTGCTTAGTTACTTAGCATACAAAAGATATTGCAATTTATTGTTGATTTATATGTTGAGGTTGGATTAAATGATAATTTTCATATATTTACAAAGGTCATGCAGGTTTTATGTTTTTCCCTGCTGTTCATGGATAATTGATACACTTGTATCATTCCCCTGGAGCACTTTTGATGATCTTTTTGCTACATTTTTCGTAATCACATTTTTGTGAAAAATTGTATTATGATTGTGTTGTGATATAATTATGCTAGATGTCTGAAATAACTTTTGATTACAGGCATGCTTCAAAGATAATTGCTTGATTAAGTTGTAGCTACATATATATTCTGTATTTGTTTGCTGTGATTGATACAGCCACTGTACCAGGATGCATTCGTGAGTCTTTTTTCATAATTGAAAACGAAATTGAAATGATAGTTATTGTATTGAAAAGCTACATTAGATTAAAATAAATGGCAAATTTTTATTATTTTCCTTGTAGAATGAAATTGTGCTCAGAAAGTGTGTGAAATTGAATCCTAGATGAAGATGAATTCATTTTGTTTACAGCCTTTGCTAGGCCGTTGCATGGTGGGCTCTGATGTTCACATTGCCTTGAAGTACAAGGATGCATTCTATGTCGGCTGGAACTGGGAACGTCTTCGTCAGACATGTGTACTGCTCAATATGTCCATCCTTGTCAGTCTTCTGTGTGTGGGTGTCGGACTTCTCATTCAGGTAAGCACTAGGATTCATTTCTTAGTGTACTATTCTGATAGTAATTTGCACTCTTTAATGCACCCAGGACCTTAACCCCCACCCAGTTATTCACCTCAGCCCCCCATGGTTGCACCTGCTGCCATATCCTCTTTGTAAGTACCTATAACACTCCTCTTTCTCTAAATCCTTCCAATTCAAACTTACTTTCAACCATCCTGCTTTATCTCCTCTCTGTACTTCATTACCCTAATCTTGCTCATGCTTCCTTGCGAATTTCTCATTTCACATACTCTGTTCATCCATCCATCCATA
The DNA here is from genome assembly GCF_036320965.1 of Panulirus ornatus. Classification (NCBI taxonomy): domain Eukaryota; kingdom Metazoa; phylum Arthropoda; class Malacostraca; order Decapoda; family Palinuridae; genus Panulirus; species Panulirus ornatus. The sequence goes on from NC_092242.1 coordinate 57,091,864, forward strand.
ATTCATCCTTGAGACAGACCCACTTCCACTGGGGACCATTTACCCTTCTCTCTTCCTAATCACACATATGCCTTACTCTATCAGTAAAACTCCTCACTACATTCATTAATTTTTAATTTAACCCATATATGCATAGCACCCACCTTAAGGCCCCCCTGCCATCCTTATCTGTGCCACATACAGTTCACTCTCTTCAAAGCAAAACACCTGGTTCACATATCCTTTTCCTCTCCTGAAGCCATACTGCTCCTCTTCGTTCAGTTGATTTGTGCATCTCAGTGATCATTCCTTCATAATCCTTACCAGTTATAACCCTCCTCACTTTTTTTCCCCACTTTCCTTTATAAAGGCCATATACATGCCAGTCCTTTGGCATTCGTCCTGAGCTTTACAGAGGGTGGATACCCTGAATGACTAAACAAGAACACTGTCACCTCCTTCCCTTTGTATAGTTTGATAAGAAACAGTTGTCTGAAATTCTGGTGTACTGTATGAATCTATTTTATACAAGATTTGAGATATCCATTTTGCTGTTTTTCATTGTGGAATCTATAAGACAGGAACTGCAGGGAAGATACCTATATTCTATGAGTTGTATTACAGAACATAGACCAGTTATATGGTGTACATTTAATTCTGTTGTGCTAGTTTTGTCACATTTCCTCAGTATGCAAACCTGTTTCTTCAGGTTTATTATCTTCAAGAAGCTTGCAGGGCTCTTCAGGTGCTTTTCCATGACAGAAGAAATGTCAATCGGAAGAAATGCATTCACTTGGCTCCTTTCATTAGGGTAGGTTCCTCAGGTGGAGATCTTTGCCACCAAAACGAATGCCTTGGAGTATGTCCAGTGATCAACAAAGGACAGTTCAGCAGGTGCTTTGATCATGAAGTGGAACCATTAGAACCAAAATTTTTCTTCTCTCCCTAAAAGGAACTTCTCTAGAGAAGGGGGTCAAGCAAGGATGTTCCCTCTAAGGCTCAGTCCTCTTTTCTTACGCTACCTCATTGATGCTGGAAATGGCAAATATGTATGCAGTCTGTTGTGGATGAGAGGGACTAGGAAGTGTGTCAGTCGTTGTTTGCTGATGACAGCTCTAGTGGCTTATTCGGTCTAGTGCTTATTCGGGTGAGCACACATTTTGTTCATTTAGGAAGCCTGAATATGCTCTCAGCAATGAATATATTGTTTTCCATGAAGACTGGTTCTCTGCCCTTGACATGGCTTGTATGTTAAAGCCCATGATGGAACAAATGTAGCTCCAAAGCTGGCCCATCTAAAGAGCCTTCCCATGGAGTGTATTAACAAGAGGTCATTGGCATTCCTCAACATCTTATTTAGTAGATAGATGACCCCATCAGTTGATAATCTTTGATACATGATACTAGATTTGCCTCCTTTTGAGGCAGAAGTTTGCTAATGAGTTCAGGATACATTTAGGTGAGATTAACTGTTTTTGCTATATATTTGAGCTGGTTAAAAAAGTTTTTTCTTAAACCCTTCTCCTTTCTGTTGGTTTCCTCTCATAGCTTGCTGTTTCCTTCTAGGGCAGTGTACTTTGAGCAATTTACCAGGTTGCTTTTCCTGCCCTTTCTTCTTGTTCTTTTCTATTTAGAAATACTTTTCTCTCAACCAATGGTGACTACCACCAGGATATCTGTGTTCTGAGAACTGTGAGGCTACAAGTGTGACTGATTAGTCAGTTAGCAGGACAAGTAACATCGTGTCTGTTTGAGTGGAGGTTGCTGATTAACAGAGAAGGACCCAGTCCAAAATGAAGACTGCAAAGGTGGTTAGCAAAGTGAGAGATGTAAGTCACATCAGAAGATGGGGATTAGAGGGCTTTAACCCCTAGGGTTTTTAAAGAATTTTCCAAAGCTCATCGAACACTGCCCCAAAGAGAAAGTTTTTCGTTCTCCAAAAATTTCCTATTTCTTTGTGGCAGAAGGCAAAAAGTGGGTATTTTGGAAGGTGTCTTGAGTATGTCCTTATTTTTTTTATATATGATTAGGTTCACCATTTGAAGAGTCTCTGTATGGCACTTTTTCTAAAACTCATCACATGTAGATAGCATGGATAATATGTATAACAGAACAGAAAAGGCAAATATGAATTTGCAATAATTATTACTCAGATAAGGAGGCCAAGTGAGGATATTTCCTCTTAAGGCTCAGTCCTCTGTTCTTAATGCTACTTTGCTAACATGGGAAATGGCAAATATGCATGAAAAAAAAACACAGTCTAGGTCTCTATGTCAATAGTATGGGATGTAGCACACTAGATATGAATGCATAAGATTTACATTTAAGAAATACTTGTATCCCTATGGATAGAGGAAAAGAATACTACCCTTATATCTTTGTTGTGTTGTGGAAGGTGATTAAAGGGCAGGATCAGGAGGCTGGAAATCTTTTTCTCCAATATTTTCACTTTCTGAGGATAGGAGTAGAAGAAGGTTGAATTCTGATGCAATCTCATTATGACGTAAAAGGCAAATACATATAGGCAAAACTTTGCTCATGGTTATTATATAAATCTAGAATGGGAGCTTTTCTGTCTCCCCCTCTTTTTTTCAGAATATAAAAATCTGGGGAAAAACAGTATTCCTAGTGCTAATACATATTTTGATTTAAACAGATGCCAAGAGGGTCTGAGTGTAATCCAGCACATTCATGGTGGCAAGGCTCAGTCATGTATGAAGTCTATGTTCCAAGCTTTCAAGATTCAAATGCAGATGGAGTTGGAGATTTATCTGGATTGATGTCAAAGCTTGATTATATTCAGGTACATTTCTGTTCTTTTATATATTTGAGGTAAATATATGTAATTGGGTTTCACATTTTTTATTTTGAAATTATTGATTAGGGAAACAGCTGCCACATTAGACAGGAGGAGGAAGCTGAGGGTATTACTGTACCGTTCGACCCATAAAGTATTCAACTGCACAGTACCACCCAAAGTTTCAGTATTCAGGCCAAATTGTTAATCAGGTTTACTAGAGAATACAAAAGCCTTGTGACTATTTCATAAGCAAATTTCTCTTTCGTCATTGCTTCAGAGGAGATGCTGTTTTGCAAAATGCAGGGCTCAAAAATATGTTTAGATATTTTGGCATCTGTAGACTGAATGTTTGAACGGTGTTCCATAGACAGATAGAGTATTCTTAGAATGATTAGAGTAATTGCTCAAATAGAGAAATATCCTCAACTTCCAAATATAACCCAATTTTTTCTAGATGCAGACTTAACTATTCATGTATTGTTGGGTTTGCAAGATCAGATGTTATTTTATAACATGTATATTAACTGCATGGAGTGGGGGAACCAAGGGGCCTTGAAAAGGGATGTAAGTCTTGTGAGGAACTTATCAAAGAGAATTAGGAAGATAACAGGTTTTAGAATTGTCGAATTTAACTTGGTTAGGAACCAGTGCTCATTAGGATTGAAGGTATGTCTCTCAAGAGGCATAACCCCCAAACCTTCCATTCCCCATAGGCCTACTGGTATTGCCAACCAAGGGGTAGTTCAGAAACATGATTCTCATGGTTGGCAAGGGACTTCCATGATATTGGTATCGTAAGTTCAAGAAACATTAAAGGGATTTGAGGAACTGGGTTTGATGATATGGATTTGTGACTTTACCACCATTTTATTGAATGGCAAGAAAGAATAGATTATGGATGTAGATACAAATTTTAGGAAAGTGGGAAAGGATCAAGAGATGAAAGAGAACAGTTCCATAGGCTAATAAATCTAATGAATCATTCGACCTTACAGTAGTAAATGACATACTAGCAAGAGGGAACAAAACAGTACAACAGCTTAGGGAAACAACAGATTGAGTGCTAGAAATACTTATTATGACAGAGCAGCTCTTTAGAAAATAATTTGAATGCAAATTAAAATGAGATCTTCAAAGAAAATAACCTAACAACAAACAAGTAGTCATTGGACCAGTATCAAATGAAAAGAAAGGTAGCACAAAATGGAAGATACAAAGAGACAGAAAACGGTTAAGGATTTGAAGAGCAGGGAAAAACAAGAAAATTTAGCAAAGAGAGATGCAAAACTCAGTGAGCTTAGTGAGAAAATAAGGATTTAAATTCATTAAGTATGAAGTTCCATTGAAAAGAACAGAAAAGAATGAAGAGAGGGATATGAAAAATGTGGAAAGGACCCCAAAATTGATATTCACATACACAAGAAAGCAAAAAACTTGAAATCAGAGGTTGGACTTATTATTGTGGGAGAAAAAGAATGAAAATGACCCATAGGGAAAATGATCCTTAGGGAATATATAGGATATTGATTGATTAATACAGATTTTTTATGTATGAAAGATAAGGTGTAAGTGTAAACATTCCTCACTTGACAGGTGGATGCTAAACTGTCCATCTTTATCCATATTTCTGATGCATGTTACCTCCAGTAACTCCCATCACTGGGGTAACCACAGCAGAAGAGTCTTCACTTAACCCTGTCCCAACATACCTCCTGTGCCTACACCATTCCACATATTCTTCCCCCCTTTCTATCCCTCCAGTACTCTTCCAGTCTTATTTCTTCATGTCACAGGTGGTCTTCCTCTCACACCAACCCATTTAATCATATTGTCATATATCTATCTGTTTATGTACAACTCTGACACCTGTTCTCTCCTGGAACTCCAGACTCAGAGGGGTGGCCATACAATTGTCATACACTCTCCTTGTAAATTTCTTGTCTTGCATTCTTTCCTTATGCCAAACCACCTCAAAGTATTACATTTCACCCACTTTACCACTCCACAATTCATTTTCTTTGCATTCCCTATCATACCAAATCTTTCATACACCTTCTCAACCAAATCTTTCATACACTCCCACATTACTTTCCTCACTCCATATGTTCAAACCATATGCTCCTCTCAAATAACTGATTTCCACAGCCTGGATTCTTGACCTCTGTGACTCATCCCATGTCCATGTTTTGGTTACATAGGTCAGGGTTGGGAGGCCTATTCTGTCCTTTAATCTTTTCTTCACTTCCATACTTACACTTCACCCCTTCATTATTCTTGTAAGGGACTCAGTGACTCTTCTTCCCTGTACTGCTCTCTCCCTCATCTGTCCTTCCATATCATAAATCATAGCCAGTATAGCTCGCAAATACTTGAATTCTGTCTCCTCGTCCATTCTTTCTCCCCATATCTATAGCACATTTTAGTACACTTTCTTCTTTCACTCTGTAGTGCTTTGCAAAATCTATTCTTTCTGTTTTCTTTCAGACACCATAACTTTGCTTTTACTCACATTTACCTTCATTTGCCCATGCTCACACACATCATAAAACACATTGCAACCTTCTGCAGGTTCACTTCACTCTCAGCAAAAGACACAGTATCATCCACAAACAGGCTTGTCATTAGCCTGCTGTACATCACCACCACACTCTGTCTTTACACCCAATTTCTTTAGTTTTGCTGTCATCTCTCATATCACTCCATTTGTATATATGTTAACAAGCCACAGTGACATCATTCAGCCTGCCTCACACCCATGTGTATGTTGAAACTTTCTCTCAACCCAGGATCAACTCTTACACATGCATTTGCTCCTCAATAGAAGGCTTTAACACCATCCATCAATTGTTCCCCGACCCCATATATCCTTAGCTCATCCCATAATGTCCATTCAGCTTTTCCATATGCTTTCCCCAGACCCATAAAAGCTGCATACCTCTTCTAACCTTTCTACTAGATACTTTTCCACAGTCATTTACCTCAAAAATCTGATCCACACATCCCATACCTTTCCTAAAACCCTAAAAGTTCCTCACTTAATCTGCATTCAGTCACTTCCTTCATTCTGTCAGTCAGCACTTGCATGCACAATTCCTGGAATGCTTGACAGATTTCTGTCTCTTTATACCTCTGACACCTGTTCCTAACTGAAACAACCAATTGAGTCACCATAGCTAGTGAACTTCAGTGCCGCTTCTTAGCTTTTAGTGCCTCACCGTTAACAGTCCACTGGTGACAGCAGCTCTAGCACAGTGTTTGCAGAGGCACCTACCTATTGGTCCTACTGACTACTTAAGTCTACCTAATGCTCCTATCTAATGTTCCTACCTAGTACTTCTACTTAACGGTTCTTCCTAGTGTTCCTGCCTAAGTATTCTTACCTACTACTTCCATCTACTACTCCTACCATTTTCCAAAAGGCTGGGCTTGTTCATAGTGCTTACCACAGAAAAATCTATAGTTATGAAGAATGAGCTATGTAAGGTAAGTGTTATATATGAAAAAGAAAGATTGAATGTTTTGGACATAGTGCCAGTAGTCCATGTATGGATGAGGCAGAAAGGAAAGACATCTACTTGGGTCAGAGGAGTTCAACTTGAGAAGACAACTACTGAAGTGCTGGCTCACTATGCAGCCATCACTGACCCTCCCAATACCCAGGCTGGTTGTACTGGTAATATACCTACTTGGCAACTGACTTATTTCCCTATAATTGCTACTTAAACCTTAGCACCTCTTCCTTTGAATAAAGGAACAATGATAGCTTTCACCCAATCTTGGGACACAGTCTTCTGCTTCCATGTTTGATTATATATCAGATGCTATCTATTTATCCATATCTCTGTTGCCTTTTTCAATTGGAACTCCTTCAAAGGGATGGCCCCGGCAACTGAGTCTCCATAACTAAAGAACTCCAGTGTCACTCTTATCACACTTTCTCCTCCATACTTTAACATTTCATTTGTAATCCCATCCACTCCAGGTGCCTTTCCTTCCTTCATCCTCATTACTACCCTTTTAACCTCCCTTCTTGCTATAGGCCCCTGCACAGAACAAGTTTTTTCTCTTTGCTAACTTGTTGCATATTTTGTGACTGAAGGTGTTCAGTTACTAGTTTAAGGTTGAAAAGTGTTGAAGCAAAACAAATAGACTTCATTATATTTTTTGATAACTTGTGAGTTTGGAAACTTGGTGTAATCTCTCATCCTTGTCATTCATTTTGAAAGTGATTTCAAGGCTTGTCTTCTTTGAACACTGAAGTGATGAAAGCTGTTGTGCATTTACATTCAGACTTAATTGGCATAGTCCTTGGATATGTTGCATACTGGTTCATCTTTACCTGTAGAATATCTAAGATACACTAGTATATTGATTTTTAATAAAACCTCCACTTGAGTAAAGGTAAAGTAGTTTTCTTTTACTTTGCCACAAAGCTGAAAGTATTACCTTTAGCATAACTTTTTTCTAGAGAACTTTGCTTACATTGAAAATACTTTTTAGCATCTTAATCAAGGGAGATTTGTACTGCATAACAAAATGAAACCAGAGAAGCTGGTCAAGGACCAGAGTCTTCTTTTTTCTACATATATCATAGCCTTTAGATATAGGATCTCAAATGTCATATAGAATTATAGGTCTCACTTTGTTCTTTTTTATTTTTAGAGTTTAGGCATAAAAGCAGTGAGGTTGAACTCCATCTTGAAGGCCAACAACTATTGGGACAGCTACACTTCTGTCACCAACTACACTGCTGTAGACCCATTGCTGGGGGATTCTAGTGATGTACAGCTGCTTACAAAACTTCTGCACCGTAAGGGAATGTATCTCTTAATGGATATACCCCTGAGTTCTCTCCAGGATAGTACCTCAGGTGAGTTTTAACCCTTACACTGCAGATTTATGACAGTTCAACTTACCAGTTTCATATTATTAGTTCAGCATTGTACTCTTTAACTTTTCAATAACTTGCTTAATTTCATGATTAAAGAATTTGACATTGTTTTATTTCTATTTTTGGACAATGTTTTGATATTTGTTATAACTGAAGTTGGTAAAGGTCAAATGCATGCTGTACGAAACTCCAGTGGAAATGACTCCTTGTGACTTATGTTTTATTACTTTTCAGTTAACATGAGCTCTAATAACTTAAATCAAGTTGGAAATGTAGAAGGTATTCATAGAGCAAGTCTTGTAGAAGTCTCCCCAGTATTGAATTATTGGTTATCACTTGGGGTTGATGGATTTTTCTTTCCTGACATCACCAAGGTATGTATACAAGAAAGTAATTTGCTATGTTCCCTTTCTTATTACATTTTTTGTTTTCAAATTAAAATTTCACAAATTTATACCCATTTCTCCATTGACTTCCATTTTAGAATGGGAAATGCTTTCCTACAGGAAGGAAAATCTCCAAAATCTATTATGTCCTTGGAAACCTGTTTTAAAGATTAGATTTACATAACGGGAAACAAAATATATTGTGAATGTTAATGGGATCAGTGTATATTTTGTTTGATTATGTGCACCATTACATAGCAAAGCACTCTTCTGATATTGAAGAGGACTTCACTTGTTATCATGTGTTAACACATCCATTGTTATGTCAAGACAGACAGTTTTTCTGTTTTTTCATGTCAGAGGACATCTGCTAGATGCTAGGTGCTTTTTATTCTTATTTGGAGGCTCACAATGCAGTTTTAAATAAGTTGTTTAAAAAAAATTGGGGGATATTTGTGATTAATTTGTTTTCAAAATGAGCTGTTAGATCATTTCTCTCTATATCTGCAGCATTTCAAAAATATGGTTTTCTTAAATTGGGAGAAGGGTTTATTAACACAATTTTGAGTATAATTGTCATGTAGGCAGCCAACTACCAAGGAGGTATATTACCCGTTCTACCTGCCTGGGTATCAGGAGGGTTAGTGACATCTGCTTTAGATAGCACTTTAGTGGTTGTCAAGTTGCACTCCTCTGACCCAGGTAGCTAGTAGAACAATGATATAGTATATGAAATAATTCAATGCCAGTCAAAGAAAACTTTATTTCCCCTAAATGCACTTGACTGTCTTGTGAGCAGGTGTTCTCTGGCAAAGAAATTGGTTTTCTTACTTTAGAAAATACTCTTGAGTTACATCTTCACATTTAAAGTGTTTTTGTGATCAGTATACTGGTGATCCTCGACTTCTGGAAGCCATGCAGCAGTGGAGGAACATACTGGACCAGTTCAGTCATGGAACAAAGCGCAAAGTGATGATGGTTCCTGTAGCTCTGCTGAACAATCTGAAGTCATCTGAATTTCCTCACCTTGGCCATGTTCTCCAATTACTGGACCTCATTGATATTCCCATTAACCTTACCGGGTCAGCTGAGGTAATATTTGATACCAAGAACCCTTGTGAGTAGTTGCATGACATTTCCTCTATTAGTTATAAATCTGAAAGAAAGCTTCAAGTACTTTTTGTTTATACCATATATAACTATGTAGCATCTCCTAGGCCTGGATGGTTACTATTGCTTTAAATGGTTTTAGCTCCCAGTTCATGTATAACTTATAAGCTTTTGGTTTAAGCAGTCTTTCCAAGAGTAGGATATAACAGAAGATTATTCTTTCTTTCAAACTATTCGCCATTTCCCGCATTAGCAAGGTAGCGTTAAGAACAGAGGACTGGGCCTCTGAGGGAATATCCTCACCTGACCTCGTTCTCTGTTCCTTCTTTTGGAAAATTAAAAAAAAAACGAGAGGGGAGGATTTCCAGCCCCTGCTCCCTCCCCTTTTAGTCGCCTTCTACGACATGCAGAGAATACGAGGGAAGTATTCTTTCTCCCCAATCCCCAGAGATATAAAGATTATTAAGAAGATTATTACTGCATATGGTGTGGGAGGCAAGTTGTTTGAAGCAGTGAAAAGTTTTTATCAAGGATGTAAGGCATGTGTACGTGTAGGAAGAGAGGAAAGTGATTGGTTCTCAGTGAATGTAGGTTTGCGGCAGGGGTGTGTGATGTCTCCATGGTTGTTTAATTTGTTTATGGATGGGGTTGTTAGGGAGGTGAATGCAAGAGTTTTGGAAAGAGGGGCAAGTATGAAGTCTGTTGGGGATGAGAGAGCTTGGGAAGTGAGTCAGTTGTTGTTCGCTGATGATACAGCGCTGGTGGCTGATTCATGTGAGAAACTGCAGAAGGAGTTTAAATGGAATGAATTGTGGATTGGTAGAATGGGTGAAACACAATGTTTTAAGGTGGTTTGGGCATGTGGAAAGAATGCAAGACTAGGAGTTAACAAGGAGTGTATGATGGTACAATTAAAGGGGCTGGTGTGAGTGGAAGACCACTTGTGATATGGTCAAATAGGGTGAAGGAACTCTGGAGGGAGAAAAATAGTGGAAGAATGCATGGAATGGTGTATGTGAGGGAGGCATGTAAAGACAGGGATAAGTGGAGACTCTTTTGCTGTGGCCACCCCTTGATGGGCGTTCCTGGAGGGCACGAGTATCAGAGATATAGATAGATATTTCTGCTCTCTGAATATAAGTAGCTATGAGAGTAGTTCTAAGGCTGTGTTTTACTTTTTGATTAATCAACCTTGTAGAGTAAGATATCTACTTCTACTTCAATTCCCAGAATCCACTCAAAACTACATCACCTTATACCTCAATACATCTCATTGTCAAGAAAGTCCAGAATCTGTGTAGAGCATAAGGCATAGGATTCTGCTGATGTTCTGGACATTTCATTATCATTGATAATGAAATAGCAGATACTAAGGCTAATCTGCTACACCTTGCTATCTGTCTGTATATGAGTCATACCATAGAAATTGTCTGGGCAGTACAAGTACTTTTGTTGATGTAACTGACAGGCTAGATGGGCATTGGGAGCTCACTCACTCTCTTTATTTGTCCAAACCAATTTAGCACACCCTTTTCAGTACAGTTATACATACTCCTTTCACTCCTATACCTCTCTTACCTTGTTATTTCTTATTAAGTCCATCTCATACCATATATTGTCCTGAAACATATCATTTCCTACCCAGTCACCCTCTCGAATACTCTGTCAGTAGGGCTTATGCTTTATATCTGTACAACGCTTTTGAGACCATTACAGTATATCTTCAAACATACCCATCTTTTCCCCCACAGATGGTGTCACACATTTGTCAATGCACCCAGGACCTTATTCCCCACACCCACCCCATGGCTCACTTCAGCTTTTTTGGTTCCGTTTGCTGCTGTTCCACTTTCAGTTATCTAAAACACGACTCTTCCAAGTTCTCTCCATTCACACTCACACTCCAACAAGTTTGTCTCTTTCCACTGCTAAACCCAGTACCATGCTTATATTTGCATTTACTTTTAGATTTTTCCTTTCACACACTCAAACTAAATAACCAACTTCTGCAGTTTTTCACATGAATCTAATGCCAGCGCCATGTCATCAGCATATGGTAGTTCTTTCACCTCCTAGGCCCCACTGCCCTTGAACAGACAGCAGACCTGACTTGTTCAAAACCCTTAGATTCACATACATCCTGTCCTTGAACAGGTTAAACAGCTATAATGATATCACACCAATGCTGCAGACCACCACCTTCCTTGCAACTTCTTTTACTCCTTTCTCTTCCTACTCACGCACATGCCTTACTCTTTTCATAACATTTTTTCCATATGCTTGTACTAATTTTCCATCCACAAAGCACATCCAACAGCATTTTTACTACTGTCTTTAGACCCATGAATGTCATTTACAAATCCTTCTATTTCCATGAGTATGTCTCACACAAATTTTTCAGAGCTAAGTTCTGATCCATATTTCCTCTACCTTTCCCATAACCACACTGTTATTTATACATTTAAGATTCACTCTGCTTCCAGTAGTAGGGAAATGACAGACTCGAGTGAAAAGTTCTTCAATGTGAAATTACTAGAAATCCATTTTTAGGTCTGTTGGCACATGTGGTTTGAATATGCACCACCCTTTCCCATGTAACATTGACCATACCACCTTATTGAATTTACTGAACCCACTTTCTCCATTCTTGCACCTCACACGAGTGAAGAATGAGATGTTAGTATAAGATTTTCAGTGTAATCTATTAAATGATATTAAGATGCAGCCATTTACAAACAAATGCTTATATGAAAACAACATTAAGACACAAAACATCTTCATAACTTCATAATTATTATAAACCTTTAAATATTAGTGATAGTTTGCATCTCTGTGAACTTCATAATGGTGAAGTTGGTATCAGATATATGATTTGTCATTTGATATTGAGCAACTACTTTTAAACAAATGTTTGTAGAAATATCAGTGTAAGACAAAATACACTATCACAGAGAGGTGATTATTTTAATCATGAATGTACTAGAAATGGTAAACGTCTCAGCAAACTTGCTGTACAATGATGTTGGTATAGTGTATATGGTATTACAGAACAGTTGCAAAGTTTACAACAAAACATGATATAAGACAAGTACAGTGTTACAAATTAAAAAGCATTGTAAGCATTAACAAGTACCTGAATGCAGGATGTACATGCCTTGTTTACTTAGGGGCAACCAGGAGGGCTCATCCTCTCTTGAGCTAAAGTATTAATCAGCAAGTCTAAAAGTAAAATCTTCATTCATATGCACTATACACTGACAGTATCCATTCAGTTATCAATGTAAATCAGGTTAAGAAATAAGATACAGGGGATTTTTGAAAAGAGAAACTTTCCTCAGATATTTTTACAGTGGGTTGTTTTATTGGTGATTGGCTGTTTCACAGCAGTATGTGAATTATCAGTCTTATTAAATTTAATGTATGTATGACTCATGGTGAGGTGCCTGAGGATTGGCGGAATGCGTGCATAGTGCCATTGTACAAAGGCAAAGGGGATAAGAGTGAGTGCTCAAATTACAGAGGTATAAGTTTGTTGAGTATTCCTGGTAAATTATATGGGAGGGTATTGATTGAGAGGGTGAAGGCATGTACAGAGCATCAGATTGGGGAAGAGCAGTGTGGTTTCAGAAGTGGTAGAGGATGTGTGGATCAGGTGTTTGCTTTGAAGAATGTATGTGAGAAATACTTAGAAAAGCAAATGGATTTGTATGTAGCATTTATGGATCTGGAGAAGGCATATGATAGAGTTGATAGAGATGCTCTGTGGAAGGTATTAAGAATATATGGTGTGGGAGGAAAGTTGTTAGAAGCAGTGAAAAGTTTTTATCGAGGATGTAAGGCATGTGTACGTGTAGGAAGAGAGGAGAGTGATTGGTTCTCGGTGAATGTAGGTTTGCGGCAGGGGTGTGTGATGTCTCCATGGTTGTTTAATTTGTTTATGGATGGGGTTGTTAGGGAGGTAAATGCAAGAGTTTTGGAAAGAGGGGCAAGTATGAAGTCTGTTGGGGATGAGAGAGCTTGGGAAGTGAGTCAGTTGTTGTTCGCTGATGATACAGCGCTGGTGGCTGATTCATGTGAGAAACTGCAGAAGCTGGTGACTGAGTTTGGTAAAGTGTGTGGAAGAAGAAAGTTAAGAGTAAATGTGAATAAGAGCAAGGTTATTAGGTACAGTAGGGTTGAGGGTCAAGTCAATTGGGAGGTGAGTTTGAATGGAAAAAAACTGGAGGAAGTGAAGTGTTTTAGATATCTGGGAGTGGATCTGGCAGCGGATGGAACCATGGAAGCGGAAGTGGATCATAGGGTGGGGGAGGGGGCGAAAATTCTGGGGGCCTTGAAGAATGTGTGGAAGTCGAGAACATTATCTCGGAAAGCAAAAATGGGTATGTTTGAAGGAATAGTGGTTCCAACAATGTTGTATGGTTGCGAGGCGTGGGCTATGGATAGAGTTGTGCGCAGGAGGATGGATGTGCTGGAAATGAGATGTTTGAGGACAATGTGTGGTGTGAGGTGGTTTGATCGAGTGAGTAACGTAAGGGTAAGAGAGATGTGTGGAAATAAAAAGAGCATGGTTGAGAGAGCAGAAGAGGGTGTTTTGAAGTGGTTTTGGCACATGGAGAGAATGAGTGAGGAAAGATTGACCAAGAGGATAGATGTGTCGGAGGTGGAGGGAACGAGGAGAAGAGGGAGACCAAATTGGAGGTGGAAAGATGGAGTGAAAAAGATTTTGTGTGATCGGGGCCTGAACATGCAGGAGGGTGAAAGGAGGGCAAGGAATAGAGTGAATTGGAGCGATGTTGTATACCGGGGTTGACGTGCTGTCAGTGGATTGAATCAAGGCATGTGAAGCGTCTGGGGTAAACCATGGAAAGCTGTGTAGGTATGTATATTTGCGTGTGTGGGCGTATGTATATACATGTGTATGGGGGGGGTTGGGCCATTTCTTTCGTCTGTTTCCTTGCGCTACCTCGCAAACGCGGGAGACAGCGACAAAGTATAATAAAAAAAATAAAATAAAAACATTAAAAGATGTACAAAAGTACTATTTTAGGTGATGAACTACTTCCAGAAGTGCTGCAGACAGTGCCTTGAATGACAGAACATATGAATTTATAAATTTGTACACGAATTGATGTATGAGCATAGGAGAAATTTCATATGATAGCAAAGAAGTAATGCATCATAACAGCAATGTTACTCTAGCAGTGTTTGAGACAAGGCAAATGTGAATTCAGTCATTTGTAACAGGTTGCAGATAAAATCATATTGGACTCTTACTATGACCTAGAAAGGCAAACCACAGAGATTGTTTTAAAGATTATGAAAGTGGATTGCATTGATTTTCATTGGTTCCAGTTGGATTTTGTGTTTTGATATGAGGGTATTTTTTTTCACTTACTGATTTCTTTCATTATATTTTGCATGACACCTATTTATTAGATGTGTTTAGATAGGGCCATTGTTTTTTCCCAATGCTATCTCACTAAAGCAGGAAAGGTGGTTATTTATAGAAATATAGAAAGTGATTCTGTGTATTTCCAGTGCTGATATAAACCATCATAGAATTAGCCTTCAGAATTATCCAAGAAAAATGTGATGTGCTCCTTGGTGAGAAATTTAACTTGTAATTGTGTAATTTAGATGATTCCAGAACTTCTGAAGTCAGCTACTGACTGGGATAGCCACACTTCACTACCATGGATTAATTGGAACATGGGTGGAGTTGAGAGGGAGCGCATTGCAGCTGTGACCCAACATCACCCACTTGGCCGATCTATACTGTTGCTTTTCCTCCCAGGAACCATCACTCTTTACTACGGAGATGAACTGGGCTTGTCGCAGATTTCACAGGTATATTTCAAACCTAGTATTAGATATGGTAACTGTGTATGGATTATATCATTGTGATCCCTCATGCTCCCTTGTGATAGTACTAATAACTGAGTTGTGATAAAGGATTAGAAATGAAATATCAAAGTCATTGGTGAAGGGTAGTCAGATCTTTGATGTATTGAATATTGAAAAAAATATGTCGATTTGGAAAAGATTACAGGAAAATGCAGTGAAACCTACTTGGTTGTATGGTTGTGGATTGCCAGCAGTTATACACTAGGATTTTGTTGTGTACTGTATAAGCCGTCGAGATGGAAGTTTTGAGAGTGATTTAGGTATTGTAGGCACGGATTATATAAAATTAACTGAAGTTCAGTGTGCATTTACTGTTTGTCTATAACTCTTTCATTTTTCTATTCCCAGTTCCATGTATAACCCAAATCACCATCACTTTCATTCAAGTTCCATCCATAACCCAGATCATTATGGCTTTTGTAGGAGCTAAAGCTCAGCCTCTGCTGTTGTGATTGTCAGAAAAAATTGCTATCTTCAAAAGACAAGGAATGAATTATATAGCTGTACAAAGAGATATAAGTAAAGCCTTTGAAAAAAAAAGTGGACTATAGATATACAGTGTGAACTACTACAGTTAGACGTGCCAGATATAACAGAAAATCTTTTCAGCCACTCAAACCAGCACCCCAAAGAAAGTATCGTCTTCTCAGCAAGGTCACCAAAATTTCCATTGCTAAATGGAGTACCTCTCTGTCACTCCTCTACAATACATCTTACCAAGTTCACTCATCATACTTAAACCTCTGTAATTCAGTCACTCATTTTGTCCTCCTTGCCTGTATACAGTGGCACTGTAAAAGCATTCTCCCAATTCCTTCAACAATGTGAAACTCTTTTGATTATTTGATCTTCTGCCACAGAGCACTGTTCTCTTCTCATCCATGTGCTGAGATCCTTAGTGCAGGGGAATGCATTGTACACCACGAGGATTAGATAAGCTTTACTCAGGATGCTCCTGATGGAGTTAGGATTCTTCCATTTTCCTCACAAATGATTTGGAACAAATGATCAAACACTTAATTTAAGTTCCCAACTGTCAAAACCACTATTCCAGGACACTCAAATTCTACTTCTTAATCTGTCTGCTCCTCCTCTATATATGACTATTTCTGTCCCATTAAGTGTCCTCTAACCATGATTTGATCTTTATCACATCTGAATAGGCACTTTAGGAAAGCTTAGTAGTCATCCTTGTGGACTTTACTTGGGATGGGTACTGCCTTGCTTGCACGAGATGCCTCCAACTGTGCTGAACATATGACAAGTTTATCTTTGTTAATTTGAAGTCTTAAATTCTTACTTCAACCAGAGTTTTGTTCCCCCAGTTATGGTTTGATTACTCCCATTATGATGCCTGTTGCATGAGGGACAGAGTGTATCGAGCCATGACGTTCTATTCTTCCCATGATTCCCTCCTCACTTTCATCTCTGCTTGGAATCATTGCAGAGCTGTTCTTTGTACAGACAGGCATGATGTGATTTCTTCCTCTACTGATATATCTTCATGTCTTTAAGCAAAAGCATCTCCAGTAACTGTTGTAATGCTGCCTTTCCTTTTCTCTTCAGCCTGATTACTCTATAGCCGCCTCCACAGATTAAGCCATTCCATTTCTTACCTTATCCTGTTTTAATTCTACTTTGGAGGGTTCCACATTTAGTTTTCCTCCCCACCTCCAGAATCTATGCCCTTTCCTATATATGTATCTTTTGCAGGGTCTAACAAGTACATTCCCAGATTCATTTGGCCATGGTATATGACCCAAATGACACCTCCTTGAATTGTAAGGGAGTGTGTTTCTGAGCTACCTGTGACCCATACTAGTTTATTTCATCTCTGGCTCAAATTCCAAACAATTTCTTCTTCATGGAAGCATGCCTTTATGCAGCTCA
The DNA here is from genome assembly GCF_036320965.1 of Panulirus ornatus. Lineage (NCBI taxonomy): Eukaryota > Metazoa > Arthropoda > Malacostraca > Decapoda > Palinuridae > Panulirus > Panulirus ornatus. The sequence continues at coordinate 57,108,824 of NC_092242.1, forward strand.
TCTGCAAGAATGGAGTCCATCCTAACCCTTCTGTCTATTGCCCCATTGCTTCCACTAATGCTATCTCCAAAATCTTTGAAACTCTCCATTCTCAGTCTCTCATATACTTAGAATTCCAATCCCTTCCTTCTGATTACCGGTATTTCTTGTTAAGTGTCAGGTGTATTAGTGATCTTTTCTCCATTGTGATTCATCTGTAGTCCTCTCTCAGGGAGTTCCATTGAATTTTTTGTTTTATTCCTCTACATATCCTAACCATTTGACAATGTGGCTTTTTGAATTTCTTTTTTCTTGTTCTTCTACTTCTCTGTATTCCCATATCCATAGCTTCCTTGATATTAAGTCCATTGCAGTAGTCATTGATGGATTAACTTCACCTTTACAAAAAGAATCCTAATTATTTCATTCTTCTTATTTCAACTACTTCTTCCCTCCTCATTCTAAAACTTGTTTTCTTTCTTGTACTATGCACATCTCTTAATTTAGACATGTGCAGTGTCTTGGAATGAGGAAGCTCTAACTTGGTTAAACTCAGCAATGCTGATATGTAGTTTCTACTTGTATCTCACTCATTTCCCTCAGTTCAGTTTCAAAACCACAAATCATCCCCACAATAACAAACATATTGGGCATAACCATGTGTTCCTTTTTATCCTGGGAACCTCTCATAATCAGCTGTACAACATTTGCTTCATGAAAGCAATGGAATGTTGTATAGATGCTGTAATGTTTTTTCTTTTGAACAGCTGTTTTATACCAATAGAATAATGAAGGGTAGAGGTGTAAGTATGGGTGTGAAGAGAGGATTAAGGGATAGCACAGTCTTCCCAACCCTGACTTGTGCATCCGAGACATGGACAAGGAATGAGTCTTAGAGGTCAAGAATCCAGGCTGTGGAAATGAGCTATTTGAGAAGAGCATGTGATGTGACTAGATGGAATGAAGAAAGAAATTAAAGGTGTATGAGAGAAGTGGTATGGCAGGGAATGCAAAGAGAGTGAATTGTGGAGTAAGAGAATGGGTGAAACATAATACACTGAGGTGGTTTGGGCATGTGGAAAGAATGTGAGACTGTAAGTTTACAAGGAGAGTGTATGATAATACAATGAAAAGTGTTGGTGTTAATGGAAGGCCACCTGTGACATGGGCAAATAGGGTGGAAGAGCACTGGAAGGAGAGAAATAGTGGAAGAATGCATGGAATAGTGTATGCAAGGGAGGCATGTAATGACAGGGATAAGTGGAGACTCTTTTGCCCTGGCCACCCCTTGATGGGAATTTTTGGAGGGAACGGGCATCAGAGATATAGATAGCTAGAAGTAGTGTATGCCTTTCCTTCCACTGTTCTCAGTGCAGGGTGGCACATACAGAATGTTTAAAGCAATTTGTTTTATTTATCATCACCACACCTTCCTGTCAGAGACTTGGAAGCTGTGCATCTACCATTCTATAAAGAAATGTATATGTTACAATAATTCCTTTTCAAATAAAGCATATGTCATTTGTCCTAAGAAATAAGAATGTGTGAAAAGAATGAGTGCTCACTAAGATAATATAATTTATATCAGGGTATTACTAGAGGGGAGTTAGGGAAGAGACATGGAATGCTGGAGCAGTAAACATGAGAAGATTTCAAGGTTAGCAAATAGTAGAATAAAAAGGGTAGTGGAGAGTATTAAATTGTGATAAAAAGTAATTGGTCTTCATTATTTATGTAACCACAGACTGTCTGTGGGAAGGGAAGGTAATGTAATGTATTTTACAGTTGTGATTGCATGAGTCTTTATAGGAAATAAGACTATATGTAAAAACAACATGAAAACCTCATCAGGTGCTTAAAAGTCCCTTTAGATGAAAGATCATATTTAAGGAAGCAATGAAATGTATCAAAATGGAAGAGAGCTATCCCTTAAGTATGGTATGAGTTAAAAAGTTTGATTTATCTCCAAGTATATCTTCAGTATATGTTTTTTCATACAGAATCACCTCTTTTTTTAATTTGTAGACACATGATGAAATGATGAATACAAATGTATACATATGACCATTGTAGCCATGGTTCCTTAAAGAGTTTGTCATAATTGCAGGATGATAGCTGGTCTTCCATCATGCAGTGGAGTGGAGATGAATATGCTGGATTTAGTTCTGTGAAGCCTTGGAGGAATTTAAGTGAGGGTTGGAAGGATGACAATGTAGAAGAACAGAACGACACCATATCAGCTCTTGCTCACATGATATCTGCTCGACAAGAGAAGGTCAGATTATTGATTTCTCTCCATGATCATTGAGGAAACACCTGATCCACACATCCTTTACCACTCAGGAAGTCACATTGTTCATCCCCAGTCTGATGCTCTGTACATGTCTTCATGCTTTCAATCACCACTCTCCCTTACATCTTTTCAGGTACTCGCAACAAACTTATATCTTTGTAGTTTGAACACTCTTCTTTGACCCCCTTGCCTTTATACAGTGGTACTATACATGCATTCTGCCAATGCTCAGGCACATCACCATGATTCATACATATGTACATTGAAAATCCTAACTAACAAGTCAACAACACAGTCACCCCCCTTCTTCAGAAATTTGACTGCAATACCATCCACTCCAGCTACCTTGCCACATATCATCTTACGCAAGGCTTTCTCCACCTCCTCCCTCTTCATCAAACCACTTTCCGTGAATGTCTCACCTCATATCTCCCTGACCAAAATACCCTATATCTGCTAGCCTATCATCAAACATTTATAACAATCCTTCAGAAAAACAAGTGGATTTGTATGTAGCATTTATGGATCTGGAGAAGGCCTTACATCCTTGATAAAAACTTTTCACTTCTTCCAACAACTTGCCTCCCACACCATATATTCTTTATACCTTTCACAAAGCATCTCTATCAACTCTATCATATGCCTTCTCCAGATCCATAAATGCTACATACATGCAGTCTGTTGTAGATGAGAGAGCTTGGGAAGTGAGTCAGTTGTTGTTCGCTGATGATACAGCGCTGTTGGCTGATTCGGGTGAGAAACTGCAGAAGCTGGTGACTGAGTTTGGTAAAGTGTGTGAAAGAAGAAAACTGAGAGTAAATGTGAATAAGAGCAAGGTTATTAGGTACAGTAGGGTTGAGGGACTAGTCAATTGGGAGGTAAGTTTGAATGGAGAAAACTGGAGGAAGTGAAGTGTTTTAGATATCTGGGAGTGGATTTGGCAGCAGATGGAACCATGGATGTGGAAGTGAATCATAGGGTGGAGGAGGGGGCGAAAGTTCTGGGAGCGTTGAAAAATGTGTGGAAGTTGAGAACGTTATCTTGGAAAGCAAAAATGGGTATGTTTGAAGGAATAGTGGTTCCAACAATGTTATATGATTGAGAGGCGTGGGCTATAGATTGAGTTGTGCGGAAGAGGGTGGGTGTGCTGGAAATGAGATGTTTGAGGACAATATGTGGTGTTAGGTGGTTTGATCAAGTAAGTAATGAAAGGGTAAGAGAGATGTGTGGTAATAAAAAGAGTGTGGTTGAGAAAGCAGAAGAGGGTGTTTTGAAATGGTTTGGTCTCATGGAGAGAATAAGTGAGGAAAGATTGACAAAGAGGATGTATGTGTCAGAGGTTGAGGGAACAAGGAGAAGTGGGAGACCAAATTGGAGGTGGAAAGATGAAGTGAAAAAGATTCTGAGTGATCGGGGCCTGAACATGCAGGAGGGTGAAAGGCGTGCAAGGAATAGAGTGAATTGGAACGATGTGGTATACCGGGGTCGACATGCTGTCAATGGATTGAACCAGGGCATGTGAAGCATCTGGGGTAAACCATGGAAAGTTTTGTCGGGCCTGGATGTGGAAAGGGTGCTGTGGTTTCGGTGTATTATACATGACAGCTAGAGACTGAGTGTGAACGAATGGGGCCTTTGTTGTCTTTTCCTAGCGCTACCTCGCGTACATGCGGGGGGAGGGGGTTGTCATTTCATTGTAGCGGGGTGGTGACGGGAATGAATAAGGGCAGACATTATGAATTATGTACATATATGTATATGTCTGTGTGTGTATATGTATGTATATGTTGAGATGTATAGATATGTATATTTGCGTGTGTGGACATGTATGTGTATACATGTGTATGTGGGTGGGTTGGGCCATTCTTTCGTCTGTTTCCTTGTGCTGCCTCGCTAACGCGGGAGACAGCGACAAAGTATAATAGATGAATAAATAAGAATGTATATATATGTATACGTTGAAATGTATAGGTATGCATATGTGCGTGTGTGGACGTGTATGTATATACATGTGTATGTCGGTGGGTTGGGCCATTCTGTTGTCTGTTTCCTTGCGCTACCTCACTAATGCGGGAGACAGTGACAAAGTATAATAAAAAAATGATAACAATAACTTATTCCGTGACCTTATCCTATCACTACCTGTTACCACTTCTGGGGTTATATATGATAAAGAATATTGGGGGATATAGGTCACCTCAGGGGCTAACATTCTTTTAGGATTGAAAGTTCTTTATGAACATAGTGCTTGGGCATATTTAGTTATACCCATCTGGCTGCTTCTTGATTCTCATTTGAGATTTTCTTATGTCTCTTTGTCATTGATGAGGTTTTTGAAAATGGAACCCAAAATTGAAAAATACCCAGGTCCAGCTGGTGCACCGTTGACACATTAGCAAGCTTATTGTTGCAGTTTTCTCCAAAATCAGATCTGTCCTTCGTATGATTTTGTTCCAGTTATGTAACTACTAACGTTTTTTGCTAGCCCATGTTACACATAAGTTGGATCTCTTTGTTTCTGTAGAGATCCTGTTTGTTGCCTATGTTCCTACCTAATTGTTGTGGGATACAGTAACTTGCCTTATTTTCCCTTGGAAAGTCCCTTTACCTCAGCTAGCATACTGATGATGGCTTACTCAGAACGAGTATAGGCTGATTTTGGATTCCCTATCAATATGAGATTGCAAGTTGTCAGGACATGTTCAGTGGTTTCTGTTGTGGAATCTTGCCCTTAAGAATGAAAGATGAGATCACATCTTATCCGGAGTCATTGAAATGGGATACTAGAAGAGTCTTTTCATATTGTACCTGTGTCTTGAATATTACACTCTTGTTATGTTAGGGGACTTTTTAGGAAGATATCTACCTAGGTAGTAGATGTTAGGCATGCTCTAACCAGGGAAGCACTGCCACTTTGGTGATGGGAGGAATTGTGACTGCAGCATAGTGAGCCAGCATCACAGTTGTCAAACTTGTAGCCAGGGGTGTGTGTGTTTGTGTTTTTTAGAGGTTTGAACAGACCCCTTTTGTCTCTGAAAAGTAAAATATATCTTCAGTTTTTGCCAAAATGTGTTACTGTTGGCTGGGACAGACCACTTAGCTTCCAGATATATAAAGACTAATGCTTTTAATTGTGTATAATTGCAGAAGTATATTAGAAGAGTCCTTTAAAATGTGGCATTTTGTGCTTTTACTGTGTATAAATGATACAAAACTTGTATATATTCACTCCCAAAATTCATCTCAAATATGAAAAATAACCCCCTTTGAAAATTCTGGTGATGGGCCTTGTGGTTGTAATGTTCTTCCTTACCCAGTTACAAGCTCCTAGCCAACACCAAAGGGCAAATGTTTAATGAAGAGTAAAGTATACCTGTAAGTTTCAGCCAAAATGGCAGGGAGTTGGAGAGATCTAATTCGTCTGATGCATGTGAACGTATGGGCTCTGCCTCAGAGAGAAAAGGATTTTCTTTTTTAAAGGTCGATGTTAAATGTCACTTTTTTTTTTAATCAGTTCATTGCTCTCCTGAGAAGAGGGTTCAGTTGGATACACCCATCCCTTGCTTTATGTTGGGGGTTATGTTTTACAAAAACTTCACTCAAAGAGAAATCTCGTATAGTGATCCTCTAAACACATAGAGAAAAACTTAGGTCCCTGTCTTGCATTGTGGAAGGTATTGGAAGAAGATATTTTGGAAGTAAATAGAAATAGTAATCAGGATGTAACAGTTTTTCAATGTAATTTTTTTCTTTCCAGGTTCCCATCTACATCAATGGCATTTTTGAATATGAGGGAGACTATCACCCAACCAAATCTGCAAATTACAGAGTATGTATTGCATGATTTTCATAAAGTCCTTTTAGGATATGATTATTAATGATTGGTAAGTTACATTTATTTCAAAATTTGCACACCTCTCTGGCTAATAGGTTTGAACCAACATGAAGCAGTTTATTGAAAGACTTTGACTATTTGAAATTCAACAAAGCTTGCAACTTTGGTTCATCCTTGAAATTAAATGTTAAATAGCTAGAAAGGATCTTATTATTCAGGTTACCTAGAACTTTTTTTTTCAAAGCTTGAGACAGCATAGGCAACTGAGGCTCTAATTAAGGCCATCCCATTAACACCACATGTTTTTACTTTTTTTTATTTGCTTTGTTTGCGAGGTAGCGTTTGCGAGGTAGCGCAAGGAAACAGACGAAAGAAATGGCCCAACCCACCCCCATACACATGTATATACATACACGTCCCCACACGCAAATATACATACCCATACATCTCAATATACACATATATATATACACACACAGACATATACATATGTACACATGCACACAATTCACACTGTCTGCCTTTATTCATTCCCATCGCCACCTCGCCACACATGGAATAGCATCCCCCTCCCCCCTCATATGTGCGAGGGAGCGCTAGGAAAAGACAACAAAGGCCCCACTCGTTCACACTCAGTCTCTAGCTGTCATGCAATAATGCCCGAAACCACAGCTCCCTTTCCACATCCAGGCCCCACAGAACTTTCCATGGTTTACCCCAGACACTTCACATGCCCTGATCCAATCCATTGACAGCACGTCGACCCTGGTATACCACATCGATCCAATACACTCTATTTCTTGCCCACCTTTCACCCTCCTGCATGTTCAGGCCCCGATCACTCAAAATCTTTTTCACTCCATCTTTCCACCTCCAATTTGGTCTCCCACTTCTCCTCGTTCCCTCCACCTCTGACACATATATCCTCTTTGTCAATCTTTCCTCACTCATTCTCTCCATGTGCCCAAACCATTTCAAAACACCCTCTTCTGCTCTCTCAACCACGCACTTCTTATTTCCACACATCTCTCTCACCCTTACATTACTTACTCGATCAAATCACCTCACACCACATATTGTCCTCAAACATCTCATTTCCAGCACATCCACCCTCCTGCACACAACTCTATCCATAGCCCATGCCTCGCAACCATACAACATTGTTGGAACCACTATTCCTTCAAACATAGCCATGTATGTGTATGTGTTGATGTATATCTTTCTTTCTTCTTCTTTCATACTATTCGCCATTTCCCATGTTAGCAAGGTAGTGTTAAGAACAGAGGACTGGACCTTTGAGGGAATATCCTCACCTAGGCATGAATGTACATATGTGTGTATATGAGTGGGAATACCTGGTTTAAAAAGCGAGATATACATAAGTATACTTATGTAAGTAGGAGAGATGGCCAGAGAGCGTTATTGGATTACGTGTTAATTGACAGGCGTGCGAAAGAGAGACTTTTGGATGTCAATGTGCTGAGAGGTGCAACTGGAGGGATGTCTGATCATTATCTTGTGGAGGCTAAGGTGAAGATTAGTATGGGTTTTCAGAAAAGAAGAGTGAATGTTGGGGTGAAGAAGGTGGTGAGAGTAAGTGAGCTTGGGAAGGAGACCTGTGTGAAGAAGTATCAGGAGAGACTGTGTACAGAATGGAAAAAGGTGAGAACAATGGAAGTAAGGGGAGTGGGGGAGGAATGGGATGTATTTAGAGAATCAGTGATGGATTGCGCAAAAGATGCTTGTGGCATGAGAAGAGTGGGAGGTGGGCTGTTTAGAAAGGGTAGTGAGTGGTGGGATGAAGAAGTAAGAGTATTAGTGAAAGAGAAGAGAGAGGCATTTGGACGATTTTTGCAGGGAAAAAATGCAATTGAGTGGGAGAAGTATAAAAGAAAGAGACAGGAGGTCAAGAGAAAGGTGCAAGAGGTGAAAAAAAGGGCAAATGAGAGTTGGGGTGAGAGACTATCAGTAAATTTTAGGGAGAATAAAAAGATGTTCTGGAAGGAGGTAAATAGGGTGCGTAAGACAAGGGAGCAAATGGGAACTTCAGTGAAGGGCGTAAATGGGGAGGTGATAACAAGTAGTGGTGATGTGAGAAGGAGATGGAATGAGTATTTTGAAGGTCTGTTGAATGTGTCTGATGACAGAGTGGCAGATATAGGGTGTTTGGGTCGAGGTGGTGTGCAAAGTGAGAGGGTTAGGGAAAATGATTTGGTAAACAGAGAAGAGGTAGTAAAAGCTTTGCGGAAGATGAAAGCCGGCAAGGCAGCAGGTTTGGATGGTATTGCAGTGGAATTTATTAAAAAAGGGGGTGACTGTATTGTTGACTGGTTGGTAAGGTTATTTAATGTATGTTTGACTCATGGTGAGGTGCCTGAGGATTGGCGGAATGCGTGCATAGTGCCATTGTACAAAGGCAAAGGGGATAAGAGTGAGTGCTCAAATTACAGAGGTATAAGTTTGTTGAGTATTCCTGGTAAATTATATGGGAGGGTATTGATTGAGAGGGTGAAGGCATGTACAGAGCATCAGATTGGGGAAGAGCAGTGTGGTTTCAGAAGTGGGAGAGGATGTGTGGATCAGGTGTTTGCTTTGAAGAATGTATGTGAGAAATACTTAGAAAAGCAAATGGATTTGTATGTAGCATTTATGGATCTGGAGAAGGCATATGATAGAGTTGATAGAGATGCTCTGTGGAAGGTATTAAGAATATATGGTGTGGGAGGCAAGTTGTTAGAAGCAGTGAAAAGTTTTTATCGAGGATGTAAGGCATGTGTACGTGTAGGAAGAGAGGAAAGTGATTGGTTCTCAGTGAATGTAGGTTTGCGGCAGGGGTGTGTGATGTCTCCATGGTTGTTTAATTTGTTTATGGATGGGGTTGTTAGGGAGGTAAATGCAAGAGTCTTAGAAAGAGGGGCAAGTATGAAGTCTGTTGGGGATGAGAGAGCTTGGGAAGTGAGTCAGTTGTTGTTCGCTGATGATACAGCGCTGGTGGCGGATTCATGTGAGAAACTGCAGAAGCTGGTGACGGAGTTTGGTAAAGTGTGTGGAAGAAGAAAGTTAAGAGTAAATGTGAATAAGAGCAAGGTTATTAGGTACAGTAGGGTTGAGGGTCAAGTCAATTGGGAGGTGAGTTTGAATGGAGAAAAACTGGAGGAAGTGAAGTGTTTTAGATATCTGGGAGTGGATCTGTCAGCGGATGGAACCATGGAAGCGGAAGTGGATCATAGGGTGGGGGAGGGGGCGAAAATTTTGGGAGCCTTGAAAAATGTGTGGAAGTCGAGAACATTATCCCGGAAAGCAAAAATGGGTATGTTTGAAGGAATAGTAGTTCCAACAATGTTGTATGGTTGCGAGGCGTGGGCTATGGATAGAGTTGTGCGCAGGAGGATGGATGTGCTGGAAATGAGATGTTTGAGGACAATGTGTGGTGTGAGGTGGTTTGATCGAGTAAGTAACGTAAGGGTGAGAGAGATGTGTGGAAATAAAAAGAGCGTGGTTGAGAGAGCAGAAGAGGGTGTTTTGAAATGGTTTGGGCACATGGAGAGAATGAGTGAGGAAAGATTGACCAAGAGGATATATGTGTCGGAGGTGGAGGGAACGAGGAGAAGAGGGAGACCAAATTGGAGGTGGAAAGATGGAGTGAAGAGGATTTTGTGTGATCGGGGCCTGAACATGCAGGAGGGTGAAAGGAGGGCAAGGAATAGAGTGAATTGGAGCGATGTGGTATACAGGGGTTGACGTGCTGTCAGTGGATTGAATCAAGGCATGTGAAGCGTCCGGGGTAAACCATGGAAAGCTGTGTAGGTATGTATATTTGCGTGTGTGGACGTGTGTATGTACATGTGTATGGGGAGGGTTGGGCCATTTCTTTCGTCTGTTTCCTTGCGCTACCTCGCAAACGCGGGAGACAGCGACAAAGTATAAAAAAAAAAAAAAAAAAAAAAAATGAGTGGGTTGGTCTTTCTTCGTCTGTTTCCTGGTGCTACCTCGCTGATGTGGGAAATGGTGATCAATTATAATAAATCAATTGATAAATATATATATATATATATATATATATATATATATATATATATTTTTTTTTTTTTTTATAATTTGTCGCTGTCTCCCGCGTTTGCGAGGTAGCGCAAGGAAACAGACGAAAGAAATGCCCCCCCCCCCATACACATGTACATACACACATCCACACACGCAAATATACATACCTACACAGCTTTCCATGGTTTACCCCAGACGCTTCACATGCCTTGATTCAATCCACTGACAGCACGTCAACCCCTGTATACCACATCGCTCCAATTCACTCTATTCCTTGCCCTCCTTTCACCCTCCTGCATGTTCAGGCCCCGATCACACAAAATCTTTTTCACTCCATCTTTCCACCTCCAATTTGGTCTCCCTCTTCTCCTCGTTCCCTCCACCTCCGACACATATATCCTCTTGGTCAATCTTTCCTCACTCATTCTCTCCATGTGCCCAAACCATTTCAAAACACCCTCTTCTGCTCTCTCAACCACGCTCTTTTTATTTCCACACATCTCTCTTACCCTTACGTTACTTACTCGATCAAACCACCTCACACCACACATTGTCCTCAAACATCTCATTTCCAGCACATCCATCCTCCTGCGCACAACTCTATCCATAGCCCACGCCTCGCAACCATACAGCATTGTTGGAACCACTATTCCTTCAAACATACCCATTTTTGCTTTCCGAGATAATGTTCTCGACTTCCACACATTTTTCAAGGCTCCCAAAATTTTCGCCCCCTCCCCCACCCTATGATCCACTTCCGCTTCCATGGTTCCATCCGCTGACAGATCCACTCCCAGATATCTAAAACACTTCACTTCCTCCAGTTTTTCTCCATTCAAACTCGCCTCCCAATTGACTTGACCCTCAACCCTACTGTACATAATAACCTTGCTCTTATTCACATTTACTCTTAACTTTCTTCTTCCACACACTTTACCAAACTCAGTCACCAGCTTCTGCAGTTTCTCACATGAATCAGCCACCAGCGCTGTATCATCAGCGAACAACAATATATATATATAGTAAAAGCTTTGCGGAAGATGAAAGCCGGCAAGGCAGCAGGTTTGGATGGTATTGCAGTGGAATTTATTAAAAAAGGGGGTGACTGTATTATTGACTGGTTGGTAAGGTTATTTAATGTATGTATGACTCATGGTGAGGTGCCTGAGGATTGACGGAATGCGTGCATAGTGCCATTGTACAGAGGCAAAGGGGATAAGAGTGAGTGCTCAAATTACAGAGGTATAAGTTTGTTGAGTATTCCTGGTAAATTATATGGGAGGGTTTTGATTGAGAGGGTGAAGGCATGTACAGAGCATCAGATTGGGGAAGAGCAGTGTGGTTTCAGAAGTGGTAGAGGATGTGTGGATCAGGTGTTTGCTTTGAAGAATGTATGTGAGAAATACTTAGAAAAGCAAATGGATTTGTATGTAGCATTTATGGATCTGGAGAAGGCATATGATAGAGTTGATAGAGATGCTCTGTGGAAGGTATTAAGAATATATGGTGTGGGAGGCAAGTTGTTAGAAGCAGTGAAAAGTTTTTATCGAGGATGTAAGGCATGTGTACGTTTAGGAAGAGAGGAAAGTGATTGGTTCTCAGTGAATGTAGGTTTGTGGCAGGGGTGTATGATATCTCCATGGTTGTTTAATTTGTTTATGGATGGGGTTGTTAGGGAGGTGAATGCAAGAGTTTTGGAAAGAGGGGCAAGTATGAAGTCTGTTGGGGATGAGAGAGCTTGGGAAGTGAGTCAGTTGTTGTTCGCTGATGATACAGCGCTGGTGGCTGATTCATGTGAGAAACTGCAGAAGCTGGTGACTGAGTTTGGTAAAGTGTGTGAAAGAAGAAAGTTAAGAGTAAATGTGAATAAGAGCAAGGTTATTAGGTACAGTAGGGTTGAGGGTCAAGTCAATTGGGAGGTAAGTTTGAATGGAGAAAAACTGGAGGAAGTAAAGTGTTTTAGATATCTGGGAGTGGATCTGGCAGCGGATGGAACCATGGAAGCGGAAGTGGATCATAGGGTGGGGGAGGGGGCGAAAATCCTGGGAGCCTTGAAGAATGTGTGGAAGTCGAGAACATTATCTTGGAAAGCAAAAATGGGTATGTTTGAAGAAATAGTGGTTCCAACAATGTTGTATGGTTGCGAGGCGTGGGCTATGGATAGAGTTGTGCGCAGGAGGATGGATGTGCTGGAAATGAGATGTTTGAGGACAATGTGTGGTGTGAGGTGGTTTGATCGAGTAAGTAACGTAAGGGTAAGAGAGATGTGTGGAAATAAAAAGAGCTTGGTTGAGAGAGCAGAAGAGGGTGTTTTGAAATGGTTTGGGCACATGGAGAGAATGAGTGAGGAGAGATTGACCAAGAGGATATATGTGTCGGAGGTGGAGGGAACGAGGAGAAGTGGGAGACCAAATTGGAGGTGGAAAGATGGAGTGAAAAAGATTTTGTGTGATCGGGGCCTGAACATGCAGGAGGGTGAAAGGCGGGGAAGGAATAGAGTGAATTGGATCGATGTGGTATACCGGGGTTGACGTGCTGTCAGTGGATTGAATCAGGGCATGTGAAGTGTCTGGGGTAAACCATGGAAAGCTGTGTAGGTATGTATATTTGCGTGTGTTGACGTATGTATATACATGTGTATGGGGGTGGGTTGGGCCATTTCTTTAGTCTGTTTCCATGCGCTACCTCGCAAACGCGGGAGACCGGCAAAAAAAAAAAAAAAAAAAAAAATCTTTCATACTATTCATCATTTCCCATGTTAGCGAGGTAGCGTTAAGAACAGAGGACTGGGCCTTTGAGGGAATATCCTCACCTGGCCCCCTTCTCTGTTCCTACTTTTGGAAAATTAAAACAAAAACAAGAGGGGAAGATTTCCAGCCCCCCGCTCCCTTCCCTTTTAGTCGCCTTCCACGACACTCAGGGAATTTGTGGGAAGTATTCTTTATCCCCTATCCCCAGGGGTAGGGGTACATATATACAAAATATGTAATGATGTAAGAGAGCTGCCAACTTTTGCATCAGAACAGATACGTTTTGACAGCTGTGGAGAGTTCGTGATGGCTTCTTAATCACAAGAAAAATGCTTGGCGACCCCCTTTGGTGTCATAACCCCAAGGTTGGGAATCCTTTATTTAGAAGTTCTTGTTTCACTTTAATACACTGGACATGCTTCAGGATGTGATTTGAGGCTGAATGAACCTGATCCACCTCTGGAAATTGAAGGCAGATATACTGCTAATGGTGATATGTAAACAGTTGTGATAAAGTTTAATTAGATATCTCTTTGCTGGGGGTTAAATTCATGGTTTGGATGGAAGACTTTTTGATTTTGTTAAGTGCTTATGGAAGTGTTGTGTGTATAATAGCATTTGATAGTATGAGTCCATGGTTTGAAATAAAAGTGAGAATGCATCATGCTTTGCTTAGTCACCATATTTGTTTGATTATGGAGGCATTACAAGACTGTGCTGCATATGGTTACATTTAGTGAGATTGTATCACTGGAATACAATCTCGTTAAAGAACTTATTACTCTTATAGCACAGCCATTAAGCAGCAGACACCCCTTGAAAGGGATCTTAGGGTTATCTAACAATGATAGTGGATTATGCATTCCATGAAGTGAGAGTGAGGTGGAAAAGTGGCATTTGGATAAATCATGCTGGAGCAAATTAAAAATTATCAAAGTTGTTTCCTGCAGGTAATGCTATTCTCGTATCAAATCATGGGGTGAGTTCCTTTGCATAAAATGATGTGTTAGTTTAATGATGTGTATAGAAGGGAGTTGCTGAAAGTAAATGCAAGAAAGGCATTGATTTCTGGTGATGGGATGTTACATTGTTGTTGTATCAGTTTTCAAATACAGTTCTTGAAATGGAAGCGCAGTAGGTATGGGTGATGTAAAGCTGAAGGTGAGAGTAGTCTTGCAAAATAGGAAGTATGCTGAAAGATTTGGTGAATGGAAATTATATAGGCCAGGATAGGTAGAAAATAAGAGTAGTAGAGAGGATAACTTTAGTAGCATAGTTGAAATAAGAGGATAGATAAAGAAATGTGAAAAGGATAATTCTGTAGTATGAAGAAGTCTAGAATTATAGAGGGATGAAATATATAGCAGTTAAAGTTACAAAGCAAAGAGGTAGATTCCAGAAGAGATTGATAGATGTGGTGAAGGAATTGATTAGGGCAAATATGAAAATGATGTGTAATGGAGAGGTTTTGTGTGTGAAGGGAGTATGAATAGAGACCTCGGACTCACTTGATGGATCATCGTCATATGCAAAGTGAAAAAGAAGCACTTACATTAGTATTAGTGGATGTTGCTTTTTGATTAGTTAGGCATGAGATAAGGATGTGCGAAGGTTATCCGAGAGGTCATGTGCAGTTGATGCATGTATTTAATTCAGAAATGAGGTAACAGTAATGGATAGATGGATTTTAGTATGCTGATAAAAGGGATTCCAAGTTTGCTCTCAGACTAAGAGTGAATTATAGAGGATAGTTCCTTTGGCTATTGTGGCTATTACCCACTTTTCCAGTACAGCAGTATTTGAAAACCCATAATCCTCTTCAGATTACCAGATTATGGGATTTTTTGGCATTATAGGACTCTGCCAAGATTTTTGGCAAGGTTTCATCATAACATCAGCAGTTGACGAAACAGTGTACAGTCTCATCAAAGACCTTATTGCTTAAAGGGAGTCCATCTTGTCCCTTCTGGTTAGCATAGCACAGCTTTGTTTTACTGGAACCCTGGAACAGGTGCCTTGAGTTAACTGGAGGACCCTTTCAGAAATGGGTCCTAGGGTAATTATAGAAATAATGAAATATTTTTTTTTCATATTTATTATACTTTGTCGCTGTCTCCCACATTAGCGAGGTAGCACAATGAAACGGATGAAAGAATGGCCCAGCCCACCCACATACACATGTACATACATAAACGCCCACACACACACATATACATACCTATACATTTCAATGTATTCATACATATACATACACAGACATATACATATATACACATGTACATATTCATACATGCTGCCTTCATCCATTCCTGTCACCACCCCACCACACATGAAAATGGCACCCTTCTCCCCCTGTGCATGTGTGAGGTAGCGCTAGGAAGAGACAACAAGGGCCACTTTTGTTCACGCTCAGTCTCTAGCTGTCATGTGTAATGCACCGAAACCACAGCTCCCTTTCCACATCCAGGCCCCACAAAACTTTCCATGGTTTACCCCAGACGCTTCACATGCCCTGGTTCAATCCATTGACGGCACATTGACCCCAGTATACCACATCATTCCAGTTAACCCTATTCCTTGCACGCCTTTCACCCTCCTGTATGTTTAGGCCATAATTGCTCAAAATCTTTTTCACTCCATCCTTCCACCTCCAGTTTGGTCTCCCACATCTTCTCTTTCCCTTCACCTCTGACACATATATTCTCTTCGTCAGTCTTTCCTCACTCATTCTCTCCATGTGACCAAATCATTTCAACACACCCTCTTCTGCTCTCTCAATCACACTCTTTTTATTACCACACATCTCTACCATTTCAATACACCCTTTTCTGCTCTCTCAACCACACTCTTTTTATTACCACACATCTCTCTTACCCTTTCATTACTTACTCGATCAAACCACCTCACATCACATATTGTCCTCAAACATCTCATTTCCAACACATCCACTCTCCTCTGCACAACCCTATCTATAGCCCACGCCTTGCAACCATATAACATTGTTGGAACCACTATTCCTTCAAACATACCCATTTTTGCTCTCTGAGATAACATTCTCACCTTCTGCACATTCTTCAACACTCCCATAACCTTTGCCCCCTCCCCCATCCTGTGACTCGCTTCTGCTTCCTTGGTTCCAACCACTGCCAAATCCACTCCCAGATATCTAAAGCACTTCACTTCCTCCAGTTTTTCTTCATTCAAACTTTCCTCCAATTATCTTGTCTCTCATCCCTACTGAACCTAACAGCCTTGCTCTTATTCACATTTACTCTCAAATTTTTTCTTTCACACACTTTACCAAACTCAGTCACCAACTTCTGCAGTTTCTCGCCCAAATTAGCCACTAGCGCTGTATCATCAGCAAACAACAATTGAATCACTTCCCAAGCCCTCTCATCCACAACCATTGATTGTGTTGGGCCATGTGTACCTATCTATGTGCTTTAGTTTATGAGTAAAATTTTCTGCATGCAAGTCCCTACTGTATTTTGTAGAACTTTGGTTTGTTGATTTCAGTGCTTGAAAAATGTTATGAAGTAATGACCATTTCCCCTTCATGTAAATTCGCATGTCTTGCGCTTATTACTATATGTTCCCCCGATATTTATTATAGTACCGAAAATCAAGTATGACATATATAGACACATATCTGCACCTGAAGCTGCAGAGATAGCATAACCTCTCATAGAAAATCCACTTAGCATTGTATTGTTGTCTCTATTAGCCAAGGTCACTACTGCCTGGGATATAGATTTATTTACTGATCACTCAAGGTAGTAATTCGTAGGCAGCCACCGAACAGGGAGGTATATTACCAGTACTACCTGCTTGGGTAAGGTGAGGGTGGACATGCATAGTAAGCCAGTGGTTTTCAAGTTGCACTTCTTGATCCAGGTAGCTTTCTTTTCTTTCTGCTTCATCTGCATGTGGACTGCTGGCTTTCTGTTCTCAAACATACAATTTCTCCTTGTCGCATTTAGCACTTGACAGATACTTAACTCACACAACTCACTCTCCCTAATTAGAATTTTTTGCAGTGAGTGCTATACACTAGCCAGCCTTTTGGCTAAATCATAGGAACAATAGATAGAAATAGTTGGTAGGAACATGAGACAGGAGCATTAGATAGAAGCAATGGGTAGTAGTAGTAGTATGTAGGAACATTTTGCTTGGAATTAGGTAGAAGTAGTTGGCTGGAACATTAGACAGATACATTAGGTGATAGTAGTTGGTGGGGACTTAGATAGGAGCCTCTGAAAACATTATGCAAGAGTTGCCTTTTGCCAGTACAAAAAGCAGAAAAGTGGCACTGGAATTCACTGTTTAAGGAGACCATTTTGCTGTGACCATCCCCTCGAGGGAGTTCCCAAAGGGAACAGGCATCAGAAATATAGATGGATTAATAGAATAGATAGTGCATTGTTCACTGGATTCAAGTAAACTTGGTGTATTTATAGGCATGCAAGCCATCGTATGGGGTGACCATTCTCTTAAGACGGTTTGCTTTTTCTAATGCTTTGATAGTTTGTGCTGCATGTCATTCAGACAGATCTTAGGTAAATGTCACTGTTTTTTTTTTGTTTATTTCCAAGAATATTTTTCCAGGAAAATGTGTTTCAGCAGATATATATGTGAAGATGTGTAATTGAAAAAATATCCTTTGACTTCTGTGTATTATTTTTAACTCCTTTTTTTATTATGGGTCAGTCAAATGCATGCAGTCTCTCACTTCACTTACACATAGCCTCATCCTATTTCCAGTGCATTTAAGTGAACTAGTGCTACCACACTGAAGTAATATTCTTGATTTTGTGAATGTGCTTACTCGTCTTAATTCTTCTTATGTAAGTGATATCTCAAAATTGTTTGCCCTTGAACATAGCATATCCATTTTTCTTAGAAACACAAATTGTCCCCATGGCATCCATATCTGAAATACTTCCAGCCCTAAACAGTGCACCTGTTTAACCCTTCCAGATCTGTTTTTCCTTCTGCTGTCAACCATACTCCTGTATTAACCAATCATTTGTTATGTATCATACTTCAACATACCTCCTGTCTCTTCCTCAAAATGCCAACCTCAGCACCCTGGGAGAGCCCAGCAGTCATTCCTGCATGGGTTTGTTATTGTCATACCCTGGGATGGATGCTGCATCACTGGCTTTGATGCCATATGTTGTGTTGTATGTGTAACAGAGGTAATCCTTTCTTAGATGGAGTCGTATAACAAGACTTCTGCTAATCTTTCTCCCTCAGTCGTGGTTTGATTGCTCCTGCATAGTTTTTCATTTACTAGAACTTTCCATACACTGTACATATGATTCCTCCCAAATACCTTTAAATAGCTTTTAATTATTCTTGATTCAGTTTGATATTAAACTTCCACATTTCATCTCTTTCAGGAAACAAGAGACACATTTACTCTCAGTATCCTCCTCCCACATGATTTGTTGAAGCGACTTACAGGAGCACTATATGGAAGTAGTAGGTTGGAACATTAGGTAGATACGTTAGGTAGAAGTAGTCGGTAGGAACATTTGGAAGGAGCCTTTGGAAACACTGCGCTAGTTGCCTTCTGCCAGTTAACTGTTAAGGGTGAGGTTAGGTTAGGTTAGGTTAGGAAAACATTGAACAACCTTGTTGTTACAGTCATGTTTCAGTTCTGAATCTATTGGAAACCACTTTGTGATATAAATTATTCTCTCATGCATTCTTTCCATTATAAAAGCTCTTATTTACATGTACACCAGAATGAGGGAGAACTTCCAATGGTCTTGTTAACTTTTTCATTCACCTTTTCCAAGACCATGTATGCTCCATATTTTCTTTACCTTATTTTTTTTCACTGTAAAAATGTGCTCTGCATGCCCTCTTTCCTTCTTCCATCCACATTTTTCTTTACCAACAAAGGCCTCTGCAATGTGTAAAATATGGTCAAGCACAATGTTATCTATATATTGCCCTTTAAGTTCAAGAATTATTAGTTCTGTTTATACTTAAAAAGTTCACAAAATGTTTTCCCCCTTTCTCACAGGTAAGGCATGCAGATCATGATCTAATCATAATAGATCGATTTTATCCTCGTCGAAATCAGTATGCTGTTGTAGCTAACCTTGGTCCCAACACTATCAACCAAGACCTTTCTCAGTTCTACTTTGGGGGTTCAGTCTTAGCCTCCTCTCATGGACAAACTGGTTATGTGAAGTTCCGAAGTATTAGTCTGCAACCTGGAGAAGCTTTAGCATGTATATTAGATCTATAGATATTACAGTCAAAAGTAATAATCCTTGTTTATAGAAATTAAAGGAAATAGATTTTATCAACACAAACGCTGAATCCTAAAAGGATTTAAGGTCTTTTGAAATATACCCTTAAATATAATTCATATTGAAAATATTGTGATATAAAGTAAATTAGGTTTTTTATAGTTGTAAAATATACAGGAAGCCCTCAGCTCGTAAGG
The DNA here is from genome assembly GCF_036320965.1 of Panulirus ornatus. Classification (NCBI taxonomy): domain Eukaryota; kingdom Metazoa; phylum Arthropoda; class Malacostraca; order Decapoda; family Palinuridae; genus Panulirus; species Panulirus ornatus. The sequence continues at coordinate 57,128,188 of NC_092242.1, forward strand.
AGTGTTGGAGCTCTGTTAGTAAGGATTGTCACAAATTTTACTCTTCACATTTCATTACATATGTGATTATGGAAATGTAGCTGCACTCATGAATTTTTTTAGCAGACAGATAAACTAACTAGTTTCTGTGTCATATGAAATGGGTAATGTGACCTAAATTTATCCATTTGAGTAAATGAATTTTCCTTTGGTGAATGTATTGAATATTACTTGTATTTAGAAATATTAGGTGAAATAGGTTTAAACAAATGTTGCCTTGAATGGTAAAAATTATTCAGTGCAGTTATTTAATTTTCTAATCATGTCTTGAAATTCCCTCTGTACTTTGTTTTCGGGCTACCTCTAAGTAAATAAGGTTAACGTGGGACTCATAACAAAATTAGAATTGTTAAACTACTTTAGTAGCATGTAAAGAATATTTTGTTTTCAAAGTCTGGTTGTGAACGAAGGATATTAGTGCTGTAATGCCTCGAACCAGGCGTGGATATGACATTACTATATATGGTAATTCTATCTAATTTACACATGCTTGTCCATTTTGCACATTATTAGATTTCATCATAGAGACACTCGTAATCACACCCCAGCCTTCAATAGTGATTGCATGAAGTGGCTTCATGTTGATGACACTTTTCAATAAATGGTGTTATGACACATGATATGCAGGAAATGTCTCTCCACACAAACTTTCCAGACATTTGTACAGTAACCTTCATCCAGGGATACAGCATACATCATAGAGAGCTCATAATGGCATATGGCTAAACATGGGATGTGCTTGATTACTTCTTCTTTTGATTGAATGCAACCTGAGTTACAATAATGTTATCCATCATACATATCCTCTGAATTTGATTGATTGTTTCATTTGTAGTTAAGGTCCTAGGAAGCATCCTTCACAGCAAGACAGCTGCAAATAATTCTTCAGGCAGATAGGATCTTACTTTGGTCAGCTTGTTTTCACCCTTGCGGACCTACACTGTGGGAAGTTGATACAGCATAACAGCCCAGGAGATACATATTCAGAATTTTGAGTTTGCTCAAGTTAATTTTAAAACTTCATAGCTATGCTGAATAAAGAATGAATTTTACTATATATTTATCTTATTTATACCTGAATGAATGTCTACAAATGAGGACATTGTTTGTTTGTTCTTGATGCACATTTTTTGTTTGTTCTTGGTGCAACCAAATAAAGGGAGGGCAGTTTTTCATAAATAAGAAAGGAAATTAGCTTGGGGTTATTATGGAAGCTTGTCTCTGCATTAATATGATGGCAAAGAGTGAAATATGAAACATCAAACAGGAGAGTACAATAAGAGCCCCAGTAAATATATGGTAATACATGTTTTGGGAGTTATTCTTGATTTCATATATGGTCATGCTTTAAAAAGTTCTAAGCACATATGCAACAGTTGTACAACAGCTGGAAAGCAGGCCCAGAATTGCTAGACTGAATGCAGTCACTGCTGAATTTGGTGAGAAAATTTGACGTTTTAGCCATTTCAAAGTGATCATCACCTACCAAAGTATATGATAAAAAAAATATCTGGTTTTCTCTTTAGAAATGATAAGGCCAAAGCTATCATAGGCTGTTTGTATTTAGTTAAGAACGGTTTGCATATCATTAGCATATGTGTTGGAATGTACAAGAATATCCATAAATGATATTTGCTCTTTTTCTCTTTCCTTCAGCTCAATTCATGATGGTGTTTCTTACATTGTCTTCCATGTCAGTTACATTGTCATCTATTCTATAGTACCACTTGTTTTTGGAAGAGCTTTTTACACTTGATTAATGTAACATTTTAACGGTAGCTGTAGATTTTCTTGAAACAATATCATGGAAGCATTCCCTCATAGCCAGCTCCTCTCATTATGTGAGTTCAGAAATAATATCATACTATGCTGTGTTCTTAAAGTACTGTGAATATTGTAAAAACATCTTTGAAACTATATATGTACAATTCTAATCCCAGTAATTTCTAAATCAACAAATAAACTGACACTCTTCTCACCTGAATCATTAGGTTAAAGTAGTTGATGGGAAAATTAGGTAGGAGCCTCTGAAGCACTTTGCTGGAGATGTTCTCTGCCAGTGGCCTGTTGAAGGTGAGGCACTACAGGATAAGAAGCTGCACTGGAGTTCACTTGCTATAGAGGCTGTTTTGCTGTCACCACCCCCGAGAGGGAACTCCTGAAGGGAATGGGCATCAGAGATATAGATAGATTGATTTCCCTATTGTGAGACCTTGCTTAATGTCCTTGTTTTGTTAGAAACTTTACATATTGATTTACTCTTAAGCTACAATAATACTTTGAGGGAAAGTGTTATCAGAAATTTTGTAACTGCTCAAAAGGGGTGTGTGTTTAATATCCCCTCATAAAGAGTTTGATGAGTTTTACATTGGTTAAACTGATAAGGTTCTTAGTCTTAGGACTGAACAACATATGAAAGTGTTATGTATGGTCAAGAATCTAATGCAATATTTGTTCATCTTAGAGATTTTGGTCTTCAATTTGAGCAGAGCAGTTCTAAAGTTGAATCTTTTCTTAGCTGATATAGTAGATGTATTATGGATCAAAACATTGGTTTACATAAAGTTTCACATATAAAATGAAAAGATTTTGAAGACATTTTTCATAACATAGCTTCACCTAAGAGAGCTGTGGTCATCGAAGGTTTCCTGTGCTTTAGTCCCCTTCACTTGTCTCTTGAATTATTTGCCTGCCTTGCCTCATGGCAGCTGGTACACTGTGTCCTGATTCTAAGTGGACTTAGTCATCGACCTCTCTCTTAACCATTTATTTACTTGATCATATTTTTTTTAATTTTCTAAAAGAAGGAATAGAGAAGAGGGCCAGGTGAGGATATTCCCTCAAAGGCCCAGTCCTCTGTTCTTAACGCTACCTCACTATCGTGGGAAATAGCGAATAGTATGAAAAAAAAAAAAAAAAAAAAAATTCTCAAACATTTCCTTTCCAACATATCTAAGAAACTCTGCACATCATCTGTATCCCATGTCTCATATCCAAACAACACCACTGGAACTACTGTACACATTTTTGCCCTCTTAGAAAACAACCTTTCTTTCCACAATGCTCGCAGGACTTCATCCCCTCACCCATCCTGTGGCTCATTTTTGCTTCTGTGGTTTCATTCGCTACCAAGTCCACTGACTCCATTCCCAGGTATCTGAAAGACTTTACCTCCTCCAAATTTTTTCCAAAGTCTGACCCCAAATAACCTATTCCATTGCTATTATAATGTATTCCCCCTAAATGAGAATTTTCTATTGAAGCCCGAGTTAATTGGCACTGGTGTTTCATATGCTTTGTGGTAAGTTAACTCTATCCCTGGAGTTCATAAACCTTCCCACTATTACCTTATCATAGAAAAAAGAAATTTATTTATATTTATTATAAAGCATGCTCCCTCATCTCACTTTCCTGTAAAACCAGTATACTATGTGCAAATTGAAATAAAAAAATCTAATTCAGGTGTTATTATCAGGTAATTGGGGTTGGTATTATTTCTTTGACGTAATGTTCCATACAGTGTGCATGAAAAGACAATCCCAACACATGAATGCCTAATTAATGAGGATGGAGTTTCTGGGCACACACAGAAAAAATATTTTTGGAAGTGCTAGAATAGCATATCGGAATCTTGACTCATACCTGAAGTGGTTTAGACTGATGAAATGTGATTTGGATCTTTTTGCTATATATTGATAATATGATGGGAAGATTAGGATCAGGGAAAAATGTAGGGTGTACTAATGTAACATGTAAAATATCATTTAGGAATTAGGAATGGATAACCTGAAGATTCATACCCCATCGTTTATTTACACTATGCCAGGGAAGATTAGGTTATGATACTAAACTAACTCTGTCCAAGAAAAACATGGTGGGGGGTAAAGTGAGGGCAATCTTTAGGTGATCCGTCACAACCTAAATAAGTCCTGGACTCCACCCACCACCTTGATAATGGAGACTGCTTTGGTTGAGATTGGTATGAGTTTATGTGTCCGCAACATGGCCTATGAGATGGGGTGTACAGGGGTTACATTGTACCTAGACGTCCAAAAGGGGGCCCAGGAATCTATATATATTTTCTATTTATCCTAGAGGAAGTATAGGAGCATAAGCCTCAAATGCAGACAATCAACAGAGCCTCCATTCCACCCCTCTATCATCTTTCATACCCTTTTTGGCCTTACAGCTCATGGCATAGAACCATAGTGGATAAAAACAGGATGACCAATGGAGAAGGGAAGGGGACCCGAAAGAAACTTTGTACCCCCAGATGAAATTCCTTTCAGAGACCCAGGTCAGCAAACACATCTAAATCCCCACTAACCCCAGACCAAGACAAACATTTTTTTTTCTTTTTTTTAATGCCAATATCAAGGTATATTTAAGTTACTACAGAGTTATCATTAGTTATGTTGAAATTAGCAAGGTTTTCACCGTGGTACTTTTCTGTGGTCTTCATTGCTCTCATAGTATTTTATTCATCGTTAGATCACTATCTATCATCATTAAAGTTACCAGAGTTTGTGGAGATATAAGCGAGACATCTCTTGAATAATGAAAAACAAAATAATGTTAGGTGATGAAACAGGCGCCATTCATGATGCAACAAGGGTCAGTGTCTAATGGTATTTTTGCAATGTCAGTATTAAACAGACTGCACGCCAAATCCATCCTCAATAAGATTTGGTTATGAGGTTAGGTATTTGTTACGTAGACACGTCAAAACGAAGGGAATTATACGAGTCGTACGTTTATTTAGACATCAGAATCATTGTCAAGCTTATTTACGTACGTATGCATACCGACAGTAAAAGCTACATGCAATTACATAGTCTAGTGATAAATGATCGTGATAACGAGGACATTTGTGCTTTTCTCCAAAAGCGGGACATTCGCGGCCAAATGGCAGACTGGGCCATACTGGTCAAAAGCGTGACTTTCCCGCCGAAAAATGAGACATCTGGTCTTTTTGATAATCCATTTTCTTCTAAATCACTGCAAATAATTGGGCATTCACAGATATGCATTCCTAACATTTCCATATATGTAACTCCCTTAAAGTATGTAAACCATGTAACAGTTTCACTTAAACCAGCATTCCGTACAGGGTAGTTAAGCGTTACCAGTTGGTGTGTGTGTGTGTGTGAGTATTATTGGTGTCGTGTTGCAGGAGGAGCTGGTGTGGTGTGGAGGTGGGCGAGGATACCCCACGTGCACCTGGGTCAGCACACATTGGTCACTTGGTCATGTAAGGCTTAACTTTAATAATGCATTCTTCATAGGGAGGTAAGTGAGTGTCTTTGTTACCTTCCCATGGCCGTTAGGTTCATATGTAAAAAGTGGTAAGTGTTTAACAATGCTTGTGTGTTATTGAGATGATACACTATGTTGTAGTTGTAGACCAAGAATTTGAGCATTATATCTTTAAATGATAAATGTGGCGACTGTAGCATATTCGTAGAATTGAGGTTGATCAAATTTTGTCATTGTAAACTATCACAACCCTATTCAGTTCATTACTATATGTGATAGTGTTGTAAGTACATTACTATATGTGATACAGTGTTGTAAGTACATTACTATATGTGATACAGTGTTGTAAGTACAAATCCGTTGAAAAATACGATTATCAATCTGCAAAGTTACATTCTTTTTTTACGTTGGAAACGGCCAAGAACAAAAGTACACCAGGCTAGGCAGCTTTAAATATAGAGGCTTTAATAAAAAAAAAAAGGGGGGGGGGGAGAAATGAAGACACAAGGGAAAGTATTTACGATTTTTTGGAGACTGAGTGAAAATCCTACAGATCTCATGAAACATTGGTGTAGTAACTATGGTGGACACTTGGGTTCACTAACCCATCCTCGTGTGAAGGCCAGGCGATGGTGACTGGAAATCTTCTTATATCCGGAGTAGATTTTATTCTTCTTTATTTTTAGAGGTGAGACATATCATGCCCCCACCTACTGGTACAATACTTCGACTTTAGAGTTCTTACATGTAGTCGTAATAACTTGTATTTGAGTTTTGTTCGTACGCCAAGGTGTCGTGGGCAGTAAAGTAGCACATGTATGTATTGTAGTTAACTGGGAATAACTGCAGTAAGCAGTTTGTATTTGGGTCTTTTCCTATGTAGGTGCAAAGTCTACATATAGTGTTTGATATAGGTGTGTCTGAAATTCCACAGTATCTTAAGTTTATTCCTATAACGTTAAATGATATAGGGAAAAAGTCGAGAATGGTCGACGCGAGGTGTTTCCTTAACTCAAAGTTGTCCAGTATGTTCTCGGGTGGGTTTGTCTTTTACCTCTGAATTCCATTCTTTCCCTCAGTCCTCGTCTGTCTGTCTTGTGACTAGATATTCCTTGCGTGTTACTGTAAAAATATGTATACTCAGTGTGGTCGTGTGGGAAGCGTTTATTGAATTGATGGTTGAGTCGTTTATGAAGCAGTTGTATTCCACAACTATATTGGTCGTGATATTGATGGCGGCCGCGACTCACTGTAAGTGGATGGCTTATTTTCTTGTACTAAGTATTTGTAGACAGCAACCGATTAGATGACATATATATATTCATTCGTGTTAGCCCTGATTTTGAGTGAAAATATAACTTTTGGTTGAGATAGAATATTATAGAGAAATATATAAGTAAGGCTGTATATACATGACAGAGTTATACACTTAGAATTTGGTCTGCTTATAATTTCCATAGTTTGTTGATGGCTAATCGTAGTGAGGTAAAATGATGTTCCAAAAGTAGATTGTTGATTGAGATCCATCTGTATGAAAATGGGGTTTAATATTTCCTTCAAAAGTATATAAAGTGGACTTAACCTGTTTCTGGGTTGTTCTTCCTCCTCCAGTTCTCTGGTATTTCAAATGAAAACTGTTAGCAAATGGGAACTAAAGTGCTTTAGTGAAGCAGCTGGGAACTATAATGCTGTTTGTAAAATAAATTCAGCCGGTGATCATCTTGTTTCTCGTAAGGGAATAATAATGTCAGTCATTTTGTTGCGAATGTTGAGTACACGATGGATCTCCGGGTCGCCATAATGGTCAGGTTAGTTCAGGGGTGTTGTGTGGAACAGCTGGACCATTTAGCCAGCCATTCATTTACCTGTGATCTTGACTCCATTTTAAGTGCCATTACCGGCGACGAGGAAAAAAACTTCCTAAACGGTATGGAGGTATCAACCTTGAATGACCCGTCTTATTTATTGGGCCATGTTTGTCTTGGTGAACTGTGGGTTGTTTATATTCTGTATTGCCTGACAGACTACATAAAATGGTGACCTTGAATGACCGTCTTATTTATTGAGCCATGTTTGTCTCGGTGAATTGTGGGTTTATATTCTGTATTGCCTGACAGGCTGCATAGAATGGTGACCTTGAATGACCGTCTTATTTATTGAGCCATGTTTGTCTCGCTGAAGTGTGGGTTTATTATATTCTGTATTGCCTGACAGGCTGCCTAGAATGGTGTACGTTTTTGTCGGCTTCCACCCCATATAGATCCTTCCAGTCTGTTTATCAGTGTTAATGTTATTTTTCTTTAGATATTTTGTATATTACCAGTAGTTGAATGAGGCGTCCATCTGACATTGGCCCCAAGAATATGTCATTTGGCATGATTTACCAAAATTGTTTGGATGTTTATTTACGGATTCATTTTGATTTTAGGTAAAACAATTTTTTCCCCCGTATTAGTGGTGAGATTTCAGTTCTCTGGTCATTCTCTGTAACCACCTACTGCTCGTTGTTGCTATGTGCCAGAGATGTCTGCATAGATGAATGATATGAAACCTTCCGTATGTATGATATATCTGCCATTTATACATTAGAGAGGAGGTGGGCTTATAATCATGTGTTGCCCCATTTTGTACATGTACTAAAGTGGAGGTTGTACTGCCGGGCGCGTACCTAACATAGTCAAGTGTGTGTGTGTGTGTGTGTGTGGGTGATTACGGGCTCGTAAGATGATGAAATTCTTAAAATGCCTGGTTTGTAGGGACACAATGTATATCGTAGAAAAGTTAATATTGTTTGAGTTACTGGGATGTTATATTTGATCGCTGATATTAGTCAGATTTCCTTAAAATTGAATCAGGTGTTAAGTTTATTGGAAGCCCAGCAACCATTTTTGATTGGAAATAAATTCATATTTGATACGAAAACACAGCTGACCACTATAACCAAAGGAGTTTTAATCGATTTAACAGAGTACGATACATTTATAGAGGGAAAACTTCAATATTATTAATATTTGAAGTTTTCAGGGTGTTGTTGAAATAGACGCGTCTATTCCATTGGTTGCTTTTGAATTACTGAAACAGTAAAGTAGACATATGTACATTTCTCTTTCTTTCCGAGGAACTAAAAGTGTTAGAATCCATGAAGAATTTTAGAAGGCATCGATTTTAAGTTTACTGTATGTTAACTTAGCTCGCGAGAATACGTGGAACTAGGCTATAGTAGGCTAACTAGGCTTTCAAACATTCAAAGAAATTACCACTTATTCATATGACTTTGAAATTGTGACAGACTCCCTTACGTGATGCAGAATCAAAGGTTCCTGTACTATTATTGAATATAGTTAGCATATGAAATATTCTTTTGAAAGTGTATAGGTTAATCTTGTGGGAGTTGTAGGTTTATGGCTCCAGCATTCAGTTTTGGTGTAAATCCATCTTGGGAGTTTTTTAGAGCCTACATAAACTATATAACCATCTTGAGAGTCTAATGAATTAATTTATCAAACGCTTTACTGACGTAATATAATAAGTTTATGGAGCGACAGGATTCAGGTAGTGTATTATTCTTTCCTAGTTTTGGGAATGGTAATGTTAATTGGTATCTACTTATATCTAGAAGTCTTTCTTGTTGTTAGCTGTTATTAGATATATTTAGTAGATGCTGTTTATATGCTTTATGTAGTTGTTGCTGTTGAAGTTGACCGGAGGTGTTGTAAGAGTTCAATTGGAATGTCGCTGAAGCTCATTGCTTAATTGGTATTGCGTTTATTCTAATGATAGACTCTAAGGTGAAGCAGGAATTAAGCTTAAGATTTTTTTTTTCATGTGTTCATAGATAACGTTATTAATTAATATTGGTTCTATAAGAGGGAATTTAGTTGGTGCTTGTTAAAAGCAGTTCTTCCATGCTTTTTGCGGGTCTGGCTAGAGGAGTACCGACCGTTTTGTTTATACCACTGAGCCGCGGCTCTACCCGCCCGTTCTCCCGCACCAGAAATTCGTCTCTGAGAATGCCCTTTGCATATATATATATATATATATATATATATATATATATATATATATATATATATATATATATATATATATATTATCCCTGGGGATAGGGGAGAAAGAATACTTCCCACGTATTCCCTGCGTGTCGTAGAAGGCGACTAAAAGGGGAGGGAGCGGGTGGCTGGAAATCCTCCCCTCTCGTTTTTTTTTAATTTTCCAAAAGAAGGAACAGAGAAGGGGGCCAGGTGAGGATTTTCCCTCTAAGGCCCAGTCCTCTGTTCTTAATGCTACCTCGCAAATGCGGGAAATGGCGAATCGTATGAAAAAAAAAAAAAAAAAAAAAATATATATATATATATATATATATATATATATACATATATATATATATATACATATATATATATATACATAATATATATATATATATATATATATATATATATATATATATATATATATATATATATATATATATATTCGAAACTAATTTCGAAAAATCTGATTTTTTATACAAAACTCGAAAAAAATGACAACGATGAACATACAGTATTGGCTATCCGATTGGTCATTCAGGAAAGACCCTGAAATCTATTACACTTTTGTCGCGAAATAGGGTACCTGTCACCCCGTCCTGTAACTCCCCAGTGTGAAATAGGGTACCTGTCACCTCGTCATGTAACTCCCCAGTGTAACTATAGGTAAGGTGTCAACCCGTCATTTAACACCCCAGCTACTCATGTAACTGTAGGTGAACTATCACCCCGTCATGTACCATGACAGGGTAGTATCGCTAGGTATGTGGGGCAGCCTGGGGGACTCCCATCACAAGATGTGATCATCCCTGGGGATGTGGGGCAGCCTGGGGGACTCCCATCACAAGATGTGATCATCCTGGGGATGTGGGGCAGTCTGGGGGACTCCCATCACAAGATGTGATCATCCTTGGGGATGTGGGGCAGCCTGGGGGACTCCCATCACAAGATGTGATCATCCTTGGGGATGTGGGGCAGCCTGGGGACTCCCATCACAAGATGTGATCATCCCTGGGGATGTGGGGCAGCCTAGGGGACTCCCATCACAAGGTGTGATCATCCCTGGGGATGTGGGGCAGCCTGGGGGACTCCCATCACAAGATGTGATCATCCCTGGGGATGTGGGGCAGGCCTGGGGGACTCCCATCACAAGATGTGATCATCCCTGGGGATGTGGGGCAGCCTGGGGGACTCCCATCACAAGATGTGATCATCCCTGGGGATGTGGGGCAGTCTGGGGACTCCCATCACAAGATGTGATCATCCCTGGAGATGTGGGGCAGCCTGGGGGACTCCCATCACAAGATGTGATCATCCCTGGGGATGTGGGGCAGCCTGGGGGACTCCCATCACAAGATGTGATCATCCTGGGGATGTGGGGCAGTCTGGGGACTCCCATCACAAGATGTGATCATCCCTGGGGATGTGGGGCAGCCTGGGGGACTCCCATCACAAGATGTGATCATCCCTGGGGATGTGGGGCAGTCTGGGGACTCCCATCACAAGATGTGATCATCCCTGGGGATGTGGGGCAGCCTGGGGGACTCCCATCACAAGATGTGATCATCCCTGGGGATGTGGGGCAGCCTGGGGGACTCCCATCACAAGATGTGATCATCCCTGGGGATGTGGGGCAGTCTGGGGGACTCCCATCACAAGGATGTGATCATCCCTGGGGATGTGGGGCAGCCTGGGGGACTCCCATCACAAGATGTGATCATCCCTGGGGATGTGGGGCAGCTGGGGGACTCCCATCACAATATTTGATCATCCCTGGGGATGTGGGGCAGCCTGGGGACTCCCATCACAAGGATGTGATCATCCCTGGGATGTGGGGGCAGCCTGGGGGACTCCCATCACCATATATGATCATCCCTGGGGATGTGGGACAGCCTGGGGGATTCCCATCACAGGATGTTGATCATCCCCTGGGGATGTGGGGCAGCCTGGGGTACTCCATCACAAGATGTGATCATCCCTGGGGATGTGGGGCAGCCTGGGGACTCCCATCACCATATATGATCATCCCTGGGGATGTGGGACAGCCTGGGGGACTCCCATCACAGGATGTGATCATCCCTGGGGATGTGGGGCAGCCTGGGGGACTCCATCACAAGATGTGATCATCCCTGGGGATGTGGGGCAGCCTGGGGGACTCCCATCACAAGATGTGATCATCCCTGGGGATGTGGGGCAGCCTGGGGGACTCCCATCACAAGATGTGATCATCCCTGGGGATGTGGGGCAGCCTGGGGGACTCCATCACAAGATGTGATCATCCCTGGGGATGTGGGACCCATGCACGTACCATGGTAGTGTGAGGTATATGATCATCATAAAACACAGAAGTATGTATTTCTTTATTTTTAGTTAACGACATATCTTAAGATACACTGACAGCCTTATGTAATATACAGATACAGTACAACCTCCTGTATCATACATATCCTTACTCGTAACTAATTAACCTTACGTTACCCCCTACTGACCCGTTTGTTGGCACTGTTGTAAATTGTAAGAAGAAATATAGCAATGCTAACAGATATGGCTGATACTCATCACGTAGTGTGATTTCAACTTTACAACACTTCTGGTTAGAAGTTGTGTGTGTGTGTGTGTGTGTGTGTGTGTGTGTGTGTGTGTGTGTGGCGCAGAACCATGTTTTCCAGGTCGTTAGTTTAATATTGTTTTCATATTGTCTTGTCTGATAAGAACACTTGATGATGTCTGTGGAAACACATGATAACAAGACACACTACTCAGCCAGCTGTTATCAACATAACAAAATACCTAGATTGAACACTACTAGCCTGTTTTATATAAAGGTGGCACTCACAGAAATTTACCTTACATTTTCCTGATCAATACTGATGCTAGAAAGGACATAGACTTCGCACAGTAGAAGGCTTATGAAAAAAATAATTATACTTAAGTGAAACTATAAACTAGGTGAGGCAGAGTGATGTACTAGTTATTGTGGTACAATCCACTTTGAGCTAACAACCGACTCTTTTATTCCTCACATCAAAGCATGACCCACATGGCCATTAACCTTAACACTATCAAGAAACGACTTATTTACTTTTGGCACTGATATTTGGGTGTATAACAGATGCTTTTACTAACATTAAACTTAACATTAGACTAACCTAGCCACTATGGTCGAGACCAAATGGTTATTTGCTTTTGATGCAGACCTCTCCCAGCTGCCCTAGTCTCCAGGGTATAGCCAGCACCCAGCATCACATGTGTAACGAGCCCTCAAGACAATCACTCTCATCCACAATTACCCCATTGGCTGGGCAGGGGGTCGTCAGAGGGAAACTTCCCTAGCCGGGGAAGGGGGTGATGTCTAGGGGGTGGGGTGTTTCCCTGACTGGGGGAGAGGTCTTAGGGAGGGATTCCCAGGGGTGCTTCCACGATTGGGGAAGTGGTACTCGGGGTTTCCCATGGCGGGGGAAGGGGTAGGGGGAGATAACATTACATTATTCAGGTGTTTCACTGTTCAGAAAATGGTCATTCTGTACAGCTGTAATTTGTACTGATGCTCTGATATCACCATCAGGATATCGTCATTTCACCTTCAGGTTAACCCGGGTAATAACTACCTCTACAGGAGCAGGTGATCCCTGATATCATAGCATGATAACAGTAGCTCCAGCATCACCCGGGTAATATCAACCTCTACAGGAGGTCGCCCGAACTCTTGGACACGTCTCTGAACCTCTTGGATAAGCGCAGCTTTTTCGGCACGTAGTCTTGATCGAAATCCACGTGCAGGAGTTGCTCTGGATGGAGTTCGACCTTCAGGTTCAAGGCGCACTCCACCCCGTCCTCCGAGCTCTGGGTTGATCCAGGTATTTTTGGTGATTCGGTCACACCCGGCGATCTGTAACCAGACGATGCCCTGCAGTCCTGATGGTCGGGGGCCGGGGTCTGGCCAAGGCTGGGTCTCTGGCTGCGAGAGCCATCCCGCTCGACGAGGTAGGCCGAGTCATGATCGAAATCCACGTGCAGGAGTTGCTCTGGATGGAGTTCGACCTTCAGGTTCAAGGCGCACTCCACCCCGTCCTCCGAGCTCTGGGTTGATCCAGGTATTTTTGGTGATTCGGTCACACCCGGCGATCCGTAACCAGACGATGCCCTGCAGTCCTGATGGTCGGGGGCCGGGGTCTGGCCAAGGCTGGGTCTCTGGCTGCGAGAGCCATCCCGCTCGCTGAGGTAGGCCGAGTCATCGGTGTGAGTCTCAGTGGCTGGTTGCCATCCTGTGGCCGAAGTAGCCCCCTGCACCTCTGCCATATAACACACCTGCCTGGTGGTAGGGGCGCTTGTCAAGTCCAGGGCGTAATCGGGAGAGCCGGCGTGGACGGCTGTGCTGACGGGGTTGGCGTGGAAGGCTGTGTCGACGGGGTTGGCGTGGAAGGCTGTGTCGACGGGATTGGCGTGGTAGGCCGTGTTGACGGGGTTGGCGTGGAAGGCTGTGTCGACGGGGTTGGCGTGGAAGGCCGTGTCGACTGGGTTGGCGTGGAAGGCCGTGTTGATGGGGTTGGCGTGGAAGGCCGTGTTGATGGGGTTGGCGTGGAAGGCTGTGTTGACGGGGTTGGCGTGGAGAGCTGTGGGCTTGACAACCCCGCTAGACATGTATGAGGGTGTGGAGACTGCAGGGGCGTGGCCACTGCTGGTGGCAGCAGTCTGTACGGGAGGCCATGTCTCCTCTCCCCTCACCGACCACCATGTGGAACCTAGCAACATGCAAATCATTAAACAAAAATCGAAAACAAAATTGTAAAAACATATCATCACGTTCTCTTTAGTCTTTATGTTTAAGACTATCAGTTCTTAATCTTTATTATTGCCACCAAATAGAATTGTCTCAAGTTTGTTCAGTTAAAATTCATATGAATTGTTGCGGTGGAAATGGTTCTTAGCAAATGGTTGTAATACAGAAGAACTGTAATATAGATTACAGGATATAGAGCAAGTACACAACTTCCTGGATATAGAGCAACTACACATCTTCCTGGATATAGAGCAAGTACACAACTTCCAGGATATAGAGCAACTACACATCTTCCTGGATATAGAGCAAGTACACAACTTCGAGGATGTAGAGCAACTGCACATCTTCCTGGATCTATTGCTTTATAGAAAATAGACATCTGGCCCCCACGAGAACACTCCAGCTGTATTTGAAGGTAGGGAAGAGCAGAATACAAGTGATCGCTGGTAAATCATTTTAGACGCAACTTTCAACAGTGCCAGTAATGCTGAGCAACATGATCTTTCGCATTGCCCATTATCAGGGATATCTGGAATGGTATCGTTATTGGAGTATATGGACGTGGCTTGGGAAAGCATCAGTAAAAGATGTGGAAATAACGAAGGAAACATGAATAAAACTGCCTAATTCCAGACGAGGTCGAAGATACATGAAACTCAGTAAGACCAATAACCCAACATGAGGGAGTAAATTACGAAAATCTGCGTCGGGAAACTAAAGAGACGTCTATTGCCCAAGATGATCGAAGATATACTGAAGAGGTGTGTGTTAGAAGTAAGTCATTACCCGATCAACTGGTGCAGTAATAACGTTATTGGTCACTGGAGACTATATCTTGTCAACGAAGCAATGCCATAGTTTGTTTCATCTGTATTTACATATGAGGAAGCCTCTCATGTCTTGATTCCAACAACTCCAGTGCTGAGGGTAAAACGTTTTGTAACTTTGATATCAAAAATGATATACAATCAGGATTAAATGGAAAGTAAATAAAACGGTCGGCCCAGATTAAAGTTTTCCTCCGGGATAACGAAAGTGGCGACAAGTGAGATGGCGAAACCCTCGACTTCTGTTCTTCAACAAGTCACTTGCTACGGCAAATGTTCCAGAGGAATGACGAGTTGCCAGTGTAACGCCGCTATTCAAGAAAGGTAATATTGATCACCACCCGGTCACTATCGTCAAATCAGCTTAACCTCTGTCGTTGGTAAACTTATGGAAATCATCATTCAAGATAAAATTGTAAACCATTTAGAGGACACACCACATAAACGATTCTCGGCATGGATTTTCGACGAAATAGTTCGTGTCAAACAAATGTAATTGATTTATTTTATGGTATGATCAACAGACATGATGAGAATAAACCAACTGATGTTATCATTTCAGATTTTCAAAAAAAAAAAAAAATTGGATAAAATTCCACAGTAAAATTTGCTAACTTATATCACATGGAACAGATGGAGTCGTACGTCGTCCATGGTGTGTAAACAAAAGAGTACGTATTGATGGCCTATCCTCACAGTGGATGTACATGACACACGATGTGTCGCATGTATCTGTTGCTGTCATGGGCACCTATGCAAGTACGCAGTTCACAGAGGCAGTAAAAACAGCAAACCAAATTCTTGGATGAATAAGTACCACCTTCGTAATTAATTCTAGGGAGATGATCCCCACTCCTTTTTAAGTCATTCGTGCGTCCCCATCTTGAATATTGTGATGGTATGATCAATTGTTGTTCGCTGATGATACAGCGCTGGTGGCTGATTCATGTGAGAAACTGCAGAAGCTGGTGACTGAGTTTGGTAAAGTGTGTGGAAGAAGAAAGTTGAGAGTAAATGTGAATAAGAGCAAGGTTATTAGGTACAGTAGGGGTGAGGGTCAAGTCAATTGGGAGGTGAGTTTGAATGGAGAAAAACTGGAGGAAGTGAAGTGTTTTAGATATCTGGGAGTGGATCTGTCAGCGGATGGAACCATGGAAGCGGAAGTGGATCATAGGGTGGGGGAGGGGGCGAAAATTTTGGGAGCCTTGAAAAATGTGTGGAAGTCGAGAACATTATCTCGGAAAGCAAAAATGGGTATGTTTGAGGGAATAGTGGTTCCAACAATGCTGTATGGTTGCGAGGCGTGGGCTATGGATAGAGATGTGCGCAGGAGGATGGATGTGCTGGAAATGAGATGTTTGAGGACAATGTGTGGTGTGAGGTGGTTTGATCGAGTAAGTAACGTAAGGGTAAGAGAGATGTGTGGAAATAAAAAGAGCGTGGTCGAGAGAGCAGAAGAGGGTGTTTTGAAATGGTTTGGGCACATGGAGAGAATGAGTGAGGAGAGATTGACCAAGAGGATATATGTGTCGGAGGTGGAGGGAACGAGGAGAAGAGGGAGACCAAATTGGAGGTGGAAAGATGGAGTGAAAAAGATTTTGTGTGATCGGGGCCTGAACATGCAGGAGGGTGAAAGGAGGGCAAGAAATAGAGTGAATTGGAGTCATGTGGTATACAGGGGTTGACGTGCTGTCAGTGGATTGAATCAAGGCATGTGAAGCGTCTGGGGTAAACCATGGAAAGCTGTGTAGGTATGTATATTTGCGTGTCTGGATGTGTGTATGTGCATGTGTATGGGGGGGGGGGGGGTTGGGCCATTTCTTTCGTCTGTTTCCTTGCGCTACCTCGCAAACGCGGGAGACAGCGACAAAGTATAAAAAAAAAAAAAAAAAAAAAAAAAAAAAAAAATGATCAACCTCCATGAAGAAAAAGACATAGCAAGAACACAAGGTACAGCAGTGACCGACCAAAATGATTCCCGGTCTAAGACAAGTATCCAAAAATATCAAAAGCTTCGATAATCTTGACCGTTGTGCTACTTTGTGATTTCACTCTTGATAATAGACGTGATTTCACTCTATAAAGCACATTACTCGTGGGCAAGCGTTTTACCCTAATTAAGGCAAAGTACTTTCCCTTCTACAGGATTAACATGTGGTATAAATTGCCTGTTTAAGTAGTTGGAAGCAGTGCAATACATATATTTAAGAATAGACTTAACTGATATTTCGCTTCAAATCCACAGGAAAATCTGTGTCTTTCTACATTGAAGTCTCGCAAGGGCCAGTGGTCTTTGTTGTTTGGATTCTTTTGTATTCACTACAACTTCGAAGGTATAGAGCAACTGGATCACAGCTCCCAAGGTATAGAGGAACTAGATCACATCTTTCAGGGTATAGAGCAACTGGTTCACAACTTCCAGGATATAGAGCAACTGGTTCACAACCTCCAGGATATAGAGCAACTGGTTCACAACCTCCAGGATATAGAGCAACTACATTGCAAGTTCAAGGATATAGAGCAACTGGATCACAACTTCAGAATATAGAGCACCTGGATCACAACTTCAATGATAGAGAGCAACTGGATCACAACTTCCAGAATACAGAGGAACTGGACCACAACTTCCAGGATATAGAGCAACTGAATCAACTTCCAGGATATAGAGCAACTTGATCACAACTTCCAGAATAGAGCAAGTATATCACAACTTCCAGAATATAGAGCAAGTATATCACAACTTCCAGAATATAGAGGAACTGGATCACAACTTCAAGGATATAGAGCAACTGGATCAAAACTTCAAGGATATAGAGCAACTGGATCACAACTTCAAGGTTATAGAGCAACTGGATCCGTACAAGGATGTAGAGCAACTGGACCACAGCTTCCAGAATATAGAGCAATTGGATCACAACTTCCAGAATATAGAGCAACTGGATCACAACTTCAAAGGATATAGAGCAACTGGATCCCTACAAGGATGTGGAGCAACTGGATCACAACTTCCAGAATATAGAGCAACTGGATCACAACTTCAAGGATATAGAGCAACTGGATCGCAACTTCAAAAATATAGAGCAACTGGATCGCAACTTCAAGAATATAGAGCAACTGGATCACAGCTTCCAGAATATAGAGCTACTGGATCGCAACTTCAAGAATATAGAGGCAGTACCGTGTGGAGATGGGAGAGTCATGCACTCAAACAATGTCACTTACCATGATGAGGAGGCAGGTGGAGATGCTGGTGGAGGGTAGCGGAGGGCGTCATCTCAGGCTGGTGGTTGTCTTGTGTGGTGGGACGGTCGGCCAGGAGAGCCGCCATGCTGAAGTTACATGGACTCCTGGTCTTCTTGTGGGAGGCCCTGGCCATCCTGGGGCCAGGGCCAGGACGGTGGTGGCCCTGTACACCAAACACTTGAGGTGGTGGCAGGCGGTGGAGGGCGGCGTGGACCCCAGCTGGGGACACCGGCAGCATGGACCATGGCGAGGGCTTGCTGCTACTGCCTCCCCTTCGGTAGAGATGTGCTCCCCCGTGGTAGTGAGGGAGGAGGGCGAGGGGATGGGCGGGCAAGAAGGCTTGCTGTAGATTCATGGCGGGAGACACATGCCGTCGAGCTGGGGAGAGTTGTGGCAGGTACTCGGGTGGAAGTGGCTGGCGTGTTCCCAGCGGTGGCTCGGGCTTCTGGTGCACTCTCATGTGACGTTCCAGGTTACTCTTGTGGCTGGTCTGGTAGTTGCAGCGGTGACAGGAGAACTCCTTATACCCCGAGTGGACGGAGTAGTGGCGCTTCAGCAGGGCCTTGCGGCAGAAGACCCTGTTACACACGTCACAGTGGTAGCCGTGGCGGTGGAACTTGTTGGTGTGCATCCTGAGCTCGGCCTTGTTCAGGAAGCGCAGGCCGCAACACTCGAGGAGCGCGGGGCACACCTCGTGCATGGTGAGGGTGTGGCGCTTGAGGTTGTTCTTGCGGTCGGTACGGTAGGAACACATGGTGCAGGCGAACACCCTCTCTCTCACCTCCTCCCCGGCCTCGGGAGAACTGCTGCCCTCGGGCGACATCATGGCGACCTCGTTGTTACTGTACACCGGCATGACCTCCACACATCACCCACACCACATGCAGGAGAGGAGCGGCGAGCCAGGTGTGAGTGGCACTGGTATGGAGAGTTGAGCGCGGGGAGACAGATGCCTTACCAGTATGGGGAGATGACCACGACCTTCCCCGGGAGAGGAGCTGGTGAGTGGGAGAGCCAATGTGCGTCCTGTCCCACCGTTGTCCCAACAGTGTTACGAGAGGCGGCGCGTGGGTGGGAGGCGTCACACACCGTCACAGAGCAGCGTTACACACCACTGGTTACAGCATACGATCTGCTCACACGCAGCTGTACACGCTGGAGTCACAGCCGGGGCTGTAACCTGGACACGAACTACGGAGGAGGAGCAGGAGCAGGGTTCTGCGGCGAGCACGACCTAGTGCGGGCCCGTCTTCGGGTCAGGCACCAGCAGGAGTCAACGTGGGTTGGACAAGCCAAGGGGTCAGGCTGAAGAAGGTTGGTGATCTTTTCGCGACACTGGCCACTGCTGCAGTGGCCTCGGCCTGGCGGTAGGTCGGGCTATTTACCCGGTCTCCTCGCGGGGTATGAGGTCATGTCAGGTCACCCAAGTAACCAGTGACGGAAGCGCCGTGAGGTTTGAAAACTGGTGTTGCCGCCCCGACGCATACACGGAGGACTTTACCGTCGTGGGCGGAGGCCATGCAGGAGTTGGCATGTGCCGATGACCTTGCCATGATGCACTCATGACACAAGATTTTCGGACATGGCATTTGCGGCTGGTGTGCCTGGGCTGAGGTTGGTCAGCGCGATAATGTGTGGGTTGTGCCAGAGGTGGAAGTCCGGCCATTGGTGGCTTGCACTGAGGGACAGTTGCCATCAATGTGTCAATCATCACCTGCTCTTACCCTGACCACACCCCTCCACCTCACCTCACCTCACCTCACCCATCATGATAATGATTTTTCCCTCATGGCGGCAGTGGGGGTGTTTGTGTAAGGGGACCCTGATGAGGGACGCGGGACACATCTTGGGAGAAGTATTTCTTAAAAATGACAAAAGTCTCGGATCATATCCTGATCCTCTTTAAGAAAAAGAATGACATTTTCTTATTAAACAACTACAATAACAACAGAACAGAAACAACGAAGTACCATGTTATATGTATGATTCGAGACGTGTGTGTGTGTGTGTGTGTGTGTGTGTGTGTGTGTGCTCACCCTACCTGATTCATCACCCTCACGAGTTGTGTTCATTTTTCAAAAATGTATTCGACTTGTGTGGAAGGTCCGGGGGGCTCATGACCTGGCTGGTGGGGGTGTGGGGTGTTAACCCCCTCCCCACATCCCTCCCTCCCTCCTCCCTCCTGCTGTAGGTAAAGGGAGGGTCCTGCCAATGTGGGGGGGGGGGGGGTAATGGGGAGTTCAGGTGCGTCCTCCTGTGGTCAACACATTAACCTTACAGAGGCTCACTACTGACACGCGTTACCTGACCCATGACCATCTCCCCTCCTCCAGGCTCCCCGCCCCACGCACAGCCAGGCTCCCCGCCCCACACACAGCCAGGCTCCCCGCCCCACACACAGCCAGGCTCCTCACCCCACACACAGCCAGGCTCCCCGCCCCACACACAGCCAGGCTCCCCGCCCCACACACAGCCAGGCTCCCCGCCCCACACACAGCCAGGCTCCCCGCCCCACACACAGCCAGGCTCCTCACCCCACACACAGCCAGGCTCCCCGCCCCACACACAGCCAGGCTCCCCGCCCCACACAGCCAGGCTCCTCGCCCCACACACAGCCAGGCTCCTCACCCCACACACAGCCAGGCTCCCCGCCCCACACACAGCCAGGCTCCCCGCCCCACACAGCCAGGCTCCTCGCCCCACACACAGCCAGGCTCCTCACCCCACACACAGCCAGGCTCCCCGCCCCACACACAGCCAGGCTCCTCGCCCCCCACACAGCCAGGCTCCTCACCCCACACACAGTCCGGCTCCCCGCCCCACACACAGCCAGGCTCCCCATTCCACATACGTTCAATTAAAGTGGTGTGTGAGCACCAAACCTCCTCCTTCCTGCATGATGGCTACAATTTCCCTGGGAGATCCATCAACATCCCTGACCCCTGAATATCATTCCAAGCCCTCGCCAGTACCCCTAGCCCTTACCAGTATCCCTAGCCCTCACCAGTATCCCTAGCCCTCACCAGTATCCCTAGCCCTCACCAGTACCCCTAGCCCTCACCAGTATCCCTAGCCCTCACCAGTATCCCTAGCCCTCACCAGTACCCCTAGCCCTCACCAGTATCCCTAGCCCTCACCAGTACCCCTAGCCCTCACCAGTATCCCTAGCCCTCACCAGTATCCCTAGCCCTCACCAGTATCCCTAGCCCTCACCAGTACCCCTAGCCCTCACCAGTATCCCTAGCCCTCACCAGTATCCCTAGCCCTCACCAGTATCCCAGCCCTCACCAGTACCACTGCCCTTGAATGGTGTTTCTAGCAATAATCTATGATCAACATTCCTAGAGCTGATCAATATCCTTAGTCCTGATCATTACCTCAAGCCCTTTGAAACATCTCTAATAATTAATCTATTTCCCTATCCCTGATCAGTATCCCTAGGTTTGATCAATAATCTCAGCCCTGATGAGTACCCTCACGGTGATCTATATCCCTAGCTTTGATCAGCCTCCCTAACGATGAGCAATATACCTAGCTTGATCAGTATCCATATCGATTAATATCCCTAGCTCTGAACAGTGTCCCAAACCCTGATCATCAGCCCTGGCTTTTATCATTATCCATAGTTCTGATTAATATTCCTAGCCTCTATCAGTATCCCTAGCCTTGATGAATATACCTAGCGATGATCAGTATCCCCTAGCTCTCCCTGATATTCCCAGCTCCGGTCTGTATCACTAGCCCTGACCACTTTCCCTAGCGGTCAGCAATATCCATAGCCTTGATTACTATCCCTAATTAGCATCCATAGCCCTGATCAGTGTCCTTGGTCTTGCTCATTGCCCTTAGCCCTTATTGATATTCGTATCCCTGACCAGTGCCCCTACCGCAGATCAATATCCATAGCCTTAATCAGTATCCCTAGCCCTGATCAATATTCCTAGCCTTGATAGATATCGCTTGCATTGATTAATAATCTTAGTCCTAGGGATGTATAACCCTAGCCTTGATCAACATCCTTAGCCCTGACCAATAATCCTAGCCTTAATCAATATTCCTTGCTATGACTAATGTTCCTAGCTCTGATCAATATCCCTAACCATGTTCTGTATCCTCAGCCTTGACTAGTATCCCTATCTCTGATCAGTATCTTCAGCCGTGATCAACATCTCTTGCTCTGATCCATATCTTAGCTCTTACTTGATATGCCTAGCTCTGATCAATATCTTTAGTCCTAATTCGGTATTCCTAGCTCTGATGCATATCCCTGGCTTTGATAAATATCCCTAGCTCTGATCAGTGTCCCTTGTCCTTATCAATATCCCTAGCTGTCAGCAGTACTCATTTCCCTGATTAATATGCGTCGCCCAAATCACCATCCTTAGCCATGATCAGTATCCCTATTTCTGATCTGTATCGTTGATCTTCGCTGTCCCTAGCCCTCAGCAATATTCAAAGCCCTGATCAATATCTCTAGCCTTGATCAGGACCCTTAGACCTGATTAATATTACTAAGTCGTGGTCAATATACCTAACCATGAACAGTATCTTTAGAACTGATTAGTACCCTGATCATTATTCCTTGCTCGGATCATTATCTTTAGTCCTGATCAGTATCTGTAATCCTGATCAATACCCCTAGCCCTGATCAATATATTTATTCCTGATCAACATCTGTAGCCCTGATCAATACCCCTAGCCCTGATCAATATATTTATTCCTGATCAACATCTGTAGCCCTGATCAATACCCCTAACCCTGATCAATATATTTATTCCTGATCATCTGTAGCCCTGATCAATACCCCTAACCCTGATCAATATATTTATTCCTGATCAACATCTGTAGCCCTGATCAATACCCCTAACCCTGATCAGTATATTTATTCCTGATCATCTGTAGCCCTGATCAATACCCCTAACCTTAATCAGTACCCTCACCCTGATCAGCATTCCTAGCCCTGATCTATATACCTATTCCTAAATGGTACCATCACCAGTCTCACCCACTACACACACACAGGACCATCACCAGTCTCACCCACTACACACACACAGGACCATCACCAGTCTCACCCACTACACACACGCAGGACCATCACCAGCCTCACCCACTACACACACACAGGACCATCACCAGCCTCACCCACTACACACACAGGACCATCACCAGCCTCACCCACTACACACACACAGGACCATCACCAGCCTCACCCACTACACACACAGGACCATCACCAGCCTCACCCACTACACACACAGGACCATCACCAGCCTCACCCACTACACACACGCAGGACCATCACCAGCCTCACCCACTACACACACACAGGACCATCACCAGCCTCACCCACTACACACACGCAGGACCATCACCAGCCTCACCCACTACACACACACAGGACCATCACCAGTCTCACCCACTACACACACACAGGACCATCACCAGTCTCACCCACTACACACACAGGACCATCACCAGTCTCACCCACTACACACACACAGGACCATCACCAGTCTCACCCACTACACACACACAGGACCATCACCAGTCTCACCCACTACACACACACAGGACCATCACCAGTCTCACCCACTACACACACGCAGGACCATCACCAGCCTCACCCACTACACACACAGGACCATCACCAGCCTCACCCACTACACACACCAGGACCATCACCAGCCTCACCCACTACACACACAGGACCATCACCAGCCTCACCCACTACACACACAGGACCATCACCAGCCTCACCCACTACACACACAGGACCATCACCAGCCTCACCCACTACACACACGCAGGACCATCACCAGCCTCACCCACTACACACACAGGACCATCACCAGCCTCACCCACTACACACACGCAGGACCATCACCAGCCTCACCCACTACACACACAGGACCATCGCCAGCCTCACCCACTACACACACAGGACCATCACCAGCCTCACCCACTACACACACAGGACCATCACCAGCCTCACCCACTACACACACACAGGACCATCACCAGCCTCACCCACTACACACACAGGACCATCACCAGCCTCACCCACTACACACACACAGGACCATCACCAGCCTCACCCACTACACACACACAGGACCATCACCAGCCTCACCCACTACACACACACAGGACCATCACCAGCCTCACCCACTACACACACAGGACCATCACCAGCCTCACCCACTACACACACGCAGGACCATCACCAGCCTCACCCACTACACACACAGGACCATCACCAGCCTCACCCACTACACACACACAGGACCATCACCAGCCTCACCCACTACACACACACAGGACCATCACCAGCCTCACCCACTACACACACACAGGACCATCACCAGCCTCACCCACTACACACACAGGACCATCACCAGCCTCACCCACTACACACACACAGGACCATCACCAGCCTCACCCACTACACACACACAGGACCATCACCAGCCTCACCCACTACACACACAGGACCATCACCAGCCTCACCCACTACACACACAGGACCATCACCAGCCTCACCCACTACACACACAGGACCATCACCAGCCTCACCCACTACACACACACACACACACACACACACAGGACCATCACCAGCCTCACCCACTACACACATTAGAAGTACAACGGTCCCAGCAGTACTTCACGGGTTCCCTCCCTCTGTCAACCGTTGTCCTGCTGGTCCAGATTACCGCGATATTAAAGGATTAATCTGTAAATTATGGGTGGTCAATTACCCAAGGTAGCGCCCACTGACCGACATGAGTAGCCTAGCCACTCCACCCTGATCTGGGGGTAATTGTCTCATCCCTAATGACGGTGGTGGAGCCTCGGGCCGGCTGTGTCCCGACGACAAGTCTCCTGCCAGAGGGAGGGGGCGCGCCACACCTTACCCTCCTCCTGGTACACCGCCCGTCGCATCGCTCGCTCGCTCGCTCAGCCCTAACGACGATTGGCCAGTCATGTCTTTATGCAGTGGTCTCTGAGTGTAGGGTAGTTTGGTTTAAGTCTGGTGGGAGTAGCTTGCCCCACACCCTGTGTGACTCGGGTGGTTCCTGACGGTACGTACCGGTGCGTGAGGCGAGGCACCCGGGCCGACGTAGCGCACTGCCTCTCCCTCAGGGGCTTGACCGCCTCCACACAGGCGGGTGACGGTGACCACAGCCTCTTGACCGTATGTCACCACCTGCTTCACGCTCTCCTCACCAACCATACTGTACTAGCCTCACCAACCATACTGTACTAGCCTCACCAACCATACTGTACTAGCCTCATCAACCATACTGTCCTAGCCTAATCAACCATACTGCACTAGCCTCACCAACCATACTGTACTAGCCTCGCCAACCATACTGTACTAGCCTCACTAACCATACTGTACTAGCCTCACCAACCATACTGTACTAGCCTCACCAACCATACTGTACTAGCCTCACCAACCATACTGTACTAGCCTCACTAACCATACTGTACTAGCCTTAACAACCATACTGTACTAGCCTGACCAAACATAATGTACTAGCCTCACCAACCATACTGTACTAGCCTCACTAACCATACCGTACTAGCCTCACTACCATAGTGTACTAGCCTCATCACCATACTGCACTAGCCTCACCAACCATACTGTACTAGCCTCATCACCATACTGTACGAGCCTTACCACCATACTGTACTAACCTCACCACCACACTGCACTAGCCTCACCATCATACTGCACTAGCCTTACCAACCATACTGTACTAGCCTCATCACCATACTGTACGAGCCTTACCACCATACTGTACTAACCTCACCACCACACTGCACTAGCCTCACCATCATACTGCACTAGCCTCACCAACCATACTGTACTAGCCTCATCACCATACTGTACGAGCCTTACCACCATACTGTACTAACCTCCACCACACTGTACTAGCCTCACCATCATACTGCACTAGCCTCATCACCATACTTACGAGCTTCTCCACCATACTGCACTAGCCTCATCACCATACTGTACGATCCTTACCACCATACTGTACTAACCTCACCACCACACTGTACTAGCCTCATCACCATACTGTACGAGCCTTACCACCATACTGTACTAACCTCACCACCATACTTTACTAGCCTCACCACCATACTGCACTAGCCTCATCACCATACTGTACTGTCCTCCACCATCCTGTACGAGCCTTACCACCATACTTTACTAGCCTCACCACCACTCTTCACTCTCCTGACCACCACTCTGCACTGTCCTCACCAGCATACTACACTATCTTCACCACACCACTCTATCTACACCATACTGCACTTGCCTCATCACCACGTTACACTATCCTCACCACCATACTACATTGTCTTCGCTACCATACTAAACTGTCTTTGCCAACCTGTCCTCTCCATCGTACTGCACTAAACTCGCCACAATACAGCACTATGCTCAACACCACAGTGTACTATCATCACCATACCACACTATCCACCACCACAATGCACTATCTTCCTCATACTGCGCTATCCTCACCACCACAGTGCACTATCATCACCATCGCACTTCCCTATCCTCACCACCACAATCCACTATTATCATCATACTACGTATCCTCCCCACCACAGTGCACTATCCTTCCCACCACAGTGCACTGTCCTCACCATATTACGTTGTCCTCACCATAGTGCACTATCTTCACCATCATACTACGCTTTCCTCCCCACCACGGTGCATTATCCTCATCATACTACGCTTTCCTCCCCACCACGGCGCATTATCCTCATCATCATACTACGCTTTCCTCCCCACCACGGCGCATTATCCTCATCATCATACTACGCTTTCCTCCCCACCACGGCGCATTATCCTCATCATCATACTACGCTGTCCTCTCCACCAGGGCACATTATCCTCATCATCATACTACGCTGTCCTCTCCACCAGGGCACATTATCCTCATCATTATACTACGCTGTCCTCTCCACCACGGCGCATTATCCTCATCATCATACTACGCTGTCCTCCCCACCACAGTGCAGTATCCTCACCATCATCCTTCGCTATCCTCACCACCACAGTGCATTATCCTCATCATCATACTACGCTATCCTCAAAACCAAAGTGTGCTATCGTCACCATCATATTGCGCTATCCTCAACACCACAGTACAGTGTCCTCACCATTACCCTAGACTATCCTCACCACCACACTACACTATTCTCGCCATCACGCCACACTATCCTCACCACCACACTACACTATTCTCACCATCACACCACACTGTTCTCACTACCACACCAGACTGTCCTCGCCACCACATCATAGTATGCTCATCATTAGGCTGTACTATCCATGCAACTGCACCATACTATCTGAACCATCCTACGCTATCCTCAGCACCATATTACATTATCCTCGCCAAAGCCCCTATTGCCAACACACCACACTATCCTCATCACTACACTTCACTGTCCTCACCGCCTCATCTATCTATCCTCGCCACCACAACATACTTTACCACCACACCATACTATCCTCATCACTACACCATACTATCCTCATTACTACACTATACTATCCTCAGCACCACACCGCGCTATCCTCACCACATCGTACTTTACTTATCATTACAGGACACTGTCCTCATCACCACACTTAACTATCCTCACCACCTGACTATCCTTACTACCAAACCACATTATCCTAACCAATACACTACGCTTTCCTCGCCACCACACCACACTATCCTCGCCACACCACACTTGTCATCACAACAGCCACACTTCCCACATTATCACACTACACTGTCCTCACCACACTCCTGTATCCTCACCAGTACACACTGTCTTAACCACCTCACCGTACTATCCTCATCACAGCACCCTATCCTAACCACCATCCCACACTATCCTCATTACAGCACCCTATCCTAACCACCATCCCACACTATCCTCATCAGTACATTACCCCTATCCTCAATACAGCACCCTCTCCTAACCACCATCCCACCCTATCCTCATCAGTACATTACCCCTATCCTCACCACAGCACCCTCTCCTAACCACCATCCCACACTATCCTCATCACAGCACCCTATCCTAACCACCATCCCACACTATCCTCATTACAGCACCCTATCCTAACCACCATCCCACACTATCCTCATCAGTACATTACCCCTATCCTCACCACAGCACCCTCTCCTAACCACCATCCCACCCTATCCTCATCAGTACATTACCCCTATCCTCACCACAGCACCCTCTCCTAACCACCATCCCACACTATCCTCATCAGTACATTACCCCTATCCTCACCACAGCACCCTCTCCTAACCACCATCCCACACTATCCTCATCAGTTCATTACCCCTTATCCCCACCACAGCACCCTCTCCTAACCACCATCCCACACTATCCTCATCAGTACATTACCCCTATCCTCACGAGCACACCTCCCTATCCTCATTACCGGCGCATGATTTTCTCGCCCCCCCCCCCCGGCTAATGGAGGGTGCAGGTGGTCAGGTCACCACCACCACCAGCAGGAGGGTCAGCACCTCACATGCTTTACGTGATGTGACCTCACCTGAGGTGACCTGCTGGGTCAGACCGGGACCTTCTCTTGGGCTGGGTGACCTCCCTCCTCCCTACCTGGTCATCAGGTGTGGTCCGGGCCGCTCCCACCCCCACACAAAACCACTATTCCCCCTGGGAGGGTGGGGACCGTTACACACACACACACACACACACACACACACACACACACACTGTGTCTGCAGATGATACATAGGGTCGTGATGGTAGTGGGAGAGTGCATCACATTACAAGGGGACCATGACAGACTCCAGCCCCGAGAGCGTGTGGTGGAGTAATGAGGGCGTGGAGGAGGCCTGGTTGTGGACAGCATCCTGCAGGACATATGAGGTGTGGTCATCTCTACCTATAGCCTGCCGGCAGAGCTGCTAGTCAGGGGCTCAGGGAGTGGGATATATTATTAAGTCTTTCATATCCTTCATATGGCTATGAATAGCATGTGTTAGTCCCGCCACGGAAGAGAGAAGAGTGAGGGGTGACCTAGTCACGACCTGTCAAGTTTCTGGACCAGGTTGATGACGTATACCGTGAACGGTTCTCCTAAAGATGAGAGAGAGAGAGAGAGAGAG
This sequence comes from Panulirus ornatus, assembly GCF_036320965.1. NCBI lineage: Eukaryota > Metazoa > Arthropoda > Malacostraca > Decapoda > Palinuridae > Panulirus > Panulirus ornatus. The sequence continues at coordinate 57,157,538 of NC_092242.1, forward strand.
AGAGAGAGAGAGAGAGAGAGAGAGAGAGAGAGAGAGAGAGAGAGAGAGAGAGAGAGAGAGAGAGAGCAGTGGACATGACATTGTAATTAAGATAGAAATTTGCCTGGTGCGGGGTCACGGGGAGAGGAGGTGGGTAGCCGGGGTCAACATGTGGAACCCTTGTCTTTACCACCTTACGTCACACACACCCACGAGACAGTCCTACACATACAACTGTTGTTATTGATCAGTTGTATTATCTCGATCTGCTTGGAAGAGCAAGATAAATGACGGTCATGATGGAAATAACCTATGCCAACCCCGGGGCAGGAAGGGGGTTAGCAGCTCCCACAATGGGGGAAGTGAGTGTAGACCACCAATATTACCAGTCTATGACTGACGCTGAACCATAGTTGTGGGTTGAGGAGGTGGGCGTGCCTGCAACATAGGAGGGTGGTGGTGGTGGCCCGCGCCGCCACTCACCGTCACCCGGGGGGGCTGGCGGGAGAAGCAGGCCTCGCTAGTGTCACCTCCTGCCACTAGAGGTCCTTCCTGCCCGAGGTACGGTGCAGGAGGAGGGACACGTCCTGCTCCTCCCGACCTCGTACAGAAGCAGACTTTGTTGCCATCATACATAGTGAACATGATAACAATATTACATGTAACGGCTGTTGAACCTCCGCTCTGCCTTTGACCACGATCATATAAGGTTAAACCAGGTCAGGCAGCTCCTCATTCTCTCTCTCTCTCTCTCTCTCTCTCTCTCTCTCTCTCTCTCTCTCTCTCTCTCTCTCTCTCTCTCTCTCTTCTCCTGAGCTCTCACACTCATGTAGCCATCTCTCATCACCTACAAGTCTCTTTTTTGCTTTTCCCACTTGCTGTCCCAGTGGACGATCTGCCCCTAAGCCTATGAGTCAGGGATGGCCAGTTGATAGGCCTGAGCTTCGTTCAACACCAGGTGTTAAGTCGAGCACAGTATAGCCTCCCGCCATGGTATATATATATATATACCTTGTACGTTTCTAACATTAGGTTTTTTCATATACTAATTTTATCCATTTTGAATATCCTTTTGCTTTGTGATTTTTTTTTTACATTTTCAATTTTGCTGATGTTTTACCGGATGAATTATGTTATTATTATCATTATTATTATTATTATTATTATTATTATTATTATTATTATTACGTGACCTGACCTCTCCGTCTAGTTACCACCATATGTGGAGTGGAATGACTCAATGTAAAGAGGATGAATGAATGGATAACATAGATAAAAACTGTTCGGGATATAAGCTGTGGCCAAGCGGCAGCCATCATTCCCCAACAATTGTAATTTCCAAACCAACAATTTCTTCGTCAGTTGATGAACGTTCCCTTCCTTGCTAGGTCACTTGATCCTGCTGGCGGTCGGGCATAGGCTGGCCCAGTAGTCCATGTGGCCCAGCTTTCTAAGTGGCCCAGCAACCCATGTGGCCTAACAACCCATGTGGCCCAGGAGCACGTGTGGACAAGAAACCCATGTGGCCCCGCAGCACGTGTGGCCTAGCAACCCATGTGGCCCAGCAGCACATGTAGCCTAGCAACCCATGTGGCCCAGCAGCACGTGTGGCCTAGCAACCCATGTGGCCCCGCAGCACGTGTGGCCTTGCAACCCAAATGGCTTAGCACGTGTGGCCTAGCAACCCATATGGCTCAGCTGCACGTGTGGCCTAGCAACCCATGTGGCCCAGCAGCACGTGTGGCCTAGCAACCCATGTGGCCCCGCAGCACGTGTGGCCTTGCAACCCAAATGGCTTAGCACGTGTGGCCTAGCAACCCATATGGCTCAGCTGCACGTGTGGCCTAGCAGCCCGTGTGGCCCCGCAGCACGTGTGGCCTTGCAACCCTTATGGCTTAGCAGCACGTGTGGCCTAGCAGCCCGTATGGCCCCGCAGCACGTGTGGCCTAGCAACCCATGTGGCCCCGCAGCACATGTGGCCTAGCAACCCATGTGGCCCCGCAGCACATGTGGTCTAGCAGCCCGTATGGCCCAGCAGCACATGTGACCCAGCAGCCCTCTTGGACTAGTGATTCACCTGAGGTAAGTTACCTCACTTTGTGTGACCTGACCTGAGTGGTCAAGCCTGCACCACACGGGACGGTGGGGTCCTTCTCTGATGACCGAGGACTGCCCTCCACTACAACATAGGATGGTTGTGAATCGTTGTGATAAAAGACAACACACAACTCTCATAGCCCGAATGTTGTATGCCGCCTCCCACAGTAGAGTCAGCAGTTCTTCTCTAGACGTGAGTCGAACATACCAAACAGTGTGAAGTGTGTGTTACTGGACTACGATGGTAACAGGTTACACGACGTGTGAAAAGTTACCTCTAGCGAGGCTGTATGTATGAACTGAATCCTTCCTTATATGGCTGCTAAGTTACTGGTGCCTTGTATGTGGTTAAGTTTTGATGTCTTTTTGATTTTTTTTACCAACATACCTCACTATGAGACTATCAATCACTACTTGAGTCAATGGTGGGTTCCAGGGATTGGTAACTTTCACGAGTAGGAAGAAATATATGTATGTGAAATTATCTGCTCAATATTGTTTATGTTCAACGACAAGTTTAGAAAATGGACGACGTTGCGCTGGGCTTCCCCCCGCCGCTTGGTCCTACGGTGGCCACCATTTTCCTTTGTTATCACGAACAGACATGACTGGAAAGTACCAGTCATTTTAAACTTTATTATACCGTTGATACGCTGACGACAATTTTGTTAGTTTCTTAGAAAATAACATGTCGAGTCTATACCTCAACAAATAATGTAACGCTGTAGTTCTAACCTTGAACACTGTAATCAAGTCCATCTTCCCGTAATTCAGATGTGTATCGAGAAATGTCATTGTGCCTCCCAGGTCTCAAGCCTATCTTAAACCAACTTGTTATGGTCCAGGTCCTTTTTATTTTCTCAGCGACTGCTATTTTAACTTTAAAGACAAAGCGTTTAACATCATTTTACGCAGAGCTTGTTTTCCATCATCCAGTGTTACCTATTCTCTTGATGAGATCATGTTTCAAATTATTTCCCAGACAGAGGATATGCCGGTCAGCTGTATGGTAAGCACATTAATGATTGCAGGACAATAAGTAAGAACACAGAGAGCGTATTTCGACGGTTAATAAGGAGCTATACTGTTAAGATTAAAGAAACTTCGAAATTAAGTCATTTTTATCCTCAACTGGATTTTAGATTTACACCTGTTAACTTGTAATAACTTTTTTTTTTCTCCTTTTAGACTCCATATACAAGGCTGGCCTGTGCTTGTATGTCGCCTCTCGTTTCATTTGTCTCAGTTACTATCTCATGGTAATTACCTATTCGTACTGTATGGAGAGGAAGATTTACACTCGTGGGGCCCCACTTCATAAAACAACCACTACCATTATACAACAAATTCATTCATGCTGTTTGACAGCCTTAAACCACGTCCTCAGACACTGTGTTCCATTCATCCACCATTCTTATGCTGTAGAAGCATTTCTGTACATCCTTATTAATAACTTTCTTATGTACTCTCGAAGAATTGTGTACTGTGTACATCACCAATCTCTTTCAAAATGCTTATGTTTGTGCCCAGATGACCCCCTCGCTCTTTCTCTCATGGTGGACAAATTTGAAGCCTTCGGGATTTTTTCTCTGTAGCCTAGCTCCCATCCCTCATTCTGGCACCATCTTTTTCTCTTTTTTTCCCCATTCTCTAGGAGCTGTTCGTGCTTCAGGTGCGGTAACCAAATCTGCGAAGCATATTCAAGTTTTGACCTTATTTTAGGATATGTTTACCTTGCTAAATATGTATGTCTTCCACCATATACTTGACAACTATTCTGGTGCTTGGCCGAACTTGCAGAGAGAGAGAGAGAGAGAGAGAGAGAGAGAGAGAGAGAGAGAGAGAGAGAGAGAGAGAGAGAGAGAGAGAGTTCTTGGAGTTATTCTTATCACGTGAAGGTGATCAAAGATTTTACGGGTGGTGGATGTAACTTGAGAAGTTAATGGCCTCAATGACCATGTTAGTTGATGGGCCAGAGATCCAAACTACCTGCCAACCATCGGATGAACACCTGGGGCATGCAGTAACATCATGGCTAGGCTGTGCGGGCGTCCCGCCTCACTCACTAGGAATAAAAGAACATTTACATCAGTACAACATTCTTCCTTCCATGTCGAGATCATATTTTGAGATAATTTACAGTTGTTCTGACGATCACTAAGAATTCTAGTCACTTTATATCATAACACTCATACCATAGTTAGAGTCTGTCTTTAGTTCCTTTGAAAATTGTTCTAGATGTGATGTTTTGCTTGCTTCATTGTTTGAGGGACAGTGGGGGTCATATGATATAATCAGTGGTGGTCTTACAGTATGACCAGTGGTGGTCATATATAATCAGTGGTGATCTCACAATATGATCAGTGGTGGTCATATGTTATGATCAATGGTGGACTTTAATATAATCAGTGGTGGTCTTACAATATAATCAGTGGTTCTCATATGATACAATCAGTGATGATTATACATTATAATCACTGGTGGTCATATGATACAATCTGATCATCATAATCAATGGTGTTCATATGACACAATCAGTGGTGATCAAACATCATAATCACTGGTGGTCATATGATACAATCTGATCATCATAATCAATGGTGTTCATATGACACAATCAGTGGTGATCAAACATCATAATCAGTGGTGGTCATATAATACAAGCAGTGGTGATCATACATTATAATCAGTGGTGGTCATATGATACAATAAGTGGTGATTATACATCATAATAAGTGGTGGTCATATAATACAATCAGTGATCATACATCATAATCAGTGGTGCTCATATGATACAATCAATGGTGATCATACATTATAATCAGTGGTGGTCATATGATACAATCAGTGGTGATCATACATTACAATCAGTGGTGCTCATATGATACAATCAGTGGTGATCATACATTGTAATCAGTGATGACAATTCATGTGGATAATTCCCCCGTGAGGTAAAGCGTCACGCCGCCTGCTTTTACATGCCCCATAGTGAACTTAACGAAGGAGTAATTTTAGCGGAAAGGCAGGCAGGCAGAGGCCGTGACGCGCTAATTAGATCCTGTAAAATAGTCATCAGAAGCGTGCGTCCAGCCAGGTGGGCGAGGGCCACAACCTTCTGAATGGGAGGATGTACGATGACTGATCCTGTTGGTATTATTACCCTCAACCTCCCTCATGGCTGCCATCTTCCCTCCTAAACCACACTCACATCATAGGAAGTTTCTGCTTGGTTGTACTGATGGTGCTGGTGAGTGTTGACAGTTCTGCCGGGAGGCAGGTAGGATAGAGGGTGGAGGGTCAGGAGGCCATGTTCACAGTAAGGGAGGTGGCCATGGCGAGCAGCTCCGGATGTCTCCTGGTTATTCTTGTGTCCACGCCTGGTGCATGTGGTGGGACGGCATTGATGATGCTACCGCCACCACCATCATCATCATCAACATGCTCCACCACACACCCCCTCACCCTACATACCTCCCGCACCCCTCACCCTACATACCTCACACAACCCTCACCCCACATACCTCACAATTCTCACCCCACGTACCTCCCACGCCCCTCACCCCACATACCTCACACACCCCTCACCCCACATACCTCACACACCCCTCACCCCACATACCTCACACACCTCTCACCCCACATACCTCACACACCTCTCACCCCACATACCTCACACACCCCTCACCCCACATACCTTACACACCCCTCACCCCACATACCTCACGCACCCCTCACCTCACATTCCTCACACACCCCTCACCCCACGTACCTCACACACTCCTCACCCCACATACCTCGCACACCCCTCACCCCACATTCCTCACGCACCCCTCATCCCACATTCCTCACACACCCCTCACCCCACATACCTCACACACCCCTCACCCCACATACCTCACACACCTCTCACCCCACATACCTCACACACCCCTCACCCCACATACCTCACACACCCCTCACCCCACATTCCTCACGCACCCCTCACCCCACATACCTCGCACACCCCTCACCCCACGTACCTCACACACTCCTCACCCCACATACCTCGCACACCCCTCACCCCACATACCTCACCCCACACAACTCACACACCCCCTCACCTCACATACCCCACACACCCCTTACCCCACATTCCTCACACACCACTGTATAGAAACACAGTACATCATGACAACATAGCCAGTGGCCGACATGTACAGGAGAGAGTGTTCATAGTACTTACAACGTGTTCTCCTCAGCCTGATACTGCTGAACATAAGGTTGTCCTCAGCCTGATACTGCTGAACATAAGGTTGTCCTCAGCCTGATACTGCTGAACATAAGGTTGTCCTCAGCCTGATACTGCTGAACATAAGGTTGTCCTCAGCCTGATACTGCTGAACATAAGGTTATCCTCAGCCTGATACTGCTGAACATGATGTTGTCCTCAGCCTGATACTGCTGAACATAAGGTTGTCCTCAGCCTGATACTGCTGAACATAAGGTTGTCCTCAGCCTGATACTGCTGAACATAAGGTTGTCCTCAGCCTGATACTGCTGAACATAAGGTTGTCCTCAGCCTCATACTGCTGAACATAAGGTTATCCTCAGCCTGATACTGCTGAACATAAGGTTGTCCTCAGCCTGATACTGCTGAACATAAGGTTGTCCTCAGCCTGACACTGCTGAACATGTTGTCCTCAGCCTGATACTGCTGAACATAAGGTTGTCCTCAGCCTGATACTGCTGAACATAAGGTTGTCCTCAGCCTGATACTGCTGAACATAAGGTTGTCCTCAGCCTGATACTGCTGAACATAAGGTTATCCTAAGCCTCATACTGCTGAACATAAGGTTGTCCTCAGCCTGATACTGCTGAACATAAGGTTGTCCTCAGCCTGATACTGCTGAACATAAGGTTGTCCTAAGCCTCATACTGCTGAACATAAGGTTGTCCTCAGCCTGATACTGCTGAACATAAGGTTGTCAGCCTGATACTGCTGAACATAAGGGTGTCCTCAGTTTTGTACGCTTGAAGTAAGGTTGTCCTCAGCCTGATACTGCTAAACATGATGTCCTCAGCCTGATACTGCTGAACATAAGGTTGTCCTCAGCCTCATACTGCTGAACATAAGGTTGTCCTCAGCCTGATACTGCTGAACATAAGGTTGTCCTCAGCCTCATACTGCTGAACATAAGGTTGTCCTCAGCCTGATACTGCTGAACATAAGGTTGTCAGCCTGATACTGCTGAACATAAGGGTGTCCTCAGTTTTGTACGCTTGAAGTAAGGTTGTCCTCAGCCTGATACTGCTGAACGTAAGGGTGTCCTCAGTTTTGTACGCTTGAAGTAAGGTTGTCCTCAGCCTAGTACTGCTGAAAATAAGGTTTTCCTCAGCCTGGTACCGCTGAACATAAGGTTGTCCTCAGCCTGATACTACTGAACATAAGGGTGTCCTCAGTTTTGTACGCTTGAAGTAAGGTTGTTCTCAGCCTAGTACTGCTGAAAATAAGGTTGTCCTCAGCCTGGTACCGCTGAACAGTGGTGGGGGAGGGTGTGGTACAGATGGTGTTAAAGAGGCAGTGGTGGCGGGAAAGTATGGTACAGGCGTTGGTGGTGGAGGGTGTGGTAGAGACGGTGGTAGTGGAGGGTGTGTTGGGGAGAGTGTGGTACAGGCGTTGGTGGTGGAGGGTGTGGTAGAGGCGGTGGTAGTGGAGGGTGTGTTGGGGAGAGTGTGGTACAGGTGATGGTGGGGGAGGGTGTGGTAGAGGCGGTGGTAGTGGAGGGTGTGATGGGGAAGGATGCAGTACAGTCGGTGGTGAGAGACAGTGGTGGGGGAGGGTGTGGTACAGTCGGTGGTGGAGAGACTGTGGTGGGGGAGGGTGTGGTACAGTCAGTGGTGGAGTGACTGGTGGGCGAGGGTGTGGTATAGTCGGTGGTGGAGTGACAGTGGTGGGGCAGGGTGTGGTATAGTCGGTGGTGGAGTGACAGTGGTGGAGGAAGGTGTGATACAGTCACTGGTGGAGAGGAAGTGGTGGGGGAAGGTGTGGTACAGTCGGTGGTGGAGAGACAGTGGTGGGGTAGGGTGTGATACAGTCACTGGTGGAGAGAAAGTGGTGGGGGAAGGTGTGATGCAGTCAGTGGTGGAGAGACAGTGGTGGGGGAGGGTGTGGTACAGGCAGTGGTGGAGAAGCAATGTTGGAGGAATGGTCCTTGGGAGGGGTGTGGGAGGGTTGGTGTGATGTTACGCATGGCTATCGCCCACTCCGCCCCGCTCGCACACTCTCCCACGCCCCTCCCACCACCCACGGCTCTCACCTCTGCTCCTGATCTAATCTTTTTTTTCCGTTCTCACACGAGCCGACGACTGGACGTACGCGAGATGTGACCCTCTGACTTCCTGCCCCGGGACGGGTCCGCTGGCCCACCTCCCCACCACTGGACGGTACACTTGGGTGGGAGTACTGGCTCCCGCCCACTACTGGACGGTACACTTGGGTGGGATCGTTGGCTCTGGCCCACCTGCCCACTGCTGGACGGTACACTTCGGTGGGACCGTTAGTTCGGAGAGTCAGACGTGTGGTGAGGGACCTGGACGTGTTGGGCCACATAACATGGGAGGAGAGGCAGACGTGTGGTGAGGGACCTGGACGTGTTGGGCCACATAACATGGGAGGAGAGGCAGACGTGTGGTGAGGGACTTGGACGTGCTGGGCCACATAACATGGGAGGTGAGGCAGATGTGTGGTGAGGGACCTGGACGTGTTGGGCCACATAACATGGGAGGAGAGGCAGACGTGTGGTGAGGGACCTGGACGTGCTGGGCCACATAACATGGGAGGTGAGGCAGATGTGTGGTGAGGGACCTGGACGTGTTGGGCCACATAACATGGGAGGAGAGGCAGACGTGTGGTGAGGGACCTGGACGTGCTGGGCCACATAACATGGGAGGTGAGGCAGATGTGTGGTGAGGGACCTGGACGTGTTGGGCCACATAACATGGGAGGAGAGGCAGATGTGTGGTGAGGGACCTGGACGTGTTGGGCCACATCACGTGGGAGGAGAGACACGTGTGGTGAGGGAGGTGCAGGGGTGCAGGGGAACATGCCACACCAAGGCAGGACAGTACCGAGCAAGGGTCGGCCATCCCTCCCTCACCTGCAGCAGATGACACTCGCTATTATCATGATCAGTAAACACCCACGCTCATGAACACTCTATCACGTCATCCATTTGATATTATACGTATGTGGCTATCATGACGAAATATGGGAAAGTAATAATCAATCGATATATATATATATATATATATATATATATATATATATATATATATATATATATATATATATATATATATATATACATAAGTGCTCGTCCATATGCAATATATATATATATATATATATATATATATATATATATATATATATATATATATATATATATATATATATATATTGCATATGGACGAGCACTTTCATAGAACACATAGTGCCCTCTAACTTGCGTGTTCATAAATAACGGTGACTACGATCATAGCCAAAGCAGTTAGCGTTCCCAACTACCACCCAAATGGTCCCAAGTTCGAGTTTTTATTGTTACAGATCATCATGTAATATGTTTTGTTTTCCTAGCGCTACCTCGCGCGCGCGGGAGGAGGGGGGTGTGCTATTTCATGTGTGCCGAGGTGGCGGCGGGAATGGATGAAGGCAGCATGTATGATTATGTACATATGTGTATATCTATATGTCTGTGTATGTATACGTTGAAATGTATAGGTATGTATATGTGCATGTGTGGGCGTTTATGTATATACATGTGTATGTGGATGAGTTGGGCCATTCTTTCGTCTGTTTCCTTGCGCTACCTCGCTAACGCGGGATATAGAAAAAAGAAAGAATATATATATATATATATATATATATATATATATATATATATATATATATATATATATATATATATATATATATATATATATGAGTCAGCGGAGTATTGCCAAGAGCAGACGAAGAAAGGCCGCCCGGGTGTCATGTGAAATCCATCGAATCCACTGCTCCCTGACCTCGCTCACCTCCGTCCAACTTTACTCTCTCTCTCTCTCTCTCTCTCTCTCTCTCTCTCTCTCTCTCTCTCTCTCTCTCTCTCTCTCTCTCTCTCTAAGTATTTTCCAAACATATTCTTCAAAGTAAACACCGTATCCACACATCTCCCTCTCCTGATACACATTGTTCGAACTAGGCTGATGCTTTGTGCTTCCCACCACCCTCAATCCTCACTCTACTTTTGTTCCTCTTACTTTTATACAGACATTCTCGCATTCCTCAGACACCTCAACCTTAAGCAATACATACAACGAAAATCCTAACTAACCAACTAGAAAGACTGTCATCCCTTCTCTTGAAGAATTCAACTGCAATCCCATCCACTCCAGTTACTTGCCACACTTCATCTTGCGCAAAGCTTTCATTACCTCTTCACTTTTCACAAAAACTACTCTCCATTGTGTCTCTCACTTCGCATACCTCCACGAACCAGATACCTAAGATCTACCACCAGATCATTTAACACGCTACAAAGTCCTTCCGAATATCGCCTGTTACCACTTCCCCAGGTGCTCTCCTCATTGAAGCTGTCATTTGTTCTCTTGTTCTCCTCCTCACGGTGGTCATCTCTCTCCAAAGCATTTTCGTAATCTTTCGATACCCTCTCATCCTAACATTCATTGCCCTCATTTTTCAATTCCTGCGTCTTCCTCTTGATTTCCTGCCACTTCCTCTTGTACTCCTTCCCTGAAGGTAACACCCATACATCTCTCTTTTCTCTCTCGCTAACACTTTGACTTTCTCATTCCACCACTCACTACCCTTCCTTACCCGTCCACCATCCACCTTATGCATGCCACACACTTTTCCCGCACATCCA